>NC_133543.1:36715875-37363830 GCF_048773025.1 Camelus bactrianus | reverse complement strand
CAGATAGTGTGGAAAGTTCTGAGAAAAGCAGAATATCAGAGCCCACACAAATGGCATGAAATGCTGGGTGATAACCAGTCATCACATTTTTCTTAGTTTATTCATTTCTTTCCTCTGCTTCATACAAAGATGTCATAAACATCTCAATCTACACTGAGGGTGCTAACATCCTGCTCTATGGAGCCCAGCAGTCCTAGCCCTGCCTGAGCCAGATTCCACTTGCTTATTTCCCCAATCTGGGGAACATCACACTCGTTGTCTGTGGCAGGAGCCTTAGCTGCTTGGGGATGCAGATTCTCATGCTAGTTTTCCCACTAATCACCTGTGTGATGTTGGAGACCTCACTTCACCTCTTAGCCCCCAGTTTCTTCATTTACTTGGCACAAAATAATTTGCAGTACATTTTGATTAACTAATGAGTGGGAGTTTGATCTTAGAGACTTAAGGCCCCCCTGCCCCATTCAACAATTGTGTTACCATGTTTGACTCAGAATAACTGACAGATTTTTAGTGTCTTGGCTAACAAGATGGTATATCAACTGGCAAACTTAGCTTTTTCTAGATGTGCCAACAAAGATGCACTTGAATGTTCGTATGAAATCCTGAAATTATTTGTTCTAGCCTTGGGATTTTAAACTTAGGTAGTAGTAACAAGAACTATCAGTTATTACATGAGACAGTTTTGTACACTGTTTCAAAATGATTTAAAGAGTGCACCACTTCCTCCAGCATGATGTAACCTTCCTCCAAAGCACATGGCTTAGGGGACACAGCACAAATTAAATTTCAGACCCACTCACCTCCTCAGCCAGGCCACACTTTTTAGGGTACCAGTATGTGGTGCACTTGTAAAACAAGGTATGGTAGTCTGAGAGGTATCATGTGTACGACAAACCCAAGCCATAACTTTATAAACCTTAGAGCATCTGGAAAGTGATCTTATCACCTGTACCCATTAAATAATAACTCCTCATTTCCCCTTCCCCTTGGCCCTCGGTAGCCTCTAGTCTACCTTCTGTCTCTGAATTCTCCTACTCTAGTTACCTCATATAAACAGGATCATAAAACATTTATCCTTTTGTGTCCCACTTATTTCATTTAGCATAGTATTTTCACAGTTTATCCACGTTGTAGCATGTATGAGAATTTCATTTTTTCTTAGGGCTGAATTATATTCCAGTGTATGAGTATACCACATTTGTTTATCTGTTCATCCATTTGGGTTGTTTCTGCCTTTCAACTATTTTGAATAATGTTGCTATAAACACTGGCATTTAAGTGTCTCTTTTAGTCCCTGTTTTCATTTCTTTTTGGATATATACCTAGAATTAGAATTACTTGATCATAACGTAATTTTTTGTTTAACTTTTTGAAGAACCACCAAACTATTCCACAGTGACTGCATGAATTTACATAACCAACAATGCATGAATATTCTAGTATTTCCACATCCTCACTAACACATTAGTATTTTATTTTTTAAAAATAATATCTAGCCTAATGGGCATGAAGTAGTATCTCATTATAGCTTTTAAAAAATATATTTCTTTTAATGGAGGTACTGGGAATTGAACCCAGGACCTGGTGCATGCTAAGAATGAGCTCTACCACTGAGCCATTACTCTCCCCTCTCAATATAGTTTTGATTTGCATTTCCTAATGATTCATGATGTTGAACATTTTGTCATGTTTGTTGGCCATTTTTATGTCTTCTTTAGAGAAATGTCCATTCAAATTCTTTGCCTATTTTTAAGTACTTTTTGTTGTTTTTGCTGAGTTAGAGGGGTTTTTATATATTCTAGATATTAATCCCTTATCAGATACATGATGTGCAAATGTTTTCTCCTGTTTTATGAGTTGCCTTTTTACTCTGTTGATAGTGTCATTTGATGTGCAAATTTTTAAAAATTTTGATGAATCCTAATTTATTTTTTCTTTTGTTCTTTATACAGCTAATTTTAATATATGAATTAACAGTGATGTTCACCTGCCACATGTCTATCTGTCAGTTGATGTAGATGCTATCTTGTAGGAACAGTAGGAAGTCCGCATCATGGAGAGTTGGCACTGGTGCCCTCATGTGATTGGTAACTACCAGTGTACTGCAATGTTTATCATTCAAGTGTCCCCTCAAGTAGATTTTTGGATCATATTATTTACATATTTTTACTTATATATTTACTAAATTAACCTTCACAATTATGGAACAAATGGCTGATGAAATACCTTGCACAGAAAACTGAGATGCAAGATAAAGCTAATAATGCAAGTTTAAGGTAATAATATGTAATAAAAAGAGAATGGCAAAGTTGACACTTCCCCCATTAGGAGCTCTTTGTCAGCCACATTAAAAAGATCTGACAAGAAGTCAGTAAAAATTCACAAATATCAATGTAACTACTTTAAAATACAGATTTACAAAAAAAAATACAGATTTACCTCTGCTGTGGTTAACAACACATCATACTCTAAGTGTACATTGTGTATTAGGATATTAGTCAATGATAGTAAAGAAGTATGAAAATTTGCAAGACATTTATAAATATTGTATGTTTATTTCATCATTTTAAGTGCTTTTAAAAATTACTGCATCCAGAGCATATTTTTAGAGTAGGTTGATATCACATACATACACAAATTTATGTTTGTATAGCCAACACTTACTGGGGGTGAATCCTCCAGCTTTTTTTTTTTTAATTGATAAGGGGGTATTTTCAAGAAGTTTGGAGACCACTGGCCTCTATAAAAGAAGTAAACTTACAGACACATTTATCTATCAGCTTTGTTGGCTAGGAAACTGGCACACTTATGCCTAGAGTTTCTTCTCACTTTAAAACTGTAACATTGACTTCACTCCAGTCTGTTTGGCGAAAGTTCCCTGATGGATCATTGCAAAGGCAGCAAAGGATTAGCACGTTTGGCTTTATTATTTATGTGACAAGTGTAGTTTTTTGGCCTATGTTTGTACAGACTTTGTGTGTATGTAGTTGAGTAATTCTTGGGACAAAACAATTACAACCTCAGGAGACTGACTTGATGCCAGAAGAAAATACCATAGCTGAGTTGAGTGATGAAAGCCATTCTGGGCCTAAGTTGTGTTAATAGAGAAGATAATTTTCTCAACAGCAAAACTGTGTATAATCAATCACATTGAACCTGGGTTTCTCATTGTGCCATTGCATCCATTCTGTTATCCAAGGTAATAGATTTGCAAGTGTCTTGTTTATCCAGACATTCTCCCACTTGTGCCCATTTCATTGCTCGTTAACATATCCATCAAAAAGTGAACCAAGACAGAGATGGGACTTTTAGCCGGTGGTTTTATTCCCTTGTTGTTAACATCGGCATGAAATTTTGGGGTTATACATGAATTTTCCTTATCCATGTGGATCTTGACTTCAGAGCCATGGCTAATCAACTGCCAATCAAACCTACTTTCAAAACAGCTATCTTAAAACCAGGACAAGCTTTTCTGGTCATGCTTTAGATGGCCACAGCTGTAAAGCCATTTGTGAGAAAAGCTGGAATCTTAATGTGACTTTATAATAAACATACACACTTCTTTGAAACTAGAAGGGCAGCTAAGCCAGGCTAGGCATTGAAAAAATTTTCTGTATAAGACAGCCTAAAGTTAATAGAGAAGATAGGTTTCAGCTTGTAGTTACCCATCTCACCTAAAATCTGCAAGTTAGGCCTGGTTTGTAGAGTCATGAAATTAGAAGGGAATTTAAACGATACCATACCTTGTGTCCACCCAGAAATTGTGGTTATCTGAAGCCTAAAGTAAAAAGCTTCCTTTTCCAAGGGAAGTTAGCTCTCTTAACACAGGCCTGCCCTGTACGACATTCCTGAGAGACTCCCTGTTAGTCTGTTCCAGATGACCTTGTCTTCTCGACTGTTTCAGGTGCTGGGGAGTTTTTTTTTACATCTTAAAGTGGATTACAGCACCTTGAGCTGTTCAAGTCCAGAACTGATCTTCAACTGGCTGACTTCTTCCCTTATCACATCCTTTCCTTATCACTTTCCCTTATCACATCCTGGTTCTCTCAGTCTTTAGTCCCCTGGAATCTGTTCTTTGGCTTTATTGAACCTCTCAGTTTATGATCGTTCCATTTTTCTGTTAGTCTGCGAGCCGTCTTTGGCTTCATATACTTCTCTGTTTAGTCAGGATCCCACAGTGTCTCATCCCAGCTTCTCTCTTACTAATAGCATCAATGCCCCTGATCTCTTTTCTGAGCTTATCCCACAATTTTCCCATGTTCAGTCCCTGACCCCATTGAATAATCAGACCCCTGCTATCAGAGAAAGTGGTTCACTCATAGGCTCAAATAAGATAGGGGTGATATGCAAATAGCCATAGGCCTCCATGCCCATGGAGACCCCTAGCATGTCTCTGATATCTTTGTCAACTTGTGACATTGTCCCAAGATGCAGCCTCAAAAAGTGAAGCATCTGGACTTTTAGTTTCCACTTGGGAATATAGAGAAATGGATAGAATATCACTCACTCTTTCAATAAAAATATAGCCAGGAAAACTGCAAGTTCACTACTTTTCTTGAACTCAACAGAGAGCTGACTTCTCAGGGCAACTGCCTAGTATGAGATCTAGGAATAGACAGACCTGTTCTTCTTGGTTGAGATGAGGTGCAAGCACTTGCTTACCTGGGATAGACACTGTCAAATGCTGGTAAGAGGAATTTAGCTGGAACCACCCCCTCCCCTTTTTTCTAACTTGAATTGTGGAACCATTCATTCTCTAGAGGTTCAAAGAAGAAAAACAAATTATACCTAAAAGAATACTTGGCGTTTGGTTCATCAGACTAAAGTGAACTGGAGTCATTTTAAAGACCTCACATTTTCTCAGCAGAAGGAGTTGTCTTTCTGTGGACAAGACCCTAGTCCAATTTCTTATTCAGCTCTTGACTTAAATTGAATAAGTCCTTATTGAAATTAGACTGCTCGGCTGTGTGTCTCCTGGAATCTATTTCCTCCAGGACCTAAATATTCTCAGTTAATGAGATGCCTTCTTGTTATTGCTTATAAAGTAACTAATGCTTTTCTGAGAGTTTGTGTATACAGTTTATGTTAATGTGTATCCACCCATGGGATAATCTGAGTAGCTATTTTCTCATTAAGGGAAACTCTTAGTTTATGTATTACAGTAGAAGTTTTATTCCAGAGATTTTTGGAAATCTTAGTTTTTTCATATTGAATTTTATATAAATGAATTGGTTCTTTATAAGCTTGTTTAAAGATAGTTTGTTCCGCTGCTTATAGCCCTAGTTAGGAAATATATAAAATCAATTGTTAATTAAGTGTGGGTCAGTAATATAACTTTGAAGGAGTATAAATGTGAGATCTGGAGATTTTATGGAGAGGTGACTCTCCTGCTGTTCTCTCAAGTAAGCACCTGTTTTATTTTTGTGTGACTATTTCTCCAGACCTTTCTGAAGCACAGAACCAAAGTAAAGGGGACTAAAAGGGGCTCAGAGTTAATCCTGTATCCAAGGAGCAAACTCAAGCTAGTAGTTCCACCAGGGGTTTGAACCCATGACCTAGACCTCATTATATCCAATTCTAACCAACTGAGCTAATAAGGAAGAAAACCTGTAGGAGGAACCCGATTTCAAGTCTTAAACAATATGTGATACTATGTCCACCCATCATTCCTTCGGTTGCCACCATTAACCAAGGGAATTTTGGAAACCATCTTTTTAGGAGAAGTTTCTGATAAGTCTTACGAAGTTAGAAAATTCTTCAGGATTCAACACCATGGATCTGGTGCTGTGACAGACTTCATAGGGAATGAGAATACTGTCTGGACTTAGTGAGATAATAACTGGTATTTTCAAAACATAAGGAAAGATTTCTTTTCTACCATATGTATCATAGTGAGAAAACGCCACAAGATATTGGGACTATTATCATTATCATTCTCGTCAAGAGGAAAAGTGAGAATTGACTTGACTTCCTATTGACTCATCCTGGGCATGTCAGGAATATGCTATTCATTCATTCACTCATCTTTTAGTCAAAAATATGTATTGAACTTCTCTGTGATAGGAATTGTCATAAGCACTGGAGATACAGAGATGACCAAGATGGACAAGGCCTGGTTCCCATGGAGCCTATGTTATTGCAGGGGAACATAGTCAGTAAACATGTAAACAAATAAATGAGCAAGAATTGATCATTAAATGGTGATAGCACCTGACTTCTCATGTACTCCAGTCAGTTTGGCTTTGAAATTGTGCGTTTGAATCTTACCTCTTCTGCTTGCTAGTGCTATGGACTTAGAAAAGTTTTTTGAGCTTTCTGAGTGTCAGGTTCCTGGTCTGTAAATGATGTGGTTTTGCAGTATTAAATAGTACAATATAAGTAAAACACATGGCACTTAGCAGGTACTCAAGAAATATTAGTTCTCCCTTCCAGTGAAAAAGAATGATATGGTGTTCGTCTCTCTTAAAATAACCAGGTGTAACTTATTTTGACTGTTAGGTATAAAACGTTCAGAAATACAGTAAAGAATTTG
The DNA here is from genome assembly GCF_048773025.1 of Camelus bactrianus. Classification (NCBI taxonomy): domain Eukaryota; kingdom Metazoa; phylum Chordata; class Mammalia; order Artiodactyla; family Camelidae; genus Camelus; species Camelus bactrianus. The sequence goes on along the minus strand of NC_133543.1, from coordinate 37,357,298 downwards.
AGCTATGGTACTTTGCAGAATGATTTTATTAAAATATATATAATTCCCTCAAGAGCATTTTTGGCTTTAAACGTAAAGGCAGTTCCATTATAACCTTGCTTTCCAAGATAAAAATGAACATTTGCTAAATCATGTTTAACTTTTCACTAGTGATTTACGACACTCTTTATCTGAAGGTATTTTTCTTCCAACTTTTCAGAGTTGAGGAACAGAGCAGATAATAGGTTAAGGGGAGAACTGCATATTTAACTTAAAACTTTTCATCTTTGTACTCTGATCTAAGCATTCCTTTTTCAGGTAGAGATTTGGTATTTGAAAAGTAAAGGAATCAAGTTTCTTGGCACGCTGTAGCCTGAAACATTTATCAAAATAAACCCCAGGAGCTGGGCCCAGCACCAGCCTTTGGAGATTAGAAGAATGCCATGCATGTGGCAGGGGGTGTGAGAGAGGGGAGATGATTACCCCCGAGGGAACTGCTTTCTGGAGGTTTCTGAGTTCCAGCCGGCTGTCTCTCTATTAGTAACAAAAGACTTGCCTTCCTCAGCCCTAGGCATCTGGCTCTATCCCCAGATGCTGCTCGAGGCCAGTAGAATACAGAAAAAATTTCTGGGTGTTTTAGATTCAGTACTACTTGGTATAATAATAATGATGATAATAGTAATAATAATTACATTGGTGATTATATTTATAAATGTATCATTGTAGATAAATGAGAAATATAAATAGTACTATAAACAAGAATTGGATTACATAAAATAATTATTTATATAAAATAAGCATTATTATTACAGAACTAATAGCATTTTGGTGTACTTACTAAGAACTTTACGCACATCACCTCTTTGAAACTCCGACCAAAATATTCTGACTCAGTTCCTACTGTTTCCCCATTTCACAGGAGAGGAAAGTGAGACACAGTTAAGGGAAATAATTTCTCCCAGGTCACCTAACAGGATCTGGGATGTGAACCCAGGCAGTAAAACTCTGAAGACTTAAGTTCTCTCTCTCACACGTTGGCAAATCTATATTCAGCTTCATTTTCTGTATTGCGTCAATGTTTTGAAAGATCGGCAACATATGAAATGTGAAGTATCAGCCACCTGATCAATTGTGATCAATGATGCCAAAGTGGCACCATGTGCCTTCCCCGGAAGAAATACAGAGAATGTGCCTTTCCCTCCACTTCCTAGCTGATGCTGCACACTTGGACGGAGTTCTAATTAAATTAGCAAATACAGTAAATCAGTTGAGCAACAAGGAGGAAGCATTTGTGATTCGGAGAGAGAATTTATACCCTTCATTTATTGAAGTCAAAAGAGCTATGTTTCATTTTCTTTTCTTGATGTCAGTTTATATTTTAGGCTTTGTTGTTTTCCCTTTTTCAAGTAAATGACCCCATGGCTGTTTCCCTTTTGTGCTCTTGGACCCAAAGCCCAGATGATTTCAAACATAACCTTCCCAACCTTTGTCTATTTTCTTGGCCAATCACTGAGCTCAACTCTGCTGAAGTCTTTCAGGCTCATTTGCTACCAGACTCTGAGGTGAGAGTTCGCACCTTCTGGTTTTTGTTTGCATAAGTTGTTTTCATCCAAAATAATGCTCTGTGTTCCAGAAAAACTAAGATGGGGGTCATCTTTCACTTCAAAGGACTTTCACACTAGGCTGGAATGTTCTCCCGAGGTCACAAGCAGTGGAAGAATTGTCAAGAAGCTAATGTTGCAGATCACTGACTTGTCAGCCTCTTTCAAAGATGTCACCTGAAGCAACAAAGGCTTAGTCCTATTTTTGAAAAAGCAGGGCCATGGGGTCTCTTGACCATGAGGATAAGCACCCCTCAGCCATCCTTTCTGGTTTAATGTCATTTCTGGTGGCTTTAATGTTTTTCTACACTTGCTATAAATCAGAAACCCTGGGAATTCAGAGCCCAAATTGACTTCCTGGCTTAATACTTTGGAGTTCTCAGTTAATCCGTTGCTCTTCAATCAGCCTTATTCACCAGTAAATCTGCAAATGTGTTTTAATGTGATATTTGTCTGGGAAATGAGACAAAAGGATGGTGGAAAGAAAGAAAAAGAGAAATTTTCTTGAGTTCTACTTTATTACCTCCATTTATAGCTCAAAGAGCTAAAACAATTCATTTATTCATCTAACAAATATTTTGAGCATTTATTATGTCTTGAATGTGTTGGATGGCACTATGCAGATATAAGGCTTTCTTTTGACACTTGAAAGATTTAATTTGGTCACAGGATTCAATTATCTATGTTTTCAAAGGGAAGAATTAAGAGCAATGGTTAGAGATATAAAATGCAGACTTTAACTGGATTAGAGTAGTTTAATAGTGAACACTCTGCAAAGTAGTGAGCTTCTTGTCACTGGTAGTAACCAAATAGAGGCCTGTCATTCCAAAGATTTCTGCATGGAAGAGCCATTAGAGTTGACACTTGTGACACGTCCCACCTGGAAATGCTGCAGTTTTGTGGGTTAAGTGTTTACTTTGAGTAGTTCCCAGTCTTCACCAGAAGACTAAGATCTGAAGCCTGCACATCTTTACTGGCAGCCATCAAGCAGGAATTAAGGGCAATAGAACAGGTGTGAAGACCTCTGACTTTTACACCTAGTATGCTGTATATTACCTCAGTTTTGAAAATTAGAGTCTAGTGGTGGCTTACTATAACTGAAATTCAAACCAAGGCCTTTCTCATTACAATAAAAAGGAGGTAACACATTTTATTTTGAAATAGTACTTTCAAATGTGCTGTAATTGTCAAAGCTTTCTCTAGCATCAGTGCCTTAAACAGTTCTTTCCCTTTTATATTTAAGTACAACCTGAAAGGTAATAGTCTTTTCCAGTCACACAGTCTCAGTTCCTTTGAATGAAGGTTTTTAAAAAAAACAAAAAACATGTGCTTATTAACATAGATTTAACATATATAACATAATATGCGCTTGTACTAAATCCATATACATATCCAACTATGTTTGCAACAGATACAGGAATAGTCTTTGATGTTACTTCAATTAATTACTTTAAGTTCGTTATATTAAATTATCTTTCCTACTGACAGAGGACCTTGCCTTTTAATCAGTTTCAGTCCCACAGAGCAACTAAGATGTGTTCAATACACATAAACCAAGGTTATGAGACTCATGAATGGTTCCTGTAGTCATTATTTCTGTATACTTTGCTTCTCTTAATAATAGATTTCTGGTTATTTTTTTTCCAGCAACTCTTCTCTGCCTTTCTACTTTTTTATTAATAGATATTAATTACTGATTATTGCAGAGATGGTTGATAACGGTTGATTTTTTTGAGCTGCTTTTATAAACAGGCATTGTGTTGGTCACAACTATATAAAATTGAGAGAAACTTAGACATTCTTCAGTAACAGAACTGAATGCTTCTGAAACCAGACACCATGAATGACTCATAAGGAAGCGAGCTCTTTACTTGGGCCCCAGTGGTTGTAAGTTTGTCATGATAGTGCAAGAAAGAATTTCCTTAAGAAAGAACTACGCAAAAGATGGAAAACCAAGTAAAACTCATAACCTGTTAAGCTTCAGGTGATTTTAAATGACAGGAGAAGGAAGCATAGCAAAGTTGATTTGAAAACACTTTGGTTATGTATATAAAGAGGACTCTGCCTCACACACTAAGAACTTCCCACTGAATGAGGCAACCATTACTTCCTTTGACATATTTGAATTTTATTTATTTATTGCATATGCTTCGCTTTGAGAAATTAACCTTTTGCTGCAGTTGCAGGAACACTGTCCTCATTATACAAGTCAGGCTGAAAAGGTTGAGGGGGGCTGATTATCAACCCTCAAGTAAAAATCCGAGTGCTCAAATAGAATATTTGACAGCATAAACTAAACCCCCATTAACTTTAAGAACATTTTTATGAATCATTCACAGGTAATTTCTGAATCATATGCAGAAGAATCTTTTTGGAAGAAGTATGTGGTGTGAGTGGTAGTTTTCTCCCTCCTGATGTTAATGGTCCTCTCTCAGAGACAGTTTTACGTTCTGCTGCACTCTGAGGGATCAGAGCATACCTCTTTTTCTCATGTGTGTGTGCATGCACTTGGAAGCAGGAAGTTTGCTCTGGAAGGGAGTTGCCCTGGCTACATCAGAAACCCTTTTTATTTTACAAATATCATGGAGTATTGCTTTAGGTTTTATGAAGAAGGCTAAGTGAAGAGCTTCTGTCCTCAAGAAGCTTACAATGTATTTATGTAGTGAGAAATTAAAATTAAAAATAGTTATGTACTACCAATGAGTGCAATCAGACTTGGGAGAAAGCTGCCAGCTCCTGTAAATGCATGTAAGTGTTATCAGTGTTGTTCCACAGTTGCCTTTTTAATTGTTTCCTAATTAGTCCATGAATTCCTAAAGGACAGGAATAGTATTTCAGCCAATAGATATTTTATCCCTTTAACAGAAATCAGGAAATAGATTGTCCAGAGGAGTTCTCTTGACTCTATTACACATTTCTTTCTGTATATGGTCAGCATTAATAGGACAGAGGTTTGGACCCATGTGGAAGAAATCTGTGCTATCAACATCTCTTGAAATACTGTGACTGTTGAAGTTACAGGTAATGAATCAATCATAGGTCTATAAGTTGTTCTTGCTCAGATGGTAGATTCAAATTTCTGATTTATGAGTTAATGTTTTATCCTTCCTCTATATAGAAGGAAATGGTAGCTGTTTGAACAGAAAAACAAACAAAAAAACAAACTTAAAATGTCATATGGTATCTCCTGTTTTAGTGTCAACTGAGCAAAATTAAGCCATCCAGTTTGGGTAGAATTATGCCCCATGCCTAGCCCTGTTAATACTATTACGGTAAATATCTGCTATATCTGGAGGCAGCACCAATAGACCGTGAAGACGACTCCCAGTCATGGAATAAGGACAGGGTTCAGGCGAGTGAGACAAAGTCTTTCATCCTGCCCCTGACTGGGGCTCACATTCCTGACCTCAGCAAAAAAGCAGTTTGTTCCCAGATGTGAAATGCCAGAGTGAGAGGTGATCATGCTGCAGGGTCCTTGATTTTAGAGCTCTGTTCCATAGTTCCCTACCAGACTAATCTTTCTGATGATCTTAACCCTGAAAGCTAGATAAAATACAAGGTAAACAAACAAAGAAAGATCTTTATGGAGTCATTGAGAACAATCTAGGCTGAGATCCCATAGAGAAAGGAAATAATGAGGTGAGTCCTACATTAATTGCTGTTTTTACACCTTGGGACATGGCACATAGGTTGAAAATAAAGCAGCACCTTTGAGTTCTGGAAGCTTCATTGGGAAAGGGGTACAAAAGTTGGAATTTAAAGCTACTGAGTCATCTAGTACTTGAAAGGCCTTTGTGCTGACGAGAGATATCTGCAGAGAATTGAACCCAGCATTCTGAGTGCAATTTCCCCTTGGGTCATTTGGTTACTTCTAAGCTGTATGTGCACAGGATGAGACACATAGAAACTGAGCAGAATATAGTTGCTAAGAGGATAAAAAGCTAAGCTGCAGATATTTTGGCAATCTGATGGTACTGAGGAAGGTCCCTCATAAATACCCAGGACTTTTATTTGAGGCTCATAAAGGGCCATCCCCTAGGAAAAAAGGCAAAAAATGGAAAAAGAAGAAGCATCTCCCAACTCATTTTATGAGGCAACATAACCTTGAAATAAAAACCTAGCAAGGTTATTACAAGAAGGAAAATTTAAAAACCAATTTCATATATAAATATAGATTCAAAAAATCTTACATAAAATATTAGCAAATCAAACACATCATGACCAAGTTAAGTTTATTCTAGGAATATGTGGTTGATTTAATATTAAAAATCTAATCATTGTAAGACGCCACAGTAAAAGAATATGAAAACCACATGATCATCTCAATAAATGCAGAAAAAGCTTTTGATAAAATTCAATACTCACTCATGGTAAAATCTCTTAGAGCTAGATATAGAAAGAAGTTTTTCTTAAACTATTAATGGATATCTCTAAAAAACTTACAGCTAATCACTTAATGGGAGATAGTAAATTCTTTCTCTCCTAGAGTCAGGAATAAGACAAGGATGCCAGTGCAATAGAGCAAACAAACAAACAAAAAAGAAAATCAAATTTAAAATGCCATTTTTTCAGATATATGATGTGATTGTGTACATAGAAAATCCCAAAGAAACTTGTATCAGGCTTGATAAGTAAATTAGCAAGATTACTGAATACAAGGTAAATATGAAAAGAAACTCTTGTCTTTTTTTACATAATGGCAATAAACATGCATACATATACTTCAAAATGATACTCTTAACAATGGCATGAAAACATTAAATACCTGGAAGTAAATCTGTCAATCATTGAAAGCCTATGAATAGAAAACTACAAAATATTATCGAAGTAAATGAGGGAAGACCTAAGTAGAAGAAAAGATATGCCATTTCCAAGGATTGGAATATACAATGTAAGGATGTCTATTCTCTCTAAATTGATTTATAGATTTAATGTAATCCCAACTAAAGTTCCACCAGCATTTTTTTAATGTAAGTTGATAACCTAGTTCTAAAGATTTTATGGAGAATCTAAGAATCTAGAATAGTCAAGACCATCTTGAAGATCAAAGTTGGAAAATTTATCACTAGATACAGTTATTATAAAATTCTAAAATTAACGTAGGATGATTCTGGCACAAAGGTAGACAAATTGAGCAGAACAGTGCTCTAGAAACATCTATGCATAAACAGTCACTTGACTTTCAATGAAGATTCAATTAAATGCATTTTGAAGAAAAGATTTCAAAGAATAAATTGAGCTGGATTAATTGAACTAGATTATCCATGTAAAAGAAATAAACCTTAACTCCTACTTAAACTGTATATAAAATTTAATTTCAGGTGGATTTAAATGTGCTTAATTAAATGTGGAATGCTTAAATATAATATGCTTAAATGTGAAAAGTAAAACAAAGGTTAAGATTAACATAGGACAAGATTTCCATGACCGTGAGTCGAGCAAAGATTTCTATTTTAAAATTTTTATTTATTTTTATTATTTTTAATTGAATGAAATATTCTTTAAATTCTACAGTGCTTTACATTTTTCAAAAGTTTCATACACATGATTTCATATAATCCCATAATAACCCCTTAAAAATCTCCTACCCTTATACTGCCCCTTCACCTTCCTTCTCCCCACTGATAATCGCTAGTTTGTTCTCTGTTTCTGTAAGTCTGCTTTTTTTTTGTTTTATTCAGGAATTTTTTTTATTTTTTAGATTCCACATATAAGTGATATCATATAGTATTTGTCTTTTTCTGTCTGACTTATTTCACTAAGCATAATGAGCAAAGCTTTCTAAAAAGGGCACAAAAACACTATAAAGGAAAAGCTTGATAAATAGAGTCTTATTAAAAATTAAGACATTTTGTTCATCAAAATATACCTTGAAAACTCAAGTTTTAGAGTGGTAAAGATATAGAGATATAAAAATACATTGAGATAGAAGAATATGTAGTGTTTTTTTTTAGGGAAAATGAAGTACTCCTTTATAAAAAAAAAAATCGAGATTTTTACTTACTGGTGTACTGTTTTTTTTTTTCCTAGAGTGGTAAAGATATTTGAAATTCATGTATCAAAGAAAGAACTTGTATTAATAAATGTAATACAATTTTTTGTAATAAAGAAATAAGAAAATCCAAGTAAAGTGGGCAGAAGACTTCAGTAGGCACTTAGGATTATATGCAAGTCATTCATATGAAAGAATACTCAATATCATTAATTAACAGAGAAATGCATGTTCTATCTGTAATAACATAGCACTACCTGCTGGCCAGAATGACTAAAATGAAAAAAACAGAGAACAGATAGCATCAATTATTGGTAAAGATGTAGAACAACTAACACACTCTCACACTTCTTGGGAAATGTAAATTGGTATAACTACTTTAGAAAACTTTATGAACTATCTACTAAAACTAAACACATACCTCATGTCACAAGAAATTTCAGTTTTAGGTTTACAGCCAACAGAAATGCATACATATATTCACCAAAACCGTGTACAAAACATTTATATTAACTTTATATGTAAGAGTCTTGAACTGGAAATAACCCAGTTGTTCATCAAACAACCCATAATAAATTGTGACATATTCTACAATGGAATATTTCATAGCACAGAAAAAAGGTCAGACTATGGCTGTAAGTAAAAATGTGGATGAATCTTACAGACAAAATATTAAGCAAAAAAGCCAGACTCAAAAGAATACATATTATAGGATAATGTATGATTACATTTATCTGAAGTTTAATAGCAAGCAAAACTAATCTATGGTGACGGAAGTCGGAATATTCAGTCCTGGTCTAGGTAATCATCTTGGTGTGTGAATTCATAAAAATTTGTTGAGCTGTACAGTTACCTTATATACATTGCTCTTTAATGTATATATATATTTTTTTTTTCAATGCAAATACTTACCAAAAAGAAAACCCTCCTAAGTATCTTCAGTTGTAAATTCAAACAATTTCAAAATGTTAGGTTTTTGAGCCTATTTTGAAAGAACATTTCCTCGTGCTAAGTTTTCATGGTCAGCCAGTTAAAAGATTATACCTATTGTATACTAGTTGTAAGATTATACAGGTTGTAAAATTATAGCCATTACTTGGAAAACAGGCCACAATTCTTGGTGTCATCTTTATTTACAGCCCTTCAATTTGAAAAGATCAAACTAGTTATTTTATTTCTATTTATAATGTGAATCATCAGCAGTATATTCTACAGGCACCTCTAAACATAACACAAGACTTGTTATTAGTTTGGTTATCAGCAAACACATGGTGAATTCTGAACTGATCTTAGTAGCTTAAGATAGTCTCCATGTTGGTAAGGAAGCGGTTCTGGCTTAGCTTCAAGGAGCTGAGTGGATTTATCTTGGCCCTGAAGCATCAAAGGCAGTTTGGGTAAGTTTGGGTGTGTGCATGTGTGTTTTGCCTGTTGCTATTCATTTTGGGTAACTGGGAAACAAAATGCTACCTACTTTTAGTTTTTTAAAATGGCTGTTTTAATGACTATAACCCTGGATCATATCTTTGCATAACATAATTAAAGGTTTGTAGGAAAAATATTAAATTTCTATAACCATGCCTGCCCATCCTTACTAGCTAGTATGTCAATGTGCAATTCACAGGACTAATCACACTAGGTCCTTATGCAAAAATTCATGTAGTTTGAGTGAAGGGCTTATGATGCTTTCTGATGTTAATTGTTAATTTATTTTTTTTCACCTGACTCTTCTATTCATAGGTAATAAACATTATGATTCTTTGGTATATTCACATATGAAGTTGGTCATCTTAATAAAATTAAGACATGGTAATAGCACAAATGCCTTAATGAGTTGCCACTGTTATAGATGAAAAAGTGAATTAATCCCCAAATTATGAGTGCATACCAAATATTTGAAGAATAGACAACAAACAGCATTTCCAGAACAGTGCTACTGTCACTTGCTCAATACCTCTTAGTGTAGTCTTATTAACAAAGAAATTGGAGGTTAAAAAAGAATTTTCAGAAATATCAGGGAAAATGAAAACTCTACTTCCTGTTTTGGTATTGTAGCTAATAGAGTTTCCCATATTTGATAAACATGAGTCTTTTTAAAAATATGAAATTAAGAAAATTGATAAATGTAGTAGTGACTGGCCTGAATTTCTCACAGATCAGAGCCTGAGTGAAAGCCTGACATGAAAGAAGTTTATTTGGAAAGTGATCCTAGGGTGCTGGGATGAAGAGTAAGAGGCATTAAACGGGAAGTGGAGAAAGCCAAATATGCATATGCTCTGTGAGTGACTGCTGGTTGACTGTATTTTATGTCTCTTTCATGTCTCCATAATAGACATACATTAATTCTTTGCTAATTGTACCATTGAGCATCCCAATAGTCATATGAGTAATAGTGAAAAACATTCCAGTTGATAGAATATCATATCATAGAAAATGATATAGAAAACATTTCATATTTTGTCATAAAATGCTATAATGACTTCATGGGATAATTTTTATTTAGACTTCTTAGCAGCTCCCGTACTCTTCTCTCACTTTTCTCTCACTTTTTTTTTCTTTTTCAACACAAGCATAATATAGGCTCATTATTTTTTAAAAAACCTAAAAAAAGTAGAAGTCTCTTTTCCCCTCCCTTTCCAGAAATAATCACTGATAATGATTCAGTGGCAAGTGCCCAAACCAATCTTTTCTCTATCAATTAAAAATATATATATTTAAATCACATCAAATGTGGGATGAGATGTTTATGAAAATGGAACTATAAGCTGAATTAATACTATATTTATTGTTATATGGTATTTAATGGAGATGAACTTCAGCTCTCATACGTTGGCAATTATTTCTTCCTTTTCAGAACCTATAAGATCATGACATAAATCTGGCTATAATTTCTTCCAGGTCCCATTTATTCAGTTGTTGGTCAGTCTTCTTGGCCTGAAATGATGTTTATGATAACCTTCATAATGACAAATAATTTCTATCAATTCCTAATTATCTGCTTAAAATATCTGCTTAAAATGTGTTTTCAACCATTTCCTTCAGGATACTAAGAACAACTATAAAATTGGCACTTACCTATGCTTTGGAATTTTTGCAGTACATCCACCATTACGACTAGCATGTCTATTGTCTGTGAGTAGTTTTATGGGTTAAAACAGTTTTATGGGTTGAAACTACTCAGCAGAATATGAAATAATGACAGAAGGAGAATATATGGAAAACTAGTTAATTATTAGTGATTATATTTTTTATTTCCTTTTTACTCATACTTCTTGGAAACCTACAAAAATAACAGTATATGAATAAAAATTTAAATTCATAATGAAATTAAAAACAGGAGAGAAGATGACAGCAGAAAAGGTATGTCAAAAGCAAGAAGTTGTGGTATAGTTATACAATGGAATACGACTCGGCCTTAAAAAAGAATAAAATAATGCCATTTGCAACAACATGGATGGACCTAGAGATCACCATTCTAAGTAAGCCAGAAAGAGAAAGGAAAATACCATATGATATCACTCATATATGGAATATTAAAAAAAAGAAAGAAAGAAAAAAGAGGACACTAATGAACTCATCTACAAAACAGAAACAGACTTGCAGACATAGTAAACAATTTTATGGTTACTGAGGGAAAGGGGGTGGGAAGGGATAAATTTGGGAGTTTGAGATTTGCAAATGTTAGCCCCTATAATATAAGGGATTAACAAATTTATTCTGTACGGCACAGGGAACTATTTGCAATATCTTGTAATAACCTTTAATGAAAAGGAATATGAAAATGAATGTATGAATGTATATGCATGACTGGGACATTGTGCTGTACACCAGAAATTGACATACTGTAACTGACTATATTTAAAAAAAAACACTTGGGAAAACATATTGGAAGAGTAGTAACTTACCTAGTGGACTGGCATAGAAACAGACACTTAGAGCAATGGAACTGAATCAGGAGCCCAGAAATAAACCCTGACATATATGGTCAACTAATATTTGATAAGAGACTCAAGAATACTCAATGGGAAAAGGGTAGTCTTTTAATAAGACTTGGAAAAATTGGATATACACATGCAAAAGAATGAAATTGAGCCCCTATCTTACATGACTCACAAAAATTAACTTGTGAAAATTAAAAATGTAAGACCTGAAACTATAAAACTCTGAAGAAAATGTAGGGGAAAAAGCTCCTTGACATTGATCTTGCCAGTGACTTTTTGGATACGATGCCAAAAACACAAGCAACAAAAGCTGAAATCAGTAATCAGGACTACATTAAACTAAAAACTTCTGCAAAGAAAAAGAAACAATCAACAAAATGAAAAGGAAACCTATAGGATGGGAAAAAATATTTGCAAACCGCATAGATGGTAAAAAGTTAATATCCAAAATATATAGGGAAATTCATACAACTCAATACACAAAGCAAAATAATCCAATTTAAAAAATTAAGAAGGAGATTCCCCCCCCCAAATAAATAAAACTAACAGCAATCCTACTTCCACTTATACGTACAAAGAAAATGAAATCACTATCTAAAAGAAATATATACATTCTCATGTTCATTGCAGCTTTATTCACAATGGCCAAGACTTGGAAACAGCTTAAGTGTTCATTGATGAGTGAATGGATTAAGAAAACCTGGTATGTGTGTGTATGTGTGCGTGTGCGTGTGCGTGTGTGTGTGTGTGTGTATTAGAATATTATTCAGCCATAAAAAGAAGGAAATCCTGCCATTTGTGACAACATAGATAAAACTTGAAGGCATTATGCTAAGTGAAATAAGCCAAATAGAGAAAGACAAATTTTCTTTGATCTCAACTATATGTGGAAGCTAAAAAAGTTGAACTCATAGAAACAGAGACTAGATTGTTCGTTTGTTCGTTGCCAAGGGCTGGGGTATAGGGGAAATGAGTATATGTTTGTCAAAGGGTATGAACTTCCACTTATATGATGAGTTAAGATTGGAGATCTAATGTACAGTTTGGTGACTATAGTTAACAATACTCTATTGTAAACTTGAAACTTGCTTAGAGCATAGGTCTTAAATGTTTTCATAACCACTACAACAGAAAGATGGTAATTATGTGAAATGATGAATATGTTAACCAATCTTATTGTAGTAATTATTTCATAATACATATGTGTATCAAATCATCATATTGTACACCTTAAACTTACAAATGTTATATGTTACTTATATCTCAGTTAAGCTGGAAAATATAATCACAGTATTTTGATTTAGTAAAAAATTATGATGTACCTATTTTGAGAAGGACATAGGGGAATCATGAGTTGGGTTAGTGACCTAAGAGAATTAAATCCTCTTCTTTCATAAAAGAAGAATATAGATGATGTCTAATGTTGAAATGTATAGAAATAGAAATAAAGCTTTTATGTATATAAGAAAATGAATCCAAGAGAAAACAGCTAAGGGAAATTGGGGTTAGAGAAGGGACTGCCTTCTTTTTCTTAGGAGCAGAGCATGGTTAGCCTTATAGTTTAAATAAATCTGTTAAACTAAGTATGTTTTATCTGATACAAATAAAAGCAATAAAGCCAGAGGTAGAGGAGGCAGATTGTGAGTAAACACTTTTCTAAGGACAGCACAATACAGCCTCTTTGCTCATTGCCTGAGAGTATTCAGTCTCTAAAAATGGATGGCCAGCTGTGAGTGAAAACAAGTAATAACTGCTTTTCAGAAGTGCAAATATATATACTTTTAAAACATAAAATTATTTCCAAGGTGCAAAGTGCTATAACAAAATAGTGACACAACGAGTTATGCTAAATTAACTAGGTATGTATATGCACACACAAACACAGAGACACACATTGTGTCCTTCTTATTTTTTCTTATTGATTGAAGTTTTAATACTAGACAGCTCCTGACCATAAAGGCTCTGGTTCAACTTGGACCAGATTCCAACCCCAGAATCTGTGGTAGTTCAGAGCTTCCCCATGAATCAGCCCTTTAAGGATGTAACCTTCACAATGCTTTATTTGTTTAAAGTTTATTCCCTTTTCAGTGTTTCCCTCCAAAAAGCCTATCATACCCCAAATTCCTGAGCTTTGAAACCTCCTTAAAGAAAAGAGAAGTCACAATAAATGATATCATCACTCTCTACTCCTTACTTGGTCTTCTACCCTCCTACTGGCCCCACTTCTGTTCAACTGCTTGCCAAAGGCCAATGCCTTCTGCCTGATGTTCCTCATGGCCTGGGAGTCTCTTTAAAATCGTCCTGCGGTCTCTTAAGACAACTGCTTCTCTTGAGGGATGGGTGGCGTGCATGGTCCTTGCCAGCTTGGGCTGTCTTAACTTTCTTAAAGTTCTAGTATGTACATTTTCTCTGTCTCCGTGTGTATGTGTGTGTATAAAACTTATTTATTTATTTATACCTCTAAGGTTTGAGATTAGAGGTTTCTTCACTCTATTACTGACACTTGATATCAATCTAATTTTGTTTTACCAATCTAAAAGGTAAAAATTTGTATCTTGTTGGTTTCATGTACCTTTTTGATACCTAGTAAAGCTGAGCATCTTTTAAAAAATATTTAATGTCCATTTTTATTTCTTCTTTTGTGGATTGCTTCTTTATAGCCTGTGCTATTTCTATTTAGTTGTTTTCTTTTTCTTATGTAAATATAGAAATAGGAACTCTATAGATTTTGAATATTAAAACTTCCATAGTACACATTGTGTGTTTGTATATATATATATATATATATATATATATATATATATATATATATATATATGTATGTCCCAGTGACATTTAACTTTCTACCATTTAACTTCTGTTAAAGAGTTTTTTCTTGAATAGAAATTTTAAACTCTTAAGTAGTTTAGTTTTGGTAGTCGTTACTTCTATGTTTCTTGGCTTTCTATCAATATTCTTGCTAACCTCAGGGTGATGATAAAAGTTATACTACATTTAGTGCTACTAATTTTATGGTCTTAAGGTTTATAACTTGAGTTCACCTGGAATACATTTACTCATTCACATTTCTGTGCTATAAATAAAAATATTTTTTCCAGATTCAATGATTTTTATTGAATAGTCAATCCCCCCCCAATTTGAAATGTCCTCTTTATCATGTATTAAATTCCTATGTGTGTGTATGTGTGAGTTTATGCACATACATCTGTTTCTGTACAGTGCCCATTAATCTCACAGGATTTCACTGGAACTAGAGGAAAAATGGAAATCACCCAGAAATCCTGGGCAGATGGGAGGAGTGAGGAGAGACAAGATGTTTCAGTGTAGACATTTCAATTTTTTTTAAGTTGAACTATCTGAATGTGTTAAAAATTCAGAAAGTTAAATTAAAATATAAACTGCATCACCAATTCAAATTCCAGTGTTGCTTTGGGTTTTTTTTTCCCGTGTCCTCAAAGTTTGTTTTTAATTCTAAAGTTTTTCTTGATTACTTCAGAATAATTTCTTGAAAATGCTGTGTGTATGTGTAGTCTTGGTGTGTTACAACATTGCATTTGAAAGTGAAGTTAAGCACAAGTACACAGTTTCAAACTTCATTATTTAGATTTCTGATGTTTGTCCATTAGTAACTTTATAATTTTGAAGGACTAGAATATTTTTAGGGTAGTTTACTTGATCTAGTTGAGAAAAAGTGTTGCTGGAATTATTCACTGTGGCTTTGGCTCTCCATATATGTGCTCTTTCATTTGCATATTGCCTCAAGGGAATTAACGTTTGACTGTAGGAAGTCTGACCCAGACCACATGGGCCATCTGGAAGGAGTTTCACTAGTCAGTCACTCAGTGACTGAAATGCGAAAAAAAAATCGAAAGCCAAGGATAGACTTACTTTGAGTGTCTTACACGGAAATAACCCAGACTGAAGCATCATTACGAATATGCAGTGAATTCTGCTATTATAAATATAATGGGTTTCCTAGTTTGAGAATCACCTCTGGTACTGCATGTAGTTTATAATATTCTACTTTATGATGTTTTGTATTTAATACAGTTTTTAATTGGGAATAGAAAATTATAGTTATTATGCCACAAGTTCACACCACTTGCCTATTTGCAAGTTGCCGATCATATAGTAAATGTTA
The DNA here is from genome assembly GCF_048773025.1 of Camelus bactrianus. NCBI lineage: Eukaryota > Metazoa > Chordata > Mammalia > Artiodactyla > Camelidae > Camelus > Camelus bactrianus. The sequence goes on along the minus strand of NC_133543.1, from coordinate 37,341,647 downwards.
GTTTTAGATAGGCAGATGATCTGAATTGTGGCTATTCATAGAAAATATTACTTATCAGACTAGAATTTACTTTTTACTCTAGTAGAAGTGAATTAAAAAATGTTGTTGGAGAAGAGTGTGGTAATTATCACATTAATGTGATTATTTATTTTATATCGTTCTGATTTCAATGATATTTAATGAGCACCCTCTCCATACCTACTAGTTTGTGGGTGTGACTCCTGAATTTCTTTGAGATATATTTATCCAACTAAGAGTCTGCAAGTCTTTGGCTGTGATCTCTTTATGGCTAGTGCATGTTTATAGAAATCATTTCTCTTTCTACTTCATTTAACCAATATAGAGCTATTCTGTTAATAATGGACATTGAAGACAATTAAAATTCTATTGTATGGGGTGAAAGCAGGTCTAAGATTCTTCCATTTTTTTAACCACATTGACATTTATGTAGTACCAATATAGTGGCAAAACTACCAAAATTTTTGATATTATTACTAACCCTTTTCCACTTTAGTTTTCTTCTTTGTTTGCTTGTTTCCTTATACTAAACACTACTTACTATAACTGTGGGTGACTTCCTGCTCTACTCCTTACCCTGGGTGGACCTAATCCTCTTGGGAGGTTAGGGAGAGAGGGAGAGCAGACCACTTCCCAGAGGGCACTCTAAGATGATGCTGCTTTGGCCTTTTCCCAGACTCAGATGGTGAGGCTAAGGAGTGGACCAGGTGGAGTGAATGTACAGGTACACAATTTATTAATTAACTGGACTGGTCAATACTAGTGGGAGAACTTCTGCATCAGTAGGACCCAGGCATGTGCAGGCTCATGATAACCCTTTGATACATGACTGGAAGTATTTGCCAGAACCTCTTGATCTGCCCCACAGAGCCCTCCCAGACTCTTGCTGTCTTCTTTCTAAGGTACAGATAACCAAACCAGTTGACATTCTACCTCTGATTATTCTTTGCTTTACTTATATATTGGTTATTTATTTTTATTAGCATCAGTGGAAATCCCATTGCCAGGAACTCTGGGAGGAAAATGTGCATAATTCCATCTCTGTTTTGACTCTTCTATTTGGTCCAACTCCAAATTTGGCTCACTTCACTTTTGGAAATGGAGCCAATGCAATTTCCTCTTTCTTATTGTCTGTCTCTCCCTCGTTCCAGGTGAAATCCGTGCCCACATTCCTCTGAAACCAGTGGCTTCCCCTACTCTGAGTATGCTCCGCCCTGACACCTCTGCTTCTTCCAAGGCTGTGTTCTGCCCTTGCAGGGTACTGCCCATTCAGCACCACCACCTGAGCCCCAGTGTTCTCAGAACGATAGCTGTTGCCTTCAGAGTGTGCGCCTCTTCTTTCTTTGCTGTCCGTTTTCCTACATCTTCCTAACAAATAATTTGTCTCAAAATATTTCTTTTATTATGTCACTTTCCAAGGAGTGACATAGTAATTGTCCGTTGTTACTCATCAAATGTAAGCCAAATTCTTGTGTGTTAAGGCTTGACTTCTGTGCTCCAGCCAGTCCAGGCTATTAAGTGTTCCCCAACCTCTCCCTGTTCATCTGTATCTTTAAACCACCCCCTTACTTTTTATTAAGATAAATCTCACATCTGTTCAAGTCTTAGCCTACTCATATCTCCCCTATGAAATCTTCTTTAGTGATTAAATCTTCATTCCATAGCCTTTCCCATCTCACTTCTAAAAGCATTGAGTCTGTAGCACATAGTTTAAAACCCTTTTAGCTTTATATGGTTATTTTATGCTGCATCTGTTGGAAAGTGCATTTTGTGACTTGTAAGAGACCTGAATATAGTGTCTTGAATATGGCAGATATTTGTTTATTTTTCGTGTAACGAGATGCCAGGAGGTAGGGAGTTCACAGCTGCCACAGTGGCTCCTTGCGGCTCCTAGTGGCTACCCATTCTGCTGTCCCTCAGGTCTGGTCCTCAGCTTCATGATATAAAATGCTCAGTAGCTCCAGCAAGAAGAAGAGCATAAATGGCCAGCCTTTTTGAAAAAAGCTTTTCTGAAAGCACTGCCCAATGAGAGGCCACCATTTTTTCAAGGGAAGCTGGGAAATGTAATCTTGAAGACATTCACAGTACTCCCCACCCTCCAAATTGAGGGACTGTTAGTAAGGAGGAAGAGAGGATGGTCACTGAAAGACACCTCTCAGTCTCTGTGACACAAGCATAAATGTGAGGCTTCCACATCCTTGTAGCTCCAGGGACAAGGCAGATATCTGCTTTACTTTCCTGAGCAGTGGTGAGGTAAGGAAACTATGAATGTATGACAAATCAGGATGTATCCCTCAGGCCAGGAAGAGTATTTCATTTTTACTTTTTCTCATATTCTTCACTCCTTTCCCAGAAAGATGTACAAAAAGATTTAAATCTTTTAAAGATATAGGAGATAAAAAAATGTGAAACTTGTTCATTTATGAACACTGTTTTGTTCTGTTGAGAAAACACAATTACATAGGTGCATCTGGATTTTGATGCTAGACTCCTTGGTTATAACATTCAGCAAATGTCTGATAAACACTCCTCAGCATCGCACACAATTCCGGGTCTATGTAACACACACAGATTTTTTTTTGATGTATATCTTAAATTTTCAAGCTTTGGGGGCAACTAATACAGTCATTTGTTAACCCAAGTAATCTGTCTCTGTATTCTTACCAGAATTTAAATAAGAATATGCATAATAAATATTTGCTGTTATCTATGATGCTGTTGTGGGTGGCCATTAGGAGCATGTCTGCTTGAACTGAAGGGTGTTTTCCTGCTTTTGTCAGACACAAAGCAAGCCTCCTTTTGTCTCCCGATCACAGCTCCAATTTTCCCAGCTGGATGAATTCACCAAGTTGAGAATCTGAGAGGCCTTAACATTAGCAGACTGTACAAAGCAGCAGAGGGGCACAAAACCTGCATAGAAAACGGTGGCTCTTCAGGCTTGGCGGTGCGGTTGCTACAGCTACCAAGCTGCTGATCTCTCTGCTTCACGTTCACGTGGGAAGAGAAGCTCTCAAGGTGACAGGGGCTTCATTATATAACTGACATTGCAATTCGTTTGCTTTAATGTTTGCATTTTAATCTACCGTGCCTAGTCCTAAGTAGGTCTTTTCTTTGGGAATACTCAGCTAGGTGGGGGACGGGTAGACCAAGTTTTATACAATCAGGATGGCAGATCATAGAGTGTAATTATGATATTTTTTCTCCCTGAACTTTGCTACCATTCATATCGTGGCTTGAACCGATGTTAGGGGGGCTGCACTGTTGCATGTGCCACAAAGAAAATACAAGAACCATTGATCCATATATAGAAACACTGTAGGAGCCAATTTACAAATAGCAATTTAGATGAAATCACATCAGCCTGCCCTTGGTGAAGTTTAAGTAGATATCCAAGTATAATTAACTGACAAATCATTCTGATGCCTTAAAGTTCTATACTTTATTTAATGATCTTTAAGCACTGTCTCTAAAATATTAATTGCAGATGAATAGGCTTTGTTTAAAACCAAATTACGTACAGTTTAATTGACATATGACCTTCTCTAGGGGAAGTTGCTTAGTGACAAATACAGAAGAATGTGGGTTCATAGTTAATATACTTCCATTTCTTTTCATAAATATATATGTTATCAATGATAAAGAGGTCTCTAAATTCCCTCCACTTTCTTGTCCTCAATCTCAGTTTTGAAGAGAATGGGAGTTTTTGAGAAGCTTCTATACTGTTTTCCACAGTGGCTGCACCAATTTACCTTCCCACCAACAGTGTACAAGGGTTCCCTTTTCTCCACCTCCTCAGAGACATTTGTTATTTGTATTCTTTTTGATGATAGCTATTCTGACAGTTGTGAGGTAGTGTCTCACTGTGGTTTTCATTTGCATTTCCTTGATGATTAGTGATGCTGAGCATCTTTCCATGTGCCTGTTGGCCACTTGAATTTCCTCTTTGGAGAAATGTCTGTTCAGTTCTTCTGCTCATTTTTAATCAGGTTGTTTGTTTTATTTGATGTTGAGTCGTATGTACTGTTTCTATATGTTGGGTATTAACTCCTTATTGGTCATATCATTTGCAAATATTTTCTCCCATTCAGTAGGTTGTCTTTTCATTTTGTATATAGTTTCCTTTGCTATTCAAAAGCTTTTAAGTTTAATTAGGTCCCATTTGTTTATTTTTGCCTTTCTTTCCTTTGCTTTAGGAGACAGATCCAAAAAAAATATTGCTGCAGTTTATGTCAGAGTGTTTTTTCCCTTTTTTATTATTCTTACTTTTTTGATGTGTAGTGGATTACAATATTAGTTTCAGGTGTACAGCAGAGTGATTCAGTTATGTATATACATAATACATATATATTTTTTCAGTTTCTTTTCCATTATGGCTCATTATAAGAAATTCAGTATAGTTCCCTTGCTATACAGTAGGTCCTTGCTGCTTATCCACTTCACATATAGCAATGTGTATCCTGCCTATGTTTTCCTCTAAGAGTTTAACCAGTCTTACACTTAGTTGACCTCCATATGTAATTCTGATGATTTGTTTCCTGAATTGATTCTCACATGCGCTCCTTCTCTTATATTCCTTTCCCACCAGCTACATTCTCCGAAATGGTTGCTCTGTCACCACTGCCCTTTGTATTCCATCCTATGTGCATTCTTTTGCTGATGTATCACTTTAAAATACCCCACTTGTTTCATAATAACTTTATCAATTCTTTTTTGTTATTGCTGTTGTTTTCTTGAGGAATTATTTGGGCAATTTCTTTAATGGAATTTGGTTTTTGATTACTTTACCCCCCACCCACCCTCTGTGCACTCAATGGTAAATTTAAAACATGGATAAGATTTTGTTTTGGTTCTTGTTCCCTTTTTTTCCTTCTTAATTACAAGCTGCCTTTGAATATGAATTATATCAACATTGTTAATTAATATATTTTTATAGGTCAATGTCTTTATAGGAGGCCAGTGTTTCCAACTCTGCCCACAATCTGATCTGTATGTACCTGTCTTGCTGACAGCAGTGGCTTCCTTGAGTCACCTTTCCTGGCTTCAGTTTTTGGCATCATCGTCAGTTCTTCTCAGTGACTCCATCATCCAGGCCATACTCTCTATTAGTCAGGCAGATCCCTAGAATTTTTTCTAGAATCCTGCAGCAGCTCGTGCCTTCAGCATTGCTTTGAAGAGAAAAACATGAAAGGAGGAAGGGAGGCACACTCTACTTTTTTTTTCTTAGTAATGCTATTTCTTTCATTGCTTGATCCATTACTGTCTTCTTTTTTCCTCTCTTTCTGCCTATGTTTTTCCTCCCTGGTATATAAACTGCTGTCCTCCATGGGGCTCTGTGTAGGAAATTTCTTCTACTGCTGCCCTTATCTGTGTTCCAGAATTCTGGAAGCAAAATTCTCCAAAATATAAAAGACCTATTAATACACCAGGAGCAGTTTATTTGTATAGTTTGTTTAATTGTAGTCAGAGGCAAGTTAACATTACTAGAGTCCCTCTTTTAAAAAATATATTGATATTTCAGGTGGTTTAGCATGTTTCTAAATAATTCCTTAGTCATTTGCTAGTTATTTCTTTTTAATAGTAATTAAGAGACCTGATTTTGTATTTGTACAATTTTGCATAGATACTTATATACCAGTCACAAAGATACGGTCACCCAAACATATAGAGACACTGTGTTTTCACAGGTCTGCAAAAGATAACACTACTGGTTTATGAATTCAAACTCATTTTCTAAGTGAGAAAGAAATAAAAACATGATTTTTCCAGTGCTTATGGTTACCTTATGGTGGTTAATCCTCCAAAATATTATTATTTGGGCAGTGAGATTTTGAGGAGAAGAACAAAAGACATGACAAATATAAAATATTCAGTAACAAAGGAAGAGGAAAGTATGTTTGACCAGATTGCAGTACTCAAATTGTGGTTCAACTGCCGGCCTGCCTGATATTCTCAGGCTGATTACTACCTCCCCGGGGGGATATTATAAACAAGGATTTACTATCAAAATATTTTTTATTTGTCTGAAAACTAATTTGCCAAGCCTAGAGATCAGAGGTACAGAGCAGATGGGGAAAGCAACCTGTTCCTCTGCCTTTAAGGGATCAGCTGTGGAGGAAATGCAGCAAGTGGGATGGACATGTCACTGGAGCCCCGAAGCTCCTGTAAATACCAGGAAAGAAGACAACACCAGTCTCCCAGCCCACGGCTCACAAAGCCATTCTCTCTTCCAGCAGGTATTAAACATTAATGACCATTTTATAATGAGGGGCAGGAATGGCTCTGGCAGGAGAGCTGCCCAGCTATGTGGGTTGTGTTGAATTCAACAGCAGCACGTTTCTTAACTTTTTCTTTTTCCCTGTTCCTTTTATCCCCCTGAGAATCTTCAGCCTGAAGGTAATGAAACACTTCCTTTATCACTCTGTGTCATTGAAATATTTATCTGATTATTTGAATAAAAGATTACAGCACCAACAGTAACTCTGTCCCTACGTTTCCTCAGACTTCAAAAGTAAAAAGGAAGCTAATGAATAAAATAATACCAAGACATTTGGCAATCAACTTTACAAACAACAGAAAACCCTGAGATAAGTTGCAGCATGTAAACTCACGCATGATGCTAAGCACGGGGCCAAAACCGAAACAATAACTGGCCTTTGCAGTAATAATTTAGACAGCGATAAGTTTAAAAGATTTTTTTACCCACACATTTGAGCATTTCTGAATACATTCTTGCCACCTTGCTGATTCAACATGGAGTCACTGAAGATAATATGGATTCATTAAGACAGTTTTCTCAGGACCCATTTTACTCCAGCCTCATGTCTCAGGTTTTATTACCTGGTGAGTGCAAAGCAAGTAAAAGCCTAAATGTAGGTGGCTCCTAATTTCCACCTGCCTGGCTGCAGGGAGATTAGTCTTTTGCAGAGGAACCTTCACCAAGCACTTCTTGGAGTAAACCCAGGTGACAGTCCAAGTCCAAAAAATGAGCCCTTGCCCTCACTAATTGCCATGGAAGGTCACCTGTGGCAGTGACCATGGGAGACTTTGCCATTAAACTCCAACAGAGACACAGGTTCTGAGCTGACATTCTGTTCTGGTTGTCGTAACTCTTGTTCTGATGCCAGTGGAACTGGACAGTCAGTGTGAGTGCCCGGTCTCAGGAATCCAGAGAGATGAGAAGGAGAATGCTCATTCTGTGTTCCCCTCACTGAGGAGTGAGGGCAAGGAAATGCCATCCCAAGGTTGGTCAAGCTCATAATTATTTCTGGGTTTAGTGAGACAGCTGTCAGTGCACACACAGCCCCTGCCTTCCACAAGGCACCTGGACCCAGGATGGCTGAAATGGAACAAGCTCCCGTCCAAGCTGTGCTGGAAGCATCTATTATCCTCCACGAGGCTGTTGCAGAGTGCAGCTCATTCTGCAGTTTCATCCTTGTTTCTTGTGAACGAATCCTCTTTCAGGGATCCCCACCGCTCCTCCTTTCATCTCTCTCGTATCAGGGTCTCCTTAGACTGCTCTGCAGGCCTCAACATCAGTTATTATGCTCAGCTTTAAGTGTTTATTCTGGGAAGCTTTCTAGCACCTGTTGTGAGTCGTGACCGTCAGCAGACACTGCAGAGAGGAGCACTGCCTCAGTCTGTCGGCCAGGAGAGTTCCTTTGAAGACCAGTTCTGCAATTGCTTCTTACGTTACCATAATATACAGGAAAAGGATGATAACTTTTGTCTTCCACAGGTTCTATGTATCATAAAGGATGTATTTTTAAGTTTTATTTTTTATTATTTTAGTAGGCTTTATTTTTTTAGATTCATAGCAAAATTGAGAGGAAGGTATCAAGCTCTCCCATCCACCCCCACACATGCCTAGCCTCCCTGTTACTGCCGTCTCCCCTCAGACCAGACTGTTGAATCTGCACTGACATGTCATAATCATCCAAGTTAGTAGTGCACCTTAGGGCTCACTCTTGTTATTGTACATTCTGTGGGTTTGGACAAATGTATAATGGCATGTACCACTGTTATCATACAGAGTATTTTTATTGCTCTAAAAGGTCTGTGTGCTCTGCCTGTTCATCCCTCCCTCCTTCTTAGTCCCTAGCAACCACTGATCTTTTTATTGTCTCCATAGTTTTGCTTTTTCCAGAATGTCATATAGTTGGAATCATTCATTATGTAAACTTTCAGACTGGCTTCTCTCACAGAAATATGCATTTAAAGTTCCTCCATGTTTTTTCATGGTTTCCTAGCTCATTTCTTTTTAGTGCTGAATAATATTCCATTGTCTGGATACACCACAGTTTATTTATCCATTCATCCCTCATAAAGTCTATTTACATTTATAAATTAATAAGTTATGGTTAATTTGAGTGGAGTCACAGAAAGTAGCATAGGTTTTACAAGGCAGTGTTCTCTGGATCCGTGTTTCTCTATCCCTACTGTACTTTCCCAAATCATATCTCCATTTTATTCTTTTCTTTCCTTGTTGCTGCTTGCATGAGGTTGCTATATAACCAACATTGTATTGGGTGTGGACAGAATTAGGTCTGATCTAGTTTCAAGTTTTCTTAACTTTCTTTCTTCTAAGGTTATTGCTACTGATACTACTCTGAAATAGAACTTAAAGTAAATAGAGAGAGTGGCAAATGCCTGTCCCGGTGGCACATACCTGTTCCAGCGGGCAGTTAGGTGTTCCTTTCTCTTCTGTCTACTTTAGACTCAGGGAAAGGGAGGGAGATGGGAAAGAAAACAAGGAAGGATGGGAAAGTCTTCATTTGATTCTAATCCACTGATATTGGCAGAGAAGTGAGTGTCCTCTGAGTAGCAGGAGATGTGTAAGAATATTTAGGCTGCTGAGAAGATGAACAGATAGCAGAGCCCGCTCCTTGAGGAATTCTGGCATGAAGCACAGTTTGGATCATTGTTCTGTGCTGAGCAGCTTACATGAAGTGTTTCTCATTCAACTGATGGTATTTGTGACATGTGACAGTGATAATAGATGCTGGGATGATGAGTTCCAACTGTCAGACCCTCTACCCAGGTGAGGTTTCTAGACTCAGTCTACTTTGTGCGGATACATCAGCAACCTTCTATGCTGTTTGGCATCCTGATTTGAGGTAAAAATGTTATTTAGTATTAAAGACATTTTCCTCTGTATACAGATCTTCAATTTAAGGTCTAACATTTTTAGTGATTTATTTAATTTTTGCTTATTCTAAATGGATTTTTTAGGTGGCAGGGGATTTATATTTTCATTATATATTATTTTGATTAGTAAACATAACTTTGCTCTTTATAATCTTCAGACAATAATACATACTTAGGTTTAATGTTTCCATAGCAGTCGTGTGAAATCACTAGAAAGCATCATAGGTGGTTAAAGGGAAAGGAGGCGCTCATGAATGAGCCTTATCCCCAGAACGGTTCTGTCCCACATTCCACTCATTCACCCTGCCTCTTTGCCCACAACTCAAATAGGATTTGAGATTTCACCTGTTCATCTTGCTGCTTTGGTATTTAACCATTATGTGTACAATTATATGGGGATTATGTTAATACTTTCTCAAGTAAAATCTCATGCATAAAAGAATGTGAGGATAGGGATCCTGATTAGGCAGTGGTCCCTTAGGAAATGCCAAAATTCACCTTAGATGAACATTTTACTATGCTCCTATTTGTGATAGTCTTACTTTACCCCCAAAGGTAGAATCAGCACTATGTTTTTTTTTTTTTTCTAAATTACTTTTTTGTAAACCTAGATACTAGCCAGTTTCATAACCAAAGTTTATTGTCGTATCTAACCACTAGGGGTCCCATTTAATAATCAAATGATCTATGGTACATGGGGCCCTGGTTTCTCAATATTGTCTTTCTTATTATACGTGTATCAGTCACTTTTGAATAAACCATGAACTTAGACTATTGGACCCAAAAAGGGGTTACCCAACTCTAGTCTTTTAAGTTAATAAGGATATTTTAGGATTGCCCTGCAGAAATTTTATTAAAGGTCTTAAAAACTTTTACTAGTTTAAACTCACCCTTAACTTACCATATGGATTTTAGCTTCCTCAGTTTAGCTTTCCTGTCAACAAAACTGACTGAAAATGTATAAACAGCCAGAATGCACAATAAATTTATCATTATATCCCTCTCTACTGCCACTATCCTATCTTGGCAACAAAATTAAGGGAAACAGAGTATTGACATTTTCATAATGACCAAGTAAATAATTTCACAATTTTGGCTTATCAGTATTGAGATATAAAATTCATTTTCATGAATCAAATAATTATTATGCACTTATTATGTGCCGGGTTCTGTTCCAGGTGCTTAAAATAGAGATCGCATGGAATTTATAGTCTAGTAAAAGAGGGCAGATTATGATAAAATATAAATAATATGTTGTCAGAAGCCATGGATAAAAATAAAACAGGTAAGTGGTTTAGACTGCACGTAGCTGAGGGGTGAAAGGAATTTATCTCCTGGTGCTCCAGTCTGATTACAGGAGCATATGCCTGCATTTGTCTGGGGGTTGGCAGGTCACTGTTAGGAAGGCTGACTACAACATCAAGGATGACCAAATGAACATCTTCACATATTTAGGGTCATGAAATGCAATGACTTGATCAAGGAATTTGACAGCTTGGTGAGTAGGGTTAACAATAGAGCATAGCCAACCCTTGGTGTCGATGGAGGTTATCTTATTAAATCTCTCAGAACCTCATTTCTTCAACTGTCAGGTGGGGTTATAATGGAACCAACATTTTTTCATATTTAGATTATACTAGGCTCAGGACTAAGTGCTTTATATATGCCATTTCATTCTCACACCGCTTATAGGAAAGTACCATAATTACGTCCATGTGAACCCTGAACACACTGAGGTGTAGAAAGGTTAAAAACTGACCTGAGGTTACCTAGCTGTGGATACAGGCAGAATTGTCTGATAAGTTACCCTGGGAGCTCTTCATGGTGTTTTGTTTTTGTTTTCCCAGCAAGCTGGCTGGGACTAGAAGCTTCTCTTTCTCCAAGGAAGAGGGGGCTGTTTACAAGACTCAATTTCTCACCTGACCAGGAACTCAATGTATTAGGGAAGTGTGCAGCTGGTATTTCCCGGCAATCTCTAAACAGATTGCCTTAACCTCAGATTATTTAGACTTGAACCAACATGTTTGTTCCTACTGTGAGGTCACTCTCATGTTGGCCTTATAAGTTCCTCTCTGTAGCATAACCCCATGGGTGTCCAACCACACCCCTGCCCAAACATGCTTCTCTATAGGATGTTGCTAGAATGGGAACTGTGTGCACCCATAGATTCTTCTGCCTGTCATTTCTAGGTGGCACCAAGTGACGTTTCCTAATGAACATTTTGTAGGACAATGGCTATTAAATAGAGAAACCAGAAATCAAACTCAGGTCCATGTGTGGCACCAAAGCTCCTAACATATGTCACTTAACCCATAACCTCTATAACTCTTATGGATTAAGTGAGAATAATATGAAACACTTAATTGAGTGCCTAACAGAAATTTTCCATAATTAAAAAATAACTTATATTCTAACTTCATATTATAACTACAAAATTGATATTGGTAGATGTTGTTTTGTTTTAATACAAGTTAAACTTGTTAATAGAATTCTTTGGAAAGTGTCAGTTTTTCTGTGCCTTGTTCTTGGTATTTCCAGGATTGCTAAAGGAAGAAAGAGAGCAGTTTTTCATTAAGTTAGTTACTGGGAGAACCTGCGTAGGACTATTGTGAAAGGAATAAATAAATTAAACTATTATATTCATTTGTGATCACTTTGATGGACTTGTTGTCTTAGTAGCTTTCCTCTGGAAAAAAGATGAGGGTGGGCTTTGTGCGGTAAGCAATGGGGAAGAAAAGCAGTATACTTCAGATGATGTCTTGGGATACCTGGACTTTGACCATTACTGGAATTGCCAGGGGACTCCCACCTAGAGGCAGGAAAAAGGGCACCTGGCTCTCGTTCAGTACAGTTGGTTGGCCAACTATGGATGTTAGAGGCAGAATTAACCAAAAAGGGAGAAAACAATTAGGACAGGTGTGGGGCAGAGTGGCTTCCAGAGAGCAGTTTTCACAGAGTCATTGCTGCTGACTGAGCAGTGAGACATTTTAACCATTTGGAAATTCAGCTTTTTAGTGTAGGAAGGGCAGATGGATCTATTCTCTGATTGTGCCTTTCAGTCACAAAGAGTCTGAAAACTAAAAAATTAACAAACAGAAATCTCTATTGAATAGAGTTGGGAGACCAGAAGGGGGAGCTCTCATGCCCTATGAAGATAACAGAGCCCAACAGGAAGAAGACCCTTTTCTTCCTGGCAACAACCCAGCCAATGAAAAGCCACAGACTCTTTATTAATTGTAACCCTTTCAACTTTCTTCTCCCCTTTATAAAAGAGTCCTCCTAGCCATTTTTGCTGGGTACTTGAATGTGGCTCACCATAGTTGCAAACCCTGAATTGCAATTCATTGCTGATTCTGAATAAACCCATTTTTGCTGGAGAAATAATTGGTGGTCTGTTTTAGGTCAACAAAACAAATCAATTTAATGAAAGCTATGGGCGGCTGCACAACATTATGAATAGTTTAAGCGGTGAATTTTATGTTATATGTATTTTTAAAATTGAATTAATTTAAAATTTGAAACATGATAATGCAATATACCAAAAGCCACTGAATTGTACACTTTAAATTGGTGAATTGTGTAGTATGTGAATTATATCTCAATGCAGCTGTTTTTAAAAGCTATGGGGAGCATTTTGTTTCTGCAATTATAGGTTAATTTTCCTTAAGTTTTCCAAAGGATGTGTCACATAGGCTGCCCAGGAAACACCAAGAATTTGATACAACAGTAATCACATAATTTCAAGATTGTAGGTAGCTATGTGATCACAGATGACTACTTCATTTCTAGTATTTTTGGCAGTGGAATCAGTTGAAGGAGAAAGAAAAAAAGATTGAAATTCTGGGCTTATGTGTTTTATTATGAGTTTCACATTTTCTTGTTCCTCAGTAGCCAACTACTGTGAGTTACTCCATACCCAGCCTAACAAAGCTGTGCTTGTAAAAAGTCTCATCAATACAGAATCTGACAGGATCAGACAATAGACTTTTGCTAATTAATATTTAATGGGCCTATGGATTTTTCTCAGCAGCTGGAGTGCTAAATAATAGTCAATTAGCAAATGTGTTAATTAACTCTAATTACACAGGACATGAGCTTCGCCAAGGATTTTTTCCTTTATAGATTTACACTTGAATGTTCCACCACTCTTCTTGAACACACCAGGCAGCTAATTAATTGATAAATAATAATTCTTTCTTTTCTCTAAAACATGTATTTACAAGTGAAATCCAGTTTAATGCTTGATGATTTTTTTAAAATAACATTTAAGTGTATAAGATGAATCGATGTCTGCTTTTTAAATAGGCTTCTCTTAATCACTAGGAAGTTTTTCATTTTGGGGTGAATGAGGAAGACAGAAAGAGCCTTATGAGTTTAGTGTATTTGTGTAAGAGGTGTATGTGAAAAAAAAAAAGAAAGAAAGGAAGAAAGAAGGAAGGAAGAAAAATAAACAAAAATATCAGAGAGGCTGGCTCTTTGTGAGGAGTCAGGATGTGCCTAGGTTGACTTTCAGTATGCAAAATTATGAACTTCAGGAGCAAGGGTAATCAATATGTACCATGCAATTAACAGTAATCTTGTGAGCTTCGTGTGTCAGTTAAAGAAAATGCTTCTGAACATTGTATGGTGCCTGCCACCAGGGACAGAGAATGCTCCAAGGAAAGAAATTAGCATAGCAGCTTTGCACATGGTCTGGCACGAGTTGTTAGATCAAAGGCTGTGTGGATGGCAGCAGCCTGCGCCAAGGGAGCCAGCAGCCCTGCCACCATTTCGGTACCAGAGGACGCTGCTCAAGGCATTGGTAGAGAAACCCTTCAAGGGGGGTTTGAAGGAACAAAGTTGTTGTTTTTAAATAAGATGATGGTCATGGAATTTAGTTCAGACTACTCATTTGAAGAGCTCTGTGTCACCAAGTTTATATTAACTCTCAATTCCCTGCTGTTAGCCTCTGTTAAGACCCTTAAATATTAGTTAGCTACAAAGAATGTTTAGGGAAAAAAATGTTAAAATTGATTTTTCAGATTGGGCTTGTTTGATTATTTCAATAAGGTTCAGAGGAGCTACCAGCTTTGAGCAAGCACATCATGCCTTTTTACTTTCTCTTGTGGCATCAGAGTTACCAAAGTCTTGTTAAAAAATACTGTAGACAAAGGGAGAGAAAAATGCAATATTGTAAAAGTTCACATTGAAAAATATCAAGCTTTATCTATCTGTTTATTGTATTGAGAGACAATGATGTTTATCCTCTTTGTGGTTTAGAGGAAGTGGGTGCCTTAGAAGAATGTGAATCTGTTCTTGTGAGTTGGCATTCACCACTTTGACTAGTGAACAGTACTTTTGGATCTGATGGTCTGGGACCCTGTCTCTTGGGTTTTGTTATGTTTGGGGACATAGTTGAGAGCCATGTTTGGAGAAGGCCTTCGGGAAGCCTTGAGGTCCTGCTTGGCAGTGGTGCAGGGACCCCAATCTGGGAGAGTCAGTCGGTGTGGAAAATGAAGGTCTGGGTGACACTATGGGTCAGTGATCCGCACTCATGAAGCTGCAGGCCTCCCGTATCAGACAATTCTCTGCCCGCCTCGCATCCTCACCGTCCTCTTCACTCTACCTGTTACTGCAGCCACCAGCTGCAGAAGGGTGTGACTTGAGGGCTCCCGGCCTCAGCAGCATAACTGGTCAGCTTACATTCTGTTCAGGGGTATCTGTGTTACCTTCTGGTACTTCTTCAGGGCCCAGATAGCCTGCACAAACCTGGGAGGCAACCCCTTCTGTCTCCAAGTCCTCGTGCAGACTGAGGCTCGAGATTCAGAGTAGTGACAGCTTGATACTGCACCCTTGCGTTGGCTTTCCCACCTTCCCTGTTTCACTCTTCCATAGGCTCCAACTTCTGTTCCATAGGATCACTACGTATACTCAAGCCTAGGTGTTTGGAGGAAACCGAGGCTATGACAAATCCATCCCGAAAGTCGAAGCAATGACTGAAAACGCAGACAAGAATGAGGAGTCAGGGAGTGCAGACTTCCAGATCCCAAGAAATGGCAGGGAGATAGAAACCAGCCACATAGTATGTGTTGTGCAGCCAGTACCCTGGGCCTGAAGGAACGAAGGAATGCAGCCTTCTAGGGTGGTCTTGTGTGGTCCTTTCAGCCTCTGAGCTCTCAGTGGGTGCTCGGGTCAGAGCAAAGCCTGTGACTGGAAAATTCCACAGAGATATTATTTAGTCTGTCCACCTGGCAGAATCTTTCCATTGCCAAAGGAAAGGGAAATGCAGCGTTTACCTGTGTAGCTTCAACTTGAGTGGGAAATAGACTTGGGTCAAAAGGGAGGAAACTTAAAAACAAAAAAACACCTTTGCTTTTGGTCCTTATTCTCTCCGCATAGTATAAATCCTACCCAGGTGGCATTGCAAGGAGGATTAACTGCTCTTTCAGTCCCGAGTTCATTTTCTATTGCTTCTGTAGCAAATTACCACAAACTTAGTGGCTTAAAACAGCATAATTTTCTTTATCTTACAGTTCTGTAGGTCAGAAGTCTAACCTGGGTCTCGCTAAGCTAAAATCAAGGTTTTGGCAAAGCTACACTCCTTTCTGGTGGCGCTAGGGAAAAATTTGTTTTCTTGGCTTTTCTAGCTCCTAGGGGCTTCCTTCTTTCCTTAGCTCATGTTCTTTGTCCATCTTCAGTTTCAGCAGTGGCAGGCTGAGATCTTCCTACATCACACCACTTAGACCTCTTCTGCCTCCTCTGCCATTTTTAAGGACCTTTATAATTACATTGGGCCCACTCAGATAATTGAAGATAGTCTCCCTATCTTAAGGTCAGTTGATTAGCTACCTTAATCCCATTGGCAACCTTAATTCCCATTTGCCACGTGGCGTACATTCACAGGTTCTGCGGATTAGGATGTGGACATCCTTGGAGCAGTCATTATTCTGCCTACCTTATAAGTCCTTTCTGAAATCTAAGTTATAGACTCAAAATTTCCCCTGTCTATAAAGCCCTCAACCTGGCATTGACAGGGTCTGACTTCTCCATCAAGGTTCAACTCAAATATCTTCCATTTGAATCCTGCCTTGAACCCAGACAGGTAGAAATAATTCTTCCCTTTATACTGCCCCTGAAATACTTTGTATATGCCTTTAATATTAGCACTTAGATAATATACAGACATTTCATATGCTATAAGTGATTCTCCCCTCTCTTAATATATTTCAGCCTAAGAGAGAAGAATTGTTATAATTATGTCTGTGTCCCTAGTTCACAGGTGAAGAAGCATAGGATGGTCAACTTCCTCAACTATTTATTGAACTGAATGATAACGGGAATCAAGGAAAGACCATGTAATGAATCTGTCATATTAACTCTTGTTAAGTGGAGCACGGGGAACTAGATGATAAGCCATATTTCAACAACAGACCAAAGAGAAATTGAAATTAAGACATTTATTACTCACAGGTCCTGAAGGAGGTGCCTAGCATACTTTCAGGACCACACAGGGAGTTCAAGGCAGAATGCAGACTGAGAGATAGGACCTGAGGCATATGTCTTTATTAGAATCCATGAGTGGAATGCTTTGGGATTCCTGGGTATAGTCTGGATTGGTCAATTCAAACCAAGAGTGGAGTTTTGGTAAGCCTTATCGGGGTCTTATCTAAGAGGTACATAAGGGGAAGTTGCTTGGACGTGGGAGAGACTGTGATCACAAGGGCTGTTGGGAAAAGTCATATCAGGGACTTACATTTGCTTGTATCTCTCAGGGGTGTTATCTAAAGCATGTGCTTACGTGAGGGGGAATGTCAGTTTAAGGAACATGTGGGCCACTTGGCCAAATAAAATGGAAGCCAAGGCAGCAATACCATGGAGTAACTTACCTAAACTCTTAAAAAACCCTCATCTCTAAAGATTCTCTATGGGAGGAACTGTGTTTTTCTTACCTTCTTATCTATTTATGCGCTAAGTGTAATGCCTTCCTGAATAGGTTAGCCAGAGTGCTTTTGCCACTAAGTCATGGTAGAATGCAAGGAAATGTATCTGATCTTTTAAGCTTCATGTTTCTCATTTGTGAAATGAAGATGTTTTTCTCTAGTTATTTTTTAGGATTCCTGCCACTCTGATATTCATGACTTAATTAAATATTGAACCTAATAGAAGTAAACTGTATTTCAATCCAGTTAAGAAATACTGAATTTATGTCTTACCTTGCCATTTGAACATTTCGTACAAACATCTCCTGGGACTAAATTTATCTTTGTTTAACTGCAGAACCATGGAATTTTAGAAGAGCTGTATATTTCTTATGTGAACAATTAATTATTGGCAGTCAGCCTTCCTACCTTCAGCTTAAGCTATTCCTCCAAACCAGTTTGAGCAAGTGAGCAGCCTGCTACCTCATTTTGTCTAAGTTGCTATTAGTATTTTTATGTATGTAGTAGGTTAGTTATGTTTCTCAACCCTGGAGAAGTGGCCTTCTGTAGGGGACATCCTGTGCATCTCAGCAGTGCCCTCTCTCTCATCACCCAAGCTGTATTCTCTAGGAGTTCCCCCTAAGAGGGCTGCATGGGTCCTTCTGTTGTGGTGGGCTGATTATGTGGACGGTCTGGTAGTATTGGTTAGGCCTGGGCCTGGTTGGTTGCCAGGCCCTGCCTCTTTTGCATGCTGCTGGCTGCTTGTTAGTGGGGCTTGATCACTAGAGAAATGCTGGATTCTATGATAGTAGAACAGTAGAATGAATAGATTGGGAAATGTTACTTCTTTCATTTTGTACTTTCTTTTTGATTACATCTTTCAGGGTGTAATCCTGGACTAAAATAAGTGGAGTAAGCAGCTGCTATAAATGTGTTTTAAGAAATAGCAAAATATTCACTTTATGTTCAGTATTAAGATCCTTGCCCTATAGGCTATGTCATTAAAACTCCTTGTAAACTGAAATTTAAAAAGAAAAAAAAAACAAAAAAGTCCTTCTTAAAAAACATATTCTTAAGGAAGAATTTATATAAAATAAATTGGCTTAATAGAGTTATTTTTATTTAATAAGCAATATATATTATTTAGTATGTATTAGGCACTATTCTAAATGCTTTATAGTATTATTTAATTAGCTTTATTATCTTTTATAATTCTAAGAGAGTAATGCACAGTGATAGGAAAAAATTCATTGTGAGTATTAGGAAATAAAAGTTATGGTATCTGTTGAGGAAATAAAAGGCCTAAGGGGTCACTGAAATAAGAGGAACTAAAATGAAGGACAAAGAGAGAATCAGGATGAGGGAAAAATATCTAAAACACATTTCCATTTGCCTCACCACGTGGCCAACAGGTAGCCTGTGGCTCTCTCCAGGTTGTAGCCTACATGCTGAAATAGAGAGGAAACCGTACAAACTGTTTTGAAATGGGGAAAGAAACCTGCAATGCATCTCAGCAAGTCCCCAAGGTGTCTTTTAGGCACTACCTAAAGAGACCCCCAGGTACGGGGTTCTAACTTAGCACCAGCGAAACATCCACATCCAGAGTGAGCTGTAAAACAGCAGAATGTCTAATGCATTCACTAAAGTCATTACTAAAAATAATTAAATGCATTGTTGGTCTCAGGGATTTCAAAAGAGAAGGAGATGCATGCCAGAGCCATTCATACATTTCCTGGAGGAAGGACAAAAAAACTATGAATAAAATTAGGGCTGCACTACAATAGGTGATCAAGCAATTAGCATACATGAAAAGAATACAATTAATGAGCCACAGCGAGGCAACACCACAATTTATTTTCCAAGATTGATTTCTTAGATTCCATATTTCAACAATATTGATATGTGCTTTCATAGCTCTAAAATATGAGACTTGTAAAAATCCCTTCTGAATTAAATTACTGAGAAAATCATCATCTTGTTCATGTGCAGAGTGACTACTACGGTGACATATTATAGGAAACAAAATTATTTTTAACTTTGGTAGTTTATAGGTTTCAGGGCAATGAGTGAGGTTTAAGTATGAATCAATAAAAACAGAATTATCTTCTGACAACTCAGCAGGGTACTGGGGAAAAATGTATGTGAAGTTTGGAATCCTAGGTGTTGGCCCTGGCTTTCCTCTTGTGTGACCTGAGTAAGTTGTTTAGTTTTAGCAGTCCTTAGTTTTCACAATTGTAAGATGAGATTGTTGGATCAGAAGAAAAAGTGATAATAATGAACATCTTCGGAATACATAGTGTTTGTCAGAAACATTCTAAGCATTTTATACATATTGACTCCTTACAGCCTTAGAACGGCCCTGTGAGACAGGTAGAATAGTCAGCCCCACGTTACAACTGAGAAATAGAGACACAGTGAGGTCACTGGCCTATGTCCAGCAGTGACAGAGCCAGGCATCTGGAAGGTAGTCTCATTACTGAGCCTGAGTAGTAGCCACTACGCCTTCCTGACTAACAAGCTGTTGGAGCCCAGGGTAGGCTGCCCCAAAATATGCCTCAGTGGGATATTGATGCTTTCAAATTAAAGTTACTTAAAAAACAGCCAATGCAAGAGTGTGTTGACCCTGTTTTCTATCTGCATGAATCTCTGTGATAGCATGAAAAAAATCTCTCATGTGAAAGGTGCCCTCCCTGTACCAGGAGGTAGAAAGACATCTTTATCACCAGAGATGGGGAATTCAGGCTGAGAAGCATGTATAAACAAACCTTGTTACTCTTTACTAATTTGCTACCCAAGCCGAAACTTTGCTTAAATTCCTTACTAGTTAGGCCCCCAAACCTGTTTCCAAGGTTTCTTTGTCATGTCAAGTCCTCTCAAATTTATTGTTTCTTTTTCTAAAAAGTATAAAAGCTGCCTGCTTTGGCCACTTCTTAGGTCCCATTTGATGAGACCTCTCTGGTCACAAATTAAACTTGTTTCTTTTTCTCCAGTTAATATGTCTTATGTCAATTTAATTATAAGTCCAGCCACGGAGCTCAAGAGGTGTAGAGGAGAAATTTACCCCTCCCCTACAAACCAGCTTTTTTTAATGTCCTATATAGCTTTGTAATTCTGATTCTATAATTCTCTTTCAAAGATATACTTTTGAGAAGAATTTTTTTTCTTTTTCTTTTACTATTTTTAAATAAACATTTTATTTGTAATAATTATAGATTTATGGGAAAGTTGCAAAGAAGTACAGAGTTCCCCAGTTTTTCCTGTTTTAACATGTTAGATAACTATTTGTGAAAACTAGTCACTTCATTATTCACTGAACTCCAGACTTCATGGATTTCACTAGTTTTAGAAGAATTTGTTTTCAAATTCTTTATGAAGTAAGTGATTTTTCTGAATGAGAGTAAGCAGAGTAATTTAGTTAGAATACCAGATTTTTTTTTTTCTTTGCCAAAATCAGTGAAGATTGGCATTTCCAGGCAGCTGATCATGAGTCTGTGTGTGTGTGTGGGTGTGTGTGGTGGGCAGTGGTGTTTGAGGAGGTAGGTGATTGGTTTATGATTGGTGAAACTCTTCCCCAGTAATTTCAGGGAGTGTTTTGGAGTACAGCAAAGATTATATAAAAACTCTTGAGTCTATACTGTAAATACAGCCATTCTGTAAATAATTCACAGGGCCTATTTGGAATGCACCCTGTCCACTGACATTTTCACAAACACCAATCACTCTGAATCTGCTTATAGCAACTAATGCATATTCATTAGAAGATTTTTGTTAAAACTTTTTCTGTGTAAAGAAGCCTGAGTTTTTCAAACTTTAGCTTGTATGGCTATCACCTAGAAATAGGTCTAAAATGGTGATTCTGGATCACCACTGACTGTCTCCCAATTTTGCACCCAGAAATATAGACAGTGGATCTCAAGAAATGTCATTCTTAACAATTATACCGAAGTGACTGTTGCAAGAGGACCATGGATGATTCTGAGAGGTGTCCATTCAAAGGTTTTATGTGATTGTTTGGTCACAGTGATCTGGTCAGTTACTCATAAATTGTGCTGGTACATTCTCATCTTGGAGAGGAAACATCAACTCTAGCCAGTTTCCTTTTAAAATAAACATTTCCATTATAGAAATAATAGTAATATTAGGATATATCTTTTTATTATGCATCAGGCACTTAACTTTAGACAGTTAATCCTCAAAGTAACCTTATACAGTAAGTATTATTATTGTGTCCATTGTATAGAGGAGGAAACTGAAGGTAGTGGGAGATTGTGGGAGATAATTAGGAGTTATTCTTACTCAAGTTCACACAGCAAGTAAGTTCTGGGGTCATAGCTGGCAAATGGCCACTGTATCTTAGTACTTCCCCTCCTCCACTCTACCTTTCCTCTCCTTTCCTTCTTTGCTTTGCTCTCTCTCTCTCACTCTCTTTTATAGGAGATGAAAGAGTTTTCCTCAACCATATTAGGGTCACTTGCTGGGTCTGAAAATTAAACTAACAAGACAGATTATAGCAGGAGAAAAGCATATAAATTTATTTAATATAAATTTTACATGCCAAGGAAGTCTTCATAAGGAAATGAAAACCCAAAGGTACAGTTGGACCCGAGTATTTACGATGGATTTTTTGAAGAGTGGACAGTCGTGGAGGAGTGTGCTAGGAGTATGAAGTAGCTGTAGCCAACTGGGAAAGACTGAGCAGGGCCTGTTTATTAGGATTCTTTGAGGCATCCTTTCGTCTTAGGAAATAAGAATACTCCTTTCTTCCAGGTTTTGGGAGGGCACCTTCCCAGGAGAGTTTTGTGACTCGTTTCAGGGAAGAAGGGCAAGGATGAGGAGGGTATCAGAGTAACCTTCTGATGCTTTTTTCTCAAACTTCTTTAGCTGAAAACATTCAATATGTCAAGGTGCCATATTTTGGAAGTGTTCCTGAATCCCATTACTTTCTTTCTTTTGCCACCTAATAATTAGTTTTATTTGACCATTTTCTGTACGCTATGGCTTAAATTTTAAACAAGTGTTTACTACACTACTTTAGACTACCTTCATGAAGACAGAGCAAATTAGCTCCCCAGGGCATCTATGAGCTAGCTCTCTGCCCTATGTCTCTTCCTTGCCATCTGTGTTATATCTACAATCATAAATGTCAGAGGTGGGCCTCAACAGATGTTATACAGACGCCAAGGTAAGAGAAGCAAAAAAAAAAAAAAAAAAGGATTGTATCTTGATTTATATGATAGCTTAAAAAAAACCACTTAGGAAAAACAGAAAGTAGATACTCCATTTTTCTACCATTCACTGAAAGAACTATAGCACAAAAGTAAGTCATTTTCTCTGTCCTTTTAGAGTTGACCATTTTGCATTAGAGTAATTATTGGAGAATGATTAAATTATACATGATAAATTATCATTTGATAAAATTATTTTTTAAAATAATTTAACATAGGGAAAAAAATTAAGGGAAAAAAGAAGCAAATGTGGCAAACAAAGTAAACTTCTGAAAGGAAATAGCCAAAGGTTTATCGTGATTTTCTCAGAGTTGGGATTGCAAGGGATTTTTATTTTATTTTTTATTGCTCTCTATATTTTCCATGTTTTTTTCAATATTTAGGTATTGCTTTTGTAATCTGATACAGTTTTATGTTGATAGAGTGAGAAGGTACTGTTTCACCTTTAAACACTGCCTTTTTAAATCAAAAATGTATATTGAGCTTACTTGGAAATCAAACTGATAAAGATTGATAAAATAAAAAACAGGACAGACACATAATGGATAGGAAAAAGGATGGGATGGGGTGGAGTGGGTGGGTGATTGGGCAGGAACTGAAGAATTCCTCATAGATCATGTGCTTCCTAAAGCTAGGAATTGCATATTCTGTCTTGTTCACCACTGTATTGCTGGTACCTGGCACAGGTGCTCAATAAATGTTTGTGACTCAAATGAATAGGAAAGTAAATAGCAGATTTGATAACATGTGGGTGGGCTGCCAGCATTTACACTTCATAGAAGGATGAGACATTTTTCATATTATTATTATCTCTTAGGAATCTTAAAAACTATAAAATGTCTTTGGAATTCTGGCTGATTTGACCGTGGTGTATCATTTTTGGTTACTTACTCAATAAAAACTCCCAGGACTGATTTCCCCTACCTCTTGCTGTATTTTGCAGCCTCTTCCTCAGGTATAAGATCATAGAAGCACAGATAAAGAAAAGCAGTATTAACACCAGTCTAGACCGAATAATTAGGGTGGAGAACTGCCATGCATTATGCATTTAAGTGACTTTTTGATCACTGACAGTTTGAATCATCCGTATGAGTTAAGCACGCATCACTTTAGAACAATTCACTTTGACTGGGAGTTTCAGAAGGAAAACAAATTGCATTATTTCCAGTGTAAACAGAAAGCAGTAGATAGAAAACCAATAAATCACACCCATATAATTATAGCTGATCCAGAACACGAATACGAATCAGCCTGCAGCCCCTCGCCTTTCCTAGAAAGGAAGATTCCTATTGGTGATGGGCACTGAGTGGTGTTGCTCCCAGCTATTCAGAGGTTGAAGTGACATAGTCGATTTCATTGTCATATTAAAAGAAGAGTCTCCTAGATAAGGACAGGCCTAATTGTTTAGGCATATCATCATGTGTCAAAATTCCTAATTGATTTCCTACTCATTAAAGCTATTATGCTTTTTCAAGGCCAGGTTGCTGACTGTGCATACTTGAGTGCTGATGACTAGGGGAACCAGCTTCAGAGTCTATAGATTATGCAAAAATCTGCGTTAGAGTTGACATAAACTAAGTTAAATGTATTGTAAAAAGCAGAATGTAAAACCAGTACAAGTCATTTAGGTGGGTTTCCTAGTATGGTATTCTTTGTAGGCTATATGTGGCAATCTTACTCTAAATTCTCATAAAGACATTTACTTTTTCTAACTAACAATACCTTTGAATATGATTGAATTTCAAGGGCCTTCTCTTACTAGTATATTTTCCTCTCTGTTTAATCTTACAACAGAATGTATTTCTTATTTTACATTTTTGAGAGACTTCACACACACACACATATTAAATCCCTTGTTAATTTGATTTTGAAAATAAAAACTTAAAATAAGTCTAAGCATTGTGTGTGAATTTGCTCATTGATTAAGATTATTTAAAGAAATATATTTTTTATACTAGACAAGAATACAAACTTGGTTAAAAAATATACAAATATGTCTAAAGGCAGAAACACAAAATTTATTTTGATCTGGAATTTTAGACATGTTTTCTCTTCACATTTCTTTTTCTTTCCCTAAAAAGCTAACAATGCTATTTAAACATTGTTCTTCTGATTTTTTTCATTGTACAGTTAATGAACTTAAAAGACTTCATGACTGATGATTTTCTATTTGATTTTGCTATTGCTATTCTTTTGTTTATTCTTTAACCAACGAAACATGGCTCAAATGTTGGGCAGCAAAATACAATTTCTGGAGCTTTACCCCTTGCATTCTCATAGCAGTCAGTTAGATTTGCCTTTGGGGATTCTCTGCAGAGCCATTGATTGAACTAAGATAGACTGAATACATCTGAAGATCTAGCTTTACATGGTACAGATAGGAAATGTTTCCATCTTTCCAGATTCAGAGAACGAATATCCATCTTTGCTTCTTCATTAGCCTTTTTGCACTGTCCTAAATTTCCCTCATCCTCGTTAGCATCTGTTACTGTTATGAGTTGAAATGTGTACCCCTCCAATAAGATATGTTGAAGTCCTAACCCCCAGTAACCAGAATGTGACCTTACTTAGAAATAGGGTCATTGTAGATGTAATTAGTGAAGAAGAAATTGTACTGAAGTAGGGTGAACCCCTACTCCAATATGATTGGTTTTCTTATAAGAAAACAGCCATGTGAAGACAGAGATACAGGGAACACATGTGACAAGAAAGGCAGAAATTGGAGTTATATAGCTACAAGCCCAGGAATGCCAATGACTGCCAGCAACCACCAGAAACTAGGAAGAGGCAAGGAAGGATTCCCAGATTTCAGAGGGAGGATGGACCTGCCAAGACCTTGATTTTGAACTTCTAGCCTCCAGAACTGTGAGACAATGAATTTCTGATGTTTTAAGCCACTGAGTTTGTGGTATTTTGTCACAGCCACCCTAAGAAATTAATACAGTGTCACATGCTGTTGGTCCTGCTGTCAGAGACATTGGGTAATAGCTGTTACCCTGGTGACTGCAATGGTTGAGCCATCTACACATACAGATTCCTGTGCTCCTTCATGGCCAGCAGACAGCTAGCTCCCCAGGCTGCACACCAGTACTTCAAGACAAGGGTCCAGACCTGGCCCACTAAGATATGGCAGTGCATATGGACCTTTGCCTCCTTCCTGGGTTCAGGATGCTTTCCTGTCCCATGAGCTGGCATGGCCTGTGGCAGAGTGATAGCATCCACAGTTAGGTCTTCACAGCTAAGCCTGACTGATAGCAGCAGAAGGGGCCAGAGGGCTGCTGAGGGATGCCCGAGACATTTCCCCACTTCCAGACAGGACCTCTTTAATGTCTCACCCTCTCCTTTTCCATTCAGCCTCAATCTCGTTTCTTACAATAACTACCAGGTCCTATTCCTCTCCCTGTACACTTTCTCTAGTTGATCATTTCTGTAATTAGGCATTTTCCTTCTCTCACTCCTAATTCAGACTTTACCTGGTCCATTGACTGCAAGCCCTGGCCTGTGCTGGATGTAACTTGTCTACTTTTCAGCATTTTGGTTCTGCAGGATTTCTATGGACAGAGAAAGGTATGTGGTGGCCAATGAGCACAATTGTTTAGTTGATAAACCTTGTCCATTTAAAAAAATTTACATGTCCCAGCAGTAGCCCATTAGAATTTCTATGACCTGCTTCAGAAAACCAGATTATAATTAGGGCTACATCTCTTCCATGGTGATTTTTTTCTTTCTCTCTCTCTCTCTTTTTTACACATAAGGCATATTTTAATCTATTCTTGTTATATATATGTATTTTCTGTCTTTCTCAGACTTCCACCCCCCCGACTACTTCACTGAAGTATAACTGACAAATAAAATTGTATATTTTTAGAGTGTACAATGTGATGATTTGATATACACATACATTGTGAAATGATGACCACAATCAAATCAGTTAACACATCCATCAGCTCAGTTACTTTTGTGTGTATGTGTGTGTTGAGAGCACTTAAGGGCTCCTCTGTTGGCAAATTTAAAGCATACAATACTTTAATATTGTTAACTGTAGTCACCATGCTGTGCATAAAATCCCCAGAATTTACTTAATGTTTTGATTATTAATTCCTCGACATCCCACATATCCTATGAATAGGAAGTCCACAGTCCCTCAGGAAGCACCCTCCCTTCCATCACTTGTTTCTCCCTGATTATGAATGATTTAAAGAATTTGCAGCTAACTCCGTTTACTCTCAGAGAGAAAAGTCAGTCCTGCTTCCAAACACCAGCACAAACAGGTTAATAATCATATATTGCCATCACTTGCCTGTCCCACCAGGTGCTGCCATTGAAAACTTATTAGTCTCAGCCAGCCAGCCACTGGATGCCTATTCCAATAGCAGTGCAAATCCAATATTTAAAATCAATTAATATTCCAGCACAGATTTTCAATATTCCTTGACTTTTTGTTGTTAAAGAAATATTCCACAGGCTTTTTCATTCTTTTCATCCTAACTTGTCCAAAAATTCTTTTTCCTTTTAGCCTCTGTCATATCATTTCCTTTCTGCTTATAGCTATATATTACCCAGTTTAAATTCTTCTGGACACTAAAGAACCATAAGGGAATAAAAGATAATTGACCTAGTGAAAGAGACCTACTCAGATCTCTCTAGAAAGACATTCATGACTGGAAACTCTTCGGATTTCTAGTTTATTGTCTCTGGTTTGTGGCTTGAGAACAAAAGTTCTGCCGCACATCATTGAGTTCTGATGTGGTCCTGACACAGTGATGATGATGATGAAACTTTGGGTAGGGTAAGCTCTCTAGCCAAGTGCGTTCTCCATGACCATAGTGCTTGGTTTAGGAAAGGTGTCTGACCTACATTGGTTTACTCACTGTGAAGCTCAAGACTTTTGTTGCATGTCTGAGGGAAGAAAGTGAAGTCCCTCACATACTCTAGATAGGAGCTGCCATCTTGGATCAGGAACAAGATGGAGGATGAGGCAGACACCATGCAAGCAAGAGCCTAGACATAGAGAGACACCAGCTCCCTTGTGACATTGCTGGGTTATTGCATCAACTCTTGCCAGAAACCCAAAACGTTCTAAATTTTTCATTTACTCAAGGGAATTTATTCCTATATTGTTAGAGGTAATTTGAGTTGGGAGTTTGCTTTTCTTATAAGTAAAATAAATCCTAAGTGATGTAACTGATAAAAAGATTCTATATTTCTCAGCTGTTCAATTAGTTGAATGAAGAAGTTGTTGCTCACTTGCGTTAGGACTTTTTATACATTTAAATTCTTACAGTAAACTTCTCCCACAGTGAAGTATCTATATATGAAACTTAGCTTAAAGCTTTTATTAGAAACAAATAATACTTGAGGGAAAAAGAGGATCCCAGACAAAACTTTCATTTCTATTAGAAAAGAGAGCTCAGATAAAAGATCTGGCAGTTAGTATTTTCGTACTCAAGGTCTAACCCTGCACCTCTTCTGACTTCTGCCACAAATACACACAGTTCCAATATTCCACTGCTAAGAAGTTATAGGAAAGAGCTGGTGCAAAATTAACCCACAGGTAACAATTTTTGGCTTATATGATCCAAAAAGACATAAAACACATCAGTTTTATGAGGGTTACTTGATTCTTGGTGAAGAGAGCTAGGGGGCTTAGTTAAGCAGGTGAGTTAAAGGAATGGGTAACTAGGGCTTTCTGAATTAAGTTTTTGAAAGTCCCAAAGTTGTGGTTCTAATTCCTAGTCAGGAAGAGAACCCCCTCCGCCTTCTTCCCCAGTGCAGAAATGAAGCCAGCCTTGGGATGAATAAAATTAATATGTTGCTGGTCTTACTTCTTGGACTGCAGAGTTCTGTGGCATCAGAGAAGCACCAGAGTTGCTGATTGGCCCCCAAACCTGAGGGCTATGACCCTCGTCATGGCAGAAATGTCACACTACAGAGGAGAGGTCTTCACACATGGCCTAGTTATTTTACTAACATTGCATACCTTAGGTGAAGAGTATTGCAGGAAAATACTTATACCCCAAATATTCCTTCAGAAACACTTCCCTGGCTCCAAATGACTCCACTGTACTTTCCTTTGCTTTAGTGTTTTTTTTTTTATCCCTTCTCAGTTATTTAAATAAGACCAAGACTGACTCATAATTTTTGACTTTCTGTTTGACCTCCAGTGTGCTTCAATCTCCTCTTCTTTTGTCTTTTCTTCTTCCTTCCAAGCAAGTGCTTCTTAACTTTATTGGCAATATGCCTGCTAAGGTATTTTGAATAGTACCTGCCCATGGGATAATGATTAAAGAGCACAGCTCAGGGACTAGAGCATAGCAGTTACATGATACATGTTAGCTCTATAACATCATTATTATTAATATTATTGTCTTATATCAGCTTTTCATACATTTCAAATGCCACTTTAGGGTTAAAAATACATATCTAGATGGTATCTCTGTTTCTTTATTGTATTCATAGAATGTTATTTGTATTTGTAGGACATACTCTAAATGCGTGCATGCATCACCTAAATCCAATCAGTATAACACATGGTAATTCAGATTTTATACAATGTTGGTAGGTTTCTTTGAAAAAGCAGATTCTCTTTTTGAAATTTAAATATGACTTAATGGCTTTAGTGGGGTTTTTTTGTTTTTTTTTTTTAATAAAGTCACTGATGGTAATAAGGGAAGTTCACTGATGTGGTCCTTGTAGCAGCCTCAACAAAATGTGTTGACTGTGAACTAACGTCTTCAGTAGGTTTTTCTGGGTTCAACAGATGTGACCTGACACAAAACAATTCTTCTGTGGTTTTATCCACTAGGATTTGTTTTCATTCATATGCTAGTCTAATTTTTCATTCAGACAAAGAAATTGGTTTTCCATGCAAATTTCCTGGCTATCTATCCTTCGCTCCATTTTTCAAGTTCCATAATTTAGTCATATTATTTTCATTTGCCTCTACTAGTTTGTATATTTATTTTAAGTTTAAAAACAAAAACAAACCTTTACTCCCTGATCTTTACAATAAAACTCTACTTCAAGTATTTATTTACAAATATGCCTGTTGTGATAGTTTTTGGGTGATTTCCTTCCACTTTTATTTTTAAACTAGGAGAAATTTATTGAAATTCTCAAAATTATATGGCAATTCAATCGAATGCTGCAGCTCATCTAAATGTGTTCAGCAATTGTCTAGAAGCATCATTAGCTTCTACCTTCTCATCTGCTATAATTGCTGACTGATGATGAAGGTTTCTAATTACAGACATGATCACAGTCCAGCCAGGCTATATGACACCTAAGGCAGAGTGAGCATTTCCATTGCAGACGCTCATTCCTCAGCCTGCAAATGATAAAACAGAATCTTTAGGGAGTCTTCACTTACTGTTATCCTGCCATTTAAAACACCACCCCTTGTGAGTCTTCTTACACATACACCAGGTGCCAAAATAATTGGTTCGTTTACCTCGCAACTCAACCAATCATGAAATGCCAAATATCAACCATAAAAATAGATATTTTAGGTAGAATTCATCAACCGACTTAAGTAAGGTTTGGTTTCAATGATAAATGTTTACTTCTAGACATATAAGAGTAGTTGATATAAAATTAATAAAAATTGACTAAATTTCATAAAAATCAATTTCAGAAATGTGACATCATGAGCCATATTTTACATAAAGGGAGCAAAGAATGGGATTTAAATGCTAGCCTTTGGGTAGGAAAATGATTATATATTAGTATTAGGAATTTGGGGAACAAGTAATTTAATTTTCCTTATGTTGTAAAGACATTAAAGTTAAGACAACCATCTAGTTAAAACTGAATTACAATAATAGACTATTTTTGTGAACAGTTTGGCAAAACTCACTGAAATCACTGGAAAAAGGTTACCTAAAAACATGTGCTGGCAGATGGTTGCCTAAATGATAATTATTGTTAAAATAAAACTAATATTGCTGTATTTGGAAAAACATAGGAAACTTAATAGGTGTAAAATGTCTTATTATGACCAGTGGAAACACAGGAAACATTCACTTAAGTAACCTATTTCAGTTACTCATTAACCACTGAAATTATAGCCAGTACTAAGGAGGAAAATGAATACTGTTTTAATAGGAACAATTCATTTACTTTATAATAAACAGATTCTGAGCTTATTTCAGGGGAGCTATGTGCTGCGTTTATAATTTGAGCTAAACCTTAACATTAAAACTCATCTATCAAATGCCAGGGACCTTAATGATTGCCACTATAAGTTATCATTTACTGTCTGCCTACCATGTGTGAACTCTGCAATAGAGACTGTGACAGTGCAAGGAACTGTAAGCCATTATCCCCTCCACCTTTCAGTCTAGCTGTAGAAATAGGCTTTCACACAAGATAAGGTAAGGAAACAAATCTAAGCAGCCCATGCATAGTAGTGAGTAAATGGTAATGGCAGTGAGTGTCATCAAAATGTCAAGGTTGGGGACGTAATTTTTCAGCACAGCTGGTCTGAGAAAGCATCTAAAAGGTTGGCTTTGGACTGGGTTAAAAAAGATAGGTAGAATAGGAACTGACTTGAAAAGGAAAAGATAAGATGAACTTAAGGCAGGCAAGACAGGGATGACATGAAGAAAAGTGAAGAAAATTAAAAACAAAAAAATGCAGGGTGTATTTTGGTAGTTTGGTTTCTTGCCAGTTTTTGATCTAGGAATGAAGCAGTGAGGTCGGGTGTACAAATCAAGGCCAGATTCTGGATGGATTTGGTTGTAAATAGAGGAGCTGTTGAGTAGGGTAGCACTCATTCTCAAAACTGTTGCAAAGACACTCTCTCACCCTATCCCTTTGTCTTTCTGTCACTCTACACTCCCAAGTTTTTGACCCTATATGTATGGAGCAATGCTCCATGCTTTCCTACCTCTAGTTCCATGTTTATATATGCCTTGAAACTAGCAGTTTTATTTCATTTTGCTGCACATTTTTTCTGGGCATACTCAAAAGACCAGAAATCTTGAGGTAAATTTTTGTCAAAAAGCATTTTCTGGGAACAGAACCTAAACTTGCATGTCAAAGTTATTACTGAAGAGGAAATAACTAAGAGATTTCACCATATTTCCCTGTGTGCCCCAAGCCTAATCTTAACTAGAATTTCATCAGTTTTTTTTCCTTCAAGGTGACATCAGCTTATACAATAAATTAGCTCTGATTCACTCTCAATATTCACCATTAAGTCATTCATTCATTAATTAATGTACCTATACTATATCGAGAACCATGCCATGGAACCCAAAGAACAAGATAAAAAACAAGCTCCCATGCAGATCTCTCTTTGAGAAATTGAATATACAAATGGACAATGCCCAGATCATGTATAAAAATAGAACTATGACCTACTACCTGCCCAGGAAACCAACCCCCTTATCTACAGTAAACTACCCAGGAAGCCAACCTGCTGTAAGTCAGACTTGCAGTAAACCTGATTGCTGTCTATAGTACACTCCCAAGAACCTAAACAGTGACTTCTATAACAATTGGTGCAAAATGGCCAGGACTTGATTAATAACTGACAGCTTCCCTAATTTTTGTCCATACTTCAAATTTAGAACCAACCAGGGAAAGCCGAATATGCACCCTCACCAACCACAAAAGATACCTTGCACCTCATTGGCCCGCCTGCAGCTTCCCCGAGATAGTAAGCTTCCACTCAGGGCATACATATGTACCTGCAGCCTTTTCTTTTTTTCTACTACAAAACTTTCCCACTCCTCCACCTGCCTTTGAGTCTCTGCCAAAACACAAGTGATGGTAGCTGACCCCCTTGTTATACTTAAGGGCTGAAAAAATAGCCTTTGCCTTTGTTATTTGATTAGTCTTTGTTTATTTGCACTTTAATGCAAAAGAGTTGCTCTTGGCAGTTCTTAGTAACACACTATTGTATTCCGTTGCTGGTATCTACTGCTCTGTATCACAGCTTCCAGCCTTTGACTATTGTGACTAATGCTGCAGGGTATCTATATGTTTAACTTTACAAAGTACTTAATGATGGGACCACCATCAAGCTGAGAGCTTTATATATGCTGACTCCCCAAAATATCACCGAAACAATCTGTTGATAAGACAAAGCTGAGTTTCTTACGCACTGCTGTAAGGGAGAGCACCACCCTGACAGAGTCTTAGTAGTGCCTCTGGGAGGGAAGGGCAATGTTGAGTATTATTGAAATTTTGAAGACTGGGTTAAGGTGAGTCTTTCAACATAGGGGGCTTGATTAGGATTGGGTAAAGGTCGTGACATAAGAAGCTTAGAGTTACTGGGCACAGCAAAGAGAGGATTTAGAGACAAGTCCAGAGTCTGGGCATGTAAACTATCATATGATGCTTTCTATTAAAGAGTTATTTGGTCTTTCAGAAAGTTCTTGGAATAAATAACTAAGTTATTTGCAACTTTTACCTTCCAGGCAAGAGTTTCCTGGAATAGTAAAGTAATGTTCGTGAAAACAATGGAGTAGTAAAATCTGTTTAATGTAGTAAGCTGTGTAGATGGTTTTGATTCTCACATCAGTGATTTCCCCAACAATACTGGGTGGAGGGCTTCTACTCATTATTCCCCAGAAACCTGCCCAAGGTCACTTAGCTAGAAAGTGCTACTGATGAGATTGGTACTCAGGCAGTCTGACACCAGAGCCTGTGTTCTTAGCTATTACTCATTATTGCCTCCAGACCCTACTCCTTCAAATTTAGCACAAATTATAAGACTAAGTCCTTGCCAGGTCACTTGCCTTTATTCTGATTTGCTACTATATAGAATCCAGGCCCAAACCTGGATTGCAGCCCATGATTGGGAGTTCTAGCAACAGCCTTTCCATCGACCAGCAGGTCTTTAAGGAGGCTAGCAATGGCATCTGGACCATTGGACCCTGGGACTTAACGTTGAGTTCCACTGACATGCATCCAGCAGTCCAACATTATTAACTTATTATATTCTGTCCTAGGCAGAGTGGATCAGAGAATAGGATGATCCTAAGGCTGCAGAGTCCCTCATAGCTGGAAGGAGCAGAAAAAAGAAGCAAGGCACTTCTGCTTGGAGATGAAGTTTGAGGACAGACTTAGCAGAGTTGGTGAGGCATTCTGAGCACTGGTAGTGAGGCATCTTATTGGTGTCTATGTGGAGTGTGGAACCCAGTGGAAATGGCCTGCGTGGTTGATCAGTGGGCCTTGAGACATGATATTGGTGAGCAGACTCTGCCCCAGACAGCAGTTGGTAGCACATGAGGGTAAATCAGAGTTGCCTAGACCCCTGGGTGTTTGGGCACCCACAGGAGGATTTCAGCAGCTGCCTCGGGTAGAGGACTCAGCAGGCTTCTATCTTGGAGATAGGCACAAGACCTGCTTTGGATGCTTGAGGGCTGTGATGATTAATTTTATGTGTTGACTTGACTGGGCTAAGGGATGCCCAATAGCTGGTAGAAACTATTTCTGGGTGTGTCTGTGAGGGTGTTTCTGGAAAAGATGAGCATTTGAATTGGTGGACTGAGTGAAGAAGATCCGCCTTAACGGTGCAGGTGCTCGTCATCAGTACACTGAGGGCGTGAACAGAACAAAAAGGTGAAGGAGGGCAAATTTGCTCTCTCAGCTTGAGCTGAAACTTCTGTCCTCTCTTGCTCTTAGGCATCGGTCTCCTGCTTTCCAGGTCTTTGGTCTCAGATTGGGACTTGCATTATTGGCTCCTCTAGTTCTCAGGCCTTTAGGTTTGGACTGTAACTTACCACTGGCTTTCCTGGGCCTCAGGTTTGCAGATGGGCTCTCATTCTCCATCATTGTGTGAGCAAATCTCTCATCATAAATCTTATTCTATATACCTACATAGATCATGTTGGTTGTTTTTCTGGAGACTCCGGACTAATACAAGAAGCTTTGCCTTTGAAGCTTTGGCCTAAAACAATAATCAACCTAAAAAAAAAAAAAGTTGTCAAGATCACGTTAACTTAGATTCAGCACACTCAATTAAAAAAATAAAAAATAAACAGGGAAATGTCTGCCTACCTACCATTACAGAAAGATTTATTTTAGAGACGTTTAGAGTACGTAAACTTGGGTGTCTAAAGCAGAAATCTTTGATTATCTAAAAATTTACTTAAAAGGAGACAGTCCTGAGTGAGTAATGGCAGATGGGTGAATTGTAAAAGGCTGATTCATCTTTAAATATAAGAAAAACCTCAAGAATAAACATAATGCAATCATGAGTCTCTTTTATTGAAATCCAGAGTTCTGAACTGATTTTAACAACCGGGGAAGGCGTAACGTGCGTCCACTCAGTGGGCACCAGTTGGACCAGTTTTGTTTGCTCTTGAGCCCACTGGCAGAAAGATATCCAAGCAGGTGGCTGAATCTTTTATTGGTACAGTAGCTGGCATTTATTATCTTACTGAGAATGGGGTAAAAACTCTTTTGTGCTATTCATGTACTGCTTTTTACGATCCAAAGGAGCAGTCACTTAATGGCTAGAGAGAAGGCAAATTAATAATAATGGACCAGACTCTCATCCCATGCAGTCAAATAGATGTTATTCTCTATTGAGTTATGCGGAGTAAGAATCTCACCTAATAACAGTAATAAATAACAGGGTAATTTCCATGCCAGCTGCTAACAGTTTCCTTGCTTCTAACCAGGGTTTTATATCATTGTACTTCTACCTTCCGGAAACAATGACATTCTCAGACCTATTTTAAAAGTCTGCACTTTTTGCTTTTTATTGCTACAGTTTTTATGGGTTGTCTCAGAGCCTGGGGTTGAATTTTTAGGTTTCTAAAAGAAGGGAAAATGTGATTAAGACAGTATAGTTAATGGAATTTGATGTGATTATTATGGAGGGGAGGTCAGTATTTCTTTTCCAAAGATCTGAGGACTCTAGGATTTGGGAGATTTTGAATACAAGTCTCTTTAAATGTGATTTGTATGATACTTAGGAAAGAATATGTTCTTTGCCAATAATGATTATTATGCCAGAGGTTTTGGTCTGTCTTTGGTGGTGTGGACTGACTGACTAATGAAGTTTAGTAGAGTAAGCTTACCTGGTGTGCTGGTTCTGAATCCAAGGGTATGATAAGTTGATTTTTATATAAATATAAATATGTATTATAAATAATATAATACATAGTATATGTTATAAATATATATTAAATGTAATATACTGTATACTATAAATATATATTTAAATTATATATATATTTAGAATTTTTACAGATAATCGAGAAGACGAGAAGCATAACAGAGTCTATGTGTGGATTTAGAAATATTCCTGTTTTTTTATTCAGGCTCCATCTCTGTGTCACCTTGGACAGTCATTTTACTGTATTATCTTAGAGTGGTTTTGCCATCACTCTAGTGTTCTAGGTGCAAATGTTCCTTAACCCCCACCTTCTTGGGATATATAAATACTTGCTTTATGCTTCTATTTTAACATATCATTGGATGCTACTTGGATTGGTCATGCAATTGTTTTCTCTGCTAGACTGTAAGCACCTTTATCCTCTTTTTTAAAGTTATTATTCTGATTGACACATGTGGAAAGTGAAACACAGAGAACTCTATGTACCCAAGGTTGCAGAGTTGGCAGGCACAGAACCAAGGTTGGAATGCAAGCAGTCTAACTCTGGAGTCCAACACTCTGCTGCTTCTCTCGTGAACAGCGAGCACAATGCCTTAGACATGGTTTGTTGAACGAATCACTATACTCACAAAGATGGTATACAAGCATAAGATGCTATTACTATGAACAAGGACTATTTCTTGGGAAACAGGACAGATGTGGTCCAGGATACCCTTCCAGTTCTTATCTCCCTGAAGGAGTGTCACATCTTTTTGGTCCTTTCAACCCCAGTAATGTTGCTATGGGTCTCTGGATCTCTCTAAGGGGAAGAGTGAGTCACCAGTACTGAACTTGTTTCTGTGAGCTTAGAAAATTCCTGACATAGCATCCCAGGCTCTAAACCCAAGCAGCTTCCCTAGTAGGTAACTTCTGTGCATCTCCCCTGGCAATGGAGATTGTTCTTATTTATCACATGGAGTAAGAAGACCTAATATGTTCTTAGTATTCTCAAGAGGAGGGGAAATAACATGAAATAGAATATTTCTTTTATGGTAAATGATCCATGTTGCCAAAAAGAATATTTACTATCATACCACATTTCCATATCCTCTCAGTCTCATTTTAAGACTTAGCAGTTTCTGTATTACAAAAGAACATTTTGAAAAACACTCTGCTACATTCCTCCAGAATGCCTTCTTGGTGGCATACATATGGAGAGTAAGACTCTAATTTTGGATCCAGACAGACACTCTTTTGGTTCTCCGAGCGGCATTTTCCTAAACAAACTGCTGAACTTTCAGAAATGAAACCTGTGATGTCTAACACAGGTTGTACAGAATACACATAAAAGAGATTCCAACACTCGTTGTCAGATGGGTTCTGATATGCTCTGGCTGATGAAAGGATGTGTATTTGTGAGATCAACTAAAGGAGAGTTTGGAAATATTTAAGCTCTTTCATTTTTATCTCTACTCGTGGTAAATAAATAAACCTTTGTAAACAAACAGATGTCATACATCTGAGGAAGATTCTGATGGCAGCTCTAAAATAAGATTTTTTAAATCAGAGGAACAATAAAATACATGTACCCAAAATAATTGCTATAAGGGTTCTTATAATTATTTCTTGTGAATAATTTTTGATTAGCGTAGGGAAGTCCTATGGCTAAGGGACTTCCTTAAAAGAAAGCTTAACATTCAAGTGTAAGTTGTCTTGTGTATAACTGCTGTTTACTCGATCTCACCACTACTCCTAAATCCTCCTATGAATCGGATACATATAGCTTCATCATGAGGGTGGTATCTGTGGTTATTTGTGTTGTGGATTATGGGCATGTATGATGGAGCTAATCAAAGGAAAGTAACAAGGCAGTCAAGAAAGCCTTACAATGGAGGACAAAATAAACCACAGCAGAAGGTGACAATCTGAACCAAATATGAAAGAATAGTACAACTCCATACATTTGTGAAATTCTTGAGTAAGATATTGAATTTTCTAGAGAATGTGGGATAGGATTTTGAGTCAGTCTTATATCTTATGGGTCAGGGTGACCTCAGATGGTATATGTCAGTTAAAATTAATTCAACAATAACTATTAAGTACCTATGTGTCAGACTGTCCCCTAGGTCCTCAGAGTATGTCAGTGAACAAAACATGGTACCTGACCTACACCATGCTCTTACCATGGCATGGTTATGGACCATTTCAAGTGTTTACAGGCATCACTGAATTTAACCTTCACTTCTCATTGAAAACAGGAGATCCAAAGATTAAGTGACTTGCCCAAGGCTAATTGGTTTGAGATGGGTAAAATATTAACTCTGTTTTATACGTGAGCCAGCTGGGGCCCAGAGACACAACATGACTTGTCTAAAGTATGTTTTCAGTAAGGGGTAGAAGGAACCATATCTCCATGTCCAGTTTCTCAGATGGTGCTTCTTCACTGTTCCTTACTGCCTTTACACCTGCAAAACTAGGTATGAAATGCAATTTGTATGCATTTCAGGATTATAAAACACCATTTAATAGTTTAAATTGTAGAAAGAGAATAACAGTCTGTCTTCATGAGATGGAATTGATAAATCATAATAATGTATGCAGAATAGTCATGATTTTAAAAAATAGGTATTGAATAGTTACACTTGAGCTTTTATTTTTAAGATGTAGGCCTAAGATTTTCCAAAATATACTCCTAACATTTGAATAGGATATTATGTTATTGTTGTTAATGTTTTTAAAACTATTTTCCTTTTCAAGTTTGAAATACTATTCTAAGTAGTCACACTATTTAGCTCATAGAGAAAAAAGACAATTCAAATGAGTAAGTTATTAAGGTGTCAGTAACATACTAAATTATTAAGATGGATGAGAGCATTTAAGAATAACCACAATATGAAAAATTCAAGTAATTCTCTTTAAATGGTTCATAATTTCCTTGTCCTTATTACTTCTCCCGTCTCTCTGACCCACAAGCTGCAAGTTAATAGAAAACAGGAGCACGAGGGGTGTGTGTGTGTGTGTGTGTGTGTGTGTGTGTGTGTGTGTGTATGCACGCGCAGGCTCAGGATATTACATTTGTGTATCCAAAGATTGGTTATTTTATTCAGTTTATTTGGAATTCAAGAAAGCAGGAAACACATTTAACTCTTAAGCATCATGGGAATAGGTCACATAACACAGTCAGGAACCTCTCATAACAAATTAAATATAGCCAGGTGTGAGGGAAAATAAATTCCATATGTTTAAAAATTATTGGAGCAGATAGAATTTCACTGGAAAATATAAATGGAATTTGAAGGTCCTGTCATTAAAAAGTTTATTAAACTATTATATGTCTGATAGCCATTGCTTGTCTGAGAATAGGGTGAAGTTACCATGGTGAGTATTTATTCAGATTACCTTGTACAAACTAGACCTATGACTTTACTTGCTCAAAATAAGCTTCTCTCCCTTCATGGGTTGTAATATTTGCTGAATCTTTATAAAATGTTTGGAACCATAGTGACTCTTTGGAAACTTCTTTGTTCTAAGAGATGGCAATGTATCCGGGATCTGAGATGACAAATGGACTCTTACTCCAGCTGAGGAAGAGTTTTTACAATAAGCCTGACCCTGTGTTAAGTGCTTTACAGAATTAAGCATGTTCCATGCTCACTGCAAGCCTATGATATTCCATCATTATCCTTTTTCAGCAGATGTGGAGATGGAGAGATTTAACAATTCACTTACTCTCCCCACCCTATAAGGACTAGTATTTGAATCCAGATTTGTCTGGTGCAAAGCATTTCTACTGAACCATGGTACTCCTCAATGGGGAGAATTATAAGGTGATGAAGAAAAGAAGACAGGTAACAGTGAGAAGGATACCTGTATACAAAGAAGAGAGGGTAGAGCAAGGGTGTGAAGGTGGTAGGCGTGGAGATGTGGGAATAAAGCTACTTGGCTACCTCCTGGTT
Organism: Camelus bactrianus; assembly: GCF_048773025.1. Taxonomy (NCBI): domain Eukaryota; kingdom Metazoa; phylum Chordata; class Mammalia; order Artiodactyla; family Camelidae; genus Camelus; species Camelus bactrianus. Next base: position 37,302,352 of record NC_133543.1, on the reverse strand, counting down.
GGGCTAAGTGCTTCCTTGTTGCTGGACATCAGCCATCCTGCATCCAACTGCCAGACCTGACCTCCAGTCCTGAAGCTGTGTTCCCAGATTGTGCCCTCTGTCATTTCTCCATCATTCAGAGACCTGATATTTCACTTTGTTCCTTCTGTTATGGTGCTGCCTCTAACAGCCTCATGCTCAGTCCTGGCTGATGCTGACCTCCCATTATTAGGGCATCTGCCTTTTTCTTGTAGGTTACAAATAGTCACTTGTTTTTAAGACATTGCTGGATTTGTAGTGACTGTCTAAATCACTAGGTTGAGAATAACTTTTTCTCATTGGGAGGATTGATTGGTTGGTTAATTGATTATGTCTGTGATTAAGAAGAAGACGGAGTATAGGTAGGCATGCTATATACTTGCCATTCTTGTACAGGATAGGCAAGGTTTGCTTCTGCTTTCTGACCTATCCTCTAGCTAATCTGATAAGAAAATCAAAATTATTCCTCTGTCTTAAATGCATAGTGAACAATGAATGAATGCATGGGCAGACCCTGTACCTGCTACTGGGGACAGAGGGATGACTGTGACCTTGTCCTTGTTATATTAATTGCCATTATCAAGTGCTTGACAGTTTTCAAAACATCTTCTTAGACTCTTTCGGTCATCTCAGCAAGGGCGGTAGTCAGAATGTGGTGAATCTTAACGCATATGTACTCCAAAGAGACGGATCTATTGGAAATTTCTGGCCAACTAAGAGGATTACTATGTTAGTTTGGGAGTGCTTTCAGAGAAAAACCCAAATCACAATAGCTTTAACAAGTTAGGGAAGTCCTCAAGGACTCAGTGGCTCAAGAATATTGAGGCTGTAGTCTCTGCCATTCTCCTGGCCTTTCCCTCATGGTGGAAAGACGGCTGCTGTGGATTCAGCCATCTAGTCAGCAGGAGGAGAAAGCAACAAGGAAAGTGTGATGGCATCTCTATCAGGAATACAAAACTTTCTCAGCAACCCCAGAAAGCTTCTGTTCCCAGTGGCTAGAACTGTGTCACATGGTCACCTCTAGCTGCAAGGGATGTTTATTGGCTTCCCCAATAAAATCAAGGTTATATTAATCATGGAGAAAGAAGAAAATATATATTAGGTACTCAGCTAGTAGTGTCTGCCACAGATACATCTCCAAGTTAGTAGATTGGTCATTTAGGGACCTGAAGTGTAGAGCAGGGATGTATTATCATATAAAGAAACATAGTTAAAATCTTACTTTATAGTTGTCTATATCTACTTAGGGTATTCCCATGTGGTTTCTAGTTTTCAGAAGTACCAGTGCCCATATCAACTCTCTCCAACAATAGCCTATGAGTTGTCTGTGTGTGCACGTGTACTTGTACATAGGAGAGTATTTCTGTGCATTTTCTAAAATATAATTTAATAGCCCAAAGATAAAGAGCACCTTACACTGTGACTCACTTCTTTTTTACAGGATGTCTTTGGCACTAGCCGTGCGGTGGGGTTTATGAATTCTGTGGTTAGAACCATGTGCTCCCATGAGGAATATTTCCATGTCACCGAAGTGAAAGAATGTCTTAAGGTCCAGCACCTCAGGATATCAAGAAGTATCTTGACAATCTGCTTCCTGTTAAAGAAGACACATGATTCAGCAAGGTAAGAAATGAAAATCAGTGGGTGTAAACTTTTGGTAGCAGGAACACACGTTGAAAACTAACAGGGCTTTCAATTCAGGAATTTAGGGTTTAGAAGACAATATACTTCATGTCTCATGCTGGCTTCCTTCTGGAAAAGATTGTAATGACTTTCTGGGAAGGAGAAATTACGTCTTCTTGGTATTATGTCTTCAAGTAGGTGTTTATGTTCCAGTTCTGTAGATAGGGAACCTGCATTTTAGAGAGGTGAAGTGAATTTCCCAAGGCTGCACAGCTAGTGAGTTGGGAGGTCAGATCTTGCTAATCCTAGAGTCTGTGCTTCCCCCCTACTCTGCCCTGGAGAACTGGTGAAATATCTTGAAAAAAATTACAATAGCTCTTAGTTTGAAAAATGTACTAGACACAAACCTGCCCATTCCCAACATTTCCTTCCCGACTCTGACCCGTTCCTACTTCATTTCATTTCACTCTGCTTCAGTCTAGAAGACGGTAATGAGAATGCCTCCAAATGCCATCTCTAGAGATTAAACTAACAGGAATGAGAAGAAGGCATGGCTAGCATCAAATCTCTCCAGACCACCTCTCTTATCTGCCTTAGGCCCAGGACAAGGGAACCATTTCATAGACACACTGCAATAGATTGGCTGTTTGAATCATAAGCATTTGCAATACAAATGTACAAAATACAATTTTAGAATAATATTAAGTTGACATTAAATCTGTACAAACCAGTTGCTTCTCTCCCAATGTGGCATTCTGGGTTTGTACTAACTTGTACCAAGTAGGCAAAGAACCCCTGAAGTTGGCTGAGCAGACTGCTCAGGAGCTGAAGGGGTGACTCCAATAGTAAGTGTAAACAAATCCCAGTTACCCATGACTGTCCACATCTCACCCCATGTCATGACCGTACTGTGGGAATTTCCTGTGTAAAGTAAATGAGTTATATACTGTTGATCACAAACTCTTACACAAGGTGTGCTCCCGACTCAGAAGGAGTCCCCAGAATATGAGTGTGTGTGTTTTAAATTTAACGAGTATTATAAATATGGGCTACATGAAAATACACTGAGCAGTGAATGAAGATTTGGTTACCTGCAGCTTCTTTCCCCTCGAGGGAGTTCCTCAGGCCAACCAGTTTGTAGGTTAAGTTAGGATTAAGGTTAGCAATGGGGCATCTCTTTTCTGTTTCACTCTTTTCTGTCTTTTCTGTTTCACTCCACAATGTCAGAGGAGCCAACGTGAATGAAGGAAAGTCCTCTCTGCAGCCGAGATTCTGGCGCATCATTGATCTTCACTCCCCTCTAGCATTTGACTGAAGCACCCTGGACCACGTAGTTGGAAACTAGTACCCCTCTATTTGCCTCCTGTGAGCGTCCCACACCATGGATGGGAACATGTTTACTTTAATTAATTTGTCTTCTAGACAGCTGATGTATCCACCCATCATTTCATTTTCAAACAGGAATTGTCCTTCACTGTAGCTAACAGTATTTGCAGCTGTTCTCCTTTGGTTACCCCTGGTTAACCCACCTGCGTAGTGGGTAGACTGTTAGTGGCAGGCACACATGGGGTGGATTTAGGGAGGTATGATTTTGTCACACAATGAAATAGATACTTTCCTTATTTCAGAAAGTGTTACAAGGTAGTGAGACTATGTTTCCTCCCCTCTCCCACCCTCTGCACCGCCTCGAACGCAACTTAGCCCAGCTGTTTTACATTAAGGCCAAGATTCAAGGCCAGCTTCATGGATGTGTAATCTGCGTAGTCCCACTGGGTCCCACGTTCAGAGGGGCCCTATGCTTGGTTTAATGTTCTGTGGTTGCTGCCTTGAAAGTCTTAATAATTTTTTGACGAGGGCCTCTGCATTGTAATTTTGCTCTGAGCCTCGCAACTTATGTAGCTGGTATTGCCTAGCTAATCTACTTTCAAATCACCAAAAGCAAATGGTTGGAGGGAGTGAGAAAAGAAGGTGGCAATTTTATAATCCCAGAGACTTGTACACTGATCAGACGCAGACACAAGAGACATGATGAGTGGGAGTTGAGCAGAGCGGCAGGACATGGAAGTAGTTTTCCAACTTTCAAGTCACATCTTTGCATCAGGCTTAATTATGGGTTTATAACGTGAATTCCTCAATTAGAGATAGACTTGTAATCATGTCATTTGAAAGATGCTTTCCAAAGTCAAATGCTGATGCTTTTCAGAGTTCTTGGTTCTTTATTCCCGTTCCCCCATGGCAAACCTGTTGTGCAAGAGCCAGAGTAACTGGAGGTACACCCTGCACCCCGGGTGAAGGGCCCTTCTTTCTCCCAACTATCCTTCCCCTCTGCCTACTTGCTGTACAGCTAATATGTAGCAAACTGTCAGGCACCACATTTTTTATTTGTTTGAAAATATAAACAGCAGTCCTGCTATTTATTGTCATCTTTCAAGAAACATAGCCCATATCATGTCCAAACTGGGATACATAATTTTTAGCAGCAGGCGTATCTTCCTCTTTCGCTTAAGCCATATCACCTTTCCCTTGATTGTATGCTAAATCCTGTCACTTCGTATTTCCTGAATCTGTCCCCTGCTGGTCCATAGCTTTTTCCACTCCCTTATTTCAGTCCCTCAACACTTATCTCATGGGTAATAAGTGTAACTGATCCTTAAATGGTGTCGGGTTAGTCCCCATCTGAAACATACTCCTCACTGAAACGGGGGCAATCCTAAAATGCAAGTCAGAGAAGTTGGCAGGTATGGAGGGAGAAATCTGGATGAATAAACTAACTAGCAAGACTGATTTTTGCCATCTTCCTGCTTTACTCAATTCAGTGTCTTCCTTTCCCTTTCAGAATAAAATAGATCCCTTCTTGTGGCACAAAAATCCTTCAGAAAGGCACTGAAAATGACTTCACCTTCTTCCCCACTCTCATCTCTCACCACTTCTCCCTCTGTACCCTCAGCTCTAGCAGTTCTAGGAAAAGGCCACATTTCATCTGACCTAGAGATTTGTGCCTGCTGTTTCCTCTATTTAAAGCTACTTATTCTGTCTTCTTCAATTCTGTCTTCTCTACTTGCTTTTCAAGACTCAGATGAAATGCTACCTTCTCCAAGGAAGACCTTTTTAACACCCCTCACTCCTTAGGTAGTCAGGTACTCCTCTTCTGTGCTTCCAGAGAAAACTGAAATGATGCACCAATCTCTCATAACACTAATTGCGGAGTATTATACATGTTTGCTTATTTGTCTTCTGCGAGCTAGACTTGACCGCCTTGAGAAAGGGTTCATACTTTTTTGGTACTTGATGCTCAAAGCTTGATCAGTAAATGAATGCGTGAGTTAATGGAATAGATCAAAAATATATTTTGTTATCTATGGGAGTTTCTAGAATGTAAAGAGTTAGAACTTCCATGCTGCTTAATGGGCTCTTAATTTTGTAGCTAGCCACGTTTAATACTTCCTTGGAGGGACTCAAATGAAAATCTTTCTGAGCCAAGTCAACAATATAATGTTGTAAATCAAAGTCACTACTGAATTATGAAATTGGGGTATGGAAAAGAAAATAGATTGTTGAATTTAAAGCAAATTCTATGAAGTGTAATTTCTTAATCTACATATAGTGAATTTGGTCTTTGAGGAGGTATTTCCCACTGTGGGGGAAGCAAGGGAAGAGTGCAGCTTCCTTGGGGCAGGTGGAGTGTGTTGGTGTGAAAGGCAGGATCAGAGCTGATTTCCTCCTTTCTGCTTTTTATAAGGCTGATGGCCTTGGGTTAGAGCTTCTTTGAGAGGAGGAAAAAGAACATGGACACAGTAGGGTAAATAAAGAGAAGGAAGCTCATACTCAACCTCAAATAAAAGTTATATACCCCCGTGAAGTAAAAACTTTGAGGCCTGTTAAGGGTGAAAGATAATGTCATCCAGATATTCCTCTATGCCTATTTCATAGAAAAGTATTTTGAGTTCTGTCATCTAAAGCAAAGATGACAAACAAAAGGTTCTCGATGGATCCAGGACAGAAATCAATGCCCAATCACAATATGTTTTCCGGCTGAGCCTGAATCAGACCTCAGAATTATTCTCAGTAGTGTTTCAGGTAACTTCCACCAATAGACTAGAATTGCTGAGTGAGGTGAAGTCAATCTGCCATTCTTGTTCTAATATATATGTTTTCCTATCTATCCACCAGCTGGGGAGGCCTGTGAGAATTTATAGAACATCATTCCTAGTATGAAAATCTGTATTAGTCAGGGTTCTCCAGAGAAACAGAACTAGCAGAATGGGTGTACACACACACACACACACACACACTGATTGATTGATTGACTGATTGATTTCAAGGAATTGGCTCATGTTGTTATGTGATTGTGGGGGATTAGAAGTCTGAAATCTACAGGGCAGGCAGGGTGAAGAACCAGGGAAGGGGTGATGTTACAGTCTCAAGTCCAAGGGTAGTCTGGAGGCAGAATTCCTTCTTCCTCAGGGGCTTTCAGTCTTTTCTCTTTTGGCCTTCAACTGATTGGATAATGTCAACCCATATTTTATAGGGTACTCTGACTTAAAGTCTACTGAGTTAAATGTTAATCACATGTAAAAAATACCTTTACAGCAACGTCTAGACTAATGTTTGACCAAATAGCTTCGTCAAGTTGATACATAAAATTAACCATCACAAACTCTGTTGGCTGAGAAGAATTACACCCATGTGATGAAAGGAATTCCCCCCTCCCTCCCTTCCTTCTATGTACCTCTATTCAACTGCACATATTATACATGGTATCTTATATACCGTGTAGGGAATGAGGATACAATGGAGGAGTCCCCAGGTCCTGGGAGAACCATTTACAGAGATTAAAACTTGAATAGTGCTCTCTGAAAATCTTTTTGAGCCAAGATTTGGGCAAAAGAGTGGCCCTGTATGCAAAGCAAGAAATTTCAGGGAAAGTAAATATGCTCCTTTGGTAATGAACAATCTCAGCAAATAACTTCTGAAGAGAAATCCCTTCTTCATTAGTATCAGGGTATTAGTTTTGTCAAACAAACCTGAATAGCTTCTAGTTTGAGGACTTTCTCAGAACTCTCCTGTATTAAAGATGCTTCTTCCCAATGCTTATCTTCCTCTTGCAGACTCAAACGCATGCTGGTTTCCTTAACATACCATCTCACAGAGGTTAAGTTCCTAGTGCTGATGTAAACAGATCTAACAAATACATTAATTTTTTTTATTGTGGTAAAATATACATAACATAAAATTTACCATCTTAACCACTTTTCCCCCCTTGTTTTCTTGATTTTTTAAATTGTTTTTTCCACATAAATGGGTTTATAGCATCCATGCTATTTGATAGTCCCATTTTTTTTAAATTTTCTTTTTGGGGCAGGGGAAGGTAATTAGGTTTATGTATTTATTTTTAATGGAGGTACTGGGGATTGAACCCAGGACTTTGTGCATGCTGAGCATATCCTCTACCACTGAGCTATACTGCCCCCTGCCATCTTAACCACTTTTAATGGTGCATTTCAGTGGCATTAAGTATGTTCATATTGTTGTGCAATAATGACCACCATCCATTTCCAGAATCTTTCATCTAGAAAAACTGAAACACCATACCCATTAGACAGTAATTCCCCATTCCCTCCCTCCCCTGGGTCCCTGGCAATCACCATTCTACTTTCTGTCTCTGTAAATTCAACTACTTTAGCTACCTTGTATAAGTGGAATCATACAACATTTGTCCTCTTGTGACTGGCTTATTTCACTTAGCCTAATGTCCTCAAGGCTCATCCATGTTGTTCCATGTGTCAGAATTTCCTTACTTCTTAAAACTGAATAATATTCCATCGTAGGTATATACCTACTGTATTTTGTTTATCCATTCATCTGTTCATAGATATTTGGGTTGCTTCCACATTTAGCTATTGTGAATAATGCTGCTATGAACATTTGCATACAAATATCTGAGTCCTTAATTTCAACTATGTTGGGTATATATCCAGAAATGGAATAGCTAGATAAAAGGTAATTCTATTTTTAATGTAATGAGTACATTTTAAAAGCTCCTGATTCATAATCTCTTCTGTTTTTCATTCCCTGAATGAACTTGGTCCATCATTCATTGCCTTAAGAAGGTATGCTGATAACCCTGGTGGCTTACAGGGAGGAAAATAGCATAGAGGTTAGGGAGGCAGGCAGTGAGACAAGTCTTCTCTCTTCACCCAGCCCCTTCTCTAGGCCACAACGTCAGGGTGAAGGTTGTATTAGATAGGTTGAAGGGAAAGTTGAAAGCAGGGGGTAGTTTGCTTTATTTCGCATTTGGGATTCACCTCAACAGATGGTCAGAACACCACTATGGGCAACCATATCAAAGCAGAACTGGTAGATGCAGAAAACAGCTAATGGCACTGATGGGTGAATATGAACAAGAAGGAGGCACAATTTATAGATACAGGCATCAAATGACCTTCTATCTGCTGGGCAGCCTGTGGCATCAAGATAGGGAGTGGGTAAGACAAGACAGCCTGCAGGGTGGATAAAAGTGGTGCTGTAAGAAGAAGGTCAGTCTTGATGGCAGGGAGACCCAGATCTAGGGAACACAGACCTCAGGTTCACCAGCTACAAATGCCAATGGGATAAGCAAACAAATGACACAAGAGGCAGACAAAGAATGCAACCACTGAAGGTGACAGAGAGGAGAAGGAACAGGGAGGACTGCTAAGGACTGAATATTTCTCTGAAATAGACAATTAAAAACCAAATTTTCATTACTGAGTGGGGTTAGGTTCCCTTACTGCCCCAGTGGATGGTGCATGGGGAAGATCAGAGCAGTTGTAAGAATACAGATTATTATACAGATTATGATGCTGATAAATCTAACCATGTAGATTTCCTCATTTGCAGATTAACTATGAGACTGGAGAATTGAAGGAAAGTGAATATAATAAAAACATCAAGTTAAAATAGACCCATTTTAGAATAACCATATAGGTAATTCAATATTCTGTTTTATTTGGGTGAGAAGATCTGGTCTGAGGTCCCCCCCACCCCCGCCATGTACAAAGTTGTTCTGGGGGGCTTTTCTGTGTAGGTCTCATATTTAGAAGGCATGAGTCCAAGTGGAAAGAATCAGGGAGTAGGCACATACATTACTGAGTTTTTCCCACTGCCATGGACTATCACTGAGGAAAATAGCTTAATAAATTTAAGAACAAAGTTGATCACCTCAGTAATCATGATAGATTTAGTTACACTGACTTGGTGGGAGAATTTTAAGAGTTATTAAGAGTGCTCAAGGCTTCAGATTAGAGAATGACTTGAGGAGAGGAGAAAGAAGACCCAACCACACACACACCCCACCGCATTCTGTGATGCATGAACCAACAGGGACTTCCTCTTCCCTCCCTCTGAGGGACCTACCATAGGCTGCAACTCTTTATGATCAGAAAGCATTTCAGTATGTCAAGGACCCTTCAGAATTGATAGAAATGATTTTGATGTCCTTCCATTTTAATCAGTGTTTCTCAAGCAAAAGGAAAGATTTTGTTAACAGTCTTTCTTTGGTGCATCTGAGTTGGTGATGTGGAACGCTACACAGAGAAGAGACTCTGTAAGGCTTCAAGTCCTCATTAAGTTATTATGAAGTAAGGGGAACTTTCTGGAAAAGAAAAAAGCCACCCCTGCCATTTTCTTCCTATTACGCATTCAGCTGTGAATCAGGCTTGTAAGCTATGTGGGGCTCTCAGCAAGAGCCATGTTTCTGGTTTAAATCTCTAGCGCAGGAGAGACTATTTATTCACTCAGCAAATATTTCTTGGGCTTCTACTATGTTTTAGGTACTCCTAAAAATACTGAAGTATATCGATGTACTGAAAGACAATTCCTTTCTCTCTCCCTTCTGATACTTTCCCAAACACCAGTCTCTTCTGCCTCACTTATGAATACTTAAAATGAGACATAATGACTAAGGAAAAAGATAAGAACAGGTCTGATGCCCAAAGCTCATACCTATAGAAAGGGCCACTGAGCAAGATGATCCCTCCTGAGTGAGGCTCCTTACTTTTCAGAAAGTCATCTTGTTTTGCCATTAACCCAAAGTAAGGAAACCTTTTTTTGACATTTTCCTTGGGTTTTGTATTTATAGTTAAGTCATCGTCCTTAGTGTTTTGTATTTATAGTTAAAATGTGGGGTGTGTGCACATGTGTGTTAGCAGAGGGGAAGGAGTGGTCTGAGTATATTTGGAACAGATATAACTGAGAGCTGTGGTCTTAACTTAGCAATGGAGGGGATTGTAGAATGAGATGGAATGACTAGGAGAAAGAAGGTATGTCTTGAAAATGTGGCTCAAGCTCATATATTTCCTGTGCACTGTTGGACAGTCTGTATTTACCTCACATGTTACTTTCAGAAAAAAGGTAAATCCATTTAGCAATCAATGTACTGCCTTCCCAGTTTACTTTTCACTACTATAAAATAATATTGTACCAAACATCCTCATATACAAATAAATATTTGCATAATTTTCTGATGATCTTTCTTAGAATAGGTTTTTATAGGTAGGATTCCTGGATGAAGATTATGCACATTAAATTGCATTCACTTGAAAAATGTTGCCCTTCATGGTTGGACCAAACTATGCTTCCACTTATGCTGTGTAAGAAAACTCATTTCCCACCACTCACACCAGTCCATAGGGTCATTTAAAAAAAAAAAAACAACAAAAAACTTTATTGGTTTTCATTTGCAATTCTTTAATCACTAAAGAAGTTGATATTTATATATGTTTGTTGACTGCTTTTTTTTTATGAATTGTTTTTTAAAAAATGTCTATTTTCCCCTTAGGTTTAGTGTATTATCAAATAATAGCATACTAAATGCATTTAAAAAAATACCTATCAAATCATTTTAACCTTGTAATGGCCCTCTGAAATGGTTAAGATAAATTTTATTGCTTTTATTGGGAAGATAGAGAAGCTGAAAGCCTGCTTTCTCATAATAACAAACTAATGGTGGAAGCAATCACAGAATCCTGGTCTCATCCATTCCTTTTGGCGTCCCCCTTTGCCCTGCTGCCTATCAGCCTGGTTGACCAAAGCACCCGTTAGCTATAGCTGTAATTGAACATGAAGAGTACCCCGTAAAACAAGGTAAGCTGATATGAGTGACTTCAAATGAAAAGCAGCCCAGTTCCTAGAGAGGTAGTTTATTGGGCAGCTGTGAAACGTCAAAAGGGACAAGAAACTTGAAAAGAAGAGGAAGGAACCAGCTCCTCCCAGCTATATCTGATAAAGCAGGCACTTTGTAATGTCATATGTAAGCTACTCACGTAAAATTCCAAAGCCAAAGAAACAGAAATGAAAGCAGTCTAGGTCATAATTTGCAATGATGTCAAACTGCAGCAAAAGAAACTTTATGTAAATGAGATGAGTTATTTATAAAGCTTTTGAAGTCCTAATTTCTAAATAATATGGAATACCTGAGGTGTCCAAAGTTATATATATTTTGAAGAATTTGACAGTTGCATGGTGGTGGATGGTTCTAAACTGAACTACATTCAATCCCATTGAATAAATATATTTATCATTGAAACTAAAAGGAGAGAGAAGCAAACATCAGAGAGATTAATGGCTTTGTTTACATAAAATAATTTGACATTTAAGACTTAATTTTTCTTTAAGAAATTCCTGTTTTCTAATTGTTCTTTAAAGATATCATTATTTTAAAATTCAATAAATGGTCAGAGAAAGACTTTACTGTTTTAAAATATGTTTAAATAAACTCAAAAGCTAAGCAATATTGTAGCATTGTGGAAAGACCATTTTATGTATGTGCTAGCAATAAACTTAAGGAAATTTCCTTTGGGAAAGAGGGAATAATGCCAGAAATAATTGTTAAATATAAAGTGGTTTCAGGAAAAGATTATTAACTCACAATTGCCCTACAGACATATATAAATACTGAGGAAGTCTGAATTCCATTGGGATTTTCATCACTTAGTCCATAGTGTTAGCAAAGAAATCTGAAATCTCCCCATTAGCCTTCAGAGTGGGGCTCAAAGGAAATGTAAACCAGATGAGGTCTGTTTCCCGAGACCCAGAGCCGAAGCTGTCGGTGAGGTCCCAGGCACAGAAGGAGGGGAGAACACACAGCCACACTCAGAGCAGTCTAAACTTACCAAGCCTTGACACGGTGAGAAATGAGTGTTATTTACTCTGGCGACCACTTGGCTGATAGAAGATATAAGGTCAACCAGCTGGTTTTGAAACTTAATTTACTATCTTCTAGATTCACATTGTATTTACTTGAGAAGGAAGAGTAGCCAAAGGCTCTTATTTATTTTCCTGTGACCAAAGCTAGAAGAAGCTAAAGTGGATTTTTGAAGCATCTATTACCTGCGAAATGCACATTTCCCATTAGATTATGAGGTTGTGTTCTGGCCCCAAGTCATTTTGTTGTCAAGTCAGATTAGAGTGAAATTTATTACAGATGAAAGAGGGTGTCAATTTCCGCTGTGGTTGCTGCTGTGAAGTGCTTAGAACAAGGAAGGAAAAGGAGAACGTGATATGAAGGGAAGAGATGATATTTGTGGTGTCATGTTTAAGAATGTGTCATTTTCAAATCATTAAAAAAAAGTCACCATTAAGCATTTACTGGGTATCTCCTTTGTGCCAGGCACTGCTTTCTATATGCTGGAGAAGAAAAGATGAGTAATGTACACCAGCGAGAAGTGCTCCCAATCTAGTTGTGGAGCCCTTAAAATAAAAACTTACATGACTATTTGAACAGGGTGAATTTTGAGTTTATTGTAGTGAAGTATGAACATGTGACCAGAAGTTTCTTTGAAGAAGTAGGCTTGGGAAATGGAAGATGAACTGTTGTATTTCTAAGGGTTGAATTTTATCCTCAGGAAAGAGAGAAGAGTTGTTTTGTGTTCCAAAGATTTAAACTCTACAGAAATTGGCAATAAAATTTTAATTCCCGCAGTAATAGAAAACTGACAGGATGGATGGTGGTGTAGTGGTGGGTAATAAGAGCTCCAGTGCTGAGTATCTCCCTGAACCGCAGAAACTGGTGCTTGAGTGGGAGGCCCCCCTGCCCCGGGCCTGAGCAATGTGGGGAGGACGGTATCTATCTAAAGAAGGAAACACCAAGAGGGAGCCTTTCTTGGTTTTGTCACTATGTTGTTCAGATGCAGGATACCTGCACTGACGTCCATGGAGGATGGCAGAGTTGAGGTACAGGTCGCTATGGCCTGCTGGCATGGAGAAAAGAAGTCACAAGAGGACCACCAGCCACTCAGGGGACTGTGCTGGTCAAGGCAGGGGCTGGGCAAGCAAGACTCGCTTTAGACTAAGTCCCAGTGCAAGACTCCAGTGGGGTCCAGTTTCTACTTGTGAGTCTTTTCTTTACCAACAACAACCCCAGAACATATAAGAAGAGAACAACACAGAGACCAAACACAGAAAGACACCCTAGTGGAGTCCACCTCTGGCTTAGACAGATATCAGACATGTTACATATCTATAGCCACACTTCTATGTCAATGTGATAAATATTATTTAATGGGGTAAGTTATTCAAGGTAATATAGCCAGATAGGAAAAAATCATGATTGGGGTTGAGAGCTAGAGAGTCCCTATATCATTTTGTTGGCCTCTGAGCACATCAGCTTCTGTGCCATTCAAGTAAAGGGATTTGTCCAATCGTTGAGAAATTGCTGTAACTAATTTCTCAGAGAGAGCCTCCCTTGGTGTCATTTGGAGGGTTTGTAGTAGAGAATTCTTGCAGAATATGTCACCTCTCATGCTGCATATCTGCCAAAGTAGCAGCAGTGAAACTGGGTTGCCTGCCTCCTGGAAGACCTCCATGATGTCTGGTTGCTTTGCTTAGGGAAACCATCTTCCAGTTAAATGAGAAGCCTGCAGAAGGGCAGTGTGGGGTGGTGCACAACTGGCCTAGATATGGATTTCCACTTCATCAGCCTAATCCAGCTTTGCTTTTAATACAGCCACAGCTTATTCAGCTGATACTGTTTTATGGATGCACAATAACCAAGGTTGAAACTGAGGTTTAGTTGGCCATATTGTCACTTAACACATCAGTGCTTAAGCTGCTGAGTGTACATAAATAATAAGATCTGTGTTACTGCCTTATTTTGGGCAGGTCTGCTAGAATGAGAATGTTATAGTACAACTGCATTCCAGGGAATCATTTAGACTACAGACCTTGAGAACATTTCCATCTCCAATTGCTTTTAGATTAAGTGTAAAATCTCTTGGGTTTATACACAAGATTTAAATCCTATTTTTTTTTTTAAAAGTTATATGCATTTGTGTGTGTGACAGTATGTGTATGTGTTTGTCTGAAAAGAGTACATGGCTTTGATAACATAGGGATGATGGGCATGAAAAATGCTTTGGTAGATTCTCTTTGTTCAAAAAAATCATAATATCTAAGGACTATCTATTCTCTCGTCTGTGGCAAAGCCTTTTAAAGTAAAAGATTGTTACTCTTTTGTACAATGGTGAGGAGCCCTCAACTCTTTTGCTGTGTTAATGCTCTTTATTTGCAAGGAACATTTCTGCGGCAGAACTTGTAACATCGAGCAACATTCAATGAGTTATAAGCAAACACTAAAGATAAAAAGAACTTTGATTGGATTTCATAAGCTGCTTAAGATTCCTGTGTTCTGCAGACTGCAATGGATGTTTACATTTCTGATAATAAAATTCTATCAAGTAGATGACAAGTACCAATTAAAAGCAACCACAAAGCATACTCTTTCCATAACCCCCAAAGTAAAATCTTTAAATACTGGTTTGGAGAAGCGTTACCTGGCATGGAATATCTGATCCTTAGCAACTTCAGCAGCCTGAGAGATTTCTGTCATTCAAATGCAGGGGAGCAGAGGAAGTAGAAAATGGTTTTCAGTGTTTGCTGAAGGGTGGAGGAACATCAAGTAAATTTCAAGCTGCTGAAACAGTAGATACCTGTCTTAGTTGAAAAAATCTGGGCTGTGTAACAAATAGATCCCTACATATAAAATGGCTCAGATACAGTAGAATTCTATTTCTCCTTTGCCTAAACTTATAGCAGATATTTCTGGTTAGAGGTCGGCTCTCATCCAAGTAGAGTCGTTAAGTCCCAGGCATCTTTCATCTCACGGCTTTACCATCACTCTCACTTTAGCATCCACCTTAAGATTCACTTCTTAAAAAAGTTAGCCTGGAAATGGTGCCCATTATTTCTGCTCACATTCTGTTGACTAGAATTCAGTCACAGGAGCACACCTGACTCATGAAAAGCTGAGAAATATAACTGCTGAGAGTCTAGAAATAAAAGAAAATAGGAGTTTGATGATTAGCTAGGCATTGCCCCAATACCCACGTATGATTCCTATGAGACAATTGCTTTTGGAGAAGGACATTTGGAAAGAGCTTGCCTGTGATTCTGCCTTGGGACTGTTATGCCTGGGGTAGGGCCAGGCTGGATGTCCCAAGAAGAGGAAGTAGTAACAATTACTGCATGTTTCCTGGGAACATATTTTGGTTCAGAGCCTCTCCTGCTGGTCCAACCTTTTCCACAGGCTCTGTCTTCTCATGAGGACTGGGAACTAAGCTGCTCCTCTGCTGGAGGTAATTCGTATGTACTCTGAGCAAATCAAGTTTGTTTGACAATATACTTTAAGAATGTATTTAATTAAATAATTAAATTAATTAATACTAATAACTGTTTACTTAAATAATTAGATTAAATTATTTAAATAAATTTTGTTTTAAATAACGGTGAATATAAATTCATTATATACACACATATAATGTATATACTCATACATATGTGTATATATTAATTATATATTTATATACACATATGTATGTAATATATGTGAATATATATTAAATAATTATGAATATATATACACACATTATAGTATAGCTAATATATATTTTATGTAGTTCAATGTAGGATCATAAGTACCCTTCACAACTTATTTCAATCAAACATTTGGTAGATTTTCCTGCTTTTAAAGTCTTGGAAGATCCACTTTGGAAATTCATCCTAACAGTCAACAACATGCATTTTGAGAATCTTCCCTTTCAGTACCTGGATCTTCTGTTTCAGTGAGAGTTGTACCTACCCTTCTCTGAATCTAGAAATTAGGCACTTGCATGAGTCAATTTATATCAGTTGATTTGCCTGGGAAAGGGCCCCAGCTAAGAAAGTTTTGTGTGGGCATATGGTTGGGTGGGAGAAGTGAGGATGGAGAGTGAGAGTATGGACCTCTAGCCTGGCTCCCCGAAACTAGTGTCTGGGTTCTGTGCAGCAGGGCAGAGAAGCTGAAGACACTGTGTTCAAAACACGCTGGAGCTATGGAGTCATAAGCAACAACAATGAGGAGGAAGAGCCTTCTCCCCTCTCTGCCTCCCTGCCAGGATGTAGTAGTGAAACATCCAGGGTATGCAATATTTCAAGGACACCTTGAGATTTGATTGCTCTGGGAGCCCTGGTAGAGAGCATCCTTGGCCCAGACATCTGTTTTAAAATGTACCTGGGATTTTGTTTTTATTTGGGTATGAAGGCTAACAGATTAGGAGATGATTGCCTTTGAAAAGATAGCTTGTTACTCACAGCTCCTAAGAGGAGGGGTTACACTACACCACACAGGGCTACATGGGGAAGCATCAGGGATAGTCAGGGCTAGAAAGGAGCAAGGGGAGAACACATACAGAAGCTCTTATGTGGTTTTCACAGGAAGGGATTGGTGAGATAAGATAAACATCTGAGCAGGATTAGGGTTGGATAGTTTGAATAATTTTGCTGATGTCTGGGCTGTAAGGGCAGTTGCTGGTTGTGTAGTACCAGGCTCTGGGATGATTTAGGGCAGAGGAAGAGTGTCCCAGCTGCAGGAGCCTGATGAAAAGAGGTGGATATGGACATGGATTCTGGATTGGTTGGTTTGCATATGAAGGGTGTGCTTACAAGCAGGTTGTTTGCTCTCTCTGGGTGAGGCAGTCTCTCCCAGTTCCACAAAGTCGCAGGATGCCCAAGCATCATAAAAATATAGAAAATTTAAAAATGATTAATGTAACATCCAGATTCTCACGGAAGGCACTGACACCAGTGGCCCTTGGGAGATGCTGCTTCAACTATCTTCACAGGCAGTGGATGTAATCATGAGGTGTCCCAGGAACATCTCATCTCCAAATTGTTCTTCAGTGAGAAATATATAGAAATGGAGGGAGGAGGGCTGTGACACATAAGCTAGGATTGAGGGGCAGAGATATGGCCCAGAAATTCATCAAGAAGCTGAATCCACTGGAAAGGAGATGAACAGTGGTGAGGGTGACAGGAAAATGTCTGTGATTTTCCAAGGTTTTAGCTACCTCTCTTTACAGCTCTGAATATGCAGTACAAATTTAACTTGCATTGAGTGGAGATTTGGAAAAATCAAGAAAAAGTGGCTGTGTCTAGTGTTTGGGTAAATGAAAGAGGAGAGATGAGCCAGCCTGAGAATGCAGCCAAGTCATTTGATTAGGTCACCTGCAATACATGTGTTCTCCCTCTCCCCAAGGATCTCCAGATGTATCAGGGCAACGAGCTACTCCTTCCAAGGATTTCAGATTTAACAAACAAAATACAGGATGTCCAGTCAATTTGGAATTCATATAAATAATGAGTAATTTTATAGTATAAATAAGTCCCAGGCAATATTTAGGGCAATTCTGCACTTTATCTGGGAACCCTCTTCATTATGCATATATAAGGTTTGAAATGATATTTCTATTGGCCTAAAAGGTCAAGGTGATCCCAGGTAACTAAAAGATTGGAGGCATGTTTGTTACTGAGTCTGAAGCTCATTCTGCTCGCTGCATGACAGGCCAATAAATTGGGAAACAAGGTGTTGGGGCAAGAAACAACGACTTTATTTAGAAAGCCAGAAGATTGAGAAGATGGCAGACTAAGGTCCTAGAGAACCATCTTACCCAAGTTTGAATTCAGCCTTCTTTTATATGAAAGGGGAGGGGGTACGGTTGGTGGGTGCAGACTTCTTAGTCTCGGAATCCTTTTTTCTTGCAGCTGTCCACATAGGTCAGGTCACAATGTTTCTGTAAACTACCAACAAGACAAATGTTACTCTCTGTTCTGCAACTTTTAATCTCTATATGAATGGAAAAGTGACCCTTAAAGGTCAGAGCCTTAAAAATGGGCTATACTGTATATTTCAGGCTGTAGGCAGCAATTTTTTACAAAAGGTGTAGAACCAGCATGACTAAGCACAGGAAACAAAACAGACAGAGCTAAAGGAACAGATCTAATGTGGAGTCAGATTTGTTCTTCCCTATTACATGTTCTGATATCTAAGTCATACCTCCATTCTCCAGTTTTCATTAAAATTGAGGAGCTCAGTGCAAGATGTCTTTGTCATGATATTTTACTTTTGTTGACTCCATAGAAAAACTGGCAAAGGGAAACTGAGATGATATGTCAGAACATGGGCCTCCTGCCTACAGTTAGGAACCCTTGGACACTAGGGAAATGTCGAGGGAAAAGTTTTGCATAAGTGAAATTTTAAGGTGACCCATGCCTTCTTTTGAAAAATATCTTAAGATTACTTAAAACATGGCATCCTAAGAGTATTTTCTATGAAAACATAAGTACTTGGGATAGAAAGGCTAAGGTTAATCTGGAAGACCCCATATATAGCAACAACATTAAGAAAACAATTAGCCAAAAAATTCAGGACCTTATTTTTCTAAACCTAGGAGAAATGAGTGGTATTATTTCTTCTTTAGCACAAAATTATTATATGGAGTGAACTCAGCCTGGCCTCCATATTCTTCATAATACACCCTACAACATTCTGCAGCCATCAGAGAAATAACAAAACTGGAAACACTAGTTTCTGGTTGAAATTGGGTGTTACCATGGTCTCCCAAATGAGCTCGCTGAGAGTGGGTGGGGAAGAACTGAACTGTGAGAGTCAAACCAGAGTCTGTTATAAATTCCAGAGCTGAGGGGCCCAGGAAGGGCTTCTTCCGGGCCATGGGGAGAATCCGAGGGCTTCTTATAGAACACAGATGCTCTATTGGAAGGAAGCAATTCAGATTAGAAGCTGGGCAGCATCCAGGGTCATGAACTAAGAGTTTAAAATATCTGTCTGTGACCCCACCAGCCAGCTAAGATTTCCTGCTGACCCTAGAAATTCAAAGGATTCTAAGTTGGCACAAAAATCTGCCTCCTCCTCTCATTCCAGATGCCTAAGAGTTTCCAGGCTTGGAAACAGGTAGCAAACGTTTCTGTGGTTTTGCTGTTGTTAATTAAGGGCTGAGGTCAACACCCGGAATAATAGAAATGGCCAAAACTATACCTCTAAATAATACAACTTGAAAGGAACAAGTAAGAATTCACTGTTAGATAAATGATGACAGTAAAGAAGGATTTAAAAAGTAGGAGCAGCTGTGTTATTGTTAAAGGAAAGAGGCAGCTGGAATCCATAGGATCCCAGTCTGGTGAGTGGCCCAGTAGACTAAATTTTTAAAACCATTAAATGTTAAATGTTACGAAGTCGAAAAGCCGCAAACCAGCTCTACTGGAAGAAGACATTTCACTTGCTTCCAATGGAAATAGTATCAACAAAATGTGACATTTCAAACTTGGGATTATTTTTAAGAAAAAGTATCTGTTAAAGGATAATTTTTAAAAGGTATAATCGTGACTCATGTAAATATGAAATAAACATGTGCCAAAGATATTATTTATCTCATTTATTGAAAACTAATAAAATGTGACAAGCAGTTCAGAGGAAAATTCAGAGGACCAAATTATATATATATATATGGAATACTGAAAATGAATTTACAAATAAATGCAAAAATGGCTTTTTTACAGAGGGGTGAGAGTGAAGGATAGGGAGGGAAATCAATTGTCCTTCCACCTGGACAGAATTAATTAGCATGTCTATGGTCAAGAATCATTTGCATGGCTATTAGTTTTCTGCAAATTACAGAATTCTAAAATATCTCAAAGACAATGAAAAGTACAAACCCTAAGGATTCAGAAAATCAGGAATTAGATAAGACCTTCTTTTCCATTGAAGATATACCATAATATTGATGGTCTGTTTCAAAGTCCTTCACAATTTGTTCTGACATATGTGACATTTGAAAATAATGCAGAAATATTACTCAAGTCTTTTCAGTGTCAGACTAGAGCAGTGGTTCTTAAAGTGTGGTCCCTGGACCAGCAACAGAAGCATCACCTGGAACTTGTTAGAAATGCTAGTTCTTAGGGGCCACCCCAGACCTACTGAATCAGAAGCTTTGGGGATGGGGGCCCAGCCATCTGGCTTAACAAGGTGATTCTGATGTGATTCTGATGCATTCCCAAGTTTCTGAAGCACTGGTAGGTGATCTAACGTTGTCTGCCTTACTACTGATTAGGTTCCAAACTCAATAAAGTTAGATATTACCTTGTAGAAGATTGAAAAATTGCAAATGATTTTTTGTTAGGTAGAGATGCAAATGATTTCTATCTTGTGGGCAAGACAACAGCAAAGGCTATGATGTTTCCATCTTTTCCTAGTGTTAGAGCAGGCAGATAGCTAGATATGAGCAGAGAAAGGGGGACACAGACCAAATGGCAGGAATTGGGCAGAAAGGAGGGGAACAGGCCAAATGCAGGAAACCGCACATCATGTAAGCAGCAGGGATCCTTGGGCAGAGAAAGAAAAGCAGGAACCTTGGGGATGATAAGGGATCATGCCTTTTGGGATGACAAGTGGCCTGGAGAAGAACAAAGAAAGGTGAGAAAAGGCAGAAATTTCTAGTGTCCGAATGTAACCTTTTGTTCATTATGCTCTCATTTTAATAAAATTAGCCTTGCAGATCAGAAGTACCCATCGTGCACCGACACCATGACACTTACGATCCAGACTAAATAAGGACAAAAATCCCTCCTCCCTTTGGGAAGGTGGAGTTGGGATGATAATCAGGGAATACGACCCCAAACCCTTCCCTCCCCAATGAATATTCCGCCCATTCAGTTTTACACCCTATGTAACTAACTTGCCAAAGAAACTCAGGGCAGCTGCTCACCTAA
Source organism: Camelus bactrianus (assembly GCF_048773025.1). NCBI lineage: Eukaryota > Metazoa > Chordata > Mammalia > Artiodactyla > Camelidae > Camelus > Camelus bactrianus. The sequence continues at coordinate 37,281,637 of NC_133543.1, read as the reverse complement.
GCCTGCCCGCTCTCCCCTGAGAGCGTACTATCCGTCCTTTAATAAATCCTCACTTTACCTTTTTTAACCTCTAAGTCTTGTGTCTGAATTCTTTCTGGGACGGGACAAGAACCTGGAACACCGGTTGCACCTATCGGCAACACTAGCAATCGTATTTCATTCTTTCTTTCATTGAGTCTCTATATAGCAGTTTCCTCTATCTTTGAACTAGCTTTGTCACCCTGCTGGTTTCCTTACTAATGAGATAAATACATTTTTGACCAATGTTCCCTAGTATTTGTTTGAGAATCGTGTCTCTAAATTTATGAATATTGTTTTCTGAAATAGTGCAACTCAAGTAGGAGGTACTTTGAATTATTACAGGGAATGCAATGCATTTGAGGCAATTAAAGGGGTCAAGTCAACATGTGGGACTGGATCTGTTTGGAACTTTTTTCCCAGGATATTATACCATAAATCCAACCTTATTTTAAACTTTTCAGTAACTTGTGAGTTATGTGAATATTATCCAGTTCTTCCCATGGTTTATCTCTGGATGGATTTTCACACTACTTAGTTCTTTCTCCCTGTCCCCACTTCCTACCCCTCTCCCCTGCCATCATGCCATCAGATAACAACTTTTGCTTTGTCTCCTTAGAGATCTATGCCAATCCTCATACCTACCAGTATAGGATATCAATAATAAAAACTTACTAGGGACTAGAGAGAAAAACTGAGTTGAATTTTTATGATAAAATTAAAAGTAAACCTCAGAGGTTTTTAATTATGCTGTGCTTGGAACTTCACATAAATACCCCAAGGATGCTTATTAATTTTTATCTGTCTTTGTGGGGAGCTTGGTGGAAAAAGAGTATCCTAAGAAGACTTTCTGTCTTTGTCAACTTTTGCAAAACCCTTGAGGGAAACACACACTATATTTAAGGCAGCTTTCTGGGCTAGGAAAACATACCTAAAAGCTCTGAGGAACTCTTCTGCTATGCTTTCAAGTGGAGGGGACTTTCTATTAAATTACAGAAATTTTCTGTTTGCTCAGACAAAATTGGTCATTGAGTGGGTTCAGTAGAGAGCTGTAGACATATTGAAAGGGTAGAGGATAAGTACTGTTATGGAAAATTCTAAAGGTGAGATTGGACTGAAAAAACATTAAGAGTCAGAGTGTCATCACTACAGATGTCTTTTAAAATGTATGCTCCCCAACACCCACTGTAACAACAACAAAAAAGTGATGGAACTCAATTACAGATAGGCGTATGTACAAAATCTCTTTGGATTCACCTATATTTATCTCATAACTTTTTCTCCTTGAGCCCTCTGCTCTGGTTCTATGGTTTCTACATCTATAGACTCGTTAAACACAGTGTCACCTGTATGCAGTTTTGTTTGTCCTGCATGGCGTTTAAAACAATGACGTTTGAGTATTGTTAAATCCCCATTTTCCTGCCTTATCTGACATGTGAATTGGTCATTCTTTCCTAGACTGTGGTGATCTTCTTTCCTATTGAGATCTTCCCAATTACACAATTACAGGTTTACAGTAAACTTTTCTAATAAATGTAAGAAAATTGTTCATTAGATAAACATAGAGACTATTTAAACTATTACAAAAGGAGAAAGAGAGAAAATGTGGCAAAGATCTTATAAAAATTGTAGATTTAGAATAGGCTAAGAGGTCATTGAGTCTTCTGCAAACTTGAACCTTCCCAGGAACGTGAGATTATTTTGTATTATAATCCCCAAATACATAACCCAAGGCTCTGCAGATTAACTTGATTTACTCTTGGCGATATTTGCCCTGGTGGTAATAACATAGGCAGTATGACTCTGTGCACAAAATCCTTTCATCTCTGGGAACCATCCTATAATGTAAACCAGAGTGGTTACTCCACTTCCCTCAGTCTCTGTGAGACTGTAACATGCTATGTAAACAAGGAAAAGACCCCCTCAGTGCTTAACTCTCAACAGTAATGAACTTCAAAGACATTTGTGGTATTCCATTCACAAGTATTCCTAATTTAGGGCAGATGCACATATGCAAAATGACTCAGTCAGCTGTAAGTGGTATTTCTGTTGTGAAGCTTTTGTGCTCAAGTACTGATCTTTTCCTTCCCCCCCTCTAATTTGATTAGAGAAGGCATCTTGGATGTAGGGAGAGTGAGTGGTTGGCGGCAGCCTTCAGGCTGGCAGGCTGGATGTGTGTGGCCTTGGGGAAAGTCTGCTTTGAATGAGAAAACTGACTGGATTTCCATCATCAGAAAGAAAGAATGCTCAAGGGAAACCATCCGCACATAAATTCCTTTGCCTGGAAATCAGGAAGGGGAAGATTTTTTTTCAGAGATGCCCTGTAGAAAGTCTTTTGTCTCTTAAAAAATAGTCTCTGCATCTCTGTGCAGACAGAGTGCAATGCTCCCCACAACACCTCCAAGTTACAGAGTACAGTATTTTCTTTCTTTATCTAAATCCATTTCTTCTTTATCAGTAGCCTGCGAGATGGGGGAGAGATGGGAAAGCCAAAACATCTGGGATTGAGAAGCTCATCTTATCCTTGACTTTGATTTTAATGAAAATTTTTCTTATTCTTGCTTTATTTAATCAAAATTCTATCGATTAATTCTTAGAAGTAGTGCTTTCATTTTTTTTTTTTTCTGTCACACTGCTTCCATCTTAGTTCAGGTGCTGTCTTCTTAGGCCTAGAAAACCAGGTAACTGCCTCCTGGTCTCCATTCTTTTTTCACTGTGTAGGGGAGGAAAAATAAGTTTCCCTCTACCCTTCTTGGATCTTGGCTGAGACTCCCTGTAATAAAAGACAGATTAACAGGAGAAAAACAGGCAGAAGTTTAATAACATATATACCTCCCATATATGTGGAAATATCCAGGAAAACAGAAATTCCCAGAAGTGGCCCAAGCCGTCAAGTTAAAAACCATCTCAAGCTAAAGACAAAATAAGATGTTTGGATTTGGGGAGGGGAGCCAACTATGGGAGGTTATCAGACAAAGCACAGTAAACAAGGGTGTGGTTGTTAATGCATATTTGAGACATACCCTTCTCTATTGATAAGAGTTTCTGGAGATTTTAAGTCATCCTCCTCTTCCTTGTACAGAGAGGGAGACACCCTTAAAATTGGAGATTTGCCTTATGAATGTAAATATCTCTTACAGATAGGTAACTTCTACTCCATTTTCAGAACTTTTCTTGTGTCTGCTATTTCTTAAAAATAGGAAGCCTAAAATAATTTTTAAGGGGATAAAAAAATATGGGGTGACAAATTCTGCTCCTTTTCAGTTACAACTGTGATTATAAGTTCCTAGAGAAGAGGAAAATATTTTCTAAAATTTCTTTTGGTATTGCAGTGATCAGAACATAATTGATAGTTAAAAACGCATAATGATTAGTTGAAACAGCATGTGTTTACTATCAAATGAATAGTCTGATATCTGAATAAAGAAATATGTTACTAATTCTATCAGTCAAAAACCAAAGAGTGAAAACAAAGAACTCTTGTTTTCAGAGTCTAGGAGTAGTCCTGAAAGACCTAATGATTTGGGTCATGTCAAGAGGATTTATTCAGTTGTACCTTTTGGAATGATGCCAGTAGTTTTGTTGGTTATTTCCACTGAGAGACAGAACTTGAAATGGTCCAAACACAGTTGAGTAAATCAAGCTCAAGCTCATTCGGATGGTTGATGGAATTCATTTCCTTGTAGCTGTATGACTGAGGACCCCAGCTTTTTGCTGATTGTTAGCTGGAGTTTGCCCTCAGGTCCTGGAAGTAGCTTTTGGTTTCTTATCAAAAGGACTTACCCAACATGCTTCCTTGTTTCAGGCCAACTATAGAGTCCCTTTCTCCAGTCTTAAGACTGAGTGTTAAATAATGTAACATAATCAATGAAGTGACATCCCATCCCCTTTGCTATATTCTATAGGCTAGAGGTTCTGTCCACACTGAAAGGACAGGATTACATAGTGTGTAGCACTGGGGAGAAGAGATCATGGGGACCATCTTAGAATTCTGCTTCTACAACATGTATATGATTTTAAAGTGATATATTTCCATGATGTTTGTTGCATATGATTATGTAATGTTTATTACACATTACTATCCCATATGTTTATTATACATAGTTCCCTTCCCCTACCATTTACTACTATCTGCAAACAATCATTTCGGCATATAATTAATTAATTCTTCTGCTGTTTACCTCCATGTGTTCAAATAGTATAGGGGTATATGGCATATACACAGATAGTTTACCTATTTTTTTTTCTGGATTTTCAAATTTTATTTATTAATTATTGGCTTCCCACTTGGAGGATGAGGATCTTGTTGTCTTTCACCACCCTGCCTTTCTCCATCATGTATTCACGCTCTTCCTCTATTCTGCCTAGCTTTCCAGTATAGTTAGAACAAGTTTAAGTCAATATTCAGAATTAACATCATTATTCATAATTCTCTTTCATCTATACTTTTTTGTTTCATTGGAGTTGATAAACACCTTATTTTTGTGTTTTTCTAAGGTCTAATTTTTAAAATGTACTTAACAGTAACTAATTTTTCTCCCACTGTAGGGAAGCAAAATTTGCCACCCCAGAATGTCTCTTTGCTATGTGGATTATTTTGAGCTAAAAACAGTTAAGGCCCAAAAGACTCAGCAAGAAACTTTGATCTTCCCCCTAACTGCCTAAAGAATGTAGATAGAGGCTCTGCTCCTGGAATAGAGCTGTCACCAGAGATATCTGCAAGGCATATGGGCTAGGTGTGGTGGGGGAACTCAGCAGGTCCTAGAGATCAGAGTCCAGTCTGTGTCCTGTTGACTCTGCATGGCCCAGCAAACATCTACTTACCAAACATTTGCTTTTTCATTTTTATGAGAATTGCCTTCCTCCCCATTGAAGTCCCAAACCAGTACCCCCAAGCATCCTCTTTTTTCTTTAGCTGAAGATGGTATTTAAGGTGAGGGTTTCAGCTCTTTTGGCAAGGGACTCAGTTTTTTGGGGTCTCTCCCATATATACATGTTATTAAGCTTTGTTTGATTTTTCTCCTGTTAATCTGTCTCATGTCAATTTAATTCTTAGACCAGCCAGGAGAACCTAGAAAGGTAGAGGAAAATTTCTTTCCCCCAACACCACCATGCTCCCAGTTCTGTAAATCTTTGAATGCATTCAAGCCCATCAAGGATTCTATTAATTTGCTTCCTTGGAGACCTGTCTCTCAGAACTCTGCGGTCTCCACTAACTTTTACAGGTTTTTTCTTAGGCCTGCTGCATCTCTGATCCTGAGAACTTACTTCACCATCATTCTTTCACCTGTCTCTTTTGTTGCCTCCAGCTTCCTGGATCTCATAACATTTCTCTACTTGATTTACTTTCTTGTATGGATACAGCATATCTTCTATTAAATTCCTTAAAAAGACTGCATAGGTGATACTTTTTTTGAGAGCTTGCCTATCTTATAATTTCTCTATTCTACCTCATAACAGATTGACAATTGCTTGGGTAGAGAACCCTAGGTTGTAAATTATTTTCCCTCAGAATTTGGAAAGCATTGCTTCATTGTCTTCTAGCTTCCAGAAGTTCTAGTTGCTATTAAGATGTCTCCTTCTGTTTGGGTTTTTGACAAGTTAGAACCCGATTCTGGAAGTTGTAGGAACTTTTACATAATTTTTTACATTAAATATATGAATATTTAGTGTTCTTAAAATGTTTATTTTTCACTTTTATGAAAATTCCTATTAATATGCCTTTATGCATGTCTGTTTTTGCCCATTGTGCTGGTTATTCATTAGGGCTCTTTGAAACTGAAAGTTTCTGTACTTCTGTTCTGGAAAGTTTTTTAAATTGCTTCATTAATGATTTCAACCTTCTTTTTTCTCTTTTTTGAAACATCTGTTATTTGTATATTAGAACTTTCCAACTGGTCCTTTAATTTTCTAATGTCTTCTTCCTGAATTTTATCTCTTTTTATCTTTTGGTTTGCTTTCTGGTAGATTTCCTCAATTTTTTCTCTCTAGGTTTGTATTTAATTTTTTCTTCTTGCTATCACATGTTGAATCTCTTTAAGAGCTGTTTTATTTTCTGAATTGTTAGTAGAATGGCATTATGAGTTATTATAGCAAATAAGACCTAGCCATGTCAATTAAACATTATTTTAAATAGTTAAGAGTAATATGGTGCTAAGAATATAAGACAGTGCAAGATCTTAGTCAAATGCACAGGTCTTGTTAGGTAGGAAATACATTTATATATCTTAGGACCCATTAAGTACAAAGGTTTTTTAATCATTAAATAAAAAATACATCTACGTATCATTGGAATCCTATCTTGTACAAAGATCTTCATTATTAGAAAATATGTTTATGTATCTTATTTCAGAGGTCTTTTAATTTAGAAGAAAAATTAGCATACATAATCAAATAAATGAAAGATCGATCAGTCAAGTAATCATAGTGGATGTATATTGTAGTCTCAATCTAGTAGTGAGAAGAACTTGAATGTAGTGTTCTACATCAGCTGGGACACTATTTTCTTTTTAAGTTTTGTAGGCCATATGTGACATTGTGATTTGTAATAAGAAATAAATCTTTGGTCTTCGTCCCTGTTTCTGGCAGAGTTCTTCTAAAACCATTGGAATTTCTTAAGTGATGAGAGTAATAAAAGGTGTCTTTCATTATGTTAATTAGGTGACTTTTGGAATATCTGTCAGTCACCTAAGGATGAGGGACTGGTCACCAGAGGAACCAACCAATTGATTAGAGGGTTAGAATTTTCAGCCCTGTTTCCCTGACTCTGGAGAAGGGAGAGGGGCTGCAAATTGCAATTCAATCACCAGGGATTTACTCAATCATGTCTATGTAATGAAGCCTCCATAAAAACCCAAAAAGACAGGGTTCAGGGAACTTCAGGGTTGGTGAATTTGGTGAGATGCTGGGGGAGTGGCACATCTGGAGGGAGCAGGGAAGCTCTGTGCCCCTTCTCCATGCCTTATCCTATGCATCTCTTCTACCGGGCTGTTAACTGAGTTATATCCTTTTATACTAAACTGGAAATCTAGTAATTACTAGTAAGTAAAATGTTTTCCTGTGTTCTGTGAGCTGCTCTATCAGATTAATTGAACCTAAGGAGGGGGTCGTGGGAACCTCTGATTTATAATGAGTCGGTCAGAAGTATAGATAACAACCTAGAGTTACTTGTGACTAGATATCTGAAGTGGGGTGGAGGGGCAGTCTTGTAGGACTGAGCTCTTAACCTGTGGAATCTGATGCTATGTCCAGGCTGTGTCAGAACTGAGTTGAAATTTGCCACCCCAAAATATGTCTTTGGCAAATTAATTATTTTAACCTGGTTTGTTTTTAAGAAACAGCTGGCATGGGAAAAACTCTGAAAACCAAGTAAGAGTTACCCTCTTGTAAGAAACATTTACATTTGTAAGGGTGTCTCCCTCACTGTACCAGGAAGAAGAGGATGACCAAATCTCTAGAAAATTATGAATGGAAAAGGCAAAGACTTAAATATGCATAACAACCTCATCTATGTTTACTGTGCTTTTCCTGGTAACCTCCTATAACTGACTCCCCACCCTCAACATCCTCTTTTGTCTTTACCTGAGGATGGTATTTAAGATGAGGGCTTCGGCTGTTTTGGCAAGTTACTCAGTTTTTCTGGATCTCTCTCATGTATGCTTATTATTAAACTTCTGTTTGATTTACTTCTGTTACTCTGTCTCATACCAGTTTAATTCTTAGATCAACCAGAAGAACCTAGAATGGTAGAGGAAAATTTCTTCCTCCCTGACAGTACCCAACTGGTGTCTGGAGAATTACTTGGGGCTGTGCGTGAACTTGCACACACTGGAAATTGAGTCTCAGAACCATCCTACCATGACACAGGGACTATAAAAAGGATTTGGTATTATGTTGCTCTTGATGTCTGGGATGCCAGCATCTCTAGTTTTAAGTAACCAGATGGTATTTTCCTTTGTAGTGGACATAAGTATTTTAACTGCACAATATAGAATTGTAGAAGTAAAGAATAGTTTAAGAAAATAAAACTACTCTGTTGCTATATTAAGAAGGAATTCATGCATATTTGGTACCTTATGTATTTATAAAGTTACTTGAGTGACAATCTGCATTTACAATAAAATGCACAATTGATTATTTAGACATGATTTTAAGTAAAATATGACAACATTTATGTACATTATTTTACATATTGTACAATTTATGTACATACTGCATATTTAAGAGAACTTTGGTTACACTCAATTTATAGGTGTAATACTGTGGAAGTTTTAAAATATATTTATAAATTTTTGACATTCTTCTTCTTGAGAAGTGGGGTCTGTGTCTTCTCCTGAATCCAGGCTGACTAGGCAACCAACAGAAAAGAATTGATGCTTTATGATTTCTAAGGCTAGAGTAGAAAAAGTCATGCAGTTTTGCCCTGGTTCTCTCATTAGCCTTTGGAGCCATGACCCACCATGTGAGAAGCTAGTGGCTGCCATGTTGTGAGGAAGCCCAGGCTACCACATGGAGATGCCATGGGTAGGTGTTCAGGACCATAGTTTCAGCTGAGGTTCCAGCTCACATCTGGTATCAGTAGTCAGATATGTGGGTGAAAATGCCTCCAGATGGTTTCTTCTCCCAGCGCATGTCACCCCCAACCCCAGCCCTAGCTTTTGAACCTTTCCAGCTGAGACCCTCAGACACTGTACAACAGGGAAAAGTCATCCCCACTTTACCTGTCATAACTCTTGATCCACAGACTCCATGAGCATAATTATTTTAAGCAATAAGCTTTGGAGTCATTTGCTATATAGTAATAGATAACTAGAACAGATACATTATCTCTATAGGAATTATTTAAGTTCATGGAAAGGTTTTGTCTGTTAGATCAGATAATTGAAAAAACTAAGATGTAACTCAATGTAGTCTGAAAAATTTAGGATGTTTTAATTAATTACAAGTTATAAATAGAAATAAGTATTATTTAAAGACATAAACATTATTTAAAAACCCTTAAAACTGAATGTTATAATTTGCTTGGTGTAAACATTGAATAATAATATTAGCAAACTGACCTTAAAAGCTTAAGAAAAAATTAGTTTTGAAAATATAATTAATAAATTAAAATTAAATATTGAAATCAAAGTGAATAAATTTCTGCTTTGTCTTTTCTATATCCAAAACTGCTGTCAAGGACATCAGTAAACATCAACATCAATTTTTATAGCCTCAAGTTTGTATTTCTTGTACCCAGAATCTTCTTACCTCTTTGAGAATATAAATATTAGCTATTTCCTCCCCAGGAGTGTTATTCTCCCTGCATGTTTTCTTATTTCTTCCAAGTTAATGTGTTTGTCTGTCTGGCCTCTGATTTTTACTATTGAAGGTTTTCTTCATTTGTCTGGTGACCTAAACTGATTGCTTACATTTAAGAAGTGGGCTTCAAGAAGTTAATTGGAAAAGAAAAATGAAGTAATTTGGAGTTCTTTGTCTGGGCTGGGCTTGTCAACCATGAGTTTTACTGAGGGTGATCTGGCTGGGCTTTTTTTTTTTCTTCTTCTTCTTTGAACTTCCACTGTTAATATCTTTAGGTCTCTTCCCTTGGGGAGTTTATATTCCTTAGAAAATAAAATTTCAATTTTCTGTTTAGGGAATGCAAGCATTTTAGGAAGCACAGGAAAATGGCTGGAGGTCTCACAGTTGGTAAACCTCCTTTTAATCTCCTTGTTTTCAGTAAAGTACAGTGGACAAGGAAATACCTTGGCCAGAGACATTCTGCTTGGCCCTCTCCAGTGTTATTAATTTAACGCCAAGTGTAAGGCTTTCATGTGTCTCTGATGACCTCTACCCAGTGGTAGTCACTCAGCAGGGTCTTTGGCCTTGAAAGAATCACTCCCTGTGGTGATTTCTTCATAATCACTTATGACAAAATGACAAAAATGTCTCTTGTATATTATGAGTCCTAAATTCAAGAACATTCTACATTGTATTTTCTGGATGTTAAGTAGAGAAGATTGATTCAAACACAGGTAAATAACTCAAATTGGCAAACAGTCTACATATCTTGAAGAAACACTGCATGTTACTAACTAAAGTACCTATTGATTAGAAGCAAATACATCCCTTGTTGCTAGAATTTGAAACATGTTCGATTTGTACCATTAAAGGGGAGAGATTCTTACTGATTTCTGAATTTTCAACCACTAACACGCTATTTTGTGTCATTGATATATGAATGGCTTCAAATGCCTGAACACCAGCAGAACAAGCACTATTTTTCTCTCTCTTTATTTCTTGTGCCAAGCTCTAAAGTCATATAAAATATCTTCCCAGAGAGGACATTGATGGTGCTTTTATCATAATTATGATTATTATCATCTGGTCTCTTTTGGGACCTTCCATTTTCTTGCTTATGAAAGGAATAGCTTTGAGTCACATGGCCTTTTAAAAGAGCAGAAATTGAAAAATAAGTTGAAATTACCATCTGAACTGACCTTTGACTTAAAGATAGCTATAGACTTTTCAGAGATTGTCAATCACAGTGCGAGACAGTATATTTTTTCCTTAAATTTTTTTTCTTTAGAAAGTCATTTCATAAAAAATGAGATGTAATTAATAGGTCCTATGAAAAGATGAAAGGCCAAGTTCTGATTGCAGCTGTGCATTCATTGTGTTTGTTTAAGTTGAGGGAAGGCATTTGTAAAGCTTGTAGCACTTGTAAAAAGTAATTGCAAAGCTGGTCTGTAAATCAGCCTGTGTATCCAGTTCACTTAATCCCTGTGATAGAGATGGTCATTACTGCCAATGTAAGCGTTCCAAAATAAAGGTCCAGCTCACTACCTGGTATAGTTTAAATATTAAATACTCTGTCAAAGTTTGAAACTTCTAATGGGACTAAGGTCAATCAAGAGTGTTTTACATGTGGACAATGTAAAATCTCCTTTGGCAGATGTATCATCTAGTCTATGAGTGAATCTTGTGAGATTCGCATTATTGACTGATGGATAATACTGATTTGAAACAAATGGTTAGCTCTCATTTACAAATGAACGTTGACGGGAATTCAGAAACTGTTTAGAAGGTCTAATGAAATGTTTGAAAACAAATCACTACTGGCAAAGCATAAACTTTTCAATTTGTCAGTCCCTCAAAAGGTAGCTCATGGATTTATTCCAAAATTTTATACTATTGTATAGTGTACAAAATACAATATTTTATACAATATTTATCTTTTTATTATGAAGCACTTCAAGTGTTCAGAACCGTACAGAAAAGAATATAATAGACACTCATAAGTTTACCATCCAGTGTATTTCCCATAATTTCTTCAGATCATTTTGTTTTTAAATAAATAAGATTGAGAAAACTTAGCTGAAGCCCCCATATTTTTATTTATCCTGAAAGTTATGGAAATCATTTCCATGCAAGTTTAAAAAAATTTTTACCATATTTAAAGTATTGTTTGAGGTTTTAGTATATTGTTTTGAGTACTTAAAATGTATATAAATGGTACTACATGATACTTGTCTTATGAAATTTGTTTTTTAAATTCACCTTTATGTTTTTAAAGATTTATTCACATTTATAGATAGACTGATAGGTAGATCTAGTTTTTCTATTTTCTATTCTCCTGCTGCTGAATGAGATTTTGTTGCAAAAATAAACCAAGGTTTATTGATCTATGCTCTTACTAACAGACAACTAAGTTTTGTCTAATATTTTGCTGTTATAAGCAATGCTGCAGTTATTATATTTGTTCACATCTCCTTGATAATATGAGCAATATGGCAGTGATTCTCAACAGAAGATGATTTTGCCCCTTGAGGACATTTGTCACTTTTGATTGTCACATTTGAGCAGGGCATGCTACTGTTATCAGATGGGTAGAGGCCAGGGATACTTCTAAATTTATCTTACAACGCATGAAGTGACAAAGAATTATCTGCTCTCAAATGTCAGTAGTGCCAAGTTTGAGGAACTCTGCTTTAGGATATATAAATAGAAGAACTAAACAGAGATATGCCATGATTATTAACTATGGATTCAATAGCTTCTTTGGGCTACAGTTTATACCAAATTAACCTATAAATTCAGTCTCATTCTAGTCAATATTCCCATACGGTTTTCACAGAATTGCCCATAAGTATATTTTTAAGTCTTCCCAGGACTATAAAACACATTGCCAATGGTTCAGATTTAAAAATATGGAACATACAAGGGGAATCCAATGATTATCTTCCAATAGCACGTTTTTCAATGAAGAATTTTCCTTAGGCTAGATTTGGGTGGCCAAAAGCATGCCAGTTGATGGCATGCTTTCTTTTTCTTTAAGTACTTACCTGGACTTGGGCATAACACTTGTAACCTTTCCAGCTCCTATAGGCTACAATGTCTATAATTATCTTTCTAACACTTCAGCATAGACTGGTGATAGGACTTATATGCTAGGTAACTCCAGTTCTAGGGGAAATCATGAGAAGCCAGATTCTGTATAGCATTATCTCAGAAAGAAGCACACTTCAAATTAATTTCTCAACTTTGCTAATCATCCCTATCTTCACTAACTCTTGGAATTTTATTATTATACTTAATGTCAGAAATGGGTTTTTATTGTCAAATTAGCATGATGAATACCAAAATGGGCTCTCTTTGGTGAAATAAAAATAATTCAAGTTTAAATAACCCAGGTTTTCATTTTGGTTTTGAAGAACCATCTCTCTCTCTTCATATGTGCCGTTCAATATTCCTGTTGTTAATTATAAAGGGCTTGGGCTTTGATTGCCTCTACTAGGGAGTTATAAACTTCCTTGCGGAATCTTTGAGGCCTGCTACACACTGCAAGTTTCTGCTGTTTACCATTTCCCTAAGGCCCTAATAAAGTTGGAACTAGATCTTAATTATTGTTGTGACCTTGTTGACTAACAATGGTACCATAATATATTTGGCCTGGAGTGGTCAATTCTGACAGCTTCATTATAGGCTTGGGAGCTGTGGCCAGTTGTTACGGTAGTTAATTCTTTCTTCTTCTCTTTAAGTTAAATGATTATATGAATAAATGGAGTGCTGAGTGCTGCAGTGCTCTTCCATGATAATGTGCTCTGATTTCTCTAGGTTTATATAATACAGTAATTGTCTATTTAATTACTCATTCATTTGACTAACTGCTGAGCACCAGTCTGGTTTAGGATCTTACCTTGCCTGCATGTATGAGGTTGTCTTAGCCTGGGACTCTCTTCCACAGAACTTTTTTTACCAGTTGTCTTCTATTATAACTCCTGAGTTAGGTGCCCTCCTAAGGGCTCTGGTATACTCTGTGGTCCTCTAGAAATAGTATTTGCTGCACTGGAATGTTACTGCTTATCAGCAATCTGGATTCAGATTGCCTGGCTCCAAATCCTAGCTCCATTCCTTACTAGTTTTATGACCTAAGGCAAGTTACATATTTTCCTTGAGTTTTTACTTCTTTATCTATTAAATGGAGACAATAACATAGTTATCTAAAAGAGTTGCTGTTATATTTATTCATTCAGCAATAAGCTGTTGAGTAACTACTACACATCAGTCAACTATTCCTAGTGCTGGGGATAAGGCAGTGAGCAGAACAAAATCCCTGCCCTGCTTACATTTTAGTGGGAGATAAACCATAAATATATGAAGATATAACACGATGTGGGGCTCTAGGGTATTTGAGAGTACTATATTAGATAGGAGGAGACATCGAAGAGAAACCAAATGAAAATGGAGAACAATGAGAGAAAAGCAAGTTTTTTGGAAGCTGGGGTTGGGTGGAGTGTGATGTAAAGATCAGTCTTGATCATGAGATTCCCATTATTCATTCAAGTGAAGAAACTGAGCATCTAGGTCTGCTGTGGGCTGAATTGTATCCTCCCAAATTTGTATGGTGAAGTCCTAACCCTGGTACCTCAGAGTGTGGCTGTATCTGGAGATAGGGTCTTAAAAAGGCAATTAAGGTAAATATGGGTGGGTCCTAATCCAATACAATTGATTTATTATTAGAAGAGAAAATTAGGACACAGACATGCACAGAGAGAAGGCCATATAAAGCAGAGGGACCCAAGAAGAGAAACCTTAAAAGAAACCAACCCTGCCAACATTTTGCTCTCTAACTTCTAGCCTCCAGAACTGTGAGAAAATAAACTTTTGTTGTTTAAATCACGCAGTCTGTGCTATTTTGTTATGATAGCCCTAGCAAACTAACACAAATTGAATAACTGCGTAGGCAGCCTACTGCTTAGGGGACACAAATGAAGCTGGAATGATTGGTATGTGGAAGGTGTTTAAAAACCAAAGGCAAAGAAATCACCTAGGAAAGTAGGAAGTAAGTGGTATGAAAGCTGAGACCTGATACCTTCTGTCACTAAGATGGCAGGGCAGTGAAGAGGAGCCAGGAAAGGAGTTGGAGGAGGAGCAACCTGTAAGGTAAGAGGAAAGCAGGAGAGTGTCACTCAAGAAGGCAAGTAAAGAAAGTATTTCAACAAAAGGGAGCAGGCAACTTTGTCAGATCCACCTGAGAGGTTGAACAAGATGAGGACGGAGAAGGGTTCGGTTGGATTTGGCAACATAATAGTTGGTGACCTTAAGCACAGTAATTTCAATGGATGGTGGGAACAAAAGTCTGAATAATGTCATTTCAAAAGAGAAGGGGAGGTGAAGATGTGGAAACAGTGAGTAAAGACAACTCATTCAAGGATTAAATGAGATAATACATGTAAAGTGCTTAGAATGATTCCTGGTACATAATACGCTTTTTATAAAATTGAAGTATAGCTGATTTACAGTGTTGTATGGTATGCTTTTAATCAGCATCAGCTGCTGTTTTTAATATTCTCATTACTATTATCATTTACTATTGGCTACAAGCCCCACAATGGCAGGGACTGTGACTAATTTGTACAGGAGTTTGTTTTCAGTATCTAAGGTAACACATTGACTTCTCCTTCATTCATATAGAAAAAGAGATCGAAGATACAGTCTGTGTCATCAGCATCATGGCAGCATGAGATACTCCCTTTGTCTCTCCCCTTCAATCTACAACTAGTAAAACATCCATAACTCAACAAAGGTTCCTATGCCCAACACACCAGGATGCTAGAGAGAACTATACATCTAAAGATGGGTGAACTGGAACTTACAGAGAGGCAGGACCCCAGGGGAGCAGTGGAGGTGATACCCACGATCCCAGCTCCTTGGCTTTGGCAGCTGAGTCTGCAGCCCCAAAGGACCTGGTATTAGCAGGGGTGGTAGCACACGTGCCTTTGGCCTTCAGGCTGCAGAGGTTCCCGTGGCCACAGGGTATCAGGCAGCAGTGGCAGTGGAGTCAGTGACATGATTTCTTCAGCAATGGTGGCACTCTCAGCTCTGGCCCCCTCCCCCATGGTGGTGGCCCCTGCCAGCCTCAGATGTGGCAGAGGTGCCCAGAATCCTGTTTCCTCTCCACCCTCCCGACCACCACAGTGGCAGTGCCTGCAACCCAACTGATCCGAGATGTTGGCAAGGGTGCCCACTATTTCAGTGCCCCTGGTGGAAATGCTAGCGACAGTAGTGACATTGGCTTTTTACTTAGTACCTGTGCATGACTTCAGTATATCTGCTGTACTTAAATTGCCACAGAAATTCGATTATGATCCAATTCTTGAAAGTATTAATTCAGTTAAATAAAACGAGACAAAAAATCTTTAACTGTTTCAGTGAAGCCCATGATATTTCATGCCACAAGTGCTGAAGTACAACATCAGTTGGGAAGGGTCTGGGTTACTTTGTTTACAGTGATGTGGGTTCTAGGCAGTGGCAGCTTGTGCAAGTGGCCTTAAAATCTAAGGCTTTAGTCCAGAGCTCTATGTCCTCATTAGGGGTGGGAGGTGGGTACAACAGCTGGGTCTAGGGAGAGAGGAACATAGGATGCAACGTGTCTCAGGCAGTCACCAAAGGACTAATCTAAAAGGACAGTTATGTTCAGAGACTTTTCAGTGCACTGTAGAATGGTTAAAGAAACTGTCCCCATCCAAGCTGGTTAGCATGGAAAGGCTAATCCACAACGCCCTAAGGAAGAGTGCTTTGCTCAGAAATGTGGCATTCAGTTTCTGCAACTCTGCATGGAAATTCCTTTTAAAGCTGTGCATTTCACCAAGTGCAGTAATTGCCTTGGGGTGTAATGAATTACAGAAATGGAGTGTAATGAATTACAAAAGATGGGAGTAATCATAAAGAACATAAAGGAGAGAGAAATACATAGAAACCTCATTGTTTCCAATGATCATCAAAAATAGGTCAGAAAGCAAGGTCTGCTTTGATGTTTGATGTTTTTATTTGCAAGGAATTCTGCAGTAATTAAGTGTAACCTCAGCAAATGGAAACTAGACTCAATAAAAGAACCAGAGAACTTGCTATAGGAAGAGTGTGGGATGAGTCATTTTTATGAAATATTTGAATAGAATCTCAATTTTTATGTTTTCCATAAACTTTTGCTTAGCTTTACTTTTCTCTCAGTTTGATTAATACACTGAACTGGATGTAGACAGGTAGGAATGATTTTACATGGAAATAATGCTCATATCTTCTTTGCAAAATTAAAAGCATAGTTTTCATGCATGGTGGCAACCTGGAGAGGGTGGTGGTTAGAATTACATGTCACATAGGTCTGGTTTTAATATAGGCATACCTCATTTTATTATGCTTCATGGAAATTGAGCTTTTTTTTTTTTTTTTTAAACAAACTGAAGGTTTGTGGCAACTGTGTCAAGCAAGTCTCTCAGTGCCATTTTCTCCAACAGCATTTCTTCACTGCATGTCTCTGTTTCACATTTTGGTAATTCTCACAATATTTCAAACTTTTTCATTATCGCATTTTCTATGGTGATCTGTGATCAGTGATCTTTGATATTAATATTTCAGACGAGATCGGGCACGTTCAGGGTGGTATGGCCGTAGACAATATTAATATTTCAGTTATTTTTTGTTTTGTATTTTGTAATTAAGGTATATGCATTATTTTATTTTTTTATTGAAGTACCGTCAGTTACAGTGTGTCAATTTCTGGTGTACAGCATAATGTCCCAGTCGTATGCATTATTTTTTAAAACATAATGTAATTATTGTACACTTAATAGACTACAGTATAGTATAAAATATAATTTTCATGGGCACTGGGAAACTGAAAAATTAGTGTGACTCGCTTTATGTGATGCTCACTTTATTGAGATGGTCTGGAACTGGACCTGCAGTATCTCCGAGGCCTGTATTGTTTCTACTGTTTGCTAGATGTGTGATTTTGGCATTAAGCCTCTGGTTTCCTACCTGTAAAATGGAAGAGATTTACAGTGTCTTATACTGTTGTCTTGAGGATATAAGGAAGTGATATCTGCCAAGCTCCTGATACATTTGGGGTGTTTGGTGAATGGGAAGGGGGACTGCTATTATTATCTCCTGAAATAGTTGTAAAATGCACAGAGGAACCTGTGTGTGTGTTAAATGGGGAAATTGCTTCCTGCTGCTGGAGAGATGAATTTCTGCTCTGGATGAAGTTAGGTGTGTAGCCAGAAGTACTTGGTGAGCACTTACAGGAAGCTGAAGCTCCCATTCTACTCTCTTACCTATGGCCTTCAGCTTTCCTTACCAACAAGAGCTCTAGCTTTCATCATTTCTATGGTTTTAAGATTTTGACAAATAAAAATCCTAGAACTGAGTGGAATTCATATGAAGGAAAAAATCATTTCCCTCTACTCGTCTTAGGTTCGTTGACTGGGATCTTGCAAAATAGGCTGAAGAAAGACAGATTAACAAGAGAAGACAAACAGGATTTTATTAACATGTGTATGATGCAACACACGGGAGTACCCAGTGACGAGTAACTCAGAGGGGTGGTTGGAACTTGGGCTTGAATAGCACCTTAATGAAGAACAATACCTTTGTAGAGAAGTGATAAGATAAGGGAAAAAGACTTTGAGCTTCTACAGGTGGCAAATGATGGGAAGGCAAATTCATGGGGCAACTAATGGAAAATAAGGGCTGGTTAGTAAGGTTGGCTTGTGAAGACTTCTGGTGCCATCTTGTCACTGGTGATAAGGTTGTTATCCCCTTCCTGGTATGGGAAGGGGCTGGGGCATCTTCACAAGAGGAATGAAAGTTCTGTTTCCTCAGATAGATAGAGGGAAGGCAGGGAGCTTGGCCTGTGTCTGCGTTTTCTCAATTGCCTCAATCTCTTTAAATCTCAATTCAATTTAAAGTCCTCCGATGCCAGAGTGGCATACTTGGAGGTGGCATGTTTTGTATCCCTTCACTTCACAAGTATAAACTCATCTGCAGTTCAGATGCCATAAAGGTAGTTACAATTCTGGATTGAAGTCTTTCTGTAATGCTAGTGAGACTCATTTGTCCCTTTGGGCAATGTTATTTACCAGCTGACTCCCTTTGTCAGCAGTGTGTGTGCAAATTATCCTCTACTTAAAGACATTCATGAAGAAAATGGCAATATAGCCAGTTCTGAAAGGCATGGCTAGACTTATGGGGTAGCTCTCTCTCCTAAAATAGACTTAGAACAGGGATAGGGATACATTCACGATACACACACACATATACATATGCATATAACCTTTGAATATTCTTTTTTACGCTCTGCCTTTAGTAAAAGAAATATCCCTTTCTTAATTTACAGCCTAGAAAGAAAGCTTATCAAATTCTTATAGGTTTCACATCTGTAAGAAGGAGATAAGCTCACTATAAGCCTTGATGCAGTGAAGTCTACACAGTTTTTGAAATGAGCTCTAAATTCACTGTGTGCTGTTTCTGCGCACATCATCTATTCAACGGCTATAAATGCATATCAATTCCCTTTACCTGCATTGAGACAATTTAATGCTTATTTTCAATATTTAGGGGGATGGCTTCACAGAGCCTTTCATTTCATTTTAGTTTATACAATTTGAGAGATTCACCAACACGCCATTGGGCCCACCTCTAAATCAACCTTCAAAACATTTACTCTTGAAAAACTGATATGACTTAGACAATTGCCTGAAGCAACTATATGCTTCCTCTAAACTCCAATGAATATATAGGGAAGGAAGGAAGGAAGGAAGGAAGGAAGGAAGGAAGGAAGGAAGGAAGGAAGGAAGGAAGGAAGGAAGGAAGGAAGCAACATAAGAGGGAGGGAGAGACGGGATGAGGGAAGAAAAGACAAAATTTCAAAGTTTCACATTTGCATTTTTATCCTAGGGGGAGGTCAAGGTCTTAAACGACAAAAACAATATTAATATTCCAGTTTTTAGGTACTTGAATGTAGACTCCTTTTATAGTGTGACTTCCTAATAAGATATCACTTAGATAATGATTACTCTGTACCATGAACACTATGAGATATGTGCCTTTGAGGACCCAATTTTATAGATAGTGCAGTCATACAGAAAGTTAAGCGTCTTGCCCAAGGTAACTTGAATATTCTTGTTGACTCTTATCCAGCCTTTTATCCCAATTTACTTGAGTAGTAAGCAAAGACTTAGTGCTGAAACCCAGTTACCCTTGTTGCTCTGCATATCATAACACTACTCATAGTACAACTGCCAGTTTTTTTAATGGGTCTCCTGGGTCCAAGGCCCTCGCACTGGGCTTGCATTTTGGTCTAGACTCCAGTTATGTGCACGCCTCTCTGCCTGGCCAGTTACCGGAACTTGTTAATAGACAGGACTGGTGTCTGATTTGTTTTGTTGTAAATAATCTGCTCTGCATTTGTGGATGAATCTCAAGTGTACCAACAGATTCTTTTCATGCACGCAAATATTATTCTATCCATTCTACAGGTTCAGGAAACTAAGACTTAGAGAAGTTTTGTGGTTGGCTCAAAGTTTCATAGACTTCTTAAAGCTCCTTTGGAGAAACACAGAAGAAAAATTTTCCTGTTCATAGGTCTAAAAATTATATTGGAAATGAACTATTATGAGCATGTTCAAAGAAGACTTTTATCTCAAGGGCCCTGAGGTCTCTGATCAAATACTTTTCAAGAATTAAATGTGAACACTGATGCTTATGCTCCGTTACCACTCAGCTAGCCTCTGGGTTCCAAGTGTTTGAATAGTATACTGTGACCCCTTCCTTGTACAGCATGTGCCTCCTGAGTAATGGTTTATCCAATTTGTTCACCCTTAAGATTTGTTTCAATATTGTTGAGAGATGGGAACTCAAGAGGTGGGAATTTTTGCTTTTGGTGATGGTAGAGCTTCACAGTGAAGGTGTTTCATTGTGTTCTCCATATAAACATGTTTGTGTGAAAGAAGATTCCCTCAAAAACTGTCTCTTCATACTCTTCATAAAGAAGTGTTTATAAACAAGGCTTCTGCATCAGCTATCCTGGTCCTCTGGGACACTGCCAAGCCCTCCAGTGCAATAACGATTTAAAACCATGTGTCCTGAAGTCAACATGTTACTGTGGCTATTGTTACAGTTGGAAGCAAGATGAATTTATACAAAAAATTTTTGAAACATGAATATACGTAACTTCAAAGAGCTGGAGCTTGTGGTAACACCCTCATAATCACTGTTCCCTTATTTCCAGAAGCTATAGCATTTATAAAGGGAATACAGAATCACACAGAAAGAGTACTTTATTCACACATTACCATGTGGTGGGGCCTCTGTGCCCAGTACCTGGTCCTTAATAGGACAATAATGTTTGCTGATCCTGAAATTAAAACCTATAGGCATTAAAGTTGAAATTGATAAAATTTTAACAGCCATACTTTTGTGTCTCTATTCTCTATTCTCTATTTTATGTAATTACTCCACACTGGCACCCCCCACCCACACTGGATAAATTGAGGACATTTTTTGCTCCAAGTGGAATAATTATAGAGAAGATGTTCCAAATACCCTTACTTTCATATATTAGCATGTGTGGATAAAGCATCATTTTCACCATATGTTCCCATTTGCCCAGTGGATTGATGTGTGTTTCTTTTAAAATGGTTCATTTATTGGTTTTCAATGTGTACTTTGGTCTTTTTAGAGACACATACATAATCCTTCTGAACAGTCAAATGTCTGCCCAGACTGTGCAGCTCAGCATGGTTTAAGTGCTCCTGAGATGTTATTACCAAAAATAGTGAATAGATCACAATAATTCAAATGAAAGACTAAGAATTTGATAGAGGAGAATTAGTCAAAGAAGGGTAGAGAAGTGAAACAAGGAATTCTTCTTTTGTAGACTGGAATGCTTTTTAATCTTCACTTCCCTTTAGTAAAAGCTGCGTATTTTCATATTAGGACTAATGAGGCTAAGAAGCTCTCTCCAAAATACGTTACTATGTGATGTTGACCAGACAATTAATTATCACAGATTATACAGATATAGTATGTTCAGTAAATCTGACTAGAGCAATTGAGGAACTATATTCTTGTAGTGGAATAATATGGAGTGATGTAATAATAAAACGTAACTATTATTTGTTTGGGGATATCAGTTTTGATGTCATTATTGGTTTGAATATGGTCTCATTACCTCCAAGTGGCATAGTGAAGTCATATTAATTAAACACCCATTTGTACATTGTATAAGATGGGAGCTGACTTAGCAAGGTCAACATAAGTTACTTCCTGTTTTCAGTGTAGGGGAGAAAAAATAACTTTCCTTCACCCTTTGGAGTTCTTGGCTGAGACCCCTGTGATAAAAGACAGATTAACAAGAGAAAAACAGGCAGAAGTTTATTAGCATGTATACCTCGTGTACACCTGGGAGATACCCAGAGAAAAATAAGTAACTCCTGGAAGTAGCTTAGAACTCTGGCTTATATAACATTTTAACAAAAAATATTAAATTTCTGAAGAAATGATAGGACAAAGGTAAGCAATTTTAGGCTTCTAAGGACAGAGACAAAGGCTCTTTGTGTTGTATTGTGGCTAGTGTCTGTTAAGCCTCCATTTCTCTTTAGAGAAGATCAGTGAAATGGTGGTTGTCTCTAAGAACATAATGGTAGCTTTCAAGGGAGAAAAAAATCTTCATATCCTTTCATTTAATTAATTCATGTTTTAGTTAAACATTTTTTTAGTACAAGGCACTGTTTTAGGTTCTAAGATTATAAAGAAAATCAAGATTTTTTCCCCCCAAAGTGGGAAAAATAAACAAGAAGGCAAGTAGGCAAGAGTTAGCTCAGGAAGGGTATTGTATGCTAGAAATTTGAGGGTTTTTTTTTTTTTTTTCCCCTGTAATCCAGTAGTAGGTCAAACCTTGTAATCATACAATCACTTCCTTTTACTTTTACTTTCAACATACCAAAGTTAATAGGGAAATAATCCTTGACTAGGGTTAATCACTCTGGGGATCAGAGATCAAAACCTCAAGAATACTTACAGACAATAGACATCAACCATGTTTAAAGTTTTGTGCTAGGCCCTTGTGGGCAAGGGTTAGTTTCTTAACCTAATTGTATTTAAAATTTTCTACTGGTAGAGTTTGAAGTGTTTCTTAGACACCTTAAAATTGACAATCTCAGGCTACTTCCTCCAAAGCTGCTAATGTTTCTTGTGGTTCCTCTTTCAACAAATCATTTTTCAATCTTCCAAGTCATAAATTTGGGAATTGTCCTAGGCTCTCATTTATCTCCTTTATCCAATTGGTCATCCAATGGAAAATCTGTCCATTCCTTCCCTTGAGTCTAGGCTGTACCATTGTCCACACTAATACTGTATTCTTTGGGATCGTTATCATATTCTGCCCAGTGTAAATTATTGAGGCAAACTTCTTACAGTTACCTGTACTTCCATACTCACAGGGCATTCACACTGGGCCTGAGGGAGCTTTCTAAAATACTTCTGAGGGATTATAGTAGAGGTCCTCACCCTCCTTGAGGAGGCAAATGCAGTCCAGATGAGATGCACAGATTTCACCATGATTAATGGGCAGTACTCTTTTTCAGGCCACATGGCAACCAAAATGGGTGGGTCATACATCCTGGTTTGCCTGGAATAATCCTAATTTATGTCAGTTTTCCCTGAGTAATTATTAATAGTGCCTCCTTTTACTCTCTTATGTGTAGATGATAAATGATGTGGCCACTCCACTTGAGTACCACAGGCTTATTAAAAGAAGTTTGTGAGAACTTGTTGGTAAGAATAGCCTGGAGATGAATAAGCTAGAATTCCACTTTTCTAATCTAAGATTCTTGGATGTGTTTCATAAATTAGAATTATTCTTATTGTAGAAAGATAATACAGTGCATCTATTATGTATTATGTAATACTCCCAGCAGGCTCTAGGCTGTACTCCTTAATCAAGTGCATCACTATTTTGGTAAAAAAATGTATGCACGCAGAAATTTTCTTAAGTGAGAAACGTGAAGACTCTATAGTTCACACAGGATTTGATGCCAGGTAATTGTGAAAAACATATTTGGTTTTCAGAACTTTTTGAATTTTAGGATAATAATTAAGGGTTTGTAGGCCTGTACTTAGTTGTGTGAGCTTGAAAATGTTCTTTGTCCACTCTAATCTTTGATTTTCTTATCCGTAAATTAGGAACAAAAATTGTATTGCCTGATAGAGTTGTTGTGAAGATAAAATGAAATAATTATGTCGCTGAGCTTAGCAAAAGGCCTGGTACAAAATGCTCAGTAAATGATAGTTATTTTTATTAGCTGCATTTTGTTCCCACCTCATCCAAAGGTAGGAATCTCAAATTATATCAAGGCATGCAGAGCAAGTTAAGAAAATGTGATGACTGTGGGATCAAAAAACCACTTTTTTCCCCCATCTTTCTAACCTAAATTCTTTTCCTCCAGGACTGTTTCTATCTCTCCACTGTACTGTAAACAGAACTAAGCCTTCTCATTCACCACTGTATCTCCAGGGCCTACTACTCTTTCTGGCACCTCATCAGCACCTCATAATGATTCATTGAGTGAAGAAATGCCTATGAGATCCCTGCACAAATGTCACAGAGACATTCTGAGCATAGATATAGATGGAAAAGTCCAAAATGTAACTAGCCAACAGTGACTTTCATAGTAACACCCAGGAAACCCTAGCACACTCTTTCTTTCAGTTTTGATCACATGAAATGTTTGTATCCATTCATTTGACTACCCTGCTCTTCAGCAAGGTATTAATTACAGTGCTCAGGGCCTGTGTGGGTCCCAAAGATCTCTCTCGGCCTCTAAAGCCGTCTCAGACAGCGGGATGAATGTGTTGGCAGAGCTGTGCTCCATGAGTACTTCTCAGCAGTTATTAGGAGCTAAAATTTAAGTGATTTTTTTTAAAAAGTCTTATTTTCTTTAATTTACAAACAAATAATTTTCCTTAAATTTTCTTTCTGTCAACCCTGGAAAACATTTATTAAATAAGTTAGCAAACTATATTTTATTTTCACTGGACAATTTTTCCTACCAGTAACTTAAAATCATCACAATAAACTGAAAGCCATCACTCATGCACACTTCCTGTATTATCAGTACAAGTCAAAGTGTAATAGCAGACTTTGAAATAATTTATGCCCTTTTATGATTTGAGCAAGTGGTTTTCAATGCTATTTTGGATCCTGCCCATGAGATGGGTGGATTTTGGATATAGTAACCTAGTAGGATTGAAAACTCCTTTAAGGAAGGTATGTCACAAGTCCTCAATAGTTTATCATTCTGAAAGTCAAAAAGTTCTGAAAATTGTGATTTTTTTCCTTTTCATTTGGTTGTGAAACTTGACTTGATCTGAACTTCTTTTGTAACAAAATATGAAGTAAATGTAAAGTTACTTGGGTCTTTATTTATCCTACTAATGTGAATATTTGTATATTATGTTGCAGAAATATTAACATGTTTGATCACAGACCTACTGGGGTGTTACTTAGCATAAGGTAAATGGGCAACACTACCTCTATAAAATTAGGAAACTTTTGCATTTTAAAACATATCAGTCTCCTCGGAAAAAATGTCGGATTGTGGCCCTGTAGTGCCATTAGGTTTATTTTGGGAAGTCTTATCAAATAAAGAATTACGTGCTGCAATTTCTTAACATGTATTTACAACATGGGCTGGGTCTGAACACGCATTTAGGCTAGAGGTAGCTACGCCATTCTAGGTGATTTTCTTGAAGTTTTCTGTGTACTGAAGGGATGTTGTATCTATGGCTGAGTCTTGAAATATGTTCTATAAATATTTTTGAAGCTGCCCAAACAAGAAGGTAGGGTGTGGGCTCAAAGTTATGTCCAAAGTTCACTGCCTCTGGGCTGGAATAACTGAATTAATGTTTATAATTAACTAACCTGACTCTGCATCGTTATGTTTTTCTCTATTTCCCATGCCCTTTTGAAGTAACCAACCCATCCACTGCAAAGCTGTTTCTTACACCAGGCTTACCTCTGGGAAAAGGAAAAAAAGATTCAGAATATTCCAGATCCAAGCTATATCGCTCTTCCCATGACAATTCAGTTAAAGCATGGCTATTCAGAGAGGGGAAGAGACCTGACATAATGGAACATCTCCAGTGTGACATATGATTTATCTCATCTACTCCTAACAATAACCATCAAAATGAGGAATTATTATTGTTATTTCACATCTAGAGGAAATAGAGATTCATAAACAGGAAATACCTTGGCCCAGTTCCTAGATCTAGAAGCTACAGTACCCATACTTAAGCCCATGTCTCTGTAACTACAGGGTTTATACAGCCTCCCTAGGGAAGAAGGAAAAACTAAAGCCAGAAGTAATTGATAATATGAAAACTCAAGATGCTTGTCATTGAAACTTAATTAGCCATTTCTGTCCTTTGCTAAGAATGGAAGTTTTTAAAAAACTGACAGAAAAATGCAGAACTTTGAGGACACCTAAAGCATTAACCAAACATGTGGCTAAGTGGACCTCTTTATCTTTATCTCAAGAATATTGGACCCTCCTTCTCTGCCTTTTAAAATGAAAACTTGGTGAGACAGAATGTGATGTGCCAAGTCAAGTGCATTTTGAAACAGTAAGAATGTGGAGAACGCATGCCTGGGTTTCCGTTAAGAGTTTATATTTTAAACTCATTTACTCATTGTTTCCTGGCACTTGTTAAGTCATCATCAGCTATAGCTGCCTTAGGAAGGCAGGATGGCCAGGAGAGAGAGACCAGTGAAAAGACAAGTTAAAAGAAAAGCATCATCTGTCATCTGTTTTATTTTTCTTGTCTTGCAGTTCATGTAGAAATGTGCCTCATTCCAAGAAAGAAACATTATAAAAATGTTCTACCTTAAGTAGCAACACAGGGAAATAGGTTTGTACATCACCTGCCCTCCTTTCCCTGTGCCACCCAACATGCACGCTCAGTACAACAGTTTCTCTTCAGTGAGTGATTCTCGAACTTAAGTCTATCAGAATCACCTGCAGGGTTGTTCTGGTACAGGTTGCTGGGCTCACCCTTTGAAATTCCTGATCCTGTAAGTCTAGGGTGGGGTCGAAGAATTCACATTTTTAACGAGTGCTCAGGTCACGGTGATGCTGCTGATCCCGGGACCACAGTTTAAGGACAATCGCTTTGTGTTTAACTTGTGTTCCCCTGAGGCACAGGGCAGCAATTACAGAAAGGTAATGAGCATCAGAATCACCCGGGAGCTTGTTAAAATGCAGCTGTCCCTCTGTTGATTCTTGACCCTGGCTGAACATTAGAATCATCTGGGGAGATACTGTGCCCAGATCCCACCTGAGAGCCATTCAGTCAAAAATCTCTGAGGCTGGGACTGAGGAAGGATATTTTTTTAAAAGCTCCTCTAGGGATCTTAATAGCTTGGAAGGTTCGTAACACTGCAGATCTGATTTTGAAAGCATGTGTTGGTGGCCATGGGATATGCATTGAGAAACATCCTAGGCAGTTCTCATGCACTTTGAGAAACGGTGCTTGAGTCCGAGACCCAAACTCCCTCAAAGACTTATCAACCACCCCTTATGCCTCCAGGTGTACACCCTCTCACACACAATTCCAGGCTTTGCACTTGCTCCTCCCCTGCCTGGAAAGCTCATCTTCTCTGCTCGCCAGGTTAGCTTCTTCATGTCCTTAGAAACAGATCTCAGGGAGTCCCTTACCCAGAAACCTTTTTCTGCATTCCATGGGACCTTCCTTTACCTTATGGCTGATTTTACCATATCGTAGAATTTCTCTCCCCTCTTCTGTAGGTCTCTCCCATTTAGATGCTAAACTTTGAAGGGAGAGATGATGAGTTCAGTTTTTATTTCACTTACCCTTACTGAATATAATTTTTCATGATACAGAGTGCTCAATAAAATTAAATGGATTGATGTTAAATTCTATAAATAGGGAAAACCCTGTTTTTATTACCTTGGGATAACATTTCCTCTACTTTCCTCTTCCGTCCTTCCTCCACCCCTATACCCTTCCTTCCCTCCCTTTTCCTTACCTTCTTTCTTTTTAAATATGAATTAACACAAGTCTGTCTTTCTAAGATAGGATAAAACAGCTTATTGAGGTGAGAGGAAATACCCTATGTTAGTAAATAAAATCACCAAAGTACACACAATAATCATGAGAAAACTCTCTTTTTTTGAGGTTGAATTTTTTTTTATTGAAGTATAGTCAGTTTACAGTGTTGTGTCAATTTCTAGTGTACAGCATAATGCTTCAGTCATATATAAACATACATATTCATTTTCGTATCCTTTTCCACCATAAGTTACTACAAGATATTGACTATAGTTCCCTCTGCTATACAAAAAGTCTCATTTTTTTTCTTTACTCAAATGAGGTCTGCTTTTATGCTATAAAATCATTGAAAAATATCATTAAAAAACTATACTCAAATGCCTGCTGCTTTAAATGTTTTCACTTTAGTTGATCTGAATTTTTAGTTTGTATTTTGTGAGATAGTAACCATATGTTCCAACAATTGTTTTGACTGTGAAATTCCTTAGCACACCCTAAGGAGTGATTACAAAATACTGAAGTGGCAGGCAGGAACCTGTATTCATGTGCTGGGCCCCTTTGAAAACATGTGGAGTATCAAACACCTTAGGACAGGTTGCATGCATCACCAGCCTTTAGAACAATTACATATCATAGATTTCTACCTTATTCTCTCACAGTGTGACTCTCTCTCACTTGGTGACATTATGCCACAACACTGTACAACAGTAATTTGTTATAGCAGTGCCCAAGTCTTTGAGCTTGGGATGGGAGAGACGGTGGGGCACGTTCTGTTCTTTTCAGTCTGGGGTGTATTCTGTGTACATCACAGCTTCTTAATAGTTTATCATGTGTTTCTCATTCTGTTAGAAAAGGCAAAGCTTTACTACAAATTATTTATAACCAATAATACCCTATGTCTGGCTAGGGGAGAAAATGTGAATCCCAAGGAAAAAGGAAAACAAATTTATAATATATACTATATAAGCATGTGCATGTTTCCTGCTTTAATGGACTTAAGTGTTACCACATTACTAAATAGAGTTTTATTGTCATGCCAACACATACAAATTGTTAACTCGAACCTGTTGTCAATCTATACTCCTCTGGAAAACTATATCTCAGGCCATTATTCATTTTGCATGTGAACAGATGCTTTTCTGTTTTGAGATTATAGTAAAATTTTTTGGACTACGTCTATGGTGTTCCAATTTGAGTGCAAAATTATCTCTAGATTCTGGGATAAGAGGTCTCTACTCAAGAAGAATAATAGTTTTCCTAGAAACGTGGAATAAGTGAACATGGCTAAAATCTGAAAATCACTCTGAGGGCTTCATAATGAGGAAAGGCAGGAGGTGCTTTGACCTTTTACCCACAGTGCTCATCACCTTCTGATATTCCTTAGCAAAGTGTCTCTGCCACTATCTTCAGTATATGATTGGAGATATATGATTATTGGTATGTATAATTATCTGTGTTCCATTTTATGCAATGTGGTAACAAAATGGAGCATGGCAATGGATGCTAGCAATATTCATTCAATTAATTTTTTTTTTCCTTTAACTTTTAAGACATTGGTTTGTTTTGGGTCTTCTATCTCTTGGACTATATTATCTTTTGAATTTACCCAAGGATATAATTTTTATGCAGTGTGCCACTGAAGGTTTTTGGACTGGTGGATAGTATGACTGGGGATGGCTTTTGAAAAATAAATCTGGTCCCATTTTGTAGGATGGATTGGATCTGTGAGAGGCAGAAGATAGGAAGCTTGGTTGGGAAGCTGTTATAATCATCTCAATGAGAGACAATGGATGATCACATCAGGGCTGTGACAGCAGAAAGGAGGCAGGTGTATTTGTGTAGAGATAATTGTTGAAGTAGTGCAAGTGATAGAATGTATGTGGCAAGAGAGAAGGAAATGCCAAAAGTGTCTCTGAAGGTTTGGATCTTACTGACTTCAAGGATCATGGTACTAACCACAAAAATAGAGAGCATAGGAGGATGAGAAGCTTATTTTCAAATTTATAGGTTCAATTATGTTTTAAAATGTACCCTGGATTTGTTTTACTCAGGTATGACAAGACACACAGACATGGAGATGATTGTTATGGAGGAAGACTAGAAATAGGAGGCATGGTATGCCATGCAAGGCTATTATGGTAAGGCACCAGGGTTGGGCATGAGGCAGAAGCATCAAGGGGAAAGCAAGGCAGAAGCCTTTCTTGTGGTTTGCAAGGGAAGGACTGGAAGAGGCAGGGTAAACAGCTGGGTAGGCTTCAGGCTGGTTTTGAATATGGTAGTGGTCTCTAGTTGTCCAGCACCTGGCCCTGGGATGATTTAGGGCAGGTGGATAGTATCCCAGGCTGAGGAGCCTGATAAGAGGCAGGTTGGAATATGAATTTGGAATTGGTGATTTTTCATATCAAAGGTCTGCTGGAAGGCAAGCTGTCTGCTATTTCTAGGAATTAATTAACCCTTGGAGGGGCAGTCTCTCCCAAGTCCGCAAGGTCCCAGATGTCAAAGCATCATAAAATATAGAAAATTAAAAACATGATTGATACAAGTTACCTAGGCAATATATCAAGATAAAATTTCCTCATTGAAAGCTAGATATTGGAGGATCTGAGGATAAGTTAGGATTCTAAAAGTGGGATTTGGAATCATCTGTATAGAATGGAGCTTGTACAACTAAAGGACCTTGTCAGAGGAGAGAGAACACATGTAATGAGAGAAGAGAAAACGATCAACGGCAGAACTCGAGGAATTCCTATATTGAGAAGATGGGAAAAGGAAGCAGAATAAGAAGAGATCCTGGAGGTCTCAAGGGTGACAGGAGAACATGGAAGGAAAGTGTTCTGGAAGAGAAAGTAGAGGTTAAAGAAGGGATCACATCAGAGAATGACAACTGGGCAAAGACCCCGGATTGGGCAACCAAGGGGTCATTGAGGACTTCTGACTGTAAGAATAACAGAGCAACAGGAATGGAAGGCAGATTGCAAGGAGTTAAAGCACGAGTGGTGTTGAGGCAACAAATGCAGACCTCTTTTTAGAGAGGCTTGATGAAGAAGGAAGGAAATATTTACTATTATTAGCTTATCCTTACTGGGCCCTCCAAAGCCCATTTTCCTAATTTTATTTCTATTTTTTAACTGTATCCTACAGCTCTGGGAAATGAATTGAATCTTTTTGTTGTTGTTGTTGTTAATCTTACTGTGTTTTAGTGTGTTTTTACTTGCCTATCTCTTCCATGAAACAGTAAGCTTAAAGACAGGAATGCTGTGTTACATGACTTTGTATCCTCAGTGCTTAATACTGTTCTCAGTATAAACTGTGTCTGATGCATGCCTGTTGAATAAAAGAATGAAAGATACTTCTCAGAGTAGTTTGCTCACTGAACCTGCCATAAGTCACATGTCTTCAATTCCATCCCTCTGTATGAATATTTTCCTCATTGCTTATATCTATCAATTACTTCAAAATGGAAATGGTAATTCATTTCCTCAGGAAATCTTTTCCCAATTAACCAAATCAAAACTAAACAGTTATTTTGCATATTCTCAGTGCATAAATTATGTGTTCAATTTGTATGAATTTAAACTGTGCTTAATAAAATTTTGTTCTTTAAGTATTCTTAGGTCATAATATGTACATAAATTTTCTGTCCTCAAATATAAAAAGACATTGTACATGCTGAGCAAATATTGCTAGGTATACATACACTTTAGAATACATCTGAATATGCATGTATCATAGATCAGTATCATAGACCTGCTGCCTCTGTGACCAATGGGGCAGAAATTTTCATTGGTGTCACCATTTTGGATCATGAAAACAGAATTCGAAGAACTAGTGACCTTCCAAGTGTTGAAATAACACTCTTAAGATAATGCATCATCAGTGTTTTGTTAACATTCAGATTTGTTCTGTTGGCAAAAATGAAGTGGCTATTTAATTATGAATATTTCCTCATTATGGTCATTGTTTGGATTTTATACATTTGGTACACTTATTCATATCATTTTATAAACATCTAGCAAGTAAAGTATTTGATCGAGAGTTATTAGAAATTAAAAGCTTGAATTTCCTTCATCAATGGTTTGTAGTTTTCTGTGTATAATTCTTTCACCGCCTTGGTTAGATTTATTCTATTGGTTATATTTATTATAAAGAAGACTTTAAAAAATGGAAAGATATTCCATGCTCTTGGATTGGAAGAATCAATATTGTTAAAATGGTCACACTGCCCAAGGCAATCTACAGATTTAATGCAATCCCTATCCAATTACCCAGGACATATTTCACAGAACTAGAACAAATCATAATAAAATTTATATGGAACCATCAAAGACCTAGAATTGCCAAAGCATTACTGAAGAGAAAGAAAGAGGCTGGAGGAATAACTCTCCCAGACTTCAGACAATACTATAGAGCTACAGTCATCAAGACAGCATGGTATTGGTACCAAAACAGACATATAGACCAATGGAACAGAATAGAGAGCCCAGAAATGAACCCACAAACTTTTGGTCAACTCATCTTCGACAAAGGAGGCAAGAATATACAATGGAATAAAGACAGTCTCTTCAGCAAATGGTGTTGGGAAAACTGGACAGCAGCATGTAAAACAATGAAGCTAGAACACTCCCTTACACCATATACAAAAATCAACTCAAAATGGATTAAAGACTTAAACATAAGACAAGATACAATAAACCTCCTAGAGGAAAACATAGGCAAAACATTATCTGACATACATTTCAAAAATTTTCTCCTAGAAGAAATAAAAGCAAGAATAAACAAATGGGACCTAATGAAACTTACAAGCTTCTGCACAGCAAAGGAAACCAGAAATAAAACAAGAAGAAAACCTACGGAGTGGGAGAAAATTTTTGCAAGTGAAACCAACAAAGGCTTGATCTCCAGAATATATAAGCAGCTCATACGACTCAATAAGAAAAAAATAAACAACCCAATCCAAAAACGGGCAGAAGACCTAAACAAGCTATTCTCCAAGGAAGACATACAAATGATCAAAAAGCACATGAAAAAATGCTCAATATCACTAATTATCAGAGAAATGCAAATCAAAACTACAATGAGGTATCACCTCACACCAGTCAGAATGGCCATCATTCAAAAATCCACAAATGACAAATGCTGGAGAGGCTGTGGAGAAAGGGGAACCCTCCTACACTGCTGGTGGGAATGCAGTTTAGTGCAGCCACTATGGAAAACAGTGTGGAGATTCCTCAAAAGACTAGGAATAGACTTACCATATGACCCAGGAATCCCACTCCTGGGCTTGTATCCAGAAGGAAATCTACTTCAGGATGACACCTGCACCCCAATGTTCATAGCAGCACTATTTACAATAGCCAAAACATGGAAACAGCCTAAATGTCCATCAACAGGTGACTGGATAAAGAAGAAGTGGTATATTTATACAATGGAATACTACTCAGCCATAAAAACCAACAACATTGTTAAAAAAAAAAAAAAACCGACAACATAATGCCATTTGCAGCAACATGGATGCTCCTGGAGAATGTCATTCTAAGTGAAGTAAGCCAGAAAGAGAAAGAAAAATACCATATGAGATCTCTCATATGTGGAATCTAAAAAACAAAACCAAAAACAAACAAACAAACAAAAACAAAGCGTAAATACAGGACAGAAATAGACTCACAGACAGAGAATACAGACTTGTGGTTACCAGGGGGGTGGAGGGTGGGAAGGGATAGACTGGGATTTCAAAATTGTAGAATAGATAGACAAGATCACACTGTATAGCACAGGGAAATATACACAAAATGTTATGATAGCTCACAGAGAAAAAAATGTGACAATGAGTATGTATATGTCCATGAATGACTGAAAAATTGTGCTGAACACTGGAATTTGACACAACATTGTAAAATGATTATAAATCAATAAAAAATGTTAAAAAAAAAAAGAAATTAAAAGCTGTATCTTCCATGGTGATCTCAGGTTAACTTTACAAGAGTGAAGTTGTTTTTCAGTGTGTAGATAGGATATAAATCAAACTAGGCAGCCTCAAGTCCCAGGCCTGCCCCTTACTGGCCATGGCAAACTACTTCTTTAAGTTGTAATTTAATTATACATGAGAAAAGTAAGTAAAAAGATCTGCCCTTGTAACATTCTGGGATTTCTTTCAAGACCAACAGGAATATGATCTTGGTGTAAAACTCAGACATTTCTTTTGTTCCTTTGCATATTTACTTTGGGTCCTCATTCTGTTCCATTGATAGGAAACTTAACCCTGGCTCTTTCTGGAGTTTCACATCCTTGCTTCCCAGAGTTATGCTTGAGTTCTGGTATCTTTCATGGTGTTAAGACTTGGGATTTCCAGGGAGTAGGTAAGGGAGTTATTGGTTGGAGGTCCACAGGCCTTGGTGATGGGACGTCCTTTCTGCTGACCTGCTTGTCCCCTTCAGAGCCTGAGGCTCTCTTCTGTTTCCAGATTATATTTGAGGTGCTAGGATATTTTGCAAATTTGCCAATAGCCCTGCCTGCCTATTCCCTATTCAGACCAACATTTCTTTCTCAGTTCTTGCTCACTCACAGGTACGGTGTCTGGAATCTGGACTGGGAATCTCCTTTG
Source organism: Camelus bactrianus (assembly GCF_048773025.1). Lineage (NCBI taxonomy): Eukaryota > Metazoa > Chordata > Mammalia > Artiodactyla > Camelidae > Camelus > Camelus bactrianus. The sequence goes on along the minus strand of NC_133543.1, from coordinate 37,247,628 downwards.
CTTTCAGAGTCAATAGCTGCCTTCTCTTCAGCTCAGAACTGAGTGGAGTCACTTGCTTTTTTGGGGAAGAGACAGGGACTTTATCATCTCTAGTCCTCATCCCTCACTTCCTTGCCAAGACATGTTATCTGTACCATGGACTCCTCTCCAGCTCTGGGACTCATGGATTTCTTCTCCTTTGCATCTTGTCACAAGACTCACCCAAGGCTATGAGTGCAGGAGCTGTACCTGATTGAAAGGGGACAGATATGAAAGGAGGGAAACAAAACCTAGAGGTATCTTAAAATGCTTTCCTGACAGTTACGAAAATGCTGTCACCCTGAGAGAGTATGCAGGGTGGACAAAGACTAAGTAAGACACAATACCACCTTCTCAATAGGGTGCTGGGAGGGAATTAAGTCCTAATGTCCTAAGACAGCCATTGAATAATGAATTATCTTATCTCTCTTGCACCTAGAATGATATTAGCCATACACTCCCCTTGGAAAAATGAGAAAATAGTTACTCAAACAAGCTCCCAAGGGGAGTAATTATCTTCCTGAACTTGTTGAAAAAGACCTACCAGACTGATAACTGTGCTGAAATTCAAGTAAGGAGACCCTTAACTTAAAAGGCAGTACAAAAATTGTAGCAAAAAATGCTTAGATATCTACCCAAGGAAAGAGAAGTCAAGGAAAGTGTTCTCAGGAGTGAGTGACAGGTATGAGATTAAGGGGCAGGAGTCCTGAACTCTAGAGAACGTGATAATATTAATTCTGTAGATGCTTTGGCAATGCGGAGAACAGAAGCTTGGAATAGTGGGAAGACATGAACAGGAAATGGGAATTCTTTTGGCATCTGATCTTGTGCTGTTTGACTATCTCATGAGGATATGAAAATATCCTGGACTCCAAATTGTGGTATGCTCCAAAGCTAACCCTAATGCCTTTTATTCTTTAAATAGAAGGAGACAGTTTATGGTCCAGGTTACAAAGTGGAGAGGAAATGTAGTCTTTGAAGTCAGACAGGTGGCCTAAGTTTGTTAACCATCCACCTGCAACATTAACTTAACTTCAGATACTCAGTTTCATCATCCATAAAAATAGGAAGGTATCATTTATCTTGTAAGGTTGTGGGGAAATTCAAATGAGATAGATGTAAAAAGCCTAAGACAGTGTCTTAGTATAATAGATGATCAATAATTGGTCCACAGTAAGACAGGTTACATACTATCTTAAGAAAAAATTTTAAAAATGATAAAATGTTTCCTATCATTTGAGAACCACTCAAATGATAGGAATCGGTGGTTAAAAAGAGGGAAAAGAGAAACAGGGTTACAGGATCCATGACTTTCCTGAGCTATATAGCTATTTTGTGCCTCTTCCTATTTATTTAGTGGTAAATAGATCCTTTGTTTGATTATCTGTTTTATTGTGGGATTAAATGTGATGTGTAGGGAATTGTTTTTCTTTGTGTATATGTGTCATGTATATAGTTCTATTTTTATAAACTGCTGATCCTGGTTGATTTTGAATACCTCTAATTTTAAATGACTCTTTTCTTCTATATCTTCTTGTATCCAAAAACTCAGTAATGGAGTATCATTTAAATAAAATAACATGGTGAGAATATAAAAAAGTGGTTAAGAGAAGCATTTTGCAGGTTGATTTAAAATACATTGACTTTAGAATAAATATACATCTGGTATAAAGAATAGATTTAACTAAATATACATATTGGTTTTCCTAACAGATACCACTTTGGGGAGATATGTGTTTTGGTTTTAAAAATATTCTAGTTTGAGATCAGTTGTATTATAGCTTACATAATACTAATTAGGTGCTGGCTTAGAAATATGTGTTAGTCATAAAACTTTGGCTAGATTCACAATGGAAATCTGATAAGGTAAAGAACAAAGTGATTATTCACATGTTTAAAATCTTGGGGAAAACATGCTATGTATCATTTAACACTGAAATTGTTCCATATTGTTAAGGGGAAACAATGAAACTGTTCCATGAAGTTACTGCTACATTCAGAGTGGGGCTTTTTCTTGAACATATAACTGTGCTAGATGGTAATCTCCACCCACAGCTCTCTGAGCTGTGATTTCTAATGAAACAAAATGTAGAAAGCATCCATCTCACAATATGACTTGGGTTTCTTTTGGTGAAATGAATGGAGATTCCTTAATACAATAGACTTCTTTTATAATAGTTGTGTTGAAAGATTAAAACAGCTCTTAATTTATAAACTATTTTATATTGGGTATCTACTACTAGTACTTAATAGATATCTGGATATATGATTTGACTGGCTATATTTAAACTAAGTAATTAATAAACTTAATGAATACCTATTACATGTTCAGATAATTCAAGGTAATATCCAAAATCATGAAATTATAAAAATTATGTTTTTTTCTTAATCTGTCAAGAATTTCAATGCTAAATTCACCTTTTAAATAATAAATATAAGGCAACTTGGTTATTAAAAATAGTTTAGAATCACAAGGAGTGTGTTCTGTTTCCTTGTCTGCACTCAAATATAGTGGTTTGTTCAAGGGTGCTAAGGAGAGGGAAACTGATGCTGCTGGTGTCAGAGGTGGGGTATAAGTCTGTAATAAGAGAAAAATGCTTGAGGGCATGTCTCATTACCAGCTTCCTGTTCCCCTTGAAGTGGTCTTCATCCTTGCTTTTTTTTCCCTTTATTTTTTTAACATTTTTTAATTGAGTTATAGTCATTTTACAGTGTTGTGTCAGATTCCAGTGTAGAGCACAATTTTTCAGCAACCTTGCTTTTCATCTGCAGCCAGCATGACTTCTGGCCTTCCCAAGGGCCTAAGCTCTCACTACTTCTGGGGTGGGCTCTGGGGCTTTAGCTATGCCCGAGGCCAGGTGTTCAGAGAAGGTGTGATTTTTGTCCATCTGTGGTGCTGGTGCTCATCTTACCTTCCCTCTCTGAGAAGTGAGGAAAACATCATCTGTCTTCTATTTACCTTTGATGACCCTGTGCACACAAGAAGCACAGAGAGGGGCAGATCTAGCTGGGCATCTGTGTGAGACACAGCCCAATGGATTATATCAAGAGAGATATGAAGATGATGACATCATCACAACAGTGACATCGGTTGTTCCTGGCTTCAGTCCCCCTCACAATAAGACCAAATAGCAACTACCCATGGACAAGACATGACTGAGAAAATCCCAAAACCCAGGGGTGAGGCTAAAGCACCCCCTGAACAACAGAGACCAAGAAGGTCTGCATTAGAACAGTAAGAGGAGCTGCTGTACTCCAACCACATTGCCCCCTCCCAGGCTTGCACAAAGCCACACCAAGAGGGCACCCCTGGGCTGACACTTTCTCCAGTGGGAAGAGAAACCAGGCTGAACATCTAGCTCTCCCAGTGTTATGGGATACTTTCCAAAACGCTCACTCAGATCTTGCCTCACGGAGCTCACTGGGGGAATCTGCAGGGCTTGACCACTGGGGATCAGAGCGGGAGAAGAAGGGTGGGGCTTACAGCAATCAGAACTCAGACCTTGGTAGACCACATTGCTTCTTGTAGCACAGCTGAGCAGAAACCCCAGCCGGTGGTTCTACCCATCTGCAGAGCGAACCAGTGGCCCTGCGAGGCCAGAAAGCTCTGTTGGCAGTTCTGCCTGATTTGGGTCCCTAGCTAACTTGGAGCTGTGGAGCCTGTTCTACAGCCCTGCTCAGGCAGTAAAACAAATTTGAAGCTCTGCCCAGCTGTGGAAGATAGCCTCCAGTTCTGCCCAACCCGGAATCTGGGCAGCCACGGAGTCCATCCTACAGCTTTGTACGCGCAGGGAGCCAGGCCAGCAGTGCTGCCCAGATGTCAAGTACAGTCTCGGCACTGCATCACAGGGAGCATGGATAGACCCGGACAGCCTCAGAACACAGCACACAGTGCTGCGTAGCTGTGGAGCACAGCCTGGCATCCCGTTCCCAGCAGGGACTAGCCTATGGCCTTGCCTGATTGCTGAACATATTTTGCAACCTCACCCAGGTAGAGAGCCCAGCCAACGAACCTGCCAAATTGTGGAACATAAACTGTGGCTTCACCTAATAAGGGATTGTGGACAACAGCCCTTCCTGAGTGCCCCACCCAACTGTGAGATACAGCTGGAGGGTCCTTCTGACCAAGAACCCAGCCAGCAACTCTGCCCAGCAGTAGAGTACAGGCAGTGGCCTACCTGATCTAAAGTTCAGTCTACAGTCCCACACAACTTGATGACACAGTCCACATCCCTATCCGACTGCATAGCACAACCTGAGGCCTTGCCAACTGTGAAGCCGTATGTGTGGCCCTGCCTGAACGCGGAGTGCAGCCAGCAGCATCGTCCAGTTGGGGAGCACAGCCCAAGACCACCCAACCAGGAATGACTGCAGAGCCTAGCTGATAGCCTTGCTCAATTGCTTAGTCCAATAAATGGCACCACCCTGCCAGGAATGCAGCATGCAACTTCTGCAGACTGGAGATAATTGCAGAGCCAGCCTGAGGCCCCACTTGACCTCAGAGCTCAGCCAGCAGCCCTGCCCAATAGGAAGCCACCAGCTGCCTTGTTTGAATGCAGAGCCCAGCTAGTAGGCCTACATTACAGGATAGCCCAGACAGTGGCTCTCCCCTCAACCTCTGAGAGTGGGCAGTGGTCTAGCCCAGTTGGAGACCCTGATAGCAAGCCCTCTGTGCCCATGGATGCTATCAGCTGACCTGTCTAAAACCTCACGTGTAGCTGACCTGTAAAAGTCTGTCCCTGCTGAAGCAAATCTGTAAAGTCTAGAAGAGATCACTTACTCAAATGTGCAGACCAATGCACATTTGAATCAGGTAGCATGATATCACTAAAGGAAGCTAATAAAGCTTCTAATAACTGACCCTAAAGAAATAGAAATCTATGAGTCTAACAGAAAATTCAGAGTAATCTTCTTAACGAAGTTTAGTGAAGTACAAGAACACACAAACCACTAAACAAAATTAGGAAAACAATACATGAACAAAGTGAGAAGTTTAAAAAAGAAACAGAAACCATATAAAACAGTTTAAAATAAAGAGAAATCCTAAAGCTGAAGAATAAAATGACTGAACTGAGGAATTCAACAGAGAGCTTAACAGAAGATTCAACCAAGCAGAAGAAAGAATCAGTGAACTAGAATGTAGGTCATTTGAAATTATCCAGTCAGTGGAGGAAAAAGAAAAAGAATAAATTAGAGTGAATAAAGACTATAGGACTTATGATATACCATTAAAGGGAGTAATTTATTTATTATGGGAATCCCAGAAAGGAAAGAATGAGTAACAGACATCTATTTAAAGCAATAATGGCTGAAAAAGACCAAAAATAGATCAAACCCCAAAGAGCTACACCTAGACAAACTGTAAATTAAATTGTCAAAAGTCAAAGACAAAGAGCAAATTTTGAAAGCAGCAAGAGAAAAGTGACTTACCACATACAAGGGAACTTCTAAAAGACTATTGGATTTTCAACAGAAACTTTGCAGACTATGACAGTGGGATGATATATTTAAAATACTGGAAAAAATCTGTCAACCTATAATACTAAACTTCAGAAATGAAGAAGAGATAAAGACTTGCCCAAACAAACAAAAACTGAGGAAGTTCATCACCACTAGTCCTCCCTTACAGAAAATGCTAAAGGGCATCTTTCATGTGGAAAAAAATTAACACCGTAAAAACATATGAATGTGTCAACCCGATTAAAAGATAGGCAGACTTGAATAGACATTTTTTTTCTAAACAAAATATACAGATGGCCAAAAATACTCAACATCATTAATCGTCAGAGAAATGCAAATAAATCTACATTGAGAAATCACCTCACAATTGTCAAAATGGCTATCATCAAAAAGACTCCAAATAACAAATGTTGGTAAGGATGTGGAGAAAAGGAAACCCTCATACACTGTTGGTAGGAATGAAAATTGGTGTAGCCACTATAGAAAACAGTTTGGAGGTTTTTCAAAAAATAAAAATAAAACTACTGTATGACCTAGCAGTTCCACTCCTGGGTATTTATCCAAGCAAACAAACAAAAACAACAACAAAAACACTAAATCAAAAAGAAAAGATACATTCTCCCCAATGTTCATAGCACCATTATTTACAGTTGCCAAGGTATGGAAGCAACCTAAATATCCATCAACAGATGAATGAATAAGGAAGATGTAACCTACACAAACACATACACACACAATGGGATACTAGTCAGCCATAGAAAATAAGGACATTTTGCATTTGCAGCAACATGGATGGACTTGCAGGCATTACCTTGAGTGAAATAAGTCAGACAGACTTGGGAGTTCAATGTAGGGCGCAGATCCTTTGCTCCTTGGAGAGAACCTATGAATTGTAATTATCCTCCTTTCTGTGTGTGGGCTACCTATATGTATGGGTCTTAACTATACCATGTCTCTGCCTGCCCCGCCCATCATGTTATGTTCCTTTCGTGTGTCTTTAGTTGTAGATCTTTTCTTCTAGTCTTCAGGTTGTTCTCATCAAGTTGTATACTTGCTCTGTAAACAGTTGTAATTTTGGTGTGCCTGTGGGAGGAGGTGATCTCGGGTTCTTCCTACTCTGCCATCTTGGCCACTCCTCCCCAGCACTTTTTGTTTAATGTCAGACAAAGTTGAGCAGTTTGGCCTTTTTTTTTTTTTTTTTAGAATTGTAATGTGCTTTCCAAACAACTTTCATTTTAACGTGATTCTGGCTGATAGTTCTTAAAATTCTAACATTTGGGTAATGGAAACATTATTCTACTTTCATGGCCCACTGAACAACATCAGAAAAATTTAATTTTGGCAACTAATCTGTAAGGAGAATGAAGTAATTGCCATTTTTTATTTCTCTTTGGATTTCCAACATGAACCTACTGATACTGAGTGAAAGTACTTTGGAAAATACTAAATGGAATGCTAGTATAAAGCAGTATTATGGCTTTTTCCCTCCAGGTTTCCCCAGATACAGTAATCCTGAAAGAAAGGGTTCTACTTACTTATTTTGACTGCATGTGTAGCTAGGCCCTTTGGTATCAGAATTCTTCTTTTAGGCAGAAAGCTCATCCTCATCAATTAATATATTTACGTGGATGTGAAAATTTATTCTCACTAAATTCAGAAGAGTATTACCTGAGCTTAACATAATACACATTCATTCTAGTGTGAGGGTTGATTTGGTATCTTAATAACGTTGGCTGGAAACAATCTGAAAAGCTGTCCAATGGTTAGAAGTTAGGAAGAAGAAAAAAAGCATTGTTTTATAATCTCTACCCAAATATCATAGCGAAATGTTTGCCAAACTACAGGGATCTGACTAAATCCGCTTGGTGTTAAGAGTTTTAGTCAGCACACGCCCAAGTCATTTGCATCCCAGTAAACAAATGTAGAGCACATGTTCTGAAACAAGTTCATCTGAGAGTCGTCTGGACCCTGGAGCCAAGAATCTGAGTCTTGGCTGTAAACAACAGAAGGTTTAAAAAAAAAAGTCTGCTTATAGAAATATAACATTTGTTTTTAATGTCTTTGCTTTTTCCTTAAAACAACGGGAAATCAGTTTAATGAATGAGAGGAACATGCCATAGTGCAGTGCTAAGTCGTAGCAGTTTGGTGGCAAGTGTTCAACAATGTGACAAATTTTGTGAAATAGAAAATACTGTTGTATTTTCAACAGTAACTAAAGCCATGAGGCAGGGTTTTTGGCTTCATTCATGGCTTAATGATCAGGCCAGCGGACCAAATGATTAAACAAAATAAAACAAAGTAAAACAAAAGGCATTCCTATTTATGGAAATGTTAATTGTTCTAATTAACCCAAAAAGTAAGAAAACATTAAAATTTATTTTGAATGATTTTAAGTATGGTATATCTTTATAAATTTGGTGGAGGCTGTGAAGTTAGGATTAATTCGTGATAGGTATGCCATTTTGTTTAGATGTTTGCGAATACATGACGATGCAATAGAACATACCTTACTGTGTATGTGTATTGAAACCACAAAGAATCTCATTGCAGAGGTTCATAGGTAAATTTAAAATTTGATAAGGAGGAACTTTTTTTCTGCTTTATTTTACTCTTAAAAAATGTGTAGATAATCTCGAAGGCAGATTGTCATTTTGCTGACTAATTCACAGCTGAATATTACTCACCCTTTTTTACATTGTATGATTAGGTATGTTAGAATTTGTGGTTTGGGTAAATTATATTGTTCATAAACCAAAAATTATAGCTCTGTTTCCCTTAGTCCTCAATGACCATCTCTGAAGTATGTGAGCAACAGTTTAGAGTATAGATAACAGAGTTCAGAAGACCTGAGTGGTAATTCCAGCTGAATCAGTTACTGCTTCAATGAAATTAGGCAAGTCACTTGACCCTGAAGCCTCACTTTTCTCCTCTGTAAATGGGGATAATACTACCACCAACCTCCTGGGATTGTAGTGGTGAGGATTAAATTAGATAAAGTGCCAAGCATTTAGCACTCAGTGAATGTTAGTCTTCTGCATGGTGAACGTGATAAGACTGGATAATTAGAAACAAAGTAACTCAGGGGAAGTGGATTACTGAGGAGGAATCATTGGCAGTGTTTTCACACTTGGAGGGCAAACCAACAAGAAGAAGAGGGGTCAAGGTTAAGGGTGAACAAAACTGACTTCTGGCTTCTTGCATCACATAAATAAATCCCCCTTCTTTCTTTCCTGCCAGCTCAAACCTCAGTAGTCCTAATTTGCTCTCATCCAAAGTAGTTCAAAACAAACATAAGAAAAAATAGAATAAGGGTGGATTGAGAAGGAAGAAACAAACTTTGGCCCCAAGCCCTGGTGTTGTCCAATTAAACGTATTGTACAAATTATGATTTTTTTTCTTTAATTTAAAATGAAATAATTATGTGAAGACATATCATTTGGCTACTTATTTTAAAATAGTTTATGACTAGTTAAAATATTCAGTTTTTCATATTTATTTTTACGTAATAATGATTTGCTATACAATTCATAGACAATGTCATTTTTATTTTTCACATAGCTCAAGAACAGATGGTTACTCTGAAGTTTACCCAGTGTAAATGACAGTTTTTCAAGTAATAATACCTACTGCATTAGATAAGCAGTTTTTGGAAATATGGAAATGTGAATTATAATAAGAAGTGCAATCACATCAGATTCTTTACTAATATTAATATCATTTTATAAAAAAATACGTTTTGCTCCTTCACTTCTTCAATGGTTCATGGGGTGCTACTAAACAGATGCCTGGATTCACAGTATGAAATATTTTTATCTAATGTCTATGAGGAGAATGTTCTCCAGCATAAATTGGATTTTCAGATAGCTTCATGGATAAGTGGAAAACAAAAGTGTGATTTAAAGAATAATCCTCAAAGTTTAGATGCTAGTGATCTGGAAATCCCGTAAGGATTAACTGTCTTGAAAAATTTATACCCTTTTCTCCTTTTGCTGAATGAAGTATATTGTGAACAAGCAACCTGTCTCTCAGAATTTTGTCACTTATGTTACCAGCTGGTCCCAATCAATATACAGATGAAAATCCAAAGCTCAATCCATCTACATGTTCATAAAAATGCAGGGAAGTTCTTAAACATTTATTGAGAGCTAGCAATGTGTTAGGTGTTAAAGAAATGGAGGTGAGTATCTTGAGAGTGTTGGTAATGCCAAAGTTTCCTTCATAGGAACAATACATAAAAATAAAAACCCTAATGTAGTAATTCAACTATGACACAACCGTCAGTTGGGAGAGAAGTGACAGTTGGGTAATTCCTCTTTGCTGACTGGGACACAGGCCGTTTGGTTTGCACAGAGGGCCTGATTGAACCGATAACGCAGTTGTCAGAAAACTCCTCGAGTGTTCCCCTGTTGTTAATTCCTGTATTGTGATAAAACTTGCACCTATGAAAACCTTGCCACAGCCCTTGCTTTACTTGCTCTCTGGATTAACCTTCTGTTCGAGGTAAATGAACAAGCATTTTAACTTTGCAAGCATTTTAACCTAAGTGAGAACTCACAGGATATCAGTACTCTAGGGAATAAAAGACTATGGTTCCATGGCCTTACGAGTCCCTGCATCTGTTTCTTTTTGAGATAAAAGTTCTCCAACTGTAGTGCAATAACTAGGTAGAGATTGGGTGTTTGTAATCATTCTCTAATAAAACTGACTCTGTGCAAAATTACATCTTCTTCCTTCATATTAACCCTAAACCAAATAACTATGTCTGAGAATTATAATCCATAGAACATAATAAAGTGTGTCTCAGTCATTTCCTATTTTATTGACTAATATAAAAACTTGACAGAGCGATGAACTTGAGAAAATCGCTAGATACTGAAATGCATAAAAATACACTGAAAGTCCAGCATTATATGTCTGTATGTCTAATAGTGCAATGCATTTGATAAATCTAAATTGCTATTATTTGGTCTTAACTTTTCCTACAGGAGGAGAAATGTTCATCAAAAGAGATTAGCCAAAAAAAAGGGCTAATTTCTTTAAAAATACGTATTTTTCTACAGCATATTGATTAGGAATTTGATCTCTGGACTCCAACAGCCTAGAAATGAATTTCTGTTTCATCATGGAACAGCCAAATGCCTTTGGGCAAGTTGTTTATCTCCTCTAAGCCTTGGTTTCCTCAACTGTTAAAATAATAAAAACTCTTGGGTAGGCATCCTCTAAGATAGCCTCAATGAACCCTACCGCTTGGTATTTGCACACTTGTGTAATTCTCTCCCCTTGAGTGTCTGCTGGACAGAATGACTCTCTTCTAATGAGTAGAATATGGCAAAAGTGGTAGAATATTATTCCCAAGGTTATTATTCCCAAGGTTGAAGTTTCTTTCTTAGAGGTAACATTCTTGTTCTTTTTCAAACTTTTCGCTCTGAGGGGAGCAGGTTGCCATGTTGTAAGAAGCTCTATGAAGAGGCACATGTGGCAAAGAACTTACGTCTCCAGGCAGCAGCTGGTGAAGACCTGAGGTCTGCCAAGGGCCAGGAACGTGAGCCTGAGGCATCCAGCTAGACTGTGCCTGATTTCCTAACCCGCAGAAACTGTGAGATAATAATGATTATTGTTTTAAGCTGTCCAGCTGGGGGTTAATTTGTGTACAGCAATAGGTAACTGAATACAAACTAGGATAATAATAACAATCACCTTACAGGATGGTTGTGATGATTAAGTGCGATCATATCTGAACAGAGTGTAGCACAGAGCCTGACGCACAGTGCAGTCACCGTCAGTAATGGTTGTTAGTCCTGGCACGGAAAGGGAATTGCTATGGTCTGAATATGTTTGTGTCCCCCTAGAATTTACTTTTTGGAAACCTAACCCTTGAGGCGACGACATTAGGAACTAGGGCTTTTGGGAGGCGATTAGGATTAGTATGTCTATGAAAGAGGGCCGATAGAGCTCCCTAGCCCTTCTGCCATCTAGGATGCAGTGAGGAGTCTTCAGCCCAGAAGAGGGTCCTCACCTGACTGTGCTGGCACCCTAATCTCAGACTTCCAGCCTCCAGAACTATGAGGAATAAATTCCAGTTGCTTAATAGCCACTCAGTCTGTGGGATTTTGTTATGACAGCCTGGACAGACTCAGATAGAAAACTTCTTAGTTTTAGTATTTTAAAACAGAAGAAAGCTATTTATGCAAAACCTGTTAAATTAGGTAACTACTTTCCATATATAACTGCTTTTTTTCGGTTTATAAAGTCTATTTATCAGCTATTCCTTTACCACTCAAGTCTCCTAACATTTTCCTTTCAATAGGAGGAAAACATTCCTTCTGTGGTTAATCTCACATCATCCTGGGATCAAATTATTAGAACACGTCTTTTTTTAGAAAAGCATCTAGTTGTCTGTATAACCCACACCTCCCACTCCACACATACTGTCCAATATTTTGAGTTACCTGCCCTAAAGTTTACCATCCTGCGGGAGAAAAGTCACTTACTCTTTTGTGTTTGTAGCACATGATGGTGCAAATATGTGCATCATACCCATTCTAAAATCTCTGTGGGATTTTGTTACAGTGCTTTACCTAAGTGTTTTTTTTTTTTTTAATTTTGTCTGGAGACTTAGATTAATGAATGTGACTAGTAACTCTGCAGAATTCATTTATTTTTCTAGACATCTCTATTACAGCAAAAGTCCAGTTTTCAGAAGACAGACAGCTCTGGCAACTGAGAATTCTGATGGGGTCATTTGGGTATGTCCAGCACCTTAAGGAGTAGGTCCTGTTCCAAGATAGAAAAAGTATAGACGAGAAGAATTTCCCTTGTCTTTCCCTATGCCACCGGTACCCTTTTACATAGATAGGTGGAAAAAATTCCTTTTACATGAAGTGGAAAAACCTGGTATAAGACCAGAACTTTTAAAACCCTCTCACACTCTTTAAAGTGCAGCATCATTATTCAAGAGCCATAAAAGTCAAGGCATGTGTCTGGGCTGTGGTTCAGCAAGGATTGTGGCCAACTTGTGGATTCCACACACATTAACAGTGCAATTGGGTTCACTATTCAATAGGTCAGGGACTCTTCCTCCAGTAAGATTTTCATGCTTAGCTGACAAAGAGTGAAAGAAAGCCATTAATGCACTTGACCTTTCTGAAGGAAGGGTAGAAACCATGAAGGACAGATCTTGGAGACATCTTTCTGCCAAGTCCAAACATATGGTTTAATTCAATAGAATTAGCAATAGCTAAATAATCCCTGAAAATTCCAATTTGTTCTCCAGGCTTGGGTTAGGAATTCCACGTACACCACTTTACAAGAAGCCGCTATGTTGCCTTTGGGTGTTTTAGGTAAATCAAATTCATGCTTGGAGAGGCTGTGCAGTATAAAAGAAAGATACCAGTTAAGTTTTCAGTTCTGCTTTTGACCCTGTCTTTCTGTTTGTCTTTAGGCAAATTTCTTAATCCTTCAGTGCCTCATTTTTCTTACCCATAAAATATCTGTCCTCGTTCAGAGGGTGTCCTGGGGATCAGGTCTTGTCCATGAGGGATACATGTGTTTCCGTAATGTCATTAGTTAAACTCTCTTGACTGCAAGTTATAGATCTCTAAGTCCATTAAGTGTAACAAAAATAAACAAAAAAATATGGATTTTTTAAAGATATGAGATGTCTCAAAGAAGTAAAGACTAGATTATACCCATGGCTCAGTAGCACCTGTATCCAGGGATTCTGATATTCTTATTTTTACTCTCCTGTAGGGCATCTTTAGTCTTTTGTTCCTTACCTTTGATTTCCATTGCTCATGTTGCTTATGTGGCAGGCAGGAGCAGCTAATAGCTCCTGTGTTTTAATGGTTTAGCATGGATCAGATGCTTGTGAACCAACAGTGATGAGAGGAGACGGATACGGTAGTTGGGGAGGATGGGAGGGTAGGAGGATAGTGTTGGGCAGATAAACTGTAGGGCTGTAGTTTATAGAGAGCCTCAGACCAATTGTTCAAGATGCAGAGGAGGGAAAGGATAGCAATCGTTTGAAAGGCAGAGAGTACCAAAGCTCTGGTTCTTAGCGGACTGAATGTTTAAATTACCTGGGGAGCTTTTCAAAAACCTAGAGCAAAGTCTCTTGTCTACTGTCACCAGAATCACCTGGGGAGGTTTTAAAATTTGTAGCCTTCTCAGATCTATGCAGACCTATTGAATCAAACTTTCTGGATTGGAGGGATGGGAGGGTCCAGGACTTTGCAGTTAAAACAAGCTCCCCAAGGATTATTTTTGCTCGTGGAGATCTGAGAATCACTGCTCTAGAGTGGTGATTCCCAAGGTAGGATTCTCAGGTCAACAGCTTCAGCTTTACCTGGGAACTTGTTAGTAAAGCAAGTTCTCATGTCCCGCCTTAGACCTACTTAACTAGAAATTCTTGAGGTAGAGCCCAGCAACTGCATTTCCAAGAGCCTTCCAAGCATTTGTAACACCCACTAAAGTTTGAGAACCATTGCTTTCATTTTTTTTTTTAGTTGAAAGGTCTTTGTGGCATGCTAATGATTCTCTCAACAGTATCAGGCAGGTTTGGTATTTCTTCCAGAGAATACAGTTGAGATTGTTAGCAGATGGAGATGAGGCTAATTACCTTCCAGGTGCAATTTAGATGACTTTTAAGAGTTATCAGTGGAGGTGCTATGGGTGAGGGTATTGCTTGGTGATGATAATGTATGGGTATGCGGAGTGTTTCACATGTGGAGAAAACACCATTTTGTTTGTTTGTTTTTAAACAAAGGATCATGTGGAGAAAGAGAATATATAAACAAACCTCACAGGATCTGGTCAGAGAGCTAGTCACAGATGCATTAGCATCATGTGAACAGCAGAGAGGAATAATTGATATAGTTAAGCTGACAACACCTCAAACTTCATGAAACATAGCATCAAGATGCAATGTAGGAGGTTTCTTGGGGGAGAGGTAGAGAGGTGCCTATGAAGGATAAAGAGAAGGAGCGGGAGAAGGTGGGGAGAGCCTTCAGACCATAATGCAGGCCTGACCCCAGGAAAGGAGAGAGGGAAGGAAGGAGGAATGAGTGGGAAGAGTCTTGGACTGAGACTTTGCCCTGAGAAATTTAGCCAGGCTGATGGGCAGTCCTTGAGTTAAAGTCACCCCTTGGAAGAGTCCTGCGTTTGGCAGGAATGGGCCTGCATCAGTACCCCTACCATTCCCAGATTATCTGGGGGCAGCCTAAAGCCTCTGCCATCTTGATCTCTCCCTGAACTCAGTTTCAATAGAATAATGATTACTCTAAAAGAAAGAAAAGGTTAATGAACTATTTTTAATCTTTCTCATTTGAGGTCCATTTGAATCATTAATGGGAGTATTCTCATCTCTTTTTTTTCTTTTTCTTTTTTTTTGTAGACCTTGTTTATCTAAATAATGTGGGAAGATTACTTTTGGCCATGTTTTTAAATTGGGGATTCCAAAGACGGTATTTGCTAGAATGACTCACTTCCAGATCTTTTTGCTTCAGTTGCTGCAGTTGTATTTATTAATCACTGGAGTCCCTATGCAACAATTTCAAATCTGTTTTCAGGGAAGAAAAAGAATTTAAACTGGACTCTGATTCCAAGGTTGACAAAAATCTATAAAATTAGAATTAAAAAGGAAACAAATTTAGGGAAAACAAAATAATATTTGAAATCACTAATAACTTTAGAAGTTTACTTAGAAAATAATCTAAGCTTATTTAGAAAATACCTGCTCGGTTTCTGTCTGTGTACACAATCCCTGGGTCTCAAATACATTCCATTTTAATCTAATAGGAGAATACATAAAAACCCCGCCCCCTCATGACTTCCTGTACTAACAGACCCAGGTTGCAGCACTTCAGAGAAGATATATTTATTCCAATATAGCTAATTTGGAAGATTTGGGAGCTATATCATAGTTCACTTCTCATAAGATTTTTGTTTTCTTTTAGATGAAAATCCTAGTTAAATTATTGTTTATATGTTGTTCGCAGCAAGATTATATAATAAGCCCATTGAGTAGCGATCTGAATTCCCTGCAGAGCAAGAGACTGGGAAGTAGTAGCATAGCTCGCAAAGTCCACTTTGTTCCTTTTGCATTATTTAATTATCTTCTGGGCTTTAGTACTCTAGCCAGCAATTACTGTTCTACCCCATATAAAACTGTCCGTGGGCCAACCGGAAAAAATGTCCCACATTCCTCAATCTTGCCAAGTTACAACGAAGCTGTCTCAGAATAAGAGCAGCTGAGAAACACATTAATTCTTAGTAGAACTGAGTGCTTGCTCTGACTTCTATTTATCATAATAGCAACTTAATTTTTTCCTTGTATTTTCTTGATTCCTATATATACACTTGATATAAAGACTCGAATTTGACTTTTTCTTGGGTTTGATGCAGAGGTAACTGCTGTGGATAAAAACCTAAACAGAAGGTCTTGGGAAGGTACATACAGGATTTGCCCACAGAGTTCTAGAATGCATTGCCTGAAGGCTGTAGATCACCTGAGCACGAGAAAGGAATTACTGACTTAAGGATGAGTGAGCAATTGGGTGAATCCATTTACCCTGAGGAAACAGAAATTTTCCATGCACTATTTTTCCAGCTTGATTTCTATTTGATGATCACACTCTGTAATTTTAAACAGACACAGATACTGAGTTATGCTCCAAATGGATATTCAGCATATTCTGATTTTTATAATATGGCTGCATATCATTATCTTATTGATAAATAGAGAGGATGCCTGGAGGGAAGGAAATGAAGGTGTGGTTTGTGTATCAAACAAAAATCTTTATCTTTTACTGACAAATTTCACACACTTACATGTGTATCTAGTTAGGGTCATGTGGATTTAGGCCACTATCACTAACGAAACCATGGCTACAGCCCCTGGCTTTGGAGTTCCAGTGTACTTTACTGGTTTTTGTTTGTGTGTTTTTAAGGCTGCAAATGGCACCCCAGAAAAGAGCTTAAAAATAGAGCAGAAAACTGCTTTTTTTTCCCCAATTGGGGAAGTAAACTGTGATTCAGTATTTCGTTTTATCCAAAATGATCTGAACTTGAATAAGCAGTCACTGTTTCTAATTACTATGAAGTATTTCTGTTAAGTTCTACAGCATAACTGTGACATTTTCCAAAAGATAAATGTTTTCTAAGAACAAAACTTAAAATGTGTTGCCTGGTCAGAGGGGAATAGGAGATTATACAATAAATTTAGAAGTGAATTCCTTGTACCTTCTAAAAATGATATTTGGAATCAAAAGAATTTTTTTTCAACTTTTTCTTCTCTTCCTTCTTAATTTTGAAAATTTCTCAGCAGAATAGGGTGTCTTGAAAATAATAACCTAACTTTGAGAGCCCTTAGATGTCAAGCACTCAGTTAAAAACCTCATATATATCAACTTATTAAATTTTTACTAAATACCATGAGGCAGAAATTCACACTTTTGGACTTCTTCCATCTAGGTGCTCTTCTTATTCCATATTTTTGATATATGGAATAATAACCAAGAAGGCAAGATTTGGAAATTCTTTCCCCTAAGGCCCTGAGAAGTCAATGCAGGGCAGATTCGTGAACATAAAGACAACTAGTAACTGGGGAGAATCCAGTTACTCACACAGCAGAATAACTGGAGACTTACTGACTAGCTTCTTCATTTTTCCTCTCTGCTAACCACACCCGTTTAGTTACAAAAATACCTCACTGGGAGCAGTGGCACAACAGGCAAATATTTATTCAGAAATTAGATGCATAAATGATATTGTTTTTACAATAATGGATCTAATAAGAAGTTGAGAACCAGGTCAATTGTAGATAAGGCAGCCAAGGGTAGGATTATGTTTTTAAAATCCTCATTTGAAGAAAGGTTTCAGAAAGTAGCTTTAGATAACCAGGCCTGCTTTGCTGATTGAGATTTGGGGATTCGAAACCCAGCTTCAGAAATCCACTTGGTGTCACCAGGTAAAAAGCATTAAGATATTTTCGGGAGGCAATTTGAGACATGCTGGTTTGATCCTACTTGTCACCCTTGCCACTGAACATCTGTTTCAGGAGTTACAGTCAATTGAGAACCTGCCCATATGAAAATACTTCATAAACGTCTTATCTTCTAAGACTGGAGTAGTTCTTAGGATATTTTGCACATCCTAAAAAGACTGATAGAGTACATTATAAATGTGTGCCCTGAGAAACTTGTATTTTAATTTTAATTTCACTGAATCAGATTCAATTTAGCGAAACAATGTGGGCTGAAAATCATTCCAGTAAACTCCCAGATTTAGTGAACAGATAACCCTCCTAGTCAATAAAGCAGGTCTTAACTGTAAATCTTGTGCTTGTAATAAGAGAACTATAGTAAATTCACAGGGCTCAGTAGCTATGGCAACTTCAGATTTCAGTCAATACCCTTTGATCTTCAACATTAGATAGTCATGTCTGATTGCTGCACACAGTCCTTTTCCCCAAAGAGGTCAATATGTTCTTACTGAAATAGTTCAAAGTATTCTGGTCCTTGGAAATGCCTAAGGGTTTGTATATTAGTTAGTCCCATTCTTGATCAATAGGCATACTTGAAAAGTTATGTAATGCTCACACAAACACACAAACATGCGCAGTCTACATAGAAAATATAACCTGTGCATTTGTACATGTTCTTTGATGAGAGAATGACCATTGCTGAATAGTATGCATATAAATCTGTATGTAATATATGCAGACAGATTTATATTAGATTATCTGTATATATCAGATATGTTTTATATAAATGCAACCACCCCTGAAAATAAAAAGCAAAGGAAGATAGTAGTAGTAGGTATTTTTCTGATCATGAAAACATATTTTAAGTAATGACTTCAAAATGACTGGAGGCAATTCAAGTACTATTATTAATATTAACTTAAGACAGTAATGACACTAATTTCAATAAGTCTAATTAAAACAATGATAATTAAAATAGTGCTGTTTAAGACCGTGTCTTAGTTTACTTATTACTCATTTCATTTTTAACTAATTATTCAACAAACATCTTATTGAATTCTCATTTTCTGTGAGGCACTTCTAAGCACTGCAGGGAATAAAATAACAAATAAAATATAATGTCAGGAAACACATAATACCTTTTTAGGGCACATGAGTCACATAAAAAAATCACATACAAGAACGGACACATGAAGAAGAACAAATTAGTGCTCTGAGTTCCCAGGAAGAAGAGGTGCATTTTTGCGGGAGGGATCAGAGAAAGCTTCATGGAGGGAAGAGCATCTGATCTGGGTCACAGAGTATATGTGAGACTTTCAACATTATGGGTGTGGGAGCAGGGATAATCTCAGTGGAGGGGCTAGGGTGCACAAAGTTATGAAGGTAGGAAGCTCTAGACTCCACTGGGGCAGAGGTGTAACTTCCAGCGATGCAGAGTGGGCATCTGACAAAGGGAATCTTGACCAATCAAATCACCTAAGAACACTTTAGAGGAGAAAAGGCAAATATTAGACTTAGAGAAGTGTAATGCCATTGCAAAAATCAAAGGTAGAAATCTAACATGCTTTTGTTATTTTGTCCTAAAATTAGAATTCTAAAAAATTCAAAAAATCCCTTTCTCATCCTAAAATACTGATACATTCTAATGGGTATATCATAGAAAAACAAGAGCTTTGCCTGTTCTTGGAAATAATTTTCAGTACTAGTCCATCAGAACTCCAGTTCTCTTTTTGAACAAGGTGATATTTGAATGCAAACTTGAAGGAGGTGAGGAAGCAGGATATGTGGGTATCTGGGGGAAGAACATTCGAGGAGGCATTCCTCCCGTTCAAGAGGTGAGGAGAAGGCAGAGCCTGCAGGGCTTGATAGACCACTGTAAAGGCTTTAACGTTTTTAATCTGAGAGAGATGCCAGACTGTCAGAGGATACTGAAAAGAGTGCCAAGAGCTGGCTTGTGTTTTAACAGGCTCATTCTGGCTGCTATGCTGACACACGGAGAGACCAGTTAGGATGCCATTGTACTAGGCCAGGTGGAAGATGGTGTGAATCAGGGCAGTACTGGAGCGGGTTGTGAGATGCACCTGCAGAAGTTCTGGATGTATTTTGAAGGAAGAGCTGCCTAAATTTACTGGTGAGTTAAACAAGGGGTGTGTAAAGAGGCTTCAGGGATAACACTAAGGTGTTTGGCTTGAGCACCCGAAGGGAGGACATTAACAATAACTGAGAAACTGATGAGGAAGAATGGGCGGAACATGTTAGCAGAGGCAGCAATGGGGTTTCACTTTTGAACATGTTAAGTCTTAGATACCTATTAGTGGGGGTGGTCAGAGAGCAATTGGGTGTGTATATATATGTATATGCAACAGAGTATTGCACCTGATCACTAGGTAAAGCAAATGAATGTCACTGGTGACTTTGACTAGAATTTGTCAAGTAAAGTGGTGCGGTCTGATTAGAGTGAACTTAACCTTTATAAAGTTTAAAAATACTAGTTCGGTGTCTGCCTAATTTTGAAAGATGGGCAAACACCCCAATTTTAAGACTTTTTGATGGAAATATGGTACCCAGATTAAGAGAGGGACACATCCAACCAAACCCCATTGAAGTTGGCCTTCAGCTAGAACACTGAATTTTAAAAGGCACATTAGTCAACTGGAGCTGATCCTGTGGTGGTGGCCAACCTTATAAATGATCCAAGAGCTGTTTTCTATGAGAAAGAGGAAGGAATCAGTATATTCAGGCTGAAAAAGAGTGGATGGTCGTAGGTATCTAGGATCTGAATGGACTTTCACAAGGAGGAAGTCTTCTCCAGAGAGCAAAACTTGAATGAGAGGGTGAGAGGTAATAAGATGTAGAATTTTTTTAAGAAGAAATATAAAAAGGAGGCTTGGCCTGACAGAAGCTGGGATTTCTGGGAATAATCCAAACAGCAATTCTTCTCCTGAGTTATCCATCGATTTAGAAAGAAGTTTACCTACTGGGAGATTTTTTCCTTACTGGGTGAGAGAGAGATCAGTAGTGTCCAAAACTAGGTTTGGTTTCAAGCATACTTTAAAAAGTATCACTGACAGGAATGGCTCTGTCAAAAACTGCAAGAAAAGACAAAGGTGGCCCTGAGAGAGAACTCATCATAAAAGTAGGTGAAGGGTAGCCTGGGCTCAATAATAGGGTTTCCGTGCTGGAGAGCTGCGACAGTCCTGGTTATCTGGTGGTGGCTGATCCTGTATTTTGTCTTGACCCAGACATTCTGGCTGTGTGTTTGTGCCCTGGAGAAAGCGAATATGTGTGTGAATTAAAAGAACCATCCTGCCTTAACAATTCTGGATCCAGGCAGTCTTGCCATAGGCTCTTGGAGAGACTGAGAGTAACATAGAAAGAGTGTTCTCTATAAGCAAAACACATGTTTCCAGACTAAGATTCCAGGTATGGCATCCAGTTCCAGTGACAGTGATAGGGCAGAATTTGAGGTTGGAATAGAGTCTTGGTAGAAATGTCTGGAGTTGCTATGGACACATCCCAGGCACACTGGCTAGAGTGATGAGCAAGGACCATAGTCTGTAAGAAACTGAGGATTCCCAGGAATTCTCTGTGAAAACTGAAATTCTGGCAGTTGGGCAGGTAAGAGTTTGGAACCTTTGAGATTAAGCTATCAGTATCAAAGAACTACATTTTCACTCACTGGCTGGCATGCTTTCTATTAGAAAAAGTAGGCAGCCTTTAATGTAATGAGCCCACGGTTATTAGTAGTATTTAAGGAGAGACTGGATGTCTCTATGTCTGTGTGTGTTCATACTCAAACCAGAAAGCCCGCATACGTGTATGTTTTGTAAATTGTAAAACATACTATGCAATGTAAAGACACTATTATCACTGTATATATTACACGGGAAATCTCACCACACTAATGATTGATGACTTTCAGAGTCTCCTTGTCAAGTCTGAAGAATTTGTGAATCCGTCAGAACAAAGCAGGAAATTTTAACGAGTGAAAAATTATGTTAGGCATGCAAATTCAGTGATTGGTCTTAGCTTGAGACTAAGCAGATTGTTCTGTTAAAGCAGGTTTTATAGATCTATCAGGTCTGAAAGTGGTTAATAAATGATCTTAAGGAATCCAGAGCAAATTACTTTTTGATATAATCTTAGACTGCACAGATAAGGAAACTAGGGAAAGATGATTCAGATGGAGGGGAGAAACAGAATAAGGGAGAAATTCATCTACTACCTGCCCGTGAGTAGCAAACATAGTCAAACCCCTGTGCCGCCCCACTTGACGTCCAGACCCCAGTTAGTAATGTAGTGAAGGATGTTTTGGTAAAATCTGTGATAGGCAGATGTATGTTACTGTGTACTACTCAATGCACAGAAGCTTATATTTGAATGTTAATATTCACATTAAAGCTTTCAAAGGAAAATACATTAAGTAACTCATATAGGCTTTAGAATCTTTATTAAGCTGATATACAGCATGGAAAACCAGATGACCAGGTGACTGTTGAGTTGAAGCAGGGTAGGGGTTTTATCAGGTCAGGAGGAGAGGGGAATTTGTATCTTTGGTTTGGCTCAGGTAGCAGTTGTGTCTTTAATTGCTGTGAAACTTGTATTTGGAGATCATTCTGGTTTTCGTGCTTCTGGCTGCAATTGCTGGTGCCATCCTGTCCGATAATTGTCAGAGCAGTACTTTCCAAGAGCCGTTTTTGCAAGTCTTGTGGTTTGTCAGTTAGTCAAGGTTCAGAGGTAGGTGAGGTAGCACCCTCTCCCCCCCCAGAAAAAGTGTGGTTGGGAGGGGAGAGGAAAAAAGGGCGGAAAGGCCATGGTTGAAAGCAAAGGGGAAATTGAGAATCCTGTACCTTGTTTGTTTTAGTCTTTTTACAAGAGACACTTTGATTTATATTTTCTGTTAATGTCTAATAAAGAAGCACACATATGCAGGGTTACATGCAGATTTCTTAGAGATGAAGTATAACTCTACAGTGACCTTGCTAGATTTTTAATTTTGATTTCTTGTTATTCTGCTGAAAATGCTCTTGTAGATTAAATGTCTTAAGGCTAGTAAAAGGAGCACCACAAATCAAACAAATTGGTTTTCTTTTTTCCCCACTCACTTTCAGTGAAAATAATTTTTCTTTTCATGCTGGATTAAAATTCCTGCGATTTGGCCTTCATCTTTTAAAAAAATATTTTTAAAATCCAGGTTCATTGATTCCTCAAACATCCCTGTTTTCATGCATTCTTCCGAGTTAAGATATGATTTCTTTCAGTGCAAATGCAAATATGCCTGAGAAAGGTATCACAGGAAGTTCTTAAAGTCATGATACTTTGCTAAAGATGTATTTACCAAATTGCTATCTTTTACAATAGGGAATGTTTACTATTATTCAGTCAATGGGTCTGGCTTATTTAAGTACGGGCAGAGGAAGTTGGCTGTAGCAAAGTCGGGAAAAAGGAATTCAGTGCTGGAAAAGAATGATAAAAAGACTCAAAGGGGAAGATCATTTGTAAAACTTCCTGATTACATTGCAGGTTAGCCTACAAATTGAACTTCGTTTTATATTTTGCTGAGGGAAAAACTCACTAATGCTTTCCCTAAACCTCTATAACATTAATGACCCTTGTTGGCCACGTGTCACTGGAGATTATGGAATTGCCCTGCTTTGATAGCTGGGGAAAATCACAACTCCGTCTCTCAGAGGAACACCTCATTTAGTACCACTTGGTGACTGAAGCTCCTATACCATGGCCAGCATCATAAACCACTTTCTTTTTTTCGTTTTTGTCTTATTCCAGACTTGTTCATACTCTTTGAATTTGGCCACAATTCAATTCTACAACTGTTTATTAAGCACCTTCTTGTGCTTGGGCATTGTGTCAGGCACTGAAGACACAAAATGAGTAACCTAGACAATTTCATCACCTTACGGAGTGATATCCGGGCAATACAGACAAGTAAAAAGGCAGCTACGTCGGCAGTGCCATAGCTGATTTCAAACTGTGAAAAGGTCCTCCCTGATCTGAGAGCTGGGTTTCACTACCATCTCTGCCACTTTAGTTGCCGATTCTAGGAACCTGAGGTGCTCAGATGTTCTTGTATGGCAGCTTTCTGGTCCAAGCAATGAGACCAGGGAATGTTTTAACCTTCAGGAGACTGGCTAGTGGGAACTGATGAGTGGTACCAAAATTCAGTTTCTCTCAAAAATTCAAATGTAAGTGACTGAGTCCCCTAGCCTTCGCCTCTATGAGGGGTATGTTTTAAAAGTTTAAATATGCTATCACTATTCTAAAGCTTACATTTTGTTCTATCCTTTGCCTATGCTAGCAAGCCGAAAAGAGGACTTGATTTGAATTTCCCTACTCCTCTATGCTATCACTTGAAGAATGTAAAAAATATATGGAGGCAGAGACACACAAGCAGCTGGGGTTTAACCTTAAGGAACACCCTAGGGAGTAAGTCCTTGACTGTATGTCTGCTCTCCCTGCTGTAGATAGCATCCATTTTTTCTCATTTTTGTTTCCATGTTGGCATCAACTTCTTGCTGTGGCTTTGAGATACTATGCTTAAATTAAATTGTATGATAGGTATGTAATAGAAATGTTACTTAAAAACAAACTATTTGTAGCCACTTTTGCCTATGTGGGAAGCTTTGGAATCATTCATAACAACAGAGAAGGAAATTTATACTGTTTCTTTTCTCTTGTGGTGATGGGAGCTTGGAGAAAAAAATATGAAACAGATGTTCCCTGGGGTCACACTGCTCCTAAGCATCAGGATAAGGTCAGGTCAAGCTCTGCAGTTATGTTTTATGGCAAGACTAATGCCCTCAGGATTCCTGCAGATATATTTGTGCTAGTCACTTCTGACTCCAGTTTCCTGCTTTTGTTGAATTCTCATTACTCTGAGATTTGAGGCTATTTCTTTATCTCTGACCTGGCTTCATGTCAAATGTGGGAACATCTCCTTTTCCTTTATTCTATGTCCTCCTTAGCCCCACACTGCTCACAAGAGGCAGCTGTGAATACAAGACATGCACTGAGGTTTGGGGTTATACGGCGAAGGGAAGGGGCATATACAATACAGATAAATTGAAATTGGATATTAGATTTTCCTGACCTTAGAAAGTTGTTTGGCTATTTTTCCCAAATCAAGTCCTGACCTCTAACTTCCCTCCATGTTGCCCTCTCTTTATTTCACCTTCTGGCCCCAACAGCACAAATAATTGCCTCACTTTAATATTCAGAAAAATGCAGTTCTCTGCAACCTACCATATGTTTTCTCTTGATTCATGTTCTCTGTACTTGCAAAGAATGTGGATTCTGTTGATGTTGAGTGGAATGCTTTATAAATGTCAATTAGGTCAAGTTTGAGTGTTTTTCAGATCTTCCATGTCCTTATTGTCTTTCTGTCTACTTGTTCTATCAGTTTTGCCTTTTCCAGAATGTCATTTAGTTGGAATCACATAGTATGTATATAATATGTAGCCTTTTTAGTTTGAACCTTTTACTGAGTAATATGCATTTCAGGTTTCTTTGTGTCTTTTTATGGATTCATAGCTCATTTATTTTTAGTGTTGAACAATATTCCATTGTCTGGATATATCACAGTTTATTCATCCATTTACCTACTGAAGGATATTTCAGTTGCTTCTAAGTTTGGCATTTATGAATAAAACTACTGTAAACCTCTGTGCACAGGTTTTTGTATGGACATGAGTTCTCAGTTCATCCACATAAATACAAAGAGTGCAATCACTGAATCATATGGTAAGAATATGATTAGCTTCGTAAGAAACTGCCTAACAGTAGAGATTTTGCGTTCCTATCAGCAATGAATGAGAGTTCCTTTTGCTTCACAATCTTGCCAGCATTTGTTGTTGTCAGTGTTTTGGATTTCAGCCATTCTACTAGGTGTGTAATGTAGTTTATTGTTGTTTTAATTTGCATTTCCCAAATGACATATTATGTTGAACATCTTTTCATATGCTTATTTGCCATCTGCCTATCTTCTTTGATGAGATATCTGTTCAGGTCTTTTGCTTATTTTTAAATCAGGTTGTTCATTTTCTTACTGTTGAGTTTTAATTATTCTTTGTATTATATTAAATGACAATCCTTTATCAGATGTGTCTTCTGTTAATATTTTCTTTAAGTCTGTGGCTTGTTTTCTCATTCTCTTAACATTGTCTTTTACAGGGCAGAAGCTTTTACATTTAATGCAATCCAGCTTATCAACTGTTTCTTTCACAGATGACAAAACAGTTTTTAAGAGAAAGAATGTCATATTCTTATATCTTCTGCTTCTGGTGCATTTTAGGCACTTAGTGTTGAATATGAATGAGTGAATGGATTAGTCCTCTGCCTTGCTGCTCAAATAATTCTCTATTCAAAACAGGATCTCCTACATTGTTATATTAGTAAAAGAACTTAATGGATTTAACAAGAAAAGAGTTAATAAGAAATGATTGACTATTTGCTTATCAAGCTGACTCAGCTTTCTGACTTTTGCTATCTTCTTTCCTCCGTGAGTTACACTAGAATACTTACTATGTTTACCAGTTGTCCCTGCTTCAGATATGAAAGAATTTTCTGTTATACCCAGGAAACCTCTAATCATCTTCTGATGTGATTGAATTCTGAGAATTTGTCTGTTGTTATTCAGATCACCTCATTTTCTATAACTCAAAAGCTGCACCTATATATCAGACTTACAGACTACAGTCATATGGCATTACCTTATTAACTGAAATCTACTCTCTACCTATTTATAATATTTTACCATAGGTATCAAAAAAAGAGACAAATGCTTGATAATTAATCAGAAAAATCTTGATTATTTTAATGAAATTAATGTTGTTCAATTAATGATTTATTTCTGAATAAAGTCTAAACCATGGTTAAATATACTGTGATTGAGCCCTGAAACTGAACATAAATATTATATAGAGATAATAAAAATATTCTTTAAAATGAAAATGTTGTAAAATTGGAGTTTTGAACTTATTTATATAAATGTCTCTCAAAAGTTTAAAAATTAAATCTTACTTAACAAATTATACTTGTTATGGTGAACTGTGATCAGTAATCTTTGTTGCTAGTGTAATTGGTTATTTTGTTTTATGTTTTTAAATTAAGCTATATACATTGTTTTTTAGATGTAATGCTCTTGCACACTTAAGAGACTACAGTATAGTATAACTTTTATATGTACTGGGACATCAAAAATTTTGTGTAACTTGCTTTATTGAGATATTAATTTATTGTGGTGGTCTGGAACCAAACCCATATTTATCTCTGAAGGATGCCTGTAATAAATTCAATAGAAATTACCTTAGAGTAACAAACCTATGGTTTTTGAACATATATAGGGCAAAATAATTTATTTTGGAAATCCCCCCATTAATTATAAATTTTAAAAGATTTAGTAAGAGTATATTAAAGCTTTGTTTTTAAAGTCTCTTTTCAACATGAAATGTAAATTACAGTCCACCTAAAACTGTAAAACTATATGATATATAATTGATATTGTAATAACAAGTAATTTTAATCTATGCATCCTGGAAATTCATTAATAAGCAGCATTAGCTTCTGTCTATTCTGTAAGTCCTAAAGGATATTCAGTAATTCATTCTTTCATTCATTCACCCATTTTAACTGACTATCCTCCTGGCTGATTTGAATTTTTGAGATCAAATCATATTTAATGATTTTATTATGTAAATATACTTTTACAATGGTATCCAAATGTAGGTTTTGATAATATTATTTATTGTCACTAAAGGAATAAAAGATGTAGGTGTGTGTGTATTGTTAAGTCATTTTTCTTCATTTATTCAGCACTGTCTATATGTTAGGCAGTGCAAAGTGCAGCCGGGGACACAGGATATAAAGATGAATTCATTGTTGATATTTACTTATTTAATTATTTAATTTCCTATTCTTTCTTTTTTAAATTGAAGTATAGTTTATTTACAATATTGTTTGAGTTTCAGGTGTTCGTCATAATGATTCAGTATTTTTACAGATTATATCCATTATAGATTATCACAAGGTAATCAGTATAATTCCTAGTGCTATACAGTATACCTTGTGGCTTATCTATTTTATATATAGTAGTTTGTATCTGTTAATCCTATACCCCTAGTTTGTTCTTCCTCCCTCTCTCTTCCCGTTGGTAATTACAAGTTTTTTTTCTCTCCTATATCTGTAAATCTGTTTCTGTTTTGCATATAAATTGATTTGTATTATTTTCTAGATTTCAGTTATAAGTGGTATCATACAACATTTGTCTTTCTCTGTCTTATTTATTTCACTATGCATAATACTCTCTAGGTCCATCCACATTGTTGCAAATGGCAGTATGTTCTTTTTTATGGCTGAGTAATATTCCTTTATTTACACACACACACACACACACACACACACACACACACACACACACATATACACATACATACATATACACAGAATACATCTTCTTAATGCACTTGTCTGTTGATGAATATTTGGGTTGCTTCCATGTCTTGACTATTGTAAATAGTGCTGCTGTGAACATCAGAGTGGATGTATCTTTTTGAATTTGTGTTTTTGGTTTTCTTGGATATATATCCAGGAGTGGAATTGCTGAATCCATATGCTAATTCTATTTTTTATTTTTTAAGGACTCTGTACTGTTTTCCATGGTGGCTATACCAATTTACATTCCTACCAACAGTTATAAGAGTTCCCTTTTCTCCACATTCTCTCCAACATCTGTTATTTGTAGACTTTTTACAATAGGCATTCTGACAGTTGTGAGTTTTGATTTGCATTTCTCCAAGGATTTATGATGTTGAACATCTTTTCATGTGCCTGTTGGCCATCTCTTTATCTTCTTTGGAGAAATGTCTATTCAGGTTTGCCTCTTTTCTGACTGAGTTTGTTTTTTGATATTGAGTTGCATGAGTTATTTGTGTATTTTGGATGTTAACCCCTTGTCAGGTGCATCATTTGCAAAATATTTTCTCCCATTCCATAGGTTGTCTTTTCATTTTGTTGATGGTTTCTTTCCTGTACAAAGCTTTTAAGTTTAATTAGGTCCCATTTGTTTATTTTTGCTTTTAATTCTTTTGTCTTAGGAGACTGATCCAAGAAAATATTGCTATGATTTATGGCAAAGAGTGTTTTGACTATGTTCTCTTTTAGGAGTTCTATGGTTTTGGGTCTTAACATTTAAGTCTTTAAGCCATTTTGAGTTTATTTTTATATATGATGTGAGGGAATGTTCTAATCTCATTGTTTTACATGTGGCTGTCCAGTGAAGTGCCTGGTGTTTAATCTCTCTCTTCAAGGAGCCAATAATCTAACATGGGAACAATTCTGCACTGTGATATTAGGTAGAATTTTAGGAGTTCTCAATGACACAAAGAGGTTAACTTGCTGTCAGTTAACAAGTACTTTATATCTGAAGTCATTAATGGTCTTTAAAGAGATTCCTTCTCATGAATGGGTTTTATTTTAAGGGAGAACTTTCATTACTTGAAAATAAACTACTTCACATAAGCAAAACTTATAAACAATGGAATGACAATATTAACCAATTTTAGCTCTACTAAAATGTTTTTAATAATGAATTTCATATAATGTATTCAACTTTTTGGTAACTATCATATTCTTTAGTCATTGAATAGTGCTGCCATCAGAGCCTAACACAATATAGCAAGTTGCTTACTCTGCACAAAATGGCCATGAACTGATCTACCTGGAGTTCTGATTCCTGCTTCCTAAAGCTTTTAAAAAAACATTTCGCTTTATCTGTCATCATACTTTCTGCCATTAAAGTGCTTGTCTCAAAATAAGGGCCTATGTACAGCTAGCTTATTACTTCTAATTTGCTTTGGGGAAGTAAACCAGTTAACCAAGCTTGCTAGGAATTTCTAAAATGGGAGTTGATGGAGTCTGATTAGGACTTTCCAAGGAGTGAAATGTATGAGTTTTAATAAATGTATTTTGGGGTAGTTAATGTATAATGGGTTATTAGTAATTTATTTGAATTTTTATATATGATTTTATATTTAGCTGTATATGTAAGATCAAAATTATAGCTTTTCAGTTCAATATTTATAATATGATCCTTGGAAATATCTTTCATGAAAACACAATAGCACATTTATATGTCTGTCACTTGACTTAATAATTTTTATAATTTCAGGAAACATGAATAATCTCATTATTATATTGGTTCCAGCCAAAGCTGGAATTAATAATTCCAAGTATGTTGCTTAAATATAATATAGAATATTATACCAGGTGTGTGCAGGTAAAAAATTAGCAGCAATATGGTTGAAAAATTCTCTCATTTCAAATTTATGAGGCTAAAAACGCCATATGGAATTCTCCCAGTTTTTCCCATCAACCACATGATCATATCTGCCATAATTAGTGTAAAATCTAAAATAAGAGCTATTTACTGCAGAGTTACTGTAAGTGCAGATGTTATTGTGGGGTTTACTGAATTGTCTAAATGCCTAAATGTCCACTACAGAGCTCTCCCAACTAATAACCAGAGCAGAATGTCTACCAGTTTATAGTGAGCTGTTGTTCTGTTGACTTTGGTTTGGGTGGTCTTTTGGGGGGGGGGGGGATCATTTGAAAATTCTTTGACTTTCATATTTTCAGGTATATGTTTTGAGAGTTGGATTATCAAAATAAACTTCTTTTTATATTATGAGATCCTTTGCCCTTCCAAACCATAAATAAAATATTAGTATTTCTCAGGGTTTAGACCTCAACATTTAAATTATATCTAAACTCACTCCTCTTAGGTGATCTAACCAATTAACAGTGTGAGAAGAATAAGGGAATATTACAAACAACTTTACACTAATAAATTCAACAGCATATCTTCCTGAGGATATAAATGATAAAATCCTATTCTGAAGTATTTTATGCTCTTGTGCTTTCTCCATTAATTATATGTCCTCTAGTTCCTTCTTCCCCTTCTTCTTTCTTTGTTCCTTTTTTTTTTTTTTTGCCTTTCTCCCTTCTATGTAGGAGGCTTCTTTCATATGTCTGGATGTCCAGTTTTCTTGCCTGTCTGTTCATACTTAAGATTGAGGCAACAAAAATCAGATAAAAGCTCTGTGTGTGTGGATGTGTGTGTGTTGGAGACAGATGCTTCTCATTTAGTTGGTTTTATGGTAGGATGACCAAAGGGAACTCAACCAATTCATTGGAAGATCACAATTGTCAATATCTGCATTTCTTTTTTCTATATGAGCTAATTTCTCTGCAGAGAAGTCTGTTCCCCAGTATTCTGTGAATCAAACAAGAGAGTTCTCACCATTCAGGAAGTAGAATTTCAGTGAATTTTTCTGAACTGCGTTTCACACTCGTGCTCTCCTAAATCTTGTAGTGTTGATTTTAGAGCTTTTCCACTTCCATTTCTCCACAGAATAAGCACTTGGTCCTTTCCCAGCTTGGGAACAGAGTTGCCTAGTTGTGTGAGCTGGTAAGGAGACCTGGAACCTAATTACTCCTCATCAAAGCTTTCAGTTAATCCACACCATTCCCCACCCACCATCTCAGACACCTTGAGCCTCTGCTTCTCTGTGTGACCCAGTCTGGTGTTCACTCACACCCCTCCTTGTAGGCATTGAATGTTCTCTGCACTGCTTACGTACTCTTCAATTGACTTACCACTCAACATTTTAAATCAGCTGTACTTGAATAAAAAGTCTTATTTTCTTTTCTTGTTCTGTTTCCTGTTTTTTTTTCCTGGTCCTTTGGCTTTATACCATTTTTATTACATTATTCCTTTTTGTTAGTTTTAAAGAGAAGTCAATATATACCCGTATATTTGGATCTACCGTGTTCAAAGGACAATCCCTCAAATAGATCTTTCATACTGCAGACAGAGTGATCTTTTTAAAGTAGAACCCTGGGAGAAACCATATCCCTCCACTGCTCAGACATTACCATGGCCTGCCACTGCCTGCAGTCAGAATTCCTTCTCGTGTCAGTCAGGGTCCTTCATGCCCAGTTCTGTGCCATCTCTGCAGCTCTGTGCTTGTGAGCTGCCATGCTCGGGCTCTCATTGTACCCAGACGCTTGCAGCTTCACTAACAGTGGCATTATCAGACTTTTTCTTTCCTTTTTCTTTTTAAACTTCCATTCCCTCTGCCTGAATGTGTTTTACCCAGCGACCCTGTGACTCGGGGATAGACCGTCCAAGACTCAGTTGTAAATGTGCTTCCTACATACTCCTTCTGTTTGTTATGAAGCTGTTCAGGTGCTTGTCTTCAGCCTGGCTAAACTATAAGCTCTTGTGGTAAAAGAATGACTTTCCACTGATTTATTCCCAGCAGTTACTATAGTATTTGGCACAGAGTACCCAAATCCATAATTAAAGGTTGACTAGCAGGTAATTTATTTTTATTTCTATAACAGAATGAAATTGATGAATGGATCATGGTGGCATTTTAAAGGGATTCTATCTCTAGATGTAAAGTTTAAAATATTCTTAGATTTCCTCAGACTTACTTTCTAAGACTATATACTTTGGATGCAGTTCTGATTTCTGGTCTGGCCTATCCTAAAATATCTTTAGTTATTAATAATATTTAAATGTTTTCCATAAAAAATTTTAAACTATTGCTTTTTGCAAAGTTTTCTTTTTCTTTTTTTCCTTAATCCCCCCTCAACTTATTTTATATGTTACTGACAAATTATGAATTGGATCCCAGATAACCTGTTCTGGTTCAAAGATCAAGCTAATAACTTTGCAGTACACTTTTGATATATAACCTAACCTTTTGAAAAAACACAACCCTAGGAACTAGGCAAAAGTCAGAGAAGGTAAAATGTTTGCAAGTCATAGTGGAACTGTTCTTCACAAGGGCTTGAGGGGAAAGAAAGTAATAGTGTCAGAAGGCAACTTAAGGACGTACTGTGAAACAACTTAATGACTTTTTGTTTGTTTGGTTTTTTGTTTAATGTTTACCCATTTATTATAAGGGGTACAAGTCAGTACCAGCCAAATGGAGAGATGCATAAGGCAAGGTGTAGAGGTAGTAGGAGTCATGGAGCTTCCATTTTTACTCTGGACACACCACCCTCCTGGCACTTTAAATGATGTATTTACTTTAGAATAAATGTAACACTCTCTCTCTCTCTCTCTCTCTCTCTCTCTCTCTCTCTCTCTCTCTCTCTCTCTCTCTCTCGCATGCAGTCATTAAAACACAAAACAAAAAACAAGACGTTGTTTTAAAGTTGATCCTCAAGTGCTCTTTTTTCAATTGTCCAGAATTAGATGCCAGTACTATGTTAACATGCATCTGTATTAATATGTTTCATGAGATTAGTAGAGAAGATGAGAGAATGTGGGCATAAACTCTTTTATTTGCCAATGCAACATGACTGGAAAATATGGTTTAGTGTATTAAGAGAAAGAAGATACGTGGGGTGTCTTTTGGGCGTGGGGTGGGGAGAACTTGGAGGGAGGTACATCAGATTTTACTATAATTGGCTTCTGAGCTTTTAGAAGATTTGGGATAAAGTCATAAAAGAGAATGATGATCTTATAAAAAAGAATAAGAATTTTTGAGAGAAAAAGAGACAAAGAATGAAAGAAAGAGAGAAAGGAAGAAATGGGTGGGGAGAAAAATGCTTCTTTTTAAAAGATGAGACATGTCGTCCTGGAATGATGTGGGAGGTCTCCCAGGGGCAGATCTGTATGGCTCCTTCTGACAACTTCAATAATGTCACAGGTAATTGCTAACAACCGCAAAATACCCTTTTCACCTTTTTGTGTGTGGAGCTCAGACTGTTCAAAATGTCCAAGTTAATTAATACGAACTATGCCTTTTAGGTGGGGAAGGTGGATGGTCCTAATTAACCTTGCCTGACTGATGAGCAAGTGTGGTCAAAGAGGTTGAGACTCTTGCTCAAGGATATTCTGCAGCTGAGCTGCATAATCTGAATTGAACAAGGTCTCTTGACATCCTGCAGCATTTCTTCCTTCTTCTCTCCCTCCCCCTTCCTTCTATTTCTCTGTCTCTTCTCTCTTTTCTCTGTTTTTCTCTGTATACAAAACCGAGTCTACAAATACTGGGATAACTTTTAACCTTCAGTTGAGTCAACCATTTCATTTTCAACATTTGTTCATCACAAGACAGTTGAACAATCTTTTATTCCACTCTCTTCTTTTCACCTGCTGGCTTGACTTAAGATGTACAGTATCTTTTGAAGCTGTTTGACTGATCTTTTACATTGATTGGGTAGGGATGGGTGAAAATTTTCTTAAGCACATTTTATGACTCTATTTGCTTTTAGCTCTTGATTTTTTAAAAATCCACTTTAGATCAATATGCCATCGAATGCCAAATCAGGACCACTAGCTGACTGTCGATGGTCGGGTTGTCTGGTTTTGGTCTTGTCTGAGTTTGTCCACAATGGCTGTTTACTGTAATATTCCCACAGGTAAAAAGTTCTGAAGCCATTTACTTCGGAAGCATAATTTCTTTCACACACACAGGTGATACACAGATGAGGATTTCGCCCTTTCTTTGCCTAGATGTTCTTCATTTCTTTAGAGTTGTGTCAAGAACTTAACTGGGTAGATGAGTGTAGAGATTCTTTGGTGAACTATTACATTGTAGAGTTTGTGTTCTGTGGTTTATAATATGTTCTGGTTCACATCAAAGAAAGAGGAGCCATATAGAGTGTAACAGCTTAAACGAAAGGCAACAGAAACTGTCAAAAGAAGTTAACCCAAAGGCAGCATTGAAAACAGAGGTCAGGTGAGGGGCAGGAGATGGAAGCGCCATTGAAGTAGGCATCGGTGGAACAGGCATTGGGTCACAGAATGATACTCTCTGGAGGAGAAAGATATTCTTAAGTCTTTGGAAAGAAATGCAATAAATATTTCACAAGCCTGCCAAGCAAAGCAAGAGGTGGAGAAGTTATTTATTATCCAGAGACCTCCATACAGTAACTTCCCTGCTACACCAGGAAAGGAACAAAATATTTTAGCTTTATAATATGACTTTTTTTTTAATTTGCTACAATGAAGTTGTACTGAAATAAGAATGAACATGGACTGTCAAAAAGTTCTGATAAATAAATAATGGATGCCTGTTTCATTACAGCCTCAGCGCTAAGCACTTGTAAACCAGGTAAATAATGTAAAAATTATGTGGCAGTCAGTAATTCAAAAAATCAGAGGTGTTTAACACCAGTCAGATGAGTATAGATTTTTTTTCTTTGTATAGGACCATGGTAGCTGTAGACATAAGATTTCTCCTTCTCACTATTTGCAGCTCCAGTTTGCTTACTTGACTCCTTTTTCTTCTTTGTAGGCAGTGAATCACACATTTTGAGCCAGAGAAAGGGCCTCTAATCATGCCATCAGCAGAACCTTGAACTGGCTGGCATAGTGGCAGCCTTCCCAAAGTGACAGTTAAGCTGAACCTTAGAGAGTGAAAAAGGAGTTGGCAAAGGCAGGTGCCCCAGGCAGGGAACTGCACGGGCAAAGTGCCAAGTGAGCAGTGCTGTTGTGCTGTTGGAACTGTGTGTAGTTCAGCGTAGCCAGCCTGCATTGCGTTACCCATCTACAAAGCTGCGGGTGGACAAAACACAGCAGACTAAAAACGTGTAGGGTTCAGAATGCTTGGGTTCCAAACTTAGCTCTGCTGCCTATTGGCTGCATGACTCTGAACTCTGAAACTCAGTTTACTTGGCCTCTCTAAGCCTCAGTTTCCTCATTTATAAAAGGGGCATAGTAATACTGTCTTTCCCTGTAGGTTATTATGAAATCATGCATTTAAAGTTTTCAGAGAAGTGCCTGTCATATCGTAAGTAATCAGTGTAAACTTTTATTTGATTGTAATTAATAAGTCCCAATTTTACTATTTAATAGTTCACCTCCATAACTGTGCATGCATGTTTTGCTTTTAATGGTGACTATTGCTAAATTACCCTCCCACTGCTTGTTGGAGCACCCAGTTCTCTTCTGTTAGCTCCAGAGATTTCTCTACTATTTCAATAAGATTGATGTCTGCATTACGTTTGTTACTTGTGAACTAATAAAGGAATATAGGCTTCACTTTGAAAAGGATTCACTGACTGGAAAGTATAAAATAAAAGGCCTGCAAAAGTTTGTTAGTGTTTCTGTGACATGGTCCAATTAACTTAGCCAGGGAAGGGAGTCATATCTTATGATCTGCGGCCCTCACAGATTGAGCTATCATTGAGCTTTCTCACTGGGGATACACTTTCTCTTGGAGTGTTCAGCCCTAATGCTGGGTTGGAATGAGAAAAGTAACCTGCTGGACAGGAAGATTAAGAAGCATCACCTTTAATCACTTCATGATGTATGTAAGTCAAGTCATTGTGCTGTAACCTTACACTTACACAGCGCTGTATGTCAAGTGTATCTCAATAAAACTGGAAGAAGAAAAGAAAGAAGCATCACCCTAAAAATATACCTGCCTCAGTTAGAACCAAAGAGTTAAAATTTTCCTAGATGGATTAAAAAAAATAGATGTCACATTAAAAAAAGAGAGGAGATGGCTTGTAGCTGCAATGCTAGGCCCTCGTGTCGAGCTACGGAAGAAACAGCTGTGTGTGCTGAGCTGCCAGGGGCTGCTGACGCTTTGCAAAATGTGATAAGACATAGGAGTCTTATGAGCAGTGAGCAGTTTAGGGGAACTTTCTGCAAAATCACATCATCTTCAGTTTTAAACAAAGGTTATAATGATAATTCTTCTATCTCGGGATTTGGGGGAAAATCAGATGATACAGTACCTGCAACGTGCTTTCCATCGTGCCCGGAACAGTGGGAGGGCTTGACAGCTGTCACTGGGTGCTTCCGCCGGTAGTGGGGTACGGCTCGCATACTTTGGTGGTTAAAGAAAGTAGATCCCAGCTTACCACTGAGAGCTAAGTACCAGTGGGCAATTGCTTAACCTTTCTGTGCATCTGTTTCTTCACCTGTTGAAGGTAGACAGGCATTGCTGTTGACCTCACAGGCGGTTTTAAGGAGGACATGAGTGAGTACACACAGTGTGCAGACAATAGTGCTGGGTTCACAGAAAGGACTAAACTAAATATGAACTCCACAGCAGTGATTGTATTGCAAAACAATTCAAATCTGCCTGAAAAGCACAAGATTAATCATACTTTTTCCTTACATTGAACTTTTTAGATAATACTTTTTTTGATGGTATAAATGTGTATTGTTGAAATTTGTACGTTGAAACAAATTTCATTTTTATCTATAGAAGAGTCACATTCTATATAATTATTCTGTATTATTATTCTAATATTAACTAACTTTTCTGCAAACATTACTGAACTACCTTCTGACCTACTTTTTGGACTTCAGTTGTAGTATTTAGGATTACATTTTTTCCAAGAAACCAATTCAATAACTCTTTATTATCTCCTCCCCTCTGGGGTCTTGGTGGTGTTGTAGAAGGCACTATTGATTATTTACTGTTTTTACATTTTATTCATCTATGAGGAAATAGTTTGCAGGAACACCAGCCTTAGGAACTAAGGGCATACTATTTTTAGTTTGTTTTTGGCATTAAAATACTCAAGAAAGCTAAGCAAGGCTTTGAGAACCATTTTTTGAGGCAGTTCTGCCACCCACTTTCCTCCCTTTATTTAACTCCCCTCAAAAATAAATAAAAATCTGTAGCTAAATTCTACAGTGAATCATCACAACACATAATTACAAGATGTCAAAAACTGTTAGAACAATAGTGTTGAAGAAGTTGAAAAATTTCCATCTTTCCAGTAAACATAGCATTCTTGATAGACTTGAGGAAAGTAAGTTTAATCTGTTGATGGCTAGGAAATCTGTAGAGGAAAGAGGTCAGGAGAGGTTATTTCACCAAAGAGAAGCATCGCAGGCAGAGAGACTGTAGGCTCCAGTAGCAGAGAGAAGGGGTGGTCACCTCCACACCAGAACCAGAGTTGGGACACAGATCTCTCACTCAGATGACAATAGGTGAAGTATGAAGTAGCTGGCCAGAGCATGAGATACTAGCTTTGCACAAAGCCCTGAGCACCCATCAGGGCTGCACCTGGAAATTAAGTCTCCCATTTGGATTCTCCCAGACATGCAGGAAGACAGCCAGGCACAAGCCTGTTTAGCATAAGTAAGAAGACTGGCAGTGTGGGACTCTGACCCTGAGTCATAAATAATCTGAATTCCAATCTTCATTCACTTATGAATATTCATTGAGGGACTGCTGTGACCATCATTGATCCTAGATTTAGAGTGGAGAACAAGGGAGATAAGATTCCTACCCTCATAGAACTTACAGTCTAGTGGGTCAGACAGATAATAAATATGCAAGCAAATTAGTGGACTAGATACTTTCAGAGGGTGATGAGTACCAAGAAGGAGTACTTGATGTGAAGGAGAGTGGCTGGGGAGTTGTAAGTCCTTCCTGAGGAACTTGAGTGAGACCTGAATGGGGGAATCGATCATCTATCCCTACATAGTAGATCTGGGAGCAGAATATTGTAGACTGAGGAGCCAGCATGTGCAGGGAGCATGAAGCCAAAATGAGCTAGCGTGGCTGGAGGGAGTGAGAGGAGATGTGATACAAGAGGTAGGCAACAGCAGGGTGTTTAGGGCTGGGCAAGCCTTGGGGAGGGGTGTAGATTTTATTTTGAGTATGATGAGAAGCCACCAGAGCTTTAAGCAGAATGTGACATGACATGATGCACATCTTACAAAGTTCGCTCTGGCTGCTGTGGGCAGGGGAGCAAGAGTGGGGTTGCTCTCCCCTTTGGGAGTGGTAATCACTGAGTTGATGAGTCCATGGGAAATGGTGGGCTCAGTGGAGATGGAGAGAAGTAGACGGATTCAAGGTCAATTTGGGAGATTAAACCACAGGACTTGATTGATTACGTGTGGGGAAGAAGGGGAAGAGATCAGTCAAGGGATATTTCTTGGTTTTTGTAGAGTACATGATGATGACACGCACTGAGGCTGGATCACAGAGGAGAGTGGAAACAAAGAGATTTTTTCGGGGAAAAAGAGTTCTGTATTAGCATGTTAAATTTGAGATACCAGTAGACAACCAAGTATAGATGTCAGAAACTTGAAGAAGCTCAATGAGGAGGCCAGAGATAGGGACAGCAATTTGGGAGACATGAGTGTAGAGTTGGTATTTAAAGCCAGGTCACTAGGTAAAGTCCCCTGAGGACCGTCTGCTTTTGAGAAGACAGACTAAATCAAAACAACATACCTGAAATATTTCATGTTCATCTCATGTTCATTGTTTTATCTTCAGATTCTCAAACAAATACTATCCTCTTTCAAGGCTACTGCTGTTAAAAATACATATTTTACTGGTTATTTTTACCTCCCCCATTACTATCATAGGAATGCCCTTCACTTCAAGTCTTGATTGGTTTCTCCATCTCTAGTCTGTATCTTCAGACTCTTAGACAAAGGCAGCTGATGCTCCATAATTCCCCTTGGCCATGAGTGTCTTAATGAGGACCCAGAAGAAGCATCCTGAGAGTTAGACAATAATTTATTTGAGCATGAGTAGGAAGCACCATATTTAGATAATTCTCTTCCCACAGTGTCATTATCTCACAATGCTTCTGCTGACAGCCTTAGAGATAATAGCATTCAATATGTAAATAATGAAACAATACACATGGTAATGAGGGAGATTCAGAAAATACAATAGTAATGGAAAAAATAACAAGACAGTGATTCTAATATTGTAAATACACAGGTTTGCATTAGTGACACATTATCTCGGTAATGCCAAGCTGAAATAATTTAGAAGCCAATGTAACAACTGCTGAACAACATAGAAGGTGTCGATCCAGTGCCAGTTAATACATTTAGATAATTTGGCAGGCTCTGAATAATTAGGAGTGTACGTGAATCTGCAGTGAGCAGGTTGCTGTTACATACGGGAGTGGCAGAGCCGCACAGCAGTTGACATAAAGAGCCTTTCTAGGCAGGAGCACATAGGAAATCAGAGACAGAAAAATATCTAATCAAAAGCCAATGACATGGGACATATGCAATAAATGTACAAAAAAATCATTGCAACCACTTTGTTGAACATCCTAAAACCTATGCCATAGAAATAGGAAAAGGCTTAAGTATTTCCAGCCTTATGCTTCAGATATGCTCTGTTGGATCTCCTTTTCCCTACCCCTTGCTTGCCTCAGAGGCAGAATTCATACCTTTCCAATATTAGAACAGTTACATTTTATTAATGAAGACTCGTATTGGATGGTAAAAGTTTTGGTGTTGTCTAAATCTGAATTTCAGTCTCACGTTTAATCCACAGCTTCTCAATTTCTGTTGGCTTGTGGCTAACCTGTCACAGAGACAGGACTTCTTTTGCTCTTTCCTGCCTTGTTCTTCACTTCAACCCCAGTTATCACATCTGGGTCTTCCAGGGTCAGCGGAGGAGAAGGTAGACTAACGGAAGTCTTGACTCCTTGGAGCTGTTGGAATTCAATATTGCTGCCTTGTAGGGTAGAGGTGCAGACATTGGATCCTTCATGGGACACATCTGTTGGTGCCTTGGAAATCCTCTACAGTCTCACTTGGGCCGTGTTCTCCTGATTCTCTTGAGATCCACCCCACCCCCAACCAGTGTTATATATCCAACCTTCTTATTGCCGGGCTCCCTGTGACCCGTCAAGCCTCCTTACTGGGTAGAGTACTGTCCACTTCCTAGTCCCTGGAACGTGTAAACATCATCTTTCAAGGTAAAAGGGATTTTGTGGATGTGAATAAGTTAAGGATCTTGAAATGGGAAGGTTATCCTGGATTATCCAGGTAGATCCAGTGCAATCACAAGGGTCTTGGTAAGAGGGAAGCAGGAATTCAGAATCACAGAGAGGAGAAGAAGAGATCAGAGAGTAGAGAAGGTACTACACTGCTGCCTTTGAAGATGGTGGAAGGGACTGTGAGCCAAGGAGAATGTAGATGGCTTCTAGAAGCTGGAAGAGACAAGAAAACAAATTCTCCCCCAAAGCCTCAGAAAGAAAGCAACCCTGCAGACCCATGTTAGACTTCTGTCTCCAGAACTATACAAGGGTACATTTGTATTGTTTTAAGCCATGGAATTTGTGGAATTCAACACAGTGGGAAAAGGAAACTAATACACGTACCTTTCAGTGGTCTTGAATTTCACTGACATCCTTTTGGGCTGTCTGACCAAATGATCAGAGTCCAGGTTGCCTCCACAGCTACACCCACTCCTCACCTTTTGCGCAGTGGCTCCGCCAGTCTTCCCTTTTCAGAACTCTGAAGACAGAGGCAGGCACAGTTTCAAGGTGCTCGGTTGCTTCCCGAGCTCAACAGAAGCATGTCAAACACTCCCAAGGGTTCCCTCACGGTGGCATCTGAGCCACGGCTTGTAAGTACTCACAACGAAGGGGAATACGCATCTCTTCTTCTTACTCTTCCAATTATCAGGA
This sequence comes from Camelus bactrianus, assembly GCF_048773025.1. Taxonomy (NCBI): domain Eukaryota; kingdom Metazoa; phylum Chordata; class Mammalia; order Artiodactyla; family Camelidae; genus Camelus; species Camelus bactrianus. The sequence goes on along the minus strand of NC_133543.1, from coordinate 37,206,722 downwards.
GTAATCTCCAGAACCTTCCTTACTTTGTTTAAAAGGAGAGAGTACTCTCTATGCCATCCCATGGAGAAAAGAAAAGTCAAAATGTGCCTAAGACTTAGCAGTTACCAAATCTGAATGATCTCTGCCTGGCATTGCTCTTCTGTTCTATGTTTAATATATGGTCTTTGGGGTATTAGGAGGTGAGGACTCATTTTTGTCAACCCTTAATAATTCACAGGGATGTATTTGGCAGCTGCTTTTTATAATGTAAGCTATGTATTGCCTTTTGTCTTGCTTAGGGCTTAGTCTCAAATTCCAAGGTAACAGGAAAATTTCATTTAACATGCTGAACAATTTATATACCATGTTCAAGGCTGATTTTCTGGATAGAGGGAAAGGATGTGCACCCTAGGATTTGAGAGTTCTAGGAGAGTCATTTCTATTTAAAATATGTATATTTCTGCTTAAAATTCTTCAGCTAGGGTCTATTACTTTGGGTTAACAACCTACATACTACTCTTTCAAAATGCAGCAAAGTAAAATTATGTATAACTGGACAAAAGTCCATCTTTGCTACCACTATGTTTACTAAGTTTACTATGATGATTTACTAAGTTTACTAAATTTTCTAGTGTCCAGCACAGTGCCTGGCAAGAAATGGACACTCAGCACATGTTTGTCAAGTAACTGGGTGAGTAAATGAATCATTATGTCCATTTGTGTATGAATAAGTAACCTATGAGCTCCTCTAATAAGGCGTCATACATAGCTTGATCTGGGAAGGACTACGTAGGGGAAGGGCTGAGCTAACACATATTCCTGTAAAGCTGGAGGGAAAGCAAAGGACCCTGGAGAACTGGAGGTTGGGGAGAATATGTAGGAGGGATGTGTGGGCCGCTGAGGACAGCCTTGCTGGTTTTGGACTTTTCTACTTGTTTTTTTACCCCTCTGGCTGTTATGACTGTGCAAATGTTGATCAGCACATTTATTCCACCATGGGTAGAGCAGTAGTGGGAAGGCCTTTGGTAAAACAAAACATTTAAAAAATAGTTGTGTTATTCTTCCCACCAAACAAAAGATTAAATCTGGGCTCAGTCTTGATATAGGGTATTGGCATCTGGCCATCCTGCCATTTGGGAGTCACCCAGTAGAAACTCTCTGTATCATCACAGATTACGGAAACAGAACTCTTGGCTGTGCATCCAGATACCTCTTAGGATCATTTGGAAGCTTTTATTTGGTTTAGTACCCGAGGCCCCTTGCTTTATATTAAAAATGAATGACCTTAGATGTTTATCCGTTTTTTAGTTTTACCTGTACACTGTCCTTCCATGTCATCTTCCATCTTACAGTTTTCTACACTGAGATTCTTTGGGTGACTGGAGTAAGTTGAAAATGCAGTACTGTGAAAGTTTCTAATAATGTTTAAACTAGGTTATCCAGAATATTCTAACTAGTCAACACTTAGACCAAGTTTTTCAATTAGAATCATAAGAATTAAATCAATGTACAGGAGTCAGGCACAGATACGTAAGATTATTTTACTTTTGAGATATCCTTTTTATTTAAACTATGTTCTAAAGATAGTATTTCATTATGTTTAATACTTAATGTACAACTTTTTTTCACTGATATGTTTAGTTGTACCATGAGAAGGTTTTTAATATCTGGTGATACTGATAATTTAGTTATAAATAGCTGAGTTAAGTATTTTTGTGTTAGAAACATAGATTTAATTTTCTAATTTATGTCTTGCCTCTTGTGAATGATGTACAGGTATAATTTCATATTTTGCTTAACATGGACTTAACCGTAGTCCATGTATGCATTACCTATTTTAAATTATTCAAATACAATAAAATAAACATGTGCTTAGAGTAGAGTTGAATGTAACAAAAGCTTTCTTTGAAAATGGAAAAGGCCTTTAGTCTTTCTTAGGTGTCAGGATTGTCTTGTGAACATCTTTTATATTTGTATTTGCGAAACACATCTGTTGGTTAACAGATGCTGCTGATTGCTATTACTACAGTGAGTGAAATATTAAACGAGTTGAAATGTATCCAGGAAGTGAATATGGTAATGTACTGAGTTAAAAAATTTTTAAACTTAGTTACCTTTGACGCTACACGGACTATTTGAATGAGATATTATAGCTCTAAGTTACTAGATATTTTTGCATGCAGGCAAAAAGTAAATAATGAAAGGAACATTATATTTGTGTAGCTGTGGGTAAATGAATGATTTCTAAGTAATAGATTTTTGTGGAGGGAAGAAAATCAAGGGAAGGAGATGAAAATAAATAAAAAAGTAAAACAGTGTGCTCAGTGAGGAGGGTTGGGCTCTGAACTGGCAGATAGCTTTTCACCTGTGCTTGCCCCTTGTTAGCTATGTATACCTGGCAATTTATCACTCTCTCGGGCCTTAATTTCCTCAACCTTAGAATAGAGAAAACAGTTCTTTTTTTTTAAGGTTTATTTATTTATTTATTTATTTTAACAGAGGTACTGGGGATTGAACCTGGGACCTTGTGCATGCTAAGCACACACTCTACCGCTGAGCTATACCCTCTCACCAAAGAAAACAATGCTCCCATGTATGAAGTTTAAATAAAATAATGTATATAAAATCAGTTGCTTAGTGCTTGGCACTATACTTTTGGCATAATAAATGGTAATTTCTTCCCTCCCTCTAAAAAAACTATTTGAACTTGAGATTGTCCAAATGGAATCATAAAATTATAGAGTTATAGAAATGTGTGGCTCACTTAGAAATTACCTAATGCAATGCTTTTAAATTTTGAGATGCAAAACAGGCTTTGGGGGCCAGGAATGCTCTTTAAGAAAGAGAAAGCTATTTCTGGCTTTATAGGCTTACATTAAAAATCACTTTTTATATAATGCATTAGCAGTTCTACAAAATGGCTATTTCAAAAAGTAAATAATTTTGGTATTCTTGCTGATAATCATAGAATTCTAACATTTAGAGTCAGAAGAGGTCTATAGATTATTCAACTCTATTCTTGAGGCTCAGAAAGACTGGGTAACTTGTACAAGATCACAGTGGTACTTTATTTGGGAGACATAAGCCCAGTGTAGTAAAGGTGGAAAGAGGAGAGGGAAGTAACGTAAGAAAAGGTAATTAATAATGAAATACAAGCATTTTAATGTGTAGAGACAACATCAACAAGTCACCTAACAGGTGTATTTGCTTGAAATATGGGACCTTCCTGGAAGATTTGCAACGAACTGCACCTTGGAGCAATCCATGATGAGAGAAAGAGGAGAAACTTATCTGCCTAGTTCAATTTCATCTCTTCTTTCCCAGTGATGGAGTTTATTCCACAGGAAGCTCACAGTCTCACATTTCTAAGTGCTATTATCTAGCATCTTGGTGTTCATTCAGCAAGCTGGACCCGTAGGGTGTGGCACTTCATCTAGTGAAAAAGGGGCTATTCGGCATGGGTGACATGCCGACCAAGAGAAAGAAAAAGGAGGCATTCAAGGGAACCTGTAAAAAAGAACAAGATTTTTACCCAATACACAAGCATTATCAAATTGAATCCTTATAACAATCTTAGGAAATAGTATTATTATTGCTTATTGCTTTATCCCAAAAGTGGTACCCTGCGGGTAGTCATGTTAGTCATCTGAATGACTGAATGATTAAATGAATGGATGAAGGGAACTCTGTTTCCTATTTCCCAAATCAAGATATTTCCCATTATATTACAGCCTCCAAAGGCAAATAAATCCTGCATTTGTATTTTGTCAGACTCTGACATGGCAGCTAAGGGAATGATTCAGAGTCACATTTACATTCTTGGTCCATCTGTCTTATGGAAACACTTGGCTTCTCAAATAGATCATCATTTAGAACTGGAGTCTGAAGCTCAAATCCTCCAGGGACCAGTCAGATAATGTAAATGAATAAATCAATATAAAAGCGATAGGCTGTGGACAGTACAAATGCCATCTAATGTCATTCAAATTTAAATTTCAGCTAAATAAAACAAGTCTGAGGCCAAAGTAGGCTTTCGCCAATCTGCTCTTCATTTTGCATTAATTTTTCCTTTCTTACATTAGTACAATAAACAGATGTGTATATACAAAACAAAAACGTTTTTTTTTTAAAATAATAAGTAACCAAGATCACCTAAGGTTAGCACTGAATTAGTACATACAATCACCAAAAATATCTTTTCTAAAATGTTGCAAAGTCTTATTTAGGTCATATGCTGGCATTCCTGGCTAGACATCTTTCCACTCTCACTAGACTTTGTCAGCACAGACTTGGAACTTGGGATCTAACGTATTACCACTATGCGGTATTGGTATGCATATTAGGAAAGTGTAATGAATCTTAATAGCATTAACTTATTATCCCAGAATGTTCAGTCATACTAATGCAGGTTTGCACTGCCATACACATGCTCATAATTAAGGAAAGGATATTTCTTTACCCTTGTATCTGGGCTTCTCTGATAAGTTGTTATTGCAGCTGACATTCAATGCAAATTGGAGTTTGTTGGCTTCTGATATGCGTACTCGCACTAATCAGCAGATTACTTGTGTGGAGGCTGCCCATCTTTGAAGCTATGCTGTCACATTTAGAATAAATAATAGAGTCTTGCTTTGAATTTATAAAATATTGAATGGCCTAGTTCAGACTCATAAAGGATAGCTTGGTGAGTATGGTTTCCATGTGTTAAAAAAAACCCAAACCTTTTGCTGGACCTTCTAAAGTCTAGAAAATGAACACTATCATTTCACTATAACAGTGACTACTATTGAACAAAATTTGACATAAAGTGGTTACAGCAGCTGAAATCCAGGAAAATTATTAATATAATGTGGTCCCTCTGGTCTGGATTAATAAAACCCCTACTGAAAATGCTAAATATCCACCGCTAACAGCTAGGTGATTGAGTTTAAAATACCTTTTCAGGCTAAATTTGGTTAACATGACAAGTTAACTTTTGTCATCCCATGCTTGAATTTTTTTTTTGGCAGCACTATTTTAATTTTTGATACATTTGGGAAACTGGAGTTGTTATTTCATCATTTTAAATATTTTCAAATGAAAACATCTTCCTGACCTACCTCAGTTGTTACTGTGAAGTTTTTAGTGCTCTTTTTAAGTGAAAATTGTTTTTGAGCAATAATGTTTAAAATGTGTACTAGAGTAAATATGAGTATCATCCTAAAAAAAAAACCTTTCCAGACATACTTTAAGCTACTAAGGCTTCATCACAGAGAGTCCTTAACTCAGACTGGTGACATTAGTAGTATTAACTCCTTGTTGATGAGTGAAAAACTACTGACAAAAAAGCAATAGGATTCTGAATAAATGATAACATCCAGAGCAAAATTTTAGTAAGAACAATTGAGGCATTTGGGGGGAAATTTGAAATGAGCTGAGAGATCAAAACAATTAGATTTCAGAATAAGTATTAATATAAGCAGACACTACAAATTGGGTCAGAACAGTGATAAACTCTGGACTTTGTTAAATAATCTTCATAGTGGTTCTGCAAGGAAATTCTTCTTAGATGAGAAAACTGAGATTCATGGGTGCTGTTATTTGCTTAGCTGATAAATGGTAAAGTAGGCATGTATACCTATATCTGTTGGACTCCAAAATGTTTTTCTTGTCTCTTTCCATAATCACTAGGCTGTCGTGGTGGCAGGTTGAGAACAGTGCTAAGTAAACAGAGAAATGGGAAGCAAGGCTCTGAAGAGCACAGTTGTTTTTCAGACCACTGTTTACATGCTACAACTCAGTGTTAAAAAAAAAAAGCTTTCAAAACTTAAAATAAAATGACTCTTCATACTCCTGGGTTTTCAATAAGGATCTTCTAAAACAATTTAGCTAAAACCAGAAGGTTGTTCACCGCAAGTGAAGGCAGATGTTGAATTTATAATACTGAGACACCTGTGCAAAATGCATATGTACTAGCAGATGTCAACTTTGTCCCTAACAAGCAGATTTTTAATCTTTTAGGAAAGAGATTTTGAGTTTCTGTGAGTGGACTTCTAATAAGCTACCATTATATAGCAACCACGTTTACTTTTAGTGTTTTCAACTTCTGTGGGACAGCTCCCACTACTCTGGTTTCAATACCATTTAAATAGCCAGTGTCACTCTAGATTATTGACACATTTATGCTGCTGATTATACGTTTGAATGTCCATGTGTCAGAATAAAGAAAAACAGGTAGAGATTTGTGAGAAGCCTTTTTTAGACAACATATGGTCTTAATACTTTCTGGATCATCCCACTGAGTGAATTTTGAATAGTAAAAGAGAGAAATTAGTTTTTTCTTAAGGGTGGAATTTTTCGTGCTGTGTACATTCAGTTACCAAAGCAACTGGCCATTACCAAAAACTACTTTTAGCTTTGATAGTGTAGCTTTATATCTAGGCTATATTTGTTTTCTATTGCTGTGTAACAAATTGCCACACACCCAGTGGCTTAAAACAACACCCACTTATTAGCTCACAGTCTTTTATGTCAGAAGCCCAGAATGGCAAAGCTGAGTTCTCTGCTCTGGGTCTCACAGGCCAAAATCAAGATGTTGGCAGAGCTGAGTTCTTGTTCAGAGGTAAAAATCTGCTTCTAAGCTTATTCTTGTTGGCAGAATTCAGTTTCCTGTGGCTGTTGGACCAAAGTTCCCATGTCCTTGCTAGTTGTCAGCTTGAGGGCTGTTCTCAGTGTCTAAAAGACCTGAGAAGGTCCTTTGTGTGTGGCCTCCTTCATCTCCAAGCCAGAAACCTTGTTTCAGCTCCTCATTCCTGAAATCCATCTGACTTCCTCCTCTGCTACCCTCTACTCACTAGATCAAACTCTGCTTTTTAAAGGGTTCATTAGGCTAGGCTCACCTAGATAATTTGAGTTCCTTTTTGATTAACCAAAGTCAACCAGTTGGTAAACTTAATTTCATCTACAAACAATTCCTTTTGCCATTTTTTAAGAGTTTTTCAGAGAAATGGAACTAATAGGATATTGAATCCAAACATGGACCAAAGCCATTTGAAACTTCAGTCCATCTCTGACCCTATCTAGCTCAAATGCTATCAGGAACAAAGTGGTCAGTCCTTACCAGCAGTGGCATAGAAGGTGCAGTAAGTGTTAACCAAAGGTGAACTCCGTCTAATTAACACCCTGGCTCAGCCCAGCTCAACTTGACTTTTGGAAAAATCTAAATCATCGTCTATGTGCTGTAACTACCAAACAGAGAAAAAGGCTTAAATTCTCTAGAAAATAAATAAAATAAAACAAAAACAAAACCATACCTTCAGCTTCTATTATTTCTTTATGCACAATGCCTAGAACTCAACTGAAACATATGAAACATGCAAGGAAGCAGGAATAAGTGGTGCATAATCAAAAGAAAGAGTAGTCAGTAAGAGCAGGCCCACAAGCAATTGGAATCCCAGAAGAAAAGAAAAGAAAATCGTGTAAAGAATATTTCTATAAATAATGGTCAAAATTTTTCTAAATTAAATGAAAAATATTGATCCACAAGTTTTTAGAAGCTCATTGAATGCTTCTCGTGGGATGAACACCTTACCAGACTATATGCACAGAGGCACATGACTATCAACCTGCTGAAATCCAAAACAAAGAGAAAATATTGAAAGCAGCAAGAGAATAAGCACGCATTACATACAGAGGAGTAATGATACAAATTATGCCTGACTTCTCATCAGAAACAATGGAAGCCACAAGGTAATGGAATGCCATTTCTGAAGCACTTAATGAAAAAGAACTGTCATGATTATGCATAACTATGTGAATAGTTGGAATAATCATTCAAATATGAAGGCATGTTTTCAGAGAGACTTTTTGGCAATAGATCCACACAGTAGACATACTAAAAGAAGTTCTTCAGGCTAAAGGACCCTGTAAATCCAGAAACTTGGATCTATAGGAAGGAATAAAGAGTGGTGGAAATGGTAAATATGTGGGTAAACATTTGTAAAAATTAAATTTAAAAAATTCTTAAACTGACTATTTAACGCAAAATAATTACAATTAGTTTTCGGTTATATAAATAATGTACAAATACTATATATAACAACAACCATACAAAGGACAGGGAAGAAGTAAATTTGAAGTGTACTATTACAAGTTTCTCACACTATACTGGAACTGGTATACTATTAAAATTAGGTTATTGTGAGTTAAGGATGCATAGTGTCATCATGAGAGCAACCATTAAAACATTAAGACAATGAGATATAGCTAAGGAGCCAATAGAGGTGATAAAACTGATGAATAAAAAGTTGATCCAAAGGAAGTAAAATAAAGGAGGAAAAAGAGATAAAGAGCAGACAGGAGGTATAGAAAACAAATATAATGGTAGTCTTAAACACAACTTAAGATATTATAATTAAGAATCAATAATTTAGGGCTTTGTAATTATATGTAAACAGTTTAAAAACTTAAAAGGCACAGATTATTAGGATAAAAAAAAATCATGTGCTACTTACCAGGGATCACCTTAAAGACATAAGTAGCATACTGTGAAATAATCACAAATCAGGAAATCACAAGTAGAAATTAGAAAATATTTTAAACTGTATTTTAGCAAAAACACAAAATATCAAAATATGTGAGATGCATTTGCAGCAAAGCTTTGAGGGAAGTTTATACCTTTAAATGCCTATGTTAGAACAGAAGAAAATTTCAAGTTAAGAAGCTAATCAAAAGAGTAAATTAAATGCAAATAAGTAGGGAAAACGGAAAGAAAATAAGTGGGAAATCAATGAAAGAAAAGGACAAGACAGAAAAATTAATAAAACCGAGTTAATTATTTGAATAGAATGATGAAACTGACACCCTTGCAAGGGTGATGAGAGCAAGAGAGTGAGAGAGAGAGGAAGAGGGGAGGAGAGGAAAGAAGAGAGGAGATAAATTAATTAGCAATATCAGAAATGAGAAATCCTGTAAGAATGAAAAGCTTGATAATGAAATATTGTGGACAACTTCATGCCATGGTTAAATTCCTTGAAAATCACTACTTACTTAAACTGACACAGAAAAAAAATAGAAAATACTGATAGCCTGATACTTGTTAAAGAAATTAAACTTATAAGGGACAAATTGACCCCCAAAGAGATGTCTAGGCCTAGACACCTTCACAAGAATTCTGTCAAACATCTAAGGAAGAAATGGGACAAATCTTACCCAAATCCTTTCAGAAACCAGAGGAGGGAATACTTCCTAACTTATTTCATGAATCTGGCATAAACTTGGTAACACGATCTTAATGACAAAGACATAACAAGTAAGTAAAATTATAGGTCAAAAATTGATTGTACTTCTAGGTGTGGAACATCATCAGTAACTTTTATTCATGGCAAGTAGCACTTATTTGAAAGTCTGTATTACTTGTCATTACAGAAAGCCATCTCATTCATAATGGTGAATTCAGCCCAATGGAATGTCTTCTTCTCTTCCTGGTCAGTGAGTTGTCTCCTCAAGAACTGGTTTTGGTGGGAAAATATGGCAAAAATTGAGTCTGCACTGGCAAATTGAACTGTTTGTGTATGGATGTGTGTGTGTGTATGTCTCTGTGTCTGTGTGTATTCATAGGAGTGTCATGGGTTAGGGTTGTGAATATCTCATTTGGAATAAGTTGAATATAAGGATAGTGGTGAAGGATGCAATCTTTCTTACATAAGAGGGATTTTTTTGGACTGAGTTTATGAAATATTGGAAATATATAGTAAGTTCTGAAGTCTCTTTATGTCCGTGTTTATTCTTTGTTCGTTCATTATCAAAATACGATAACACCCAAAATCCAAAAAACAAGCTCTCTGTGAAGCATGAGAAATGTTCAAGGATTGCAGAAAATTTGAATTAAATGCATTCTAAACATACCCCTTCAAAAAATAGAACTTACTTTTTAGAGTAGTTTTGAGTTTATAGCAAAATTGAGTGGAAAATACAGAGTTCTCATATACACCCTGCCTCTACACATGCATAGCCTCTCCCATTATCTACATCCCTAACCAGAATGGTACATTTGTTACAGTTGATGAACCTTCATTAACACATCATTATCACCCAAATCAGAGTTTACTTCAGGATCCACTCTTGGTGTTGATATTTTATGGATTTGGACAAATGTATAATAACGTGTATTCATCATTAGAGCATCATACAGAGTATTTTTACCACCCTAAAACTCCTGTTGTCTGCCTGTATTCTCCTAAGAGTTTTATAGTTTTGTGTTTTACATTTAGGGGTGCTAATGTGCATGATCTTGTGTTTTAAATTTTAAATTCCACTTGTTCGTTACTGGTATATAGGAAAGCAGTTTGCTTTTTGTATGCCGACTTTGTATCCTGCAGCCTTGGTATAATTTCTTATTAGTTCCAGGAGGTTTGTTGTTGTTGTCTTTCTTTTTCTTGTTATATTACATTAGCTAGAACTTCCAGTACCGTGTTAAAAGGGAGTGGTGTGAGAGAACATCCTTGCCTTCTTTCTAGTCTTAGAGGGAAATTTTCTAGATTCTTACTATTAAGTATGATGCTAGCTGTAGGTTTTTCATAGATGTTCTTTGTCAAGTTGAGAAAGTTTTGCTCCTAGTTTGCTGAGTGTTTTTATCGTGACAGGGGTTGGATTTTGTCAGATGCTTTTCCTTCATCTATTGATATGATCATTTGATTTTTCTTCTTTGCCTGTTGATGGTAAGGGATTTACATCAGTTGATTTTCAAACATTGTACCAGCCTGCGTACCCAGATAAATTCCTCTTAGTCATGGTGTATAATTATTTTTATGCATTGTTGAATTCAATTTACTAGTAATTTGTTGAGAATTTTTGCATCTATTTTCATGAGAGATATTGGCTTGTAGTTTTCTTTCCTTGTAATTTCTTTGTCTGATTTTGGTATTAAGGTAATTTTGGCCTTATAGCATGAGTTAGGAAGTATCTCCTCTGCTTCTATCATTTCAAAAATGTTGTAGAGAATTGGTATAGTTTCTTCCTTAAATGTTTGGTAGAATTCTCCTGTGAACCTATTTTGGGCTGGTGCTTTCTGTTTTAGAAGGTTTTTAATTATTGATTCAATTTCTTTAATTGTTATAGGCCTGTTCACATTGTCTATATCTTCTTGTGTGAGTTTTGGCACTTTGTGACTTCCAAGGAATTGGTCCATATCAGATTTTCTCTTTAGGTAATAATTATTTGTGTGTCTAGTGCAGTAACACTCATGATTAATTGTTGATAATATTGAGTAACATCTTTAAGAGTGGGGGCGGTCAGTAAACAAAATTTCCTATTCAGAAAAAAATAACTAGCAGATTTCTCATGGACTAGGACTGCATATCACTGTGAATTTGTTCACCTTACCATTAGGTATGCTCATTTATTCATTTATTCATACATTAAAGTCTCAAGTAAGTAACCTGGGAAGGCCAAGCTCTATCTTAATGTTCAGGGACTCTGGATTAGGTACCACTGAATTGGCATAATCTATTAGATACAGGTTATTCACTTGAGGAGATAAGTATTTTTACCTTTTGGCCAAAATATACATTTGTAGCTTTCAGAGAAGCTTGTTGCGGCCTTACAGGGATCAGATTGTTGTATCTCATGTATAGTCTTGTTTTTAAAGAAACATAGTATCAATAAATGGAAATGTTCTCATTTCAGACTACTGTATAAGGTCAAAACTCACACATATGTGGGTGGAGGAGAAGATTTTCCTGAAGGGAATGGGGTTGTTAGTCTGGGGTCAGGAAGTAAAGACCTCCATGTTGGTCTTGCATTGAACAAAGAAGAATCATTTCTCTTCTCTTGGAGACTGGGAGGCACATGGCCCAGATGTGAAGTCCTGAGATGCCGGAAACATTTCTACTGATGGAAGGTGAGGGTAGGGGTGATGGAAGTCATCACCTGCTCTTTAGTACATAATAACAGGCTGGAATCAAAGGAAGAGCTGGTCAGGAAGAGTCTCTAGAATGGATCTGAGTCCAACAGAAGTTTTAGGCTAATTTATTATCATTGAACACCCCCCATAAGGTCTGTGGAAAGGTATAGCTCAGTCTTTGCTATGCTGAGGGGATTTTAGAAAAGGACAGGTACATATTTGGAAAAATTGATAATAGAATTGCATTGTTTCCTTTCCTCTTATCTGTTTTCAATATTGCCCACTGGTTATGCCCATTAAGTAGAATGGAGCCTAGCAGAGAGCTCACAAGGGTCACATGAGGTGGCAAGTTAAGACTGGTTGGAAAAATCTGATGGACTCATGAAAGGAGAGACAGATAGTGCTTTGAAACCTCTAATAAATAGCTGGGGAAAAATTCAAAGGGAGCTAATTTCAGGCATAAATGCAGAGAAGACTTGTAGCTTACAATTTGGATTATACATGCAAATACAGAAACTCAAGGACTATCTAAACAGTGCCATTGGCACTCAGTGCATTCTGCCTAGTGAGCTGTTACTTGAATGGATTGAGTTAGGAGATGGGCCAGCCTGCATTTAACCCTTCTTGGTGTTTCACTTTTGCTGTCATTGTCCTTCTTTTTCTAAAGTATTACAATTTTTAAAAATGTGATTCACTTTTTGCTCTCCATCCCTATTTATCAAATTAAGGATTTTTAGAGAGAAAAGAAACACAAAATAAAAAATTTAAAAACTGGTTTATTTCCCTTTCCTTCCTTCCTTGCTTCCCTCTCTTTCTCATTCCTCCCTTCCTCCCTTTCTCCCTTCCTTTCTTTCATCTTTGTTCTCTCTTTCTTCCTTGGAAAAAAACCTTACATTTATTAAGCGCCTGCCATATGCCTAGCACTGTCAAGCACATTCACTCAGTGCTGACAGCAGGTTACCATAACATAGCATAAGGCTTAAGGGCTTGGACTCAATAGTCGGCTTGATTGGGTTGAAATCCAGGCTCCATCCATACTAGCCAATGTTAATTATGGTACAGACAATACTACATCTAAGTTTCATTTTGGACAAACAGAGGATTCATGACTCCTTATAATTAGATAGTATCCTGTGAATAATTTTAGTGAATAGAATAATAGCAGAAATGATATGTACCACTTCTGAGTTGGGTATCTGGTGTGCCTTCCCCATGTTCTGTACCCCTCAGCCATCTCCACCTGCTGGCTGGATGACACTAGTGAGATACTGAAGGTGCAGAATAGCAGAGCCCCATTAAGGAGGGAGGGGATCCATGCAGCAGCATTTAGAGCGATGCTGCCCAGGAGGGCTGCTTTAGCTTTGTAGTAGAATTAGGCTTTGTATAAAGCCACTGAAGTTTTGAGATTATTTTTAAATTAATAAATGTTGATTACTCTGACAAATACATTACCTTGGGCAAATTCCTTAACATCTGAGCTTCAGTTTCCTCATCGGTTAAAATGGGGATAAAATTAAAACCTACTTCATAGAGAGTCATTACAAACATTAAATGGCATCAAGCAACAATTGTCTGAGGTACAGTACAGTAAGTGTATAAAACAGTAACTTTCATGTTCAGTTTTACAAATTTAGGACACTAAGGTATAGAAATATTTGACTGATTTTCTTCCTGAAAGGATGGCTGCTTTATCCTAACTGTGCTCTAAAACTATAATTATGATTAGTATTGATTTACTTATTGCCTCCTACTGTCTATGAAGTGGGGAATACAGCTTATGCATATCAGTTTCCTAAGATTCAGCCATAATCTTTAAGTACAGAAGATTAGTTTAACACCTTTGGCATGTATTCCAAGTAACAGAATATACTCTAATTAGATCTGCAAAAGCTGCTACCTTGATTACCAGATATACTAGTTATCTTGTCAGTCATTGATCTTATAATTATAAGGGAGGATGCTGTTATTTTCAAGTGATCTGGGCTAAATTCTGTCCTTGAGTTCAGGGGCTCTAATTGAGTCCCAGCCCAGTAGCTGTTTATGCTATTCTGGTGCATATAGCAATTAACTGCATTTCTTTATCCTCAAGATTAAAATACTTTACAATTATACCATATAGACTCAAATCACCTAATCCCACCACCCTAAAATAACAGTTTAAATTTAAATCCATAAATGGTAAGAAAAAAGAGTAATATTCACTCTCTGATTAATTAAATTAGCTTAATTTTAATCAGTAGACATTATCTGTAGACTTTTCTTAATGTGTATCACAATTTGCATAGTGCTTTGCATTGATTGAGAAGATAGCAATCTTTATTTTCCCTCATATGAATTTATAAAGAAGTATTTTAACTCTATTTTGTCATGTATTTGCTTTTAGAGTATATTATATATGCAATCCCTTTCTGCAGGTATAGACTAATATTTTACCATATGCATCTTCAGGTTAGCAATTATGTGTTTTACATCTTTTTAAAACTCACAGGCCCTAGGACTTACTTCACATTATCAGATGCAATACATGTCTTCCACCTCTTTACAGAGCAAGAGTGATGACTGGACATTTAGGGCTCAGCAGCTGCAACACTGCACTTTTCTTTAAATTCCTCAAACACCTCCTCTGTTCTGCTTTTCCTGACCTATTGGTTTTTACCTGAACACTATCAACAAGCAACCTATTTTCAGAAAGGCCTCATTGTTCAAGTAGTTGTTTTTTTTTTTTTTTTTGAGCTAAAAATCTGATTTGTAGTAATTTTTACCTATTGTTTTAATGGACCTAATGTGACCCCTTGGAATGACACAAGTCTGAATCCTCTTTAAGTTACCTTGTTGGTGAGAAAGTCATAAAAGTGCTTCTTGTATTAGGTTAAAAAAAAAAAGGCAATATCATCAACAAGCTTGAGATGAGAGATGTAGGCCTTGCCTCTGCCACTTTCCCCCCGGTGGTTTTTAGCCACCATTTAAACTTTTTTAGCCTCAGTTTACTTATCTAGAAATTAAAGACAATAATATTAACTTTATTTTCCAAAGGTAAATTTTTATCTCAAGTTTATGGTTATATAATTTTCATGCTAGAAATTTCACCCTCCATAAGTCTAATTTGTTGAGTTTTGAGAAAAACAGAGCCATGTAATTAAGATACATCTTGAAAAGTTCTCTTCTGCTTTGAAATCAATTCCCTCTACCAACCTCAAGCCCCTGGCAACGACTTGTCTTATTTCTGTCTTTATAGTTTTGTCTTCTTCAGACTGTCACATAAATGTAACTGTAGAGTATGTGGCCTTTTGTATCTGGATTCTGTCAGCACAATGCTTTTGAGATTCTTTCATGCTGTTGCATGTACCTGTAAATTGTTCCTTTTCATTGCAAAGTAGTATTTTATGTATCCATGCCCTACAGTTTTATCTACTGATTCACCAGCTGATGGACCTTTGGGGTTGTTTCCAGTTTGGGGTGATAAACATTTGAATACAGGTTATTGTAGATTTATGTTATCCTTTCTCTTGGGAAGGTATCTAGGAGGAGGACTGCTGGGTTGTATGGCAAGTGTAATCAAGTGTCTAACTCCGTTTTTGATGTTTGACCACAGATAACTTTCAAGCCCCACCCCTCCCCTTTTTTTTAACATCTGGGCAAGCCATAAAAAAGCCCATGTGCCCCCTCCCTTGGTGCCAGTGGAGAAGTTCAAACTATTCTGCAATCCTCACCTTGGTTCTAACCACAATAAAAAACAAAGCCATCACTCCTCCCTTTGTTCAAGTCATTTTGAACTGATTTGGGTGCTTTCCCTGCCTGCCCCAGAGAGCCTCATTATGTGAGTAATAAACTTTTTCATATTCTCTTGATGCATATGTGGCATTAATTGTCTTGACATCTGAACCAATTTTGTGAGGGGGGATTGATCCTGCCT
This sequence comes from Camelus bactrianus, assembly GCF_048773025.1. Classification (NCBI taxonomy): domain Eukaryota; kingdom Metazoa; phylum Chordata; class Mammalia; order Artiodactyla; family Camelidae; genus Camelus; species Camelus bactrianus. The sequence goes on along the minus strand of NC_133543.1, from coordinate 37,190,949 downwards.
TCAGCAAGATTACCACAAAATAATGAGCATGGGTTTAACCTTATAAGAAAATACCAACTCACTTCTAAAATGGCTGTGCCGTATGGTATTTCTACCAGCAACAAGGAGGGTTCCAGTTGCTCTGCAGCCTCACTGACACTCCGTGCTGTCACCCTTTATCATTGTAGTCATTGCAGTAGGTGTGTCTTATTTCCTCATTGGGGTTTTAATCTGCATTTCCTAATAATGATGTTGAACTTTTCCCCTTATGTACTTATTTGTAATCATTTGCAATTAGTATGTCTTCTTTGGTGGAATGTCTATTCAAACCATTTGGCTATTTTTTAATGATTTTTTTTTTAATTGAAGTATAGACAGCTTACAATGTTATGTTTCTGGATTCTCTGTTCTTCTCCAGTGATACTATCCTTACATCAATGCCGGTCTTGATATTGCAGTTTTATATAAATCTTGAAATCAGAATGAGTTCTCTATCTTTAGTTTTTAAATTGGTTTTAGTTACTCTAAATCCTTTGCATTTTCATGTGAATTTTGGAATCAGCAAATTAAAAAAAAAAAAGGCTCCTGGGGTTTTTGATTAGTATTACTTTGAATCTGCAGATCAATTTGAATAGAATGAATATCATTACAATATTGAATTACCTAATTCTTGAACAAAGTACATCACTCTCTTAGATTAGTTTTCTTTAATTTTTCTCAGAAAAGTTTTAATTTTCAGTGACAGGTCCTGCACATGGTTTGTTAGATCTGCCCCTAAGTGTTTCATGTTTTTTCTCTTAAATGTTATTGTTAGTGGCACTGTCTGTTTGATTGCAGTTCCCAAGTATTCATAATCATTAAGTATAAGTACAATTGAGTTTTTAAAATATTGTATCATGCCTTGTACGAGTGAAAATATTGTATTGTGCCTTTACATGCAACCTTAATGGACTCACAAATTGATTTTTAGTAATTTTTTTGTTGTAAATTCTTTAGGATATTTTAGGTGGATAACCATGTTGTATGTAATAAAGATAGTTTTACTTCTGCTTCACCAATTTGAATGATATTTATTTCTTTTTCTTAACATTGTGCAGGCTAGGACCCCCAAACAATGGTGACTAAAAGGGTTGAAAGAGGAATTCCTTGCCTTGTTTTTGGTCTTAAGGGCAATTCATTTAGCCTTTCATCCTTAACTGATGTTAGCTGTGGGTTTTTCAAAATGCCCCTTATCAGGGGAAGGAAAATCTTCACCTTTAATTCACTGAGAGTTTTTTTCTTTTTTTCCCTTTCATTCTTATCATGAATGGATATGGAAACTTGTCGAATGCTTATTCTGCATCTGTGGAAATGATCTGATGGTTTTGATGTGTTGATATGATGAACTACACTGATTATTTTCGAATGTTGAACCAACCTTTTATTCCATGACATCCCACTTGTTCATAATTTATTTTCCTAAAGTATTGTTTGACTTGCTTTTATCATATTTTTTATGAAGTTTTGTGTCTATGTACCTGAGAAATATTGGTCTAGAGTTTTCTTTCTTGCATTGTCTTTGTCTGGTTTTAGTTTCAGTGTGCTGGTTCTATAAAATGAGTTGAGACATCATCTCACCTCTTCTAGTTTCAGGAAGAGTTTGTGTAGAATTGATATTATTGCTTTCTTACACATTTGGTAGATTTCACGAGTTACACCATCTAGGCTATAGTTGGTGGAGATTTTTAAACATGAATTAAATTTAAGAGATAGAAAGCATGAGTTTTGTTTGATATAATTTATTTTTGCTATTGTTTTCTTTCCCTTTGGAGGAAGTATTGGACAATTTGTATTTATACCACTGCCATTGCCTGGGCTATGGGAAATATTAGAATCCATGATTTCCTATGTTCTCTGGACAGTTGTGTCTTTCTGTATGTTAGGAGTACTTCTGGGACTGAAAGTAAGAGGAAACCCAATTCCTAAGTAGGGAATTGTGCTTCCCCTTAGGATGTTGAAAAATCTAAGAGAATGTTGGAACCATACAGCCGAAGAGAAAAAGCTGAATAGTCTACAAAATCAGCTCCTTTCAGTAGTATCAGCTAGCTCTTCTATTTCCCGCAGCCTCTCTTGCTTTGCATACCGGCCTTCATTCTCATGCTTGAAGCTTTGTGGTTGCAATAGGGCTGCCGTTGTCTCAAGTTCAAGGCAGAAGAGAAGGAAATGGGTCTGTTCTAGTAGCCTCTGGCTCTTTTGTCAAGAAAAACATTTTTTCTAGAAAAGCCAGCACTAATATCTCACTGGCCAGAAGTGTGCCAAATGGCCTCTTCATTATTCCTTCATTAGTAGATGTGTTTCTGTCTAAAACTGATTCTCTCCCATTCTGCATGTCTTCCCATGAATGCCTACCACAAAGTGTCAGTGTTACCTAATATGGTATTTAATTGTTAGTATCTAGAATTTAGTTTTAACTGTTTAAAATATTTACCCAGAGGGTAGCTTATGAAAATTTCAGAAAATGAGTATTTATTTTCTGTTACTTCAGATCTCCTTTACAACCATCTTTATTTATCATTCTTACTGCTCACCGTATTTCTTTTTTCTCTCTTTCCTAAAAACATTACTTGAAAGCTTTTGTTTTCAAGTTAGTAATATCCTGGAATCACAGTTTCCTCAGACTTTTAAAAATGATCTTTGACCCTTTTCATGGACCAAATTCAATTGTTGTAAGAATATAATTTTCAGGAATTTTAAGCCATGGAATAGCTTATTTCTCTTGCAGAAAATCTTGTTCAGAGCCCTTATATATAAAATATATGGAAGTGAAGGTTTCTAGTTGAAGGAGGTTGAGGGTGGGGATGGGAGGTGAGGAGGCTTTTCCTAGGTGACACTTCTGTGGCTCCAGACCCCCTGCAAAGCACAGCTTGAGAACGAGTTTTGCAGGCAATAGTTAAATTAAGTAAATTAAGTAAAATCTTTTCTTTTTATGGCAATTTCTTTCTTCTTCTCTGGATATTTATTGAACATACACCAATGACAAAACATTCTGCTGTGCATTAATTATATCCTACTCTTATTTTTAAGGGGTACCTTTCTATCAAAAGAGTAAATGAAAACACAAACATTCTCAAAAATCACTAGGAACCTATTCCGGGCAGCTTGTGGTGATTACATTCCTTCTTTACAGTAGAATGCCAACCAATAAGCATGATAGAATTAGAAAAGTCACCGTTTGGCAATCTTCATAAGAAGATTTTATTGAGGCAAAAATCATCAATTAGTGCTAAGTAGAGGTTGAAAGTGTGAAAAGTGCCGGGATGTTTAGATAACCTCAAAGTGTATTCTCATAAGATACTTATTAATTAAAAGGGGAAAATATTAGCTTTATAGTAGGGACCTGACATATGCCACCTTAAACAAGTGAGCAAAGTTAACATCACCAGCCCTGGGATAAACTGACATCATGTGTCTCCTAATGTGTTACACTGAGGAGAACAAAACATCACATCTATGCTATTCCAGGCCTCACATGCATATGTTGAGTTGTATCATAAGAAAACATCAGACAAACCCAATTTGAAGGGTATTCTACAAACTAATAAGACTATACTGTTCAAAAATACCCATGAAATGAAAATGAAATTTTTCTGAGATACGTTTCTAGATTAAAAGAGACTAAACATATGTTAGATCTGAATGTAATGTATAAACTGAGATTTTCTTCTACTGTAAACGACATTGTTGGGATAGTTGGTGAAACTGAGGTTTATAGATTATCTGATAGTATCAAAACTGATTAAGAGTTGGAGTGATGGAGCAAATGTGGTAAAATAGCAACATTTAGAAAATCTGGATGAAGGTTATATGGGAATTCTAATTCTAGGTAGTATTCTTGCAACCTTTCTGTAAGCCTGAATTTATACCAAAAATGAACAAAGATAGATATCTTGTTTATCTGTCTAAAAGAATCTGGAAAAAGCCCCTCTTCTTCTCCATGTGTGAAAATAGATACCAAATAGATTCTCATGCTTTCTAATGCCTACATATAAGGTGACAAAATTAATACACTGTCAATATCTAATTAATGCAAAGTAGCAATTTTAAAATAATCTCATTATAAAAGAATATTCATGTTATGTCTTTGCCACTTTTAATGGCATCATTAAGGGAAGACTTTATTTGTTGCTTAATATATTTTCTGTCCTCTTGCCTCAACACATTTATTGTTTCATTTTATTCCACATCTTTCAGTGATAGATATTGACATTGGGTCAAAATCTATGGGTTTTTCTCTGAAAACTCTGAACTATATTTTGAAAAATGTATCAATTTTAGCACCAAAGAGGCAAATGGATTGCTTAGTTGTTAAATAATCTTAATGAGATGTCAACAGCAAAAAAATATTCTCAGTCCTCAGCAAGGTCTTTAGATAATGAAACATTGATTTTTTTTTTAAACCTCTAAAGCCATTTTACTTACTGTATAGGAAATAAATGAAAAATAGTTATTTGTTTCCAAAGGCACAATCCATTTTCAGATAATTTGATATTTAAAATTATTTACAATTTCTGTATCTTCATTAGCTATTCGTGTATTTTGCATTGTGCTTTTTTGAGTAAACGTCTCAAGTTCATTGTCAAAGCAAGTCTTAGGCCAAGACTGACCTGAATTAAGTCATTAGAGAGATTATGCTTGTGGGGAAGTATACATATTTTAGTTAGAAAATGCTTTATGGAATCAATAAACATGATGTAAGAATCTATTGTTCTAACTTGTTTATTTTCATTCTTTCATTTATTTAAATAGAAGTATGATTGAAATTGCTTTGCCATTTGGGTCAAAGGTTTACAGTATTCATGAGAATTATTTTGAATCCAAGGCCTCTGTTTATCCAGTTTGAATTCTTTAGTTCTAAGCATTTAAACAAAACAAAACTAAAAATCTCCTATTTAGTAAGTTGGAAGAATAGTAGTTGTTCATTGACTACAAAATCATGTTAAATACAAATTAAATACCCTATTTTAGGGAAACAGCAGTGTGATTCTAAGTGAGAGGTTCAGAATAGCTAAAGTGGGCTTACTTTCAGAACGGCAAGGAACCTCTAGTCTTCAGATACAGAAACATTTCTGGAGTGTCCCGCCTTTGGAAACTACTACTTCAGAAGAGATTGGGAGTCACATTTTTCACAGCAAACTCCAAGAATGTGAACCGTTTTCATTTATTCTGGTTTCCAAATGGAAGCATTTTCCTCTGTGTTTGAGAATAATAAGCATGATAGTTAAGTTTTGGCCTGGTTTTGCACTCCAAGTCCCACACATGTTATTTCCAGCTAGTTTTGTTCTTGCTTTTGACAATGAAAGCTCAATAGATCAGCTAAATATAGTTGAACAAGAAACTACTTCAAAATTCAGTGGCTTTAAACAAGAATCATTTCTTGGCAAGCTCTTCTCATGGCAACGGAAATGATACAAAAGAGCAACTGGAAGACTGTATTTCTACTCAGATCATATAAATACCAAAGTAAGTCACATGATCAAGTCCAAGGTCAAGGGACAGAGCTGCAAAATTACAAGACCAAATGAGGACAATGAAAACTACGGACCAGTAATGCAACCTATAGTAACATGAGAAAATATCTGATATATTGTTTTATTTTAAAATTTAATTATTTATTTATTTCTTAATGAATGAAATTCATATTTCATAAATTCTTATAGCGCTTTACAATTTTCAAAAGTTTCACACACACACTAGTTCATATAATCCCATCCCTTTTTTCAATCCCCTACCCCTATGTTGTCCCTACCCTTCCCTCTCCCTGCTGATAATCACTAATTTGTTCTCTGTATCTCTGAGTCTGCTTCTTTTTTGTTTTATTCATTAGTTTGTTGTATTTTTTTAGATTTCACATATAAATAATGTCATACAATATTTGTCTTTCTCTGTCTGACTTATTTCACTTAGCATAATGCCCTCCAAGTTCATCCACGTTGTTGCAAATAGTACAATATCATTCTTTTTATAGCTGAGTAATATTCCATTATGTGTATATGCCACATTTTCTTTATCCATTCATCTGTTGATGGAAATTTATGTTGCTTCCATACCTTGGCAACTATAAATAATGATGCTATGAACATTGAGGTGCATGTGTCTTTTTGATTTAGTGTCTTTGGGGGTATTTTGGTATATACTGCTCCTATTCCATATGTTTTTTTCATGTCAGTGCTTTTTGATGAAAATAGTGTTGTCTCACCAAGTTACAAATATATCACTTTAGAAGGAGGACAAGCCTTTATAGAAATTGTGAATGTCTTGTTTAGAATAATGGGGTATCAGACTGTTAATATCTGTTAGAGATTTGCTAGCCAAATTTTATGACAGATTCAGTTTTAATACAAAGAAGAATCTCATAATCCTTTCAGAGCAAAGACTATGGAGAAGTTAATGAATTGGCAGGAAAATAATCAATTCTGTGTTAGAGAGGTGGTAGGAAGCTTGAGCTTCTAAGGAAGAACTCACACAGCCCGGTTCTGGTGCTAAGAACTGACCTCCGTCTGTTACAGTGGAAGAGAGGAACCTTCACTCCAAGTAAAACAGAGAGACAGTGACAAAGCGAAATCCCTTCAGGGGGCAGTAATTCTGATGGTTTGTTGTGTGTGGAGAAAGAATAAAATGTCTCTTTCAAGATTTAATGACGATTTTCAGATTTAAATATATTGCAAAATAATTTGTTTGAGAGCTGTGGACATGACCCTTTCTGTTTGAGAAACTGTTGTGCCTGAAATGGTTTAGAACTTTTAGCAAATACGTCTAAATTCTTTTTATTGTGGGAGTTTTTATGCTTCGATGTTTGAATATGAACTGAATGCTTAAGAGCTTGTTATAAACACCTGAAGAGAGAGGGTTTATAGTCCCCACACATTGAGAATCTTAACAAAGGTGCTAATAAAACGCCATCTGGACAAACAGCATCCGTTGCCAGCAGTTGTGCCATCATGATGGTACAAGTTCACAGCACCTGACTGGGTAACTGTTAAATGTGCTACCTGTCAAATCTGAGTCACGGTTACAAGTATTCAGAAGCATTGATTTTTTTCATACTGACAGAGGCATTTATCACTTTTCACTCAGAATAGGTCTGATTTAAGCAGATATATTATACTCTGGTTGTACTGGAAATCAAGATCCCTGGGATCTGGGGTTTAGTCTTTAGTTTTCCAGTATCTCCCTATGTGACGTGTCCAGTTTTCAGCTCCTCATCTTTTTAAGGAGAGGGTGGGAAAAGATAAATTCTTAGATCACATCCAGCTCGAATATTCACAAAAGCCATTGTGCTGGCTGAGTTTGTGGGGCATTCCCTCTGACCTACCTAGGAGATCTTTCCTAGACCCTCCTGTTGCCTCAAGTAACACGTGAAGCATGATAAAACTGTGATCCACAAATGGGTTATATTGTCGTGGAAATCCCATAAAACCAAGGCTGCAGATATTTGAAAAACATGAAATGTATTTCTGTTCATGAGAAAAATGCAAGGGAATTTTCTTACGATCTTTGAACTAGCATTTAATAAATACAAAACACCCTCTTCAGGGACTGATCACAAAGGAAAAGACTGATCACAAAGACACTGGATTTGAAGATCTACTGATTCACTTCTCTTTTTTGTGTGTGGATGAGAAAGGTAGCAGCTATGTATTAGGACTCTTTTGGCTAAAATGGAGAAGAGGATCATTCATGCACCTGGCATTTGGGGCTGGCATGTACAAGTGTGCAGGTGGTGTGCCAGACAAGTCCAGAGGAGGCCGTTCTCTCAGCCCCTGATGTGAGCGCCCTTGTAGCACTGTGCAGTGCAGAGCCTGCTTACCTGGGTGTGGAGGCCCTACAGCATGTTAGCTTCAAAATGGCATTGCTGAGGACATGACCTCACAAGAATCCTTTGGAGTGGGATGGCAGCAGAGCTGGCTTCATGGGTGTGTAGGGTGCAGTCGCAGAGGGCCCTGGGCTTACAAGAGCCCACATTTGGTTTAATGCTCTGCCGTCCCCATGTCACCATCTTGAAACTCTTAGTAATTTTTAAACAAAGAGCCCTATCTCTTCACTTTTTGCTTGGTACCGAAAATTTTTGCTGCTCCTGGACGCCTGTGGAAGTGGCTTAAGACTGTAACAGCAGGAATGTAAAGAGGAAGAAATTGTTGTTTTTCAGCTTCTGACATCCAAAAGAGAATTTTTATAGCAAGGCAATTGGCTTGAAAGCCAGAGTTTGTTAAGACAGTAAAATAATTTTCTACTTTCCTTTAGTACATCAAAGATCAAATCTGTAGGATTCAGATTATACAATTTCTCCACAAATATAGAGGAAATGATCTTTTTGCATATGAGCAAGTGTTTATTGTCAGCATTTGCAACTATTTTACTTTATTTTGCAGTGTGAGCGGTAATTTACCTGGGTCAGACAATACCTTGTGTTTGCCTTTGGCATAAATTTACATAGACTGATGTTCTGCCACCTGGCTTAGTTAAATTAATCTACAGACATCAAACCAAATAGAATATTTTCCTATATGAGTATTCTTCATATTCAAAAATATGGGTAACTATGTGTGTTTTACGTGAGTGTACAAAGAAACTCAGATCCATTTCCATGGTTGCCTTGAACATTTCCCTTGATTATTATTTTTTTGACCTGAAATAATCTAAAAATGAGGACGCTTAGGTTGATCCTATTGAGTTGTATAATAATATTTTAATATGGCCAGCTCAAATAGTTATAGTCCAAAATGGATTTTAAAGCTGGAATTATTCACTTTACTTATGTTAATCATTAAACTCATGAGAAAGGTGAGTACTAAGAAATTTAAGAAATGGCTAATAGTAGTCATATTTCTAAAAAGGAGTTAGCTATGATTACAATATCTGAATCTTTTCAGTTGGTAACTGAGTAATTTGTCTCCCATATTTGGAGCTAGGGAGAGAGGAAAGGAGGGAGGGAGACAGACAGAAAGAGAGAGAGAGAGAGAGTATGGTGTTGATATGACTGAAGAAGTTATTGGCCCTAAACCTGCCGGCCCTTGTGGGCTAGAAGATTTATCAAGCTCTGCAGTCTTGAATATTGACATCTGGACTGGAAATTCTTTGTTGAGGGGCGTGTTCTCTGCATTGTAGTATGTTTGGCGCATTCGTGTCTCTACCTGCTAGACGCCAGCGCATTCCCTCCTCTTCAGCTGTGATAACCAAACATGTCTACACATATTGCCAAATCGCCCTCAGTTAAGAACCACTGGGCTAGGCTGAACTAAGGATGTCCCGAGAGAACCGCTGCTCCTTAACTAATGTCCAAAAGCAGGACAAATGGTCCTCTTGGGGTTTTTTTCGTAAGCTGATACCTTGATATTGCACTTAAAATGTTGAAGAGGTAACCCAAAGAAAAGTGAATATACCCCGTACGACCTAGAACAGCTAAACTTGACTGCCTGTCCCAGGGCCTTCCCTGAATATGTGTCTGCTTTTGTGTGTGGTTGTTGAGGGGAGTGTAAGAAATTATTCCAAGCTGGATGCAGCCCCAGTCTACCTATTCCTACTTTGGAACAAGTAATATAGTAAATGACCATGATCTCAAAGAGCACTTCTCCACAAATGCACTGAGTTAATACCATGTCAACATGTTTTCAGCTTCGTTAGTGATTTTTTAAAAAGTTCCATCTCCTAGTGTGTTGGCTCTGCCTACATCACCATCCTTTCTTTGCAGAATGTGTGGTTCAGAATGTTTGGAAAGATTTGAGTACTTCTTACACTTCAGGGTACCTGAGAACTTGAAGATGTGGTGCCCCCCCCATGAACATTTTTTTCCTAAGCCTTAGAACAGTTATAATCAACACTAACTGTGCCTAGTTACCTGGAAATTTTGAATTATTTGCACCACTTTCATTCATTCTAGGTCTTAAATAATTAGTCTGCCTTTTGATGAGTAGCATTATCATTAATTTTAGGACCTGTCATTATTTACTGTTGGTCCTATGGTTCTCTGACATTGGGAAAATAAACTGACCAGCTCACTTAAAAAAAAAAAAAAAAACTTCTTGGCCCATAAAGAGAAGAAAGAGGGTGTGGTATAGATCTCTTTAAGCTTTAGCGTCAGGAGTTTTTGTATAAAAATGACATTTTTCAGTGATTTAATCTATGAGTGGGAAATGGTTGGATACCACTTCTATTCTGGGGAAGAGTATGTGTCTTAAATTATCTAACTATTGGCTGTGAAGTATTTGAATAGCTGCTTCCATCCCACAGAGAAAAATACTTTCAAAATAGACAATGCAGGTCATGGAACATAATTATTCAGAAATTCCAGGATCAGACTAACATGCTATGTAATACGACCTGTTCCTAAGTGTTTGTTCCTTCTCATTTTCTTTATTTTCTTTGTAGGGTAGATCGTTTTAAAATAAGGTTTTACCACGTGTCTAGAGCCTTGGCTAACATTTTTGTTTCAAAACATAGAATAAGCTTCCTTGTATCTGAAAAGTACCTCTTCATTTTACATGTAAGGAAAATGCAAACAGGGAAATGGAGAGGTTTGCCTGTTTCCAAAGTGAGCTCGGGCACTCTATGCCTGACTGATGATATTTATCATCACCAGTTTGGTCCATGCCTTTCTGGGAGCAGTGTGAGAGGCGGCTCTGTCACGTTGCTGTCACTCTCCACTTGATAGACCGTTGAAGTGTCCCTTACATTTTACGCTCGTATTTGACCATACTGCGTACAATTAGGGTCATAGAATTGAAATATCAGGAAGCTGAGATACCAAAAGTAACTAAGTTTGATTGAAAGATAACATTTTCATTTTGATAAGAAATGAAAACTATCACCCATAAATGCTTTTACTTAGTGTCTTTAGGTTATGTTCAAAAAAAGAAAGAAGGAAGCATTGCAAATTAGAAAGTCCATAGTTTCTTTCCCTATTCTGGCATAGTAACCTATGTGGTCGTAGGAAATCATTTATTCTGGACTTAATCTCCATTCTTCAGTCTTGTTTCCTCTGGAAAAAATCCTAAAACATCATGATCACCATCGGAATGCCCATGAGTAGTAATCTGTGGCGCTCATGAGACTGTGGGAAAAGAGAGATTCTCATTCACTCTTGGTTGGACTGTAAACAGCCTTCTTAGATAGTTATCTGGCAGAAGCAATTAAAACATAACATATATGCCCCCCTGACCAGCAGTTCCACTTCCAACTACTCATTTACTAGATATAAAAATATTTAAGTATTTAAAGGCATACGTATAAGAAATGTATCACACAACTTTTGGCAACCAAGGACCAGAGACTATTTGAAGAGTCATCAATATCAGGATAACTGAACAAATGAAGCAGTTCATATTCTGATATACTATGCACCTTGTAAAAAGGACAGAGAGCTATATGAACTGACTTGGAAAGATATCCATGATGCACTTACAAAGTAAAAAAGCAATTTACAAAATGCAATATAATGTTATCTCATTTGATATTAAATCCTTATATTTATGTATGTGTATTTTATGCATGTGATAAGCAAAGGAATATATGAATGAATACATCCAAATTGGCAGTAGAGAAATCAGAGAAAGAGAGACAGTTACTACTTTTCTCCAGCTGTATCTCTGTACTGTTTGCTTATATTCAAGAAGCATATGACTTTTAATGAACAACATTGTTCCAACATTTTATTATGAAAAGTTTCAAACATAAAGCAAAGCTTAAATAATTTTATAATAGGCAGCCATATACATACCACTTGGATTCTACCCCATTAACATTTTTAAAATATTTCATTTATTTATCATTGTATTTTAATTATTTTATTTTGGGGGAAAGGTAATTAGGTTTACTTATTTTTAGAGGAGGTACTGGGGATTGATCCCAGGACTTCATGTATGCTTATAAGCATGTGCTCTACCACTTCAGCTATAACCTCTCTCCCATTAACATTTTACTGTTCTTGCTTTATCATGTATCCATTTGTCCCTTTTTCTATCCATTCCTCATCCCACTTTATTTTCTTGATGCATTTCAAAGTAAATGTCACACCTCAGTCCACGTTCTCCTAAAATCTCTCACCTTTCATAATAAATGACATTTTGATTGAAATTTAAATTTCACACATTTTAGAGAAAGAGCTCTGGTTGTGTCCTCACTCATTAGGCATCTTGGATTTCTTCTCTATGTTCCTGACATAACAGATCTTCCGAGGGTCTATAAAATATAGAGCAATTAGGTACTGAGATTTGAGGGTAGGATCCTTGAAAGATTGGAGAAATTAATAGTCTTCCCTATACTCTTTGGGGATCCTTAGACTGGCATATCTCTTAGTAAATGCTTTTTGGAATTCAGTGTAAATTGTCTGTACATCATGAAAATGTGAACCAGAGATCTCCAAGGAGATTTCAGGCTTTTGGACACATAGAAGGTATATTGCTCAATGATCAGTTGTCGAGAATAGACTATACTCTACCTAAGCACACAGGGAGTTATTACATGGTATTATGTAACTTACAGAACCACTGGGAGGGCTAAAGGAACACTATGTTGGGATTTCAGGAAGCATTTCCAAATCCATGCAATGGAGTTGGGCCAGGGAAGGGAAAGGTGCTGCCTCTGCCGTAATCAGAAACTTCATCACAGAATCAGAAACATGTCATCATGGCTCTGGTCGCAGGACAATACTTCTTCCTTTGCCAGGAATCTGCCAAAGGAGCAAATAACCTGTAGAACCAGGGAGTCACAATTGCAGGTGTCTGTTCCAGAACCAGGCTGCCTTTGCCATGATCTATATTTGCAACAAGGAAGCTCCTCACCTTGCTTCTCTCCTGAAATGAATCAGTATCCAAACTAAGCTAACACATGAAATCTCACTATCAGGGAATCTAGGAAATTTTTCATGAAATGCAGTTAGTTGACTGAGATAATTTTCTCCTTCTTGAGTACATGGCTACATTCTGTTTTCCAGTCTCCCCTGAAGTTATGCGTGGCTGTGTGCCAAAGTTCTTGCCTAGATAATATGAGTACAAGTAATACATGCCTTAAGACAATGGTTCCACAGGTTCTATCATGTGGATGACAACAATGCCAGAGGAGGTAGAGCTCTATCACTACCTCAGATTTCCAGATGACTTTGTGGAGCAAAAAGTCCATTTACCTGTTTTGGATGATTATATGAGTGAGGAAAGAAAGAAACTTGAATTTTCTTTAAGTCACCAGGTTATTGTTTGGTCTTTTGGATATAACAGCCCTACTCTAAAGATGTGGTTTTTAACCTCTGTACCTAGAAAACACACACACACACACACACACACACACACACACACACACACAGAATCCATCTTACTTATTGTTGAATTGCCAGTGCCTACCACAGGACCTAGTTTGTCACAGATGCTCAACAAATATTTAGTTAATGAATAAATAAACGAAAACATCTTCATATTTGAGGAATCTTATGGGGACAGCTTATAATTCTCTTTGACATATTTTAGTGAAAGGTGTAGTTTGAATGCTTGGGAAAGATTTCAGCATATTGAGATAGGGTTGAGGGCATTCTTTTAGCAGAGAAGTATGCTTGAATATGGCAGCATGACAGGGTGAACAGAGCCTGTGAACTTGTTGTTGTGTGTGGTGGGGAGGCTGAAGAGAAGGGGTTTGGATTGAGATTGGATTCAGATTGGGCAAGTTCTTGAATGCTATGCTACAACATTAGCAATTCTGTAAGCCAAGTAAACATCCAAAGTTTGTTTCATTTCTATTTTTAATTTTTGCTTTTGTATTGTACTGACATGCTTGGATCTGTCTTTTAGAGAAGAAGTACTGGCAGCTTGGAGGCAAGAGAGCCTGGGACCGGAGAGGCCAGGTAAGGGGCTATTGTAATTGCCCAAGAAAAAACAACAGATGTTTAAAATTGGGAAAGGTGAGGGATACATTTGAGATAAAATTAAAAGAACTGGGTGAATTATTTGATGATAAGTAGAGAGAATTTTTAGTTTCTACGCAGAGTTGTTAGTGCTATTGATTTAAGACAGGAAATGCAAACAAGGAAATAAATTGTGTTTGGGAGGATGAAGTAATAAAATTTGTTTCTCAGATTATTGCATTACATTTTATGTAATGAAACTATTAACTAGCTAAATGGAAATATGAATCTGAAAGTCAAGAGACAGATTAAGACACTGGTGATTTGGACTTGAAAGTCATGAGCAGTCTTTCTCAGGAGGTGATCTAAGAACATTTGCATCAGAGAGTCTTGCTTTGGGATGCTTGTAAAAATGAAGATTCTTGGTTCTTACCACAAATATATTTAATCAGATTCCCTTGAGGATGCCTGCTTTTCTAAAACTTTTCTGGGGTTACTTTAATGCATTAAAATTTTGAGAACTACCAGTAAAGGTGATACCTGAAGCCTAATGGTAGATAAGATTATCCAGGAGAAAGTGTTGAGCAGGGAGAGATTATGGACAAATGGACAAGGATATGAACGAGAATGGTAATGGACTGTAGAAACCGCAGAGTTTAAAAAACTATTTAAAGAGCAGGAAAAAGAAGAGATTTTTGAGAGCAGAGAAGTAGCAATGGGAAGAGAAATGTTTTAGAGAGGTGATGTGGTGCGGGCTCCAGAGAGAGCAACATCATATTCTGTAAACAGGTCGCCTAGAATGAGACAGAGAAAAGGATACTGGCTTCATCAGTTTGTCAGCTATCACTGTCCCCTGAGGCAGCAGTTTCAGTAAACTGATGGGATTGAAATAATACGACTCCAGTAAAGTGTTGAAGGAACTGAGAATTCAGAGATAGACTATTTTAAGAATATTTTCCTTTTATAGAGGGAACAATATGTATTGTTGATAACTCAATGTAATTTCTATTTCGAATTCTCATTCTTCTAAAGAAGAGAAAATGTGATATTAGTTGAGGATTTACCCCTGTACCTGTTTATCCTAGAACGTGTAACGTCCCACTTTGTGCTCAGGTGGATCCAGGCAGCTCATCACTGAGTTGTCTCTGGGCCCATCTTCAAGGCTCCTTCCAACCTGAAAGCTTTCTTTCTCTCCTGGGTCATATTCAAGTGGGGGTGCCTATGGGGCAGGCGTAGCCTGGTGTGTATGGTTGCACCAAACATTTCACCTTGGAGTAAACCTTCTTCATGGGGTTTACTCTTGAGTATCATACACCTGTCCTGAAGTTCTGTTGTGCACCATGGCTGCAGTGTGACACTTCTCAGACACCAGTTCTGGGACGCCTGCTTCTTCCCTTGAAACCCTCTTCCTCCTCCCCAGATACCATTCCAAATGTGTTACACACACTATACACACGCTATTCACTTGATCATCAAAGTAATACCACAAGATCGTTACTCTTGTTAGTAACTTGTGTTTAGCAAGAGTCACAGCTTGATCCTAAGCTAGTGTTGAGGAGTGTGTGTGTGAGTGCGCCTGGAAAACTAGGAGGTGAGAGAGGCCCCTGTACCTGGAGAAGGGCCAGGGTGAGGAGAGGAGCTCTTTTGAAGGAGAGAGAGTCAAAATGTAATTTGTGGAGCGTATACAGGAATGATTCCAAGGACAGCTTGGTGTCTGTCGGATGGTCCCTGGTTTAATACCCATGCAGTCCTGCCACGTCTTAGAGGGAGGGACGTAACAACAGAGCTAGTGTAAATTAAAAGAGTCATTTCTCTAAACTCCTCCTGGGACATTGACATGCAGATTGTCAATAGCATTGGGAATGCCGGTGCCTGTGGGAGAAGCGATAGTACAGATGATAGCAGATTGGCTCCGGTGATGGCAGTGACATTACAGATAGAGGCATCTTTTTTTTTTGTTAGCATCTTTTGTGTCTTTGGCTTTGACAATCAACAACCTTGCTACAGATATGGATACTCTTAAGCCTTGGGCATTGGCAACCTTACAGCCTCTGGAAGGCAACAGTGGGCAACACTGGCATAGATGGCACTTTCAGCAGCCTCTGAAGACACAGGCTCCCCTCCAGTGGGCTGGAGGAAGAAGTGAGAAACATGATTGTGTGCCCTGTGACAGACAGAAGGACTAGGTCTTGGAGCACTGAGCAACTTGCAGGAGGATTTTGGAGGCATTTGATAGGGGATAAAGCTGCCATAAAGCAGATCAAGGTATAGCCATAGGGCTACTACATTGTATCAGTTATTTTTAGTCTATTTTTTGATTATCTGGGATGTAGTGAACAAAATAGATGAAACTGATGAAAAAAACCAAGGTTCAGAGAATGAAGCAAACGTGCAAAATTCTATACATGGCTAATGAGTTGTGGGATCATTTGTCCACTCGTGCTGCCATCTTCCTATTTGGGGCAAAGGAGGAGATACCAGGGGAGAAAAAAAGATTGTAATTATATTACCGTAATCGATGGCAGGGTCTTGGATAAATTAGGAGAGGATAAGATTAAGAGTATAGCTGGAGGAATTAATTAAAGGCATTTAGAAAATGGAATGTAAGAAACTCAAGCAGAAGTATTTCAGACAAAAGATTATAAACATATGGAATTAGATAAGAAAGCTAACTGAATCAGCATACAAAGTAATTAAAGAAAGACATCTGGAACAGGAGAGAAATAAGAGAAGCAAAGGAAATGATAGGTAAGTTTGAGATAAATTAGAGTTGTGTTGGTAAGGCCAGATGGTTTTTTTTTTTCTTCTTCTTTGCTTGACATATAATTTTATGTCTTTCTTAACCACAATCCCAAATATTGGAAATTTCAACATGTTATATTTGTTTCTGGCAATATCTAAGAACTATGTAAATATATCTGCAAAGCAAATGATTCAAAGATCAACATGCTCTATTATTCACAGCTGCCTTAGCCTGGGTCTGTCTTCCCACAGAAGTCTAGAACTTAGGATACTTGCCTGGCAGGGGAGACACCGTGACCACGAAGGTGGTTTTCCCAGGGCAAGGCTTCTCCATGGATGTGCTGACCCCTCGATTTCCCCAAATGTGGGAAGCTCAGCTGCATAATTTGTGGTAATGGGGACTGCTTTCACGCTCTCCCCTGAAATAAAAAAGTCTAAAACTTATGTTTGTGATTACATATTTTGGGCTACAAAAACAACAAAAATGGCTATTTAAGATGGTTTTCTATAGCAATAGGAAGCAATTTCTAGTAAAGTACCCCTAGAAGTGTCTTTCTTCATGCTCTTGTCCTCATATTAAGGTACCAGGTAAGGCAATTTTGTTGATGAGGGATGGAGGTGCATTGTTCCTTGTTGCATTGGAGGTTAATCACATCTGTATGAATGATGAGACTATCTCATTTTACATGGATTATTCTTGTTTGTGTTTGAAGTGTAACTTCAGCTTGTGGAATGTCTTTGGTCTTTACCCACACTCTGTGGTGGTGTAGATGGCTGCTAATGTGATGTGACTGAGGGGAGGTACTGAATAAAGGCCTACTCACCCCTAAACATTTTCCCCTCTGACTGGCTAGATTTAGAAATCACTCATTGCTATCATTTTCCAAAAGGACAAGAGATTCTATGAATGAGTAGATTTTATGATAGAATGTATCATTTTTGCCTTGTTCAAGAATATATTGTTTACTCACAGGGAATTTGGAACACCAAATCCTTGGACGGGAACTTGGTGCAGCTAGTTTCTCTCTGGCACTAAAGAGAGCAATGATGCAGAATCACTTTGGCCAGAGAAACAGCCTCACAACAAAGGGATCTGTGGTGTGGGGGTGTGGGCTTTGCCATTGCCAAGGTTCACTGATAAAGTCTGTGTGGAATCACTGGCTAGGACTCTGAGCAAGCTGTTGTCCTCGGATCAGTTTTTCAGGAAAAAAAGATCTACCCAAAGCATCCTTTCATGTAGACGAATGCCAGATTGTTTCCTCTTTAACCTCTGAAGGACTACGTATCTTGCGAGATGTGAGAGGATTTCATATTCACACTATTATAGTGACTGATTTATTCAGTTAGTGTTTATGTAACAATTACTAAGTGCCAGACTCTATGCTAGGTAGTACTAGGAAACATAAGAACAAATAAAGGGACGTTCCAGTCTTTGAGCATCTCAGAGTTTAATGGGAAAAGAAGGACAATGCAAACCCCCTCAAATAATAAAACAAAATAAAATAATGAACTAAAGTCTTACCAGCTGTAGCATAGACTACCTATACAAAGTACTGTGGGAGCACGGAATAAAGGATAACTAATTACTCCTGGAAGGAATCAGGAAAGATTCAAAGAATTTATTTTTGAGTTGAGTGAGTTTAATTTTTCAAAGGAGCAGAGAAGTAAAGAGTATTCTAGGAAAGGGAGAGAGAGCTCATTAAGAGAGTAGTACAGCTAGGGACTGAATGTTGGGGTCACCCCCAAATTCATATGTTGAAACCTAATCCCCAAGGTGATGGTGTCTGAAGGGAAAGCCTTTGGAAAGTATTTAGGCCATGAAGGTGGAGCCTTCATGATGGGATTACTGCCCTTAGAAGAAAAGACACAAGGGAGTTTCCTCTCTCTCTCCTGCCCCCACCCCACCCCCGCTCTCTGTCATGTGAAGACACAACAAGACGACCAGCTACAAACCAGGAAGTACCCTCACCACACCAGACCTACAAGTGCCTTGATCTTAGACTTTGTAGCCTCCATACCCATGCGCTATAAAGGTCTGTTGGAGTATCTTGTTATAGCGACTCAAGCTAAGTACTCACTAATTCATCAGAACAGATGCTGTAAATCATGGTGGTTACTTGTCACTGAGCAAGGACTGAGAGATGGTCACACTCAACAGATACATTTCACTGGGCTAGAACAAGAAGAATTTTCCAGGGAGAATAGTCCAGCCTTAATGGAGGTCCCAAACATAATGAAGGCACTGGGAAAGGTGATGGGTGAGCAGCTGGCATGGAAGAAAGGAAGCCAATGGAAAGGAGAAGGACAATAAAAATAAATTTTGTCTTCTTAATAATTTTTCTTAGAATCAGTCCTAATAAATTTCACCCCACCAGAGCCCATGTATCCAAATCAAGATGACATTAAAAATATGGGAAAATCAAAATCAATACCCATGGCTCTAATAAAGAGCTGAAGTCAGCATGTACCATAGAGGGTGTCAAGATGTAACTCCAGGACTTTTAAATTCTGTAAAGTGATGAGTTTTGAAAGCATGCTGTGCCTACTCCAGAATGTCAAGTAACTGTTGTGAAAGCCAGAGCATACTCCTATCACTCCAGGTTTGCCTAGTTTATGGAGCCAAATATATGTATTTTGCTTGCTTGAGCTTTTTGGGTGTATCTGCCTTATAGATGTAAAAGGTCACAACGAGGTCACTGAGATTCTGTTTTAGGAAAGCAGCCACTGACTCTGGACAGTCTCTCAGAGAAAGTCTGAACAGTAACACATTGTTAGGATGTGATGAGGCATCATAAAAATATGTCCCCAAATCTCTATATTTCAGAAGTGATATTTAGGTGCCAAAAGCAATATTGTATTTCTCAGAATCAACAGAATTGCTGGAAGCTTATCTAAGATAATAGATAGGTGCAAACAGTTTTAATTAAAAAATTTTTAACATGAGAAATTGGCTAGGTATATGGAAAGTGAATGAAAGCATAAAATAATTAGTAGTTTGACTAGAGGTAAAGAGACTCTTCTGGTAGACAACAAGCCTTCTTGTTTGGAGAGATAGACAATGTGTCTGTATCACAGAATGTCTTGCTTTCTGTAAAGAATAGAATTTCTACATACCTTGGTATAAAGGGAACCTTTGACCAAGTAATCATGGAATCAATCTTAGTTTCTGATAAAGGGGTATCTTACTTTATGGAGGACTCTTGAGGAGGAAAGGGCTTTCCCTGGGCCCTAGAATATACACCACAAAGGCCAGGCCCCATTCTCAAATCCTTGCAACAATCCCATTCTGCAAGAGAGGACACTGAGGTTCTGAGAGCTGGAATAACTTGGCAGAAGTGGATTTAATCAACCTTTGTCTGCTTCTAATGCTTTGATTTCTTACCCTGTCTTGTGACTTCCTGGTGATAACTCACCCTTCTGTTTAGAACTCGACCTTGCCAGATGTTTTCCATACAGAATCTTGATGATCACCCAGGCCTGATTGTGGGGATCTGGGAAAGAGAACTTGAGAAGTGACAACCAAACTTCTCCCACGTGATTGAGAACTGTAGGAGGTTCTTGAGGCACATGTCAATGTGCAAAGTGTTTCAAATGCCTTACATATATTAGCTCGATTAATCTTTGCCCAGTCCTTTGTATTAGGTGCTATTAGTATCAGTCCTATTTCAAAGATTATTTTCCCATGGTCACACAACTTGTAATTGGTGGAGGTGACATTTGAAACCAGGTAGTATGATTCTAAAGCATGTGCTTTCACCATCATGCAATACATACAAACATGTAGGAAGTGTGCTTCTATTTCTTTTTCCTGTAGCTGCCTAACCAGGTCTCAATAGTCCGGAAATTGGTTTCCTATTTTATGGATGGTAGTAGCATCACCTCATTTTTGCCATACTTTTTAAAATTAATCTCATGAAAATTTCATCAGCGCATATATTATTTATACCTATGTTGGGGAAATTTAAGACCATTCATTTAGCAAATAGTTAATGAGTGCCAACTCCATCCAAGGCATTGTTCCAGGAAATGACAAAAAAATACAAAGGTATGAAATCAGAGTCTCTGACCTTGAGTTGGTTATTGTCTAAGTGAAGATTAGATAAAGATAGAACAAGAGAAAGGCTAAGAAAATGATATATGCAAAGTCTAGAGTGGCTCAACTGAGTGACCACATCTTACTGCCCAGATGAACAACAGGGCTTCTAGGAGGCTCAGTGTATCAGAAGGGTTTACATAGCAGGATGGAGCGTACGCTCTGTACCTTAGCCACACTGCCAAGCTCTCGGTTTCTCTTTCCTGAATATCTCCACGAGGTTCTCTTTTTAAGTACGTTAGTAACTCTGTGTGTTCTGAGTGTCTCTTTCTTATTTATCACTTATTAGAGTTGCAATTTTACATGGATCTGTGATATTTGATTAATATCTGTCTTCTCCATTGGTTTGCAAACTCCTTGAGGGCAGGGACTGTCCTGGTTTTGCTCATAGTTGAATCTCCACTGTCTAGCAAAGTGCCTGGCACATAGTAGGTACTGAATAAACCCTGGGTGAGCCAATGGAGCCAGGGATTTCCATAGGAAGAGAAACCATATGAACAAAGGTACAAAGGCAATCTAATAAAGGGTTCATTAAAGGAAGATCCAGTTTACAGGGAGCTGTAGCTGGGAAATATATTGAGATCATACTAAGGAGGGCCTGGAATGCCAGAGTGAAATGGCTATATCAAGTTTGGAAAGCTCCTGGGGAAAGACCACCAGAGCAGCAATATGAACATAGCTGAAGGTGTATCAGGGGGTGGTGTAGAGGACAGATTAACAAGGAACATCAGTATGGCTCCTAGAGGGGTCTCTATAGAAAGGCATGGTCTTTCATCCCACTATGTCTGTATTATACAGGATTCTCCAGAGAAACAGAACAAGTAAGATGAATACACACACACACACACACACACACACACACACACACACAGGTATATATATGTGTATATATGTATATATTATGTGTATAAAATATGTATTACTTACAATACATACCCATAGATAGATAGATTGATAATATATTATGATGAATTGGCTAATATGTTTATATGGGCTGAGAAGTTCCACAGTCTACTGTCTGGAAGCTGGAGACCCAAGATAGCTGGTGGTACAGTTCAGTCCAAGTTTGAAGGTCTGAGAACCAGGAGGGTCAGTGCTGCAAATCCCAGTGTGAGAGCTGGAGAAGAGGAGATGAGAGGTCCCAACTCAAGCAGGCACGCAGGAAGCACCTTCCTCCACCTTTTATTCTGTTCTGGCCCTCAATGGATTGGTTGGATGATATCTACTCACACTGGGGAGGGCAGTCTGCGTTACTGAGCCCACTGATACAAGTGCTAAACTCACCCAGAAGCACCCTTGTAGACACATCCAGAAATAGTTTAATATAGGCACTCTGTGGCAAGTCAAGTGCATAAAATTAACCATCACTACATTCTGAGCTGCCAAAGGATGAGGGCCAGGTCAGAGCATTCCCATTTCCTTCCTTCTGGGTCATGTGGGTTGATTCTTCTTCTGTATAAATTTGCCAAAGACAAAAAAATCCCAACTACCTGTCACTTAAGCAAGTAGTGATTTACTTTTTTGCAACTAAGAGGCTCTTGTTACAACAGGACACCAATTATATCAAGGGGAGATAAGGAGCCAGCTATGTCTTCAGCAGACCATGTGGGCTGTTCTGAGCAAACCCTCTCTTCCATCATTGCTGCATTATCACTGCTGTTCTGACATCTGAATTGCAGCCCCAAAAGGGGTGTTATTGGCAGGGGCTTTACTGGTGAAAACCCAAATCCTAGACTCCAACTCGTTTATTTCTTCAGTTCATGGTTATGGTGTCTTCAGAGGTGATGGAATATCACTCAGAATGACCTCTGGCTTCTTATTCATTGATCGGTTCAAGCATGGTAATACGCACTATTCTAGCAGTGTGACTCTTGACTTGAGGAAGTGTTCTCTCTGTAAGGAGAGTAGACAGCTTTAGAGAAGCCATGGGAGGAGCCTGGAAGTGACCTAACAGTTTAAGCTAGATTATTTGATGCCACATATTTAGGAGAAATGGACAGTTTAAGCAAGAGGACAATAGCCTCAAATTCTTCAGACAAATAAGGAGATAGGAAGGCTTAGAAAAATCTCACAAAATTTGATCATAATAAAAGAGATATCTGTGGGGAGCAGAAACCAGACTGTGAGGGGTTAAAGGAGTGAAACCATAAGTCGGAGGCCATAGATGCAGACTAATTTTCAAGAATTTTGACAGTGAAGAAAAGAGAATGCTGTGGTAATTGCTTGATGGGTCAAACCCATAGAGGGGAAGATTTTAGACTAGAGAAGATCTCAGTGTATTGTAAGTAGAGGGTTTGGGACTACAGAGATGAAAAATAAGAAAATTCAAAGTATACATGAAAAAAGAGAATTATTCATGAAGAATTGCTTTAAAATTGGTATTAAAGCAGTAGGATGAAGACCAATATTCACAATTAAGGTAGAGATGATAGTCTCAGAGTCAGAAGGCATGGGATAAAATTGATGGAAGATACAGAAAGAGTTTGCAGAGGAGAAAAGTGGTATGAAAATGTTTGCACTGAATTCTCTCAGTCTTATTGATAGTAATAGGAATCAAAGCCTTTTTTTCATAATAAAAAGAAATACATTTAACACCATGCAATTCAGATGGCCAAATGCTTGTATTAACCCTGTCGTTTATTTTCTGTGTTCTCATGCTTTAACATTAGGGCCCTTGCTGACCCTGGAAGGACTGCTTTTCCCAGAGTTAGCTAATTCTTACATAGAGTAAACAACTCGCCAGTGAGCATGCTTTTCAAATGCAACTAAACCAGTCCAGAGCCCACATCCCCAGCCACTTCCTTTAGTTTTGGCTCTTATACTCTGGATCACTATCCAGCTGCCCTAATCAACTAGGAACAACTAGGAACAGCCCCTAAGCCCCAGAGCCCACTGAAATTATTCAAACTAGCCAGTCCTAAACCTGCTTACCCTGCTTCACCCATTGCTTACTGTGGAAGCCACAGAAAAGGCTCTTGGTCCCATTTTGCCCCTCCCCCTCTGCCTTCTGACTGACCCTGGTGTTTCCCCACATGGCCCCTCCATGGTGTTATGTGCTCCCTCCACTTGCGAGCTGTGATCAGCAAGCTGTCTTTTCAATGGTGATCATCTCTTGATCTGTTAGGCTTACCATACCTAAATCATAATAAAGCCAATGAAAATAATACCTTGTAATAATATTTTACACTAATACTTCATATACTTAATTTATAAAGCAGGTAGGCTTAAAAGTCAGTTTGCAAAAGGATAAGAAATAATTATTCCTCAATTTAAGTTTTAGGAATTATTTTATTGTGGACTTCTCCTGATATTACAACAATTGTAAATAACACCAATTTGTGATGAAACTTAGACATGCATTTTTTTTTTTTTAATTTTGAGAGGAGAAGATAATAAGGTTTTTATTTATTTTTTTAGTGGAGGTGCTGGGGATTGAACCCAGGACCTTGTGCATGCTAGGCATGCACTCTACCACTAGGCTATGCCCTCCCCCTAGACATGCATTTTTAAGTACAGAAGTCACAGCATGTGCCAAATTTGAAAATATCCACATAATCCACACACCACAATTCTAAGGTTTGTAAAGACAGTAGCTGGACTGATAGTAACAGGGAAGCTGGATGTGGCTTTCTACATAAAATAGGAAGGACATCATCTCCACCAAACCCCCTGTGCACAGAGTCAGCAACTGAGTGAGGAGGCCATCAGCGGGCCCTCAAATTACAGCAGCATCCTTTCTGTCCACTTCCATCTGCTCTTAATTCGTGGCGCCAACCCATTTTGGAAGCAATCTTCTTCCTAATGTTTTGAAACACAAACTTGTTTCACACTGATTCTGAGTAAGGGTCTAGGGATGTCACTTTTGTATTGCATCTGACATTATCAACTAGTTCTCTTAAAAAGAAAGACCTGAACCAGCAGTGTGAGATGTAAGCACACAGTAAGTAATGAGCGTTAGACTGAACTTAACCGTTACTTACTGTTCCGCAAATGGTAACAGCCGTGATGTGGCCAAACCATTTATCCAATCAGCCTGCTGTATTAAATTACACGTATTCCCTGTCTCCCCTGAGTAGCTTTGTCATAACTGAGTGATGCCTTTTATAAATTATATAATTACCGGTTACTTTTAAATATTGTACCAGTTACAAAAGGTTACCCCCAAAGCTCTAATTGGAAGGTTGATGGTTAATGGGGTGACTCAGCTTCTAGCAGGATTACAGGTTGAAGCCATGTGGGTGAAACACTGTCTGAACCTGCCACTTTAGCTTCACTTATGATGTTTATAATTCTAATTATTTTGATATTGCTTAATAGAGCTGCTGTTTTACTTTTCTAACTGTTCTAATGGATGGATGCCTCGAAGCAGTTAATTTAGAAAACAAATGCAATGGGAGAAAAATTATCTTTGGCTTTCATTTTTCACTATCAACATCATGCTTTGATTTTGATTGTTTGTAAAAGCAATTGTCTCATCTACACAAAACCCGATAAATTTGAATAAAAGGGAAATTTTACAGCGGCAGCTGTGAAAGTATTTAATGCTAAAGTTGTAGTGCTGAATCTGTACCATTTAAAAAAAAGAAACATTAGTTACATATTTCTCTGGTTGCACTTAACGTGTTGAGTTAAGAAGCTTTCCTGTGTGACTCATAAAGTGAGTTTTAGTGTTCAATTAGCCTTTTGAAAAGACTGTCATCTTAAGTGTCCATCATTTCTATGATTTCTGAAATCTCTTTCTTACACTTGTAAACTGTATGAAAACCACACAATTAAATTATATTTTTTCAAAGTTATTTATCTTCTGTTTTTGCAAATTCTACAGAATCTTTCTGTGATGAAACGGTAGCTGATTTACCTGGCAATGCCTTCCACTACGCTGAGCATGGAGACCCCATGGTCCTTGTGAGGCTGTTCTATATTTTCATTTAGCATAATGTTTTACTTAATGTTCAGAAAGGACCTTCGTCATTCAAGAAAATCTAAATCATGAGCTGAATAATTAAGACTTAATTTTATTACTGTTTAGGGTGTTTGTCTAATGAAGATGGTTTTTTCTTTGGTTTCTTGCCTCCAGAAATTTGAGTAAACATGCAAAACAAAAATGGAATGCACATGGCATTTAAAATCATTCATTATTCAATCATTTGTTTACCAAATTAATTTTATCAAACAGGGACAATAACACCAGAATGATAATCTGGGTGCTGTTGTTTATGGGGAATAAAATTTAAAAACGTTTAAGAAGTAAACAGACTAACACACCTGTAGATTTCTTTTTCTGGAATAGCACCATATTGGAGAAGACGAAGTAGGGAGTCTCAGGCGGGGTGGGGTGGGGTGGGGGTGGTCACTGAAAGAGTGACATCCTGGCCCTTTGGAAGTACCTTATTCTCTCAAACCATGAGAATCAACACAGGAAAATGTACTTTTCCCTTTCAATAAACAATGCCCTAAGTCAGGGGTCAGAACATTTTTTTTCTGTAATAGGCCAGTTAGCAAATATGTTACCACTACACAACTCTGCCACTGCAGAGTGGAAGCAACCAGAGACAATAAGTAAGTGAATGGTGTGACTTTTGAACTCTGAAATTTGAATTTTACATTATTTTCCTGTGCCACAAAATATATTTCTTCTTCTCATGTTTCTTGCAACCATTTAAAAATATAAAACTATTCTTAGTTCCCTGGCTTTACAAAAACAGAGCATCCTGGATTTGACCTTTGGGCTGTAGTTTGTTGACTCCCTACCTTAAATAATAATCTTATTTTTAAAAATCCCATATAAATACATGTACACATTCACACATTCTAATATTTTTTGCCAAGAAATTCAAACCTAAATTACACTTCTGTTTTCACTAAAGACAGTGTTTGTCAACATGTCCAATTCTCAGCCCAAATAAAGACTGCAATCTTCTCAGGTCTGCGACAGAATCCTAGACAGACAAAGAGCAATGGTTTAAATTGGTGTTCATGAGTCCCCCAACTGCTCCCTGAGTTTCTCTGTTCTATGCGTAAGCTTTCTTTAGTTTCATTTGCAGTTTTCAAATTCACTGGAGACATGTGATACACATCCATAACCTCATTACCTCCATCCTCCTCCTTTTTCTCTAATGTATCTGGTCTCTTTCCCTACTTAACATCATTTTTAGGCTTCACAGGATAAAAGGGATTTTAATTTGATACAACACAGCAAGAGAGAAAATGGCAGAGGGAAGGGAACTAATGGGGTGAAGAAGGTGAGCGATGAAAGGAAAAGACGAGAGAAAGAAGCACAGAGTGGAGGAGGGTTTTCATTTAAGACAGAAAGAGGTGTGTGACCAGAGGTGGAACACTGTTTCCTGCCCTTTGCCACTTCCCCCCTTCTCCCCATTTCTCCTGTCTCACCCCCCAACTTGTTCAGTTACCCTTATCTGCTGTTTCAGCCCTATTTCTTGCCTGCACTGAACTTCCTACTTCTTCTCTCTGAGCATCTTACCTGATTCTCTCTCGTTCCTATTTCTTCCTTTACCGTTTGCTTCTCAGAACTGACCTTGGGCTCATCATCTTGAATGTGTCACTGCAACTTACCTGTCACCCCTCTTTGCTTCCAGCCTCTCCAGGTAACTACCCCACAGACCACACGCCAGCCTCCGTGGTGATCAGGCCTGCAGAGCAGCATCAGGCCCTCTTAGTCCCCGCCTCCTGCTCCCTGAAGCATCACGGTGGCAGCGCGAATTTTCCCCCATGTGCTTGCAGAAAGAAATGGTACAATTGGGCTGGTATGTTTGCACAGCAGATGGCTGTTCTGGCTCCATTAATTTGCTTTTTAAACACATAATTTAGCTTTTTACCACTTTTTCTCATGTATGTGTGGACTTGTCTGAGTATTAGGGAACTTGCATATACTTGTGATACCACTATAAAATTCAAATTCATAGGTTCAGTTACACTATTTTTTCCCTAATAAATGGACTCACTAATGAAAAGCATTAAAAATTATTTAGGTGTCAAGTAACATGTTCACTGTTAAGAATTCAGAGTATTTATATGAGCAAATAAAAGTCAGAAGTCACTGCAAATTCAATTTCCCAGATATAACCACCATAAGCACTTGGGTGTAAAGTCTTCCAGAGTTCTATATAAACCTAAACATGGATAGATTTATGCATATGCATAGATATGCATTTATCCCATATCTCAGTCATAATTTGATCAAAGGAGCAAAATCATTGGGATATATACATAAAATAAGGGATTTTACCTTTCTCAGTTATGGGAGCTGATTAAATACTCTCTCTGTGCTCATGTTTTTGTGTCTGGTGCTGGAATTTGAAGACCTTTATCAAGCTAGATACAATCTCTGACCCTCAATTTTCTCATTTGTAAAATGGGTTGTTATCAGTATTAATATTAGTATTAGATGAAATCATCTAGTACTGTCCTTTGTCATAGCTCCCAGTTTGTAGGAAGAGCTCAGTAAATTTTTCCGATAATTATTATTAATGATTATGATTATTATATTTTCCAGCACTGACACTTACTAGCTATGGACAAGTTATGTAGCTTTTCTGAGGCTCAGCTTCTCACCTGTAAAACAAAGCCATTAATACTTATTTCAGAGTGCTGTTGTGAGAATTCAATAAGAAAGTAAATCCAAAAACACCTAAGGCAAAGTCTTGCATAAGGAGAGTACTCAGTGAAAGTCTGCGATTCTCCTGATGCTAAGATTGCTTTAGCGTTCATTAGTAGCCCTGCCATGTCTTTGTCGCATATAAGCTTGCCATCATCTAAGTCCTTGCAGTTTCTTTTACTTGCGTGGTGAAATACCTCTGCCATCCTGCACTTGAAAAGTTTCGTTTATCTAACTCAATATAGGATTTTACCTTTATCTTTGTTCTCTTCCGTTGTAATAAATTTCTATCCCATATCTCAGAGTGCCCAGATTTCTTTCAAATATGATTCTGGGTCCAATATATTATTCTCGCTTGGTTTTTCATGTTTCCCACCAATTCATCTAAGATACTAGGCTGAGCTTTGTAAAACTGCTGTTTTTATAGGTCAAAAATGGTCACAGCTGGGCAGTTGTATATGGGTCAACCTAATTGTTATTACAAAGTTGAATAGAATAGAACCAGGGACATGATTGTGAACTAACTTTTTATTAGTAGTCTTGACCTTTTTTGGGTCATGAGTCCCTTTGAAAATCTGAGGGAAGCTTTTTTTTTTTTTTCCTGGAAACACACACTTCTTCATACCATCTTTTTATCGCACTGGATATTTATTTCTTTCATGGAAACATAATATAAAACATATTTTTAAAAAGGCCTCTCTTATTCTCAAGTTTAATGTGAAAAATATTCATTACTTTAAAAATTATAGTAATATAAATTGTGTAAAAATAAAATAAAATAGACCTTAATCATGCTCAACTTTAAATTTTAATGAGAAGGCAGCTATTTTCTGGCTTGGATAAGAAGTAAACATTGTGGAATGAACTTATATGGGTCCATGAAAATCATCTTTTGACAATCAATTTTGAGTTTTCATTTCTCTGCCTACAAATGCTGGAAACTAACAAATGTCTGAAATAGCCCCCTACCAAAAAAAAAAAAAAGGGAATCAGAACTCCCATTACTAGTTTTGCTACAGGGTAATAGGCTTGTTTCAAGGAGCAGTGGAATTTCCAACATCTTCGGGTAGAATTTATAAGATACACATCTTTTTCTCTCAAGTCAAAGAAGAGAGCTTCCATAAGTCCTGCCAGTCAGCACAGTAAGAATTATGAATGCACATCTCTTTTTTAGGTCATTTGAGGAGAAGTAACCTTCTAAAAAATTCTACGGTGTTTCCAGGTGTTGGTAAATTTTGGTCTTAAAAAATGACGGGGCTTTGTGACTTCTGATATCAGCTTACAAAACTACTTCCTCCAGCAGGAAAGTTTTCAGTTTGCCTCTGAACTTTTGTTCCAGAATCTCTATTTGGCTGAAATGCCTCATACGTTTAAAGCAGTATCTATAATTCTGACTAAAGGGCCTTAAGGGGAAGGTTTACATTATTCCTATGGCTGAAAATACTGGCCAGGTGAACCATTTCAGCATGACTTCCTCCGTAACAAATGGTTCTGTGAGTGAATTTCTTCTGTTAAATAGAAAGGGTGATGGGTAAGGATGGCTCTGCCTAAAGTTAATCCATCTTGTATTAAGACCCCTTTCTTAATCATGTGAAAGAACTCTATATTCTATTCCTCTATCTTGGCAAAACTTCTTAGGGATATGATTTCAGTCCTCAAGCATAATGATGTAGATGTCTTTCACAGCAGTAGCCAAAGGTTTCAGGCTGCTGATGTCTGTAACATCCCAATATGCAACATTAGGTTCATAATTATGGGTGGAATTAATTTCATCATTCCTTTTTTTTAATCAACCCTCATGATCAGTGTTGCCTAAAGATCCTTAAGGACAAGTCTCCTGCAGGAGTGGCATTGACTCGCCTTTATTTGTTACATCTCAGTAGGGAAAGAAGATGAGCATCTCTCACCTTCTCAAGCCACGAGAATAGTAGAGTTATTATGTGGCTTATTGTAATGCTGGAAAGGTGAACAGCCTAAGCCTGTTCCTAATAAAGTTCTCTGATAAAACATAATCATATTTCATTATTAATAACAAGTTAATTTGCAAATGCTTGCATTAACTCTCTTATCAGTATTATAAATCATCATGATTATTGGTTAAAATATGGTAACTACAGCAGCTTTGTTCAAAACTTATCTTTCAGATTCCCAACATAAATGGTACTTAGCCAATCCCCTAGTTGGCTAAGGCTTCACCAAGATAGTTCTTCCATTTTACATTCATTTTTATTTATGACCCCAACTTACATTGTGGTTATACGTTTTGTTCCAAATTTTCCCCCACTAGGCCAAGCTAATCTTAATATGGTTATTATTTCCATCTGGTTTTTACCTTTATTGAACATCTTCTATTATAGAATTTATTATCTTCCCAGACTTCTTCCTCCTAGTTGTACAAATGTATTGTTACTTCCCTTCCAACCACCCCAAAAAGAGCATTGATCAAGGTTTCTATCTGGCCAGCTGTCTAGAGTACACTTTTTATAAGATGCTCTGTAAATGGATCTCTACTCTCATGTTCAGAGATTTTCTGGGGAACAGCATTTGATGTATAGCACTATTAATTACTCCTTCATTAGTAGATGTGTTTCTATCTAAAAATGATTCTCTCCCATTCTGCATTTCTACCCGTGAATGCCTACCACAGTGTCAGTGTTACATAAGATGGTATTTAATTGTTAGTATCTAGAATTTAGTTTTGACTGTTTAAAACATTTACTTAGAAGGTAGCTTATGAAAATTACAGAACATGAGTGTTTCTTATTTTCTGTTATTTCCAATCTCCTATACAATTATCTTTATATATCATTCTTATTGCTTCCCATATTTCTTTTTTCTCTCTTTCCTGAAAATATTACTTGAAAGCTTTCATAATCAAGTTAATGATCTCCTGGAATCACAATTTCTTCAGACTTTTAAAAGTGATCTTTGGCACTTTTCAGGGACAAAATTCTGTTGTAAGAACATAATTTTCAAGAGTTTTGAGTCATGGAATCACTTATTTCCCTTATAGAAAATCTTGTTCAGAGCCCTTATATGTAAAATACATGAAAGTGAAGGTTTCTAGTTGAAGGAGGTTGAGGGTGGGGATGGGAGGTGGGGAGGCTTTTCCTAGGTGACACTTCTGTGGCTCCAGACCCCCAGCAGAGCACAGCTTGAGAATAAGTTTTGCAGGCCATGGTCAAATTAAGCAAAATCTTTTCTTTTTATGGCAATTTCTTTCTTCTCTGAATATTTATTGAACATCCATCATTTACAAAACCTTCTGCAGTGCATTAATTATATCCTACTCTCATTTTCAAGGGGTACCTTTCTATCAAGAGTACATGAAAACACAAACATCCTCAAAAATCACTGGGAGCCTATTCTGGGCAGCTTGTGGTGATTACATTCTTTCCAATATAAATAAGCACACATGAAAAACAGTTTTTTCCCTTTTAAAGATTATGGATCTGAACCATTGAGCTGGGGGCTTGGCACAGAGTATAGTGAATGTGATTGCCACAGAGGAAAGCTGGGGTTCTCTCATTGGAGTTCCTTCAGTGACCCTAGACCCCAAGTGAGAGAACTCGGTGTGCCCTGCACACAGCATCTCTCCACCTCTGCTCCTTTATTCACACAGTCCAATCTCATTCACTCAAAATGGGCTGCTGTTTCCCCTTCTTTTTGTTTATTAAACTTCTGTCTTTTAAGTCTCTGCAGCCCAGTTAGCCAGAAATAATTGTTTCTTCCTTTGTGCCACAAACTGCTCTTCTAAAATTTTCCACACATTTATAGTCCTTTTATTACAATTGTTTTTATATATTTTATACCTGTCTCCCTATAAGATGGCAAATATCCCAAAACGGAAGAATTTTCAGGAGATTTAAGGTCCCAATTAGCAGATGGGGACAAGGCACGTAGGAATTTGTATGACAATGTTAAATGTAACTTGCCCTATATCCAAAAAGTGGTGAGGTCCAGACATATTTGGATTGCATTTATTTTACAAAGAATACAAAACTTTTAAATTTATAATTATTTAAAAAAAACAGTTTTAAGTGAAAATGTCCATTAAGACTAGGGTACACGTGACTGATGGAATTGAATGTATATACTATGTGTGTATTACATGTGTGCATATCTGTTGTTTCTCCCCTTCCTGAGGAATCCAGAAGAGATTTTGCCAGGAGGGCAAAACTGGCTAACGGAAAATGAAAAAGTCATAGAGAAAAGAAACAGAATGGATTTTCTGGGGACTCTGAAGAAAGCAAATGATTCTTGTTTTCCAATTTTGACTATGATTGCCTTTCTTGGTGAGATCTATTTCATATTAGCACTTTGCCCAACTCTTTAAAAAATACAGATTGACAGGAAGGAAGAAAACATGCTTTGGCCGCAAAATTGAAAATAGTTGTTCTGAAACTATGAAAATAGTGAGACCATAAGGATGACTATAAGCAGATGTCTCTGAACAAAGTGTAAAACCCACAAAAATTCTAATTTCCTGCTATCATGAACATTCCCCTTTGGTTTTTTAGACTATCTGCTTTAGATGGCCAGGTGGATTTGGGGAAATGGCTAACATATATAGACTCTCCATTTCTCTTAAGTGCAAGTATTTGGAAGCTAGTGAATGTCTGGATCATCTCTAAACCATGTTTCACCCAATAATTTCTTGGATCAAGTTAAGCTAATGTCTGCAATCCGCTGCCATGTAAGTTATTTCTGGCCCTGAGATTTTATTGAACTATGTGGATCATTTCACATTTCATAATGAAACATTAACTTATTCTCTCTTTGATTCAATCATTTTGGACACATTTGGAAGGGATGAACTCAAATCAGTGTTAGTCATGCTCTTAGGTGACTGCTCTGACAAAATACAATCATAAAAAAAGTCTGAGCCAGTAAAACCATCTGGGCTTTTATGTTTTTAAGACTCAGATCTTTTAGATTTGTGAAGCAAGACAGTTGGATTGAACCAGGGGAAAAAATGGCCTGTGCCTGGGCCACTTTTTTCTTCTTTTTTAAATACATATTTTAAGCTACAAATACTTGAGTTGTGATCTTCCCTAAAGTCATTCTTATTTATAGCTACACTGTATTTGATATTTTCACAATTAAGGCTGACGTTATTTAAACCTTGAAGGAATAAATGACAGTATAAGTACACGCTAGTAATTTTTAGTGGTATTCCGGTCAGCAGTTCTTCTTGGAGTTTATCTTGCTACTTGAACCCTACAAGTTTAAGATGGCAGCTCTGGTACCCAAGTATTCAGTTTGAATTCAAGGTGGTGCACAAGGTGGAAGGGTATAGCCATGTGTCTTCAAGGAACCAACTCACTGTATGTACTTAATAGTGCATAATAAGATACTTGTAGCAAGTATTATTGGATGCCTTCCAAATAGCCACTCCTGGTTTCTTTCTTACTGATCCCCAGTTCTGCTTGTACTCAGAAAAGGCAAAGAGAACTCACTTTACTCCCAGCTCTCTGAGAAATACTAAACCCATTCCTGAGGTCATAAACTAAGAATTTAGAATTAGACCTTATTGTTTACTAAGAACTTATTGTGGGAAAGAGGAAGGGAAATTTTAAACCAGACAGTAATTGGATGACCACAAGGCTCCACTTTTTTAAGACATTAGAATTATAGACTTTCTCCATAAACGTAAATGCTGGAGAGGGTGTGGAGAAAAGGGAACGCTCCTACACTTTTGGTGCAAGTGTAGTTTGGTGCAGCCATTATGGAAAACAGTATGTGGATTCCTAAAAAAATTAAAAATAGACTTACTCTATGATCCAGCAATCCCATTCCTGGACATATATCCAGAGGGAGCTCTAATTCGAAAAGATACATGCACCCCAATGTTCATAGCAGCACTATATACAATAGCCGAGACATGGAAACAACCTAAATGTCCATCGACAGATGACTGGATAAAGAAGTTGTGGTATATTTATACAATGGAATACTACTCAGTGATAAAAAAGAATAAAATAATGCCATTTGCAGCAACATGAATGGACCTGGAGATTGTCATTCTAAGTGAAGTAAGCTAGAAAGAGAAAGAAAAATACTGTATAATTATCACTCATATGTGGAATCTAAATTAAAAGGAAGACACTAATGAACTTATCTACAAAACAGAAACAGATTCATAGACATAGTAAACAATTTAATGGTTACTGGGAGAAAAGGGTTGGGAAGGGATAAATTTGGGAGTTTGAGATTTGCAAAGGTTCACCACTATACATGAAAATAGATAAAAACAAATTTGTTCTGTTTAGCACAAGGAACTATATTCAATATCTTGTAATAACCTTTAATGAAAAAGTATATGAAAATGAATATATGTATATAAATGCATGACTGGGGCATTATGCTGTACACCAGAGATTGACACACTGTAACTGAGTATACTTCAGTTAAAAAACAACAACAACAACAAAAAATGAGTAGAAGGCCTGAAGAGACATTAAAAAAATTGTAGACTTTCTTTTACATACTGGTACAAGCTAAGACCTCCTCTAAGAATTACCTTGTGGCCAGTGTGGTATTGTGAATAATGCTGCAATGAACATGGGTCTTCTAGAAGACAGGGATGAAACAGGAGGCATACCTTCACGCTCCTGTCTGTCACACCGTTGCTCAAAGCCTTTAACACATAGAGCATCCTCTTCATGGAGCTGCTGGGTCAATTCAAATAGAGACCCTGAACTTGCTTCCTGTGTAATGTTTTGTTCTAAGCCCTTAATGCAATTGAGAAAAAAAAAAAGCCTTACTTCATGCTCCATACTCTAAGCAGCAACCTTCCTCCCAAGTTAAACAATTTTTTAAAAAGAACTGTGTGATTGTCCAACTCCAACCTCAACTCAATACAGTTAATGAAACCCAGACTTTGTTTTGCACACCAACAAATGAGGTCTAGGCCAGAAGCTATAGAGCAGACTCAAGAGACTGGTTTTGAGGGGAACATAACAGTTTGGACCACTCTGTGAATACTTCAGCTGCTTTTCCATTGAAGCCTTGCTACAGTCAAGGCGCAGGAAATAGTCCACCGAATGTGCCGCTGAACCCCCGAGCATTTAGTCTCTGATAGTATGTCTTTAATTTAAGGAAACATTTTCAGTTCTGTTGGCCAAGTGAATTAACTCTAGAATAATTCAAGTTCATATTGCTCCAGAAGCAAAGAAAGTTGAAGTTAGATGAATGGAAATTTCACTTTAATTTAAGGGAGCACATTCCAGCACTGGAACTTTGTGGAGATGGAATGGTCTCTGCTGTCATCTTCTCAAAGTCATAAAATTAAACTCGGCTTCCATTTGTACTTACGCAGAAGAGACTGAATGAAAGAGTGACTCTGAAGGCATTCGTGCTGAGGTTGTACACCCACTTCTCTTTCATGTGCGGAGAGGATTTGTGTATCCAATAAAAGGACAGGGAATTGACACCTATTATGCACTTCAGGTTTGGTAGGTATTTCATTTATTACTGCATTTAATCCCCACAGAAATTCGATCATCCTAATATTATCTGCACTTTAATGAGAAGAACTCATCTGCCCAAGGACAAAGAGAATTTGCCAGAGGTCTTCCCAACTCCTGAAACCGTGTTCTTAATAAAAATGAACATTTCTGGAGCACTTACTTTATGCTTCCACCAAGTCTAAGCACTCTACACATATTATCTCCTTTAATCTCCAGAAGCTTGATAAAGCAGGTTCCAGTCTTATTCCTGTTTAATTCTTTAATTCTTATTCCTGAGGGTATTTAGGTATAAAAAATTAACCAAATTATCCATTGAAAAATAATTTGTTACTAGCAAAACCAGGATTTAACCCAAGACAATTTAACTACACACTTCTAACTAATAGTATACACTGCCTTACATCTGTACCAGGCTGCGTGCTGGATTCTACTATAGGAATGATTTTGGCATATTTTTTTAGCAAGAACTACAACTTTCTATAGGCCTATTTAGAAATAAACTCAAATTTATTCACAGATAATTTTTTTCAATCCAAAGTAATTATAAAACCACAACCCATTAGCTCTAAATCACCTTTAATTGCCACAGCTGACATCAGAACCATAGTAATGGTATCTTAGGGTGAATTGCAGCAGAAATAAGGCATTCCTGGGGTACTTGCCATCCTGAGTTGTAGTCAGACCTCCAACTCTTTCTCTCCCAAAAAGGAAGAGTGTGGGGTGCTAGTAAGAGTGACATTATTATGGGGATATTGCATTCTGAACAAACCATTTGGAAAAAATTGCTAAATTATTATACTTTATTATTGGTAACATCATGTGTATGTGCATGTGTGGCACAACTTACAGCAAATCAAGGTATGCCATGGTCCTGAGTCCTCCAAGAACTCTTCCCCTCTAACATCCTGTGGATGTGTGTAGCAGATAATGCTGATTCTCTGTCCAGATCTTCTTGGATCTCATTTTCACAATTTTATTTCCCCATTAGATAACTTCCCACTGCCTCCCAGAGGATGGAGAGCCAGAAGTTGTGGGTATCCCCTAAGGATGGAGGCTAACTAATGACTCCCAGGTGTGGGAGTATGGCAGCCCCTTTGACTTGGCTGGGGACTAGCAGAGGCAGAATTCACAGTCCAGAGTTTTCTGCAGGATCAGGATGAAGGTAGCCTCTGGGAGACTTTGCCTGAGATCACTTCCTTGCTTGGCTTCCTCCTCATTCGTGTCCTGCTTTCTTCACTCCTTTTTCTGCTCCCAGATTGGCTTCCCCTGGAAGCACTTTGTTAATAAATCACTTAAACTGGAACCACCCGCTCAGGTTTGCTTCTGGGGAACAAATCTGAGATAATCTACCACCTGGTTCCTCTAACAGACTTCAGGTCCTAGCAATGGCAGTAGATTTCACACACACACACACAAAATCTTGAAGCTGAATGTTTATGGACACATATATCAGAAGATAAGGTGGAGGGGGTGGTGGGAGGAAAGGAAGGGAGGGAGGAAAGAAGGAAGAGAAAGAAAATATGCACAGTTCTACTCAGTGAGCTAGAGATACGAAACGTCATTTTTTTCCAATCACTGCTTTCAACTGTGCCCTTTTCCCTTAATATCTTGGTCTACCTAACATTTAGTCTAGGTAAAAAATGAATCTCAAGCTTGATTTAAAATGCATCTCTTCTCCTACCTCTAGGACAGGCTTCAACTGGGATAGTGACTGCTTGGGGACTGTGTGTGTGAATGGGTGCTTCTGAAATAATGTCTTTCACTCTTTTCTACAAAGTGTAGATCTTTCTGTGTGGTGATGCTATTGGGGAGGAGAGTGAGAGAAAGTTCACGGTGTAATAATCTGAACTGTGTGTACCTTTCGGTAATATCTCAGGAGTCCAGTCCGAAAGCTGCAGACAGGACTCTGAGATGCATAAAGGATGATCACAGAGCTCTCAAGTCTTCATATAATTTGGAAAATAACAACTGCTTTACAGTGTTTAACATTGGCAAATGTGTTAATCTACATAATGAGAAAAACAGCAATTGTACAATGCATCTGCAAGGTACTGGGGCTGGGTGGAGTGTGTTTTCATCCTGTGCTGGATGAAGTCAGGTCCTAGATATGGTCAACAAATCACTTTTCATTCCTCTTAACTGGTGACCAGCTTCCATAGCTATTTCTATAAATTTGTTTCAGAGTTAAATGCCTGCTATTACATGTTTATCTAGCAAGGTGCTGGGAATGACCAGCACTTGCAATCTGCCAATTGTGGGAATATAAAGATAAATTTCTGAAGTGTTGAGTGAAAAATAATTGTCAAATACTTCCCTGTACACTTTTATCACTGTATTTGTCAACAAAGCAATTGGCATATGGGTAATGTTTGACGGACTCAGTATCTGAATGAGGTTCTAAGATCCTTATGCCAGGCCATTTCATCCCGCATGTGATCCAGAGGTCATTTATAGACCCTTATAGAATCACCCTTTATAATCTTAAAGCAAGTGCATGCCTTGGCTACTTTAGATATGCCAGTACTGTTGTCTTTGCAAGCAAGACATGAGTTCTGAATTATTGGGCTCATTTGTGTGTGTGATTGTGTGTGTGTGTGTATGTTTGTGTGTGTGTGGTTTCATGTCTCTTTCTAACTCTACATCTGTATCAGTATCTGTATTTCTACCTCTATCTACACCTATATCTGTAACTACATAGATATCATTTCAATACTGTTCCAGCAATTTTTTTTGGATTTTTTTTAAACTGCTGTAGTGTATAACCACTGAAGATAACTTGGGGGAAATTTTTGTTTGGCCAAATATGCATTTTTCTGAGACCTCTCTGGAGGAGGGTAGAGCATTCCAACCAGAACCAAGCTCGGGGAAATATGACCACATCTGTGTTTCATAATGATTTTAAGCCTAGATTCCAGTTGTACGGATTTTGTCTGTTCTGCCAGAGGTATTACCATATTAACTTCTTATAAAAAACAAAAACTAAGAAAAAGGAAAAGACAAAGACCAGGCAAAGCTGAGAGACTAGCATTGTTTATTTGCTTGGCTTTTAAAATACTCTTCTGAAACCCTGAATTGACTATCATCTTACTTGGTTTGCAATCAAACACAAATGGTTGAACCATTGTGTCCTGCTAGTACAACTCAAGGAAGCAAAAGAAAAAAGCCAGTGAAGGGGGTCAGAATATGCCCACCTCGAACTATGCCCCTTTGGCATATTGATTTTTTTGAGCTGAAGATACTTAAGAAGCAATAGATGCAGGTGGAGCTCTCTGACCTCCCCTTTTCTATCTAAAAGCAGGTTAGTCATAAGATTTCTCACGAGAAAGATGTCCTTTCTGTACCAGAAAGAAAAGAACATTTTTATGACCAAAGGCGAGGAGTAGACACTGAAATGGACCTCTAAAAGCAAACCTACTAAAATAATCTGTATCTTTTATTAGCTTCCTTCATCCATTTCCTAGTCAATGTCTCACAATTTACTGCCCCAACCCAAGTGCCTTTGTCACATCTCCACAATTTATCATCATATGTGTAAAAAAGGTATTTACGCTTTTAGGCATAATGGTTTCTTCAGGTCTTCATTTTCCTTTTGAGGACTCCTGTATACACATCAAAATATTAAATAAACGTGTATGCTTCTTTCCTGTTCATCTGCTTTATGTCAGTTTAATTCTGAGGCCCGTCCCAGAACCTAAGGGGAAAGAAGGAAGTGTTTCCTCCCCTACACCAGGAGCACTTGGAAGACATTTATTTTGGAAACTTTTGCTTAAAGCAGTGGATGAAGTAGGCATCCAGTTCTTATTGGCTATTCACCAAATCCCTTAAGGAAAAACAACGCAGCGTGCTATACTTTCCAAAATATTGACACGACATACGTGAAAAGGGGTTCAGATATGGCTCCTACATGGAGCTCTGAACAAAAGGCTTGCTTTCTTAATTTAGAACAGGTTTTCAATAAATTGCAGTCAAGAAAGCCTAATAGAATGGAACACATATGGGTTTTAAAATCAGATAGACCTGGGATTGAATCTTGCGTATGCCATATATATTTGCTGTTTGTCTTTGGGCCAGTTATTTGGCTTCCCTGATCTTATTTCCTCCTTTGTGGAATTAAGGAAATGGTCCTACCAAGTGGAACTGTTCTACATATTAAAGGAAGTCACATTTGCAAAACTCTTAGGACACTGCACATACTCAATAAGAGTCAGCTCCTCTCCACCCACAAGTATTTGCCATGAATGGTAGCTTAATCTGGAACCAGTGCTCAGAATACATCCTAGATTTCATCCAGTCAATTCAAATACCATGTGGAAACACATATATTTCAAGACAATTTATACATCTGACCTTGCCATCCCTATGCAAATGAATATTTCTTTAAACCACTGCTGTGAGAAACAGAATGCTGGCAGATTATTTGGCTTTTGTTTTAGAGAATCCTTCCTCTATTGAGAAGAAGAGGGCATTTTAATGTTTGAAGCAGGTGAAGCAAAGACTTAAGTTAGGAGCTTACCTTCTTGAGCTTCCTTTGGCTCTCCTGTTCGCTGGGATTAAGTTGTCTCAGGAACATCACAGTTAACAAATGCCACCAATTTTGCTTCTTTCACCTACAAACAGAACACAAGGAAACTCACAAAGGTATTCAAGCAAGCCAGTTTCCCCTGCGCCACCACAGGAACCATGTGGGGTTTGATGTGAATATGGATTATAAACCTCCAGAGTAAGTTTGTGGGAAAACAGAGACCTTAAACCATAGCTTTATGGAATTTCTTCCAGGGTCGTGAAGACTTACTTGGTAAATTTCTGACGACTCTTGATGTGAGAATGCAGGAAGCTGATAATTGGAGGCTCTTCTGCCTTCTATCTGGAGAGAGATTTACTGTAACACCTCCAGGTTCCTAGGGAAGGGAGCAGCCGGGGGGAAGAGAAGTGATAATCCCTCTGCTTACAGAGTTCTGAAAAAAGGGGTTTAATGTTAAACACTGGTTTAAAAATAATTTTAATTATGTAAATAATATAACTACATGATGGAAAATTTAGAAGAGGGGAAAAAAGTGACATTAATCCCACTACCTTAAAACAATTGTGATAATAATGAGCTGATGTTTTATACAGTTTACATAGTTGTAATCATAATATAAATATCCTGTTTCTCTTCTCTTAACACTCTTAATACTTTCCACCTTGAATATGGATTTTATAACTTCGATTTAATACCAGTAAAATATTCCATTTTGTAACAATTTACTTAACTACTTTCCTACCTTTAGACATTTAAATTGTTTCTGAAGAAGTTGTTTTAGGGATTGCGACAAATATTTCCAGAGACTCAGGAGTATTTTAAAAATAAGAATATTTTTAAATAAAAAATGAAAACAACCACAACAAAATAAACACGGATTTACTGACAGAGGTGGAAGGGTCACCTAGGGCAGCCACTTACTTGGGACCACCTCTGTGGCCCTCAGGTCCCGGGTCATCCTATCTCTGTACACTTCCAGTGAGTGACAAGGATGAAGCCCAAGACACGTCCTGAAGCAAAGGATCTGGTAGCCTCCTGGAGCTGTCTTTCAAATGGCATCTGTAGATGCTCTTCTACATGTGTACTTCTAAGGAGCTGCTCAGTTCTGCCTACTGTTTTAGGAAAACAAACTATTTTGGTTGTTAAGGGATTTTTTTG
This sequence comes from Camelus bactrianus, assembly GCF_048773025.1. Taxonomy (NCBI): domain Eukaryota; kingdom Metazoa; phylum Chordata; class Mammalia; order Artiodactyla; family Camelidae; genus Camelus; species Camelus bactrianus. The sequence goes on along the minus strand of NC_133543.1, from coordinate 37,149,504 downwards.
CTTTTTTTTTTCATCCCAAGGATAGGTTGCTTTCCCTTCACTGGCAGTTCCCATTGTGTATAGAGCAGAAGTCTCCAACTGGCAGCCCAGGGGCCAATTATGGCTGCAGGTCTGTTTGGTCTAGCCCAAACAGGGTTAAAAGCATATCTTAAATTAGTTGCGAACTTTTAAAATTCAAGAGATTTAACCTACAGATCTAGATTTTTTGGTATCTTTTGAACAATTGGAGGATCTGTAATACATTACCTACATTTTTACTTTCCAAAAAAGGCCTGGACCTGACTAGTATCTGTGTTTAAAAGAAGGGACTTTTTTTTTTTTTTCTTTGCCTCTGACCTGCATCATTTATTTAAATTATTTTCCTAGCCTCTGTGACACCTGCCTTTGCAGCTTTCTTGTGCTGGATATCTTTTGTGTTCATGCCTTTGTATCTGCACTAAAATGGAAATACAAGTGAGGAACAAGCAATAGGGGCACAGATTGACTTTCATTTAGGCTAGAAAAGTATGAAACACTCAGAAAGAGGCTTAGTAAATGCAGTAGCCTGTGTGATCTTCACAAGCACAGAACATACAAGAAATATGCTGAAGGAGAAAGAAGATGATACAGAGGCATCACTGAGACGTTGACTCTGCCCTGAGCCTGAGAAAGTTTCTCATTGTACAGAGAGAAGGGGTTGGTGGTCAAGATGGGTATGTGTTTGTCTGCACGTCTAAACTAGCATAGAGAGATTTGCTGAAGGATGCTCATCCTGCAGAGGACTTCGCTCTTCTCAATTGTTCCTTTTATTTTTTTACATTTGGATTAATCTCCATTCAGGCATTCATCTGTAGGAAAAGAAAAAGCAAAACATCAACTGGTATCAAGTCACATATGGTGACAGAATTGGCATCTTAATGGAAATATGGAAGCCGATGTGACATTTTTACTGGGCTTTATTAAACTAATCCTAAGACAAGTGTAATCAAAGGCTGGAGTTAACAGATTTTTATGACTTATTTTGTATCTGTACACCAAAAAAGTACTGAGAATTATAGGATGAACTCCAGTGTACCCAGTCACTCTGCTTGAGAAATAATCCATTTAAAAAAACAGTTAAAGAGGGGAGGGTATAGCCCAGTGGTTAGAATAAATGCTTAGCACGCACAAGGTCCTGGGTTCAATCCCCAGTACCTCCATTAAAATAACTAAAAAATAAGCAAACCTAATTGCTTCCTCCTTCAAAAAAAAAAAAAAAGAAAAGAAAAGAAAAGAAAAAACCTCCAAAACAAAACAACCCCACAAATAAAGTAAAATACCAAAAAAGAAAACCGTTAAAGCCTTCTGTGCACCCCTCCTCTAGCACGTGCTCTTCCCTACACCCACCCAAGGCGATCATCATCCCGTATTTAGTGTTTGTTACTTTTAAGGATGACTTTGCATTAGATAGATTCACTAATCAAATGTATTTCTTCTTATATGTTAAAATGTATGTAAATGGCATTATATTTACATATTGTTCTGTACTTCGCTTTTTTTCATTCAACCTCTGAGGTTCAACCATGTTAATATTCAGTTTCAGTTCATTCATTTTGGCTGCTGGGTGGCATTTTATTGTAAATATACATATAAAGAATATGTACATAAAGAATATATGTATTTTTCCAATTTTTTACTAGTACAAATATTTCGGCATGAAGTATTTTGACCTTATTTTTGATGCACCCCTTAAACTCAGGCGGGTAATTGCTGCTGGGTCAGAGGATTTATATCTTTTCTGCCATCACTAGATTTTGCCAAATTCTTTCCGAAGAGATTTACCTATTTACACTCCTACTACTATTGTAAGAGGCTTGTTTTGCTATAACCTAGCCAATACTTAAAAAAAAAAATTATTTAACAAAGCTGATGAATGTAAAATGGTATTTCAGTGTTGGTTTAACTTGCATTGTTAGTGAAATTTAGCATCTTTTTGTATGCTTTGGGTTTTCTTTTAACTTGTTCTTTCAAATCCTTTGTCCAATTTCTTTTTCTCTTGGATTGCTAATTTGTAGGAGTTTAGTTTTAAAAATCAAAATGGTAATGTATTTTATGACAATAAACTGGCTATGTGCACTGACATAGTCTCAATTTCCTAAGTCATACCTTTTGAGAATGAATTCAAGAAACAAAATTTAGAAATACATCTTTTTTTAAATTCCAGTGATCATTTATTATATGTCACTGAATTATAGCAGTCTTTATTTTTTACAACTTTTTTCATTTTCATATTCTTTTTCATTAAATGTTATTATAAGATACTGAATATAGTTCCCTGTGCTATACAGAAATTTTTTAAATCTATTTTTATATATAGTGACTAACATTTGCAAATCTCAAACTCCCAAATTTATCCCTTCTCCTACCCTTTCCCTGGTAACCATAAGATTGTTTACTGTGTCTGTGAGTCTGTTTCTGTTTTGTAGATGAATTTCATTAGTGCCCTCTTTTTTCTTTTTCTTTTCTTTTCTTTTCTTTTCTTTTTTTTTAGATTCCATGTATGAGTGGTATCATATGGTATTTTTCTTTCTCTTCCTGGCTTCATTTAGAATGACATCCATGTTGCAGAAAATGGCATTATTTTATCCTTTTTTATCACTGAGTAGTATTCCAGTGTATAAATATACATCTTTGATGCCATGAACTCATACAGAAGTTAACAAGTCTGGCTGCTGGTTATGTTTTCTTAGAGTTACTAGTGAATTCTCTTCAGATGTGCTAATACAACCCTAATTTTTTAAATTAATCTAGGGCCATTAGAAGGTCTTTTACCCAGCTTGCTATTGGAAATTTCTGAAGGAAAATTGCAGTTTCAACTGATTCATGTAGCTATGTTAAATGTATCAAAAAGTCACTTGGGTTTATCCCTGGTGGCTTACAAATTTTGCTCACATTATGCTCATGTAAATTAATACCTCATTGGATTTTAAATGGAAACAGATCTCTTTCAGTATTTGACATCTGCTTTCTGTGTCAGCCATTATTTCTCAAGAGCATTCCTTGTATCATAAATCATCTATTTTTTGTCACAGATGAAAATTTCTTTGCTTTTCTTTTTTCTCCTTTTTGTAAGCTGTGTAAGACACTGCTTGCCATGACTGATAAAGTCATGTTTCTCAATTATATTCTGCATTTCAGCAAAGCCACTCAGCTTCAAGAAGTCACAAATCACCTCAGCTTATTTCCCTGATAGAATTTTGAGTGGCACAGGCATAGTTCCCACTCAACGCTGCTGTGTGTGTAGAGAGCTACCAAGAGGTGGTTTGGAGAAGTATACATGTACTGGATTTAAGCTGTTTGATTTCTTCATAGATTCATTTTGAGACAGAGTCTATCTATCAAGCTCTGCTCGAGAGTGGGAATTCAGTAAACTTCAAGTGCTAACATTCCCTTGATTTTTATGAATACCAGGGACAACTGGAAGTCAAATTCAGGGTAAACATCAGTAAACACTGAGGACAGATTGGAAAGATTTTGAAGCATATGTGAAGGTGTGAGTCTATTTTGGAGACAAATCTAAAATATAAAATGCACAGAAATCAAGAATAGTTAGAAAGGAAGCAGCTGCCTAAAGTCTCTTTCTGGAGTGAGACAAAAGGGGCAGAGGCAAATAAATGCAAGTAACGCAACCAAAGTGTATCCTCAAAACACTTGAGGGTTAATGCTTAAGTATGATAATCATATTGCTGCCGTGAACAAGACAAGGCCCTTCTGATCTAGTAGAACCTTTTCTAAAATCACTGTGGCAAATGATGAAGGTGAATTATGAATGACAGCTAGAAATCACAGTCAGTCTGGGTGCTTTTGAAAACAAATAAAGAGTTTCACGATGAATTTCTAAAATGAGCCAAACTCTCTCGTCCAGAAAAGAGAGACAAGTAGGATATGACTGTGCTTTATCTAGGCTATGTCAGAGGAATCGCTTTTAGTTAGGAATTTGCCTTTATGCAGTAAAGTGGCATAACAAAGGAGAAATGTTCAAAGGGTACCAGAGGATCAATGCGGGAATGGATCTGTTATCATTAGCAGGAATACTTAACTGTTGGAACAGAATTTAAAGCAAAGAATTGAGATATTATTCCTGAGTCTACACAGAGGTATATATATTTAAAACATCAGTACAGGATCAGGACAGCTGATCCAGGAAACCTTAGGAGGTCCTACCATCTGCAAATAATTTTATGAAACATTAAGCACGTTTTTACCCAATTTCCTCTTACAAATTAAAAGCCGTTGCATTTTGCACTTTATTGTCTCTGGAAGACTGCATTTATACTGTTCCTATACATGGTCTAAATCTTTGTTTTGCTTTAAGAGAAAGCAGTGAAAACAATCTCTGTATGACCTCATAATAGTTATCATTCTTGAACCCGGATATACATTTCTCTGTATGAATCTGTGAATGAATTTAAGTGCCTTCTGCATTTTCTGCCTGGTATCTGGTAGCACCTAGAAGAAGTGGGACAACCCACTTGGGGAAAGTGAGGGAGAATGGTGCCTGAGGAAAACGTGTCACCTTTCATATTTATGTGAACTTCGCTTTCTTTTTCTGCAATAGACCAAAGTTGGTTTTAACATTATGACATATTTTAAATGACTTACAATAACATCAGATTTGTGCTTCAGAGAGGTGCACATGCTTATCCCTCTTCTTGTAAGCCAAGGCACATGGGGCAAATGCCCAAGGTGCTTGCCACCTGCCCCAATTTGAGAAGCACAAAAGGTAAAGGACCTGGTTCTGCTTTACAAGATCATTCATTTATTAAATCCTTAATGAGAACTCACCTGTGCCTGCCACTGGGTGAAGTTGGGAATACAGCAGTGAGTGAGACGTAAGATTTAGAGTTTAGTACTAATCGGCTTGTACCCTTAAACATTTCTTCCCTGTGTATAGATAACACTAATGCAAACAAGTCGATGAGAAGTACTAAGAACTAGAAGGGATGAGGGTTGGTTCAGGTGACGGAGGAGGCCTGCGAGTGGGAATAGAAGCTTGGTGGCATATTAAGTGAGAGGCTGCGTGTGTCAGTTATTAACAGGGTTGACACTGCAGGGCAACTCCTTTTAAGGCTTTAACTTTTTCCAAGCACTAGTCTCTCCTCATGGACAGTGTTAAGGACTGAATTGGGTGCCCCTCAAATTCATGCTGAAGTCCTAACTCCGCCTCCCCCTGCATAACAGGGCCTTTAGAGAATTAAGGTTAAATGAAGCTATAAAGGTGAGATCCTAATCTGATAGAACTGATGTCCTTATCAGAACAGGGTAAGACACCAGAAATCTCTCCCTTTCCATGTAATCACAGAAGAAAGGTCACATAAGGACATAGTGAGAAGGCAGCTGTCTATAAGCCAGGAAGAGAGACCTCACCAGAGACCAACCCTGTCACCTTAATCTTGGATTTCTAATCTCCAGAACTGTGAGAAAATAAAATTCTGATATTTAAGTCACACATTCTGTAGTATTTTGTTATGGCAGTCTGAGCTGACTAATATAGACAGCTATCACAGTATGATTCATTCATTCAGAAGAGATTGAGCATCACCTACGAGGTGTCTATCACTGTGAATAAAACAGACAAAATCTCTGCATTTGTGGAGTCTACAGAGTGTAACTGTCACTGGAGAGAGAGCAAACTGCAATTCTTAGAAAATTGGATTTAAAAGTTCTGTTGTTACGTTGAGTGTTGCAGTCAAAGTTGTGGTCGATATTGATTCTTCACCACGGTGACTAGCGGATACTGCAAGCTTACCTAAAACAAGCGTTACTTGAGAGAAATTTCCTTGAGCTAACTTGAACGTATATGCATGACATACAACATAGTCAATTTAAATAAATGTTAGTTTGGGGGGTATTGTCAACACACTTAGGTAAACTAGTTTAAATCTTATTTAGAATGTATAGATATGATTCCCTCACCTGGCTGTTTTATATAATTTTTGATATTTTAATGTCAATTTTTACTCTGGTAACTGATATTTAGAATACACACTTGATTTAATCTCTCACACACATTTCTGTTACTTATTCTAAGCTTTACATGCCCACAAGCAGCTCTTCGGTTTTTCCTGGTACAGCTTTTTCTTCCACGTATAGAGAGTGGGCGTGGCCTGGAAATTTTCTAAACATGTTCACACGAGAGGAAGATGTTCTTTCTCAAGGTGGGAGTAACTGCCCTGGATGATTGTTCAAAGGGAGTAGGCATTTCTCTCTGCTAAATGCTCTGAATGCCCCTACTCCCCACCAAAGCAAACAAACTCAGGATAGGAAATACAAACAAGCATCTTAACAGACAATATGAACAGATCATAATTTATTATTTATTAACTATAGCTATCTAATCTGTTTCCAGAAAGCAGCTTAATGATAAGAAAATATACAATAACGTTGTTAAAATTAACAGAAATTTAAAATATTAATAGAAAAATAAACTGCCATATGCTAATCACTCAGGTTAATGAGTTACTGTAACAAACATTAAATTTATTTCTGAGCCTCCGAGAAGTCAAAGCAAAAAGGGATTAATTATAAGTTTCTTATCCAGTTGATAATAGGGCTAATGATATTTTTGAGTGCCTGTCACTTTTGTCCTAATGTAAACCTTACAGCCACCCCATGGGATTAATTCACCACCCCCATTTTAATATGAGGAAATAGAGATTCATAAAAGGAAATTGCCTTTGCCAAGATCAAATGACTGGAAGTCATGAAAGTGTTTTGTCTATAGTTGAACTCTCTGCCTTTGTTCTGTCTAAAATCCAGAAGCATGGTAATAAATTTTTAACTTAGTAAAGGTGTTTCTGTGATCTTCCCTTGGTATCATTGCCTGGGAGCAAAAGGAAAAGAAAAATTTGATATTCAGTGGTTGTAGCCTATAGGCAATTATTTTCCTCTCCATGACCAACACCAGGTTGTAATCTTCTCAACAGTTTCTACTTGCCAAAATATTAGGAAAGACAGTTTGTTAGAGTGAAGAACAGTGTTTTGAACATGGATTTCTTTTTAAGTGCTTTCTACATTCTAATAATAAAAGTAATTAAATCCACACTCTTTGTTATTTACTCTTGTTAGTTTCCTAGGGCTGGTGTAAGAAATTTCCACAAACTGGGTGGCTTAAAGCAATAGGAATTTATTCTCTCATAGTTCTGGGGACCAGAAGTCCAAAATTAAGGTATTAGCAGGAGCATGTTCCCTATTGAGGCTCCAGGGTAGAACTGATTCTTGGTCTCTTCCAGCTTCTGCTGGCTGTTGTCATTCTTTTACTTGTAGCTGCATCACTCCAATCTCCGTGTCTCTGATCATAGCACATCCTTTCCTGTGTGTCTGTGACTGATATCTTTCTGACTTTCTCTTATAAGGACACTTGTAATGGCATTTAGGTCCCCCTCAATAATCCAAGGTAAGCTCCTCCTCTAAAAACCCTTAACTTCATCACATTTTTGCCATAAAATATAATTTCACTTTTTTGCCATATAAGGTAATGTTCATATGTTCAGAGATCAGGAAGTGAATGTATCTTTGGAGTGTCTTTTTTTTCAACTTGCCACAATTTTTACAATTTTCTTTCTGGCTTCCAAAGATCTACATCTGTCCCACATGCAAAATACAGCCAGCCCATTCCAACATCTTCAAAAGTCTCAACTCATTTTAGTATCCACTCAAGTCCAAAATCTCATCTAAGTAGCCCCAGCTCTCATCCTGTAAATACTTTAAATCAAGTATGGGTGACAGTTGGGTGTGATTCATTCTGGGGTAAAATTTATCTCCATCTCTGTATGTGTGAGACTAGAAAATAAGTTACCTGCTTCCAAGATCCAATTTGGGGACAGGTGTACTGTAACAGTTATAGACATGCTCATTCCAAAAGGGAGGAAATGGAAGGAATAAAGGGGTCACCAGTTCCAAGCAAGTTCAGAGTCCTGCAGGACAAATTTCATCAGGTTTTAGGCCTGAGAAAAATCCTCTGTAACTCAGTTCTGTAGCCCTTCGCACCCGTGGTTCCACCTTCAAAGTCATTCTTACTTTTTCTTTAAGAGTAGCACATTTTTGCTGCTGAGTAGATTTATCAGTTTGTTTCCTGCTTGTAGAATTTAGGGAGTCCAACATATTTCTTTCATGTTGTTTTATCTCTGTCTCTTTCAATCCAAGCTGGCAGTATTCCTTCTGTTATAACATTCTCAAAAAAAATCTGTGGGTCTCCTGTGTGTCATGGGTACTCACATCATTAAACAAAAGGGCCCTTCATAGATATTTCCTGGATAATCCCATCTCAGTCCCTGGCTTCCTTGAGATTATTGAGTGGACCCATGAGTCACACATCTAATCTCTTCAGTTAAAGGTAGTCCAGCTTATCTTTAGACTTCTCTCCAGAATGTGCTTTCCTAACAGTGAATCGCCTAATTTTGGCATCATTTGCAATTTGGATAGGCTGAAAATCATCAGGTGCTGGTTTCTTTTTGTTTAACAGTTCTTTCCTTATCTCTTAATTCTCTCATTTTACTATAAGCAGCAAGAAGGAACTAGGCCACATCTTCAACATTCTGCTTAGATACCCAAGTCTTTGGCTTGCAAATTCTGCTTTCTGTATAACTATAGGATGCTGTTGTTCCTTATTAGGACATTGGTGATGGTATTTAGGGCCCTATTGGATATAATCCAGACAAGGTCCACCTTTCAGTATTCTTGACTTAATCACATCTTTTGCCATGCAAAGTAATAGTCATCTTTTTTTTTTTCATATAAAGTAATATTCGCAGGTTAGGGATTAGGGAGTGGGTATGTCTTGTGGGAGGAAGGCATATTTTTAGCCTACCGAAACCTACAAAGTCATTACTCTTCAGGGGAAAGAGTTTTTTGTGAGATTGTGCCACCAGAGGTAGATTCAGTTCACCTGATCAGTTAGCTCTTGTTTAGAGGAGAGGCTTTGATTTTAAATTTGAAAAATACTCTACATAGATACCAGTAGAATAGGAGAGAAAGAAAAGTATGATTATTATTTTATGATGAAGCACATGATTGTTTATATAAAGGACATATAAAGATTTGAATGTTGAGGGCTAGTGTAAGAGTAAAGAGGCAGAGGCAGAATTAGGCAGACTGTTGCTATGGTGATTCAATTAGTATTTCCTTTGACTTCTCTAAGAAACCCTGCAGCCAACTTTTCTGCATACAGATATTTAGCACAGTTTGAAATCCTCTTCAGTTTCCTTTGTTCAAATAAAACTTACTCCCCTCTTCAGCAGAGAAGCAGTCATTGAAGTTACTCTCCTTAGCAAAGGTCTTCCTGCTGTTCATCTTCTTCCTCTCCCAACACATAGATAAATACCCATACCCGTATACCCGCGTGCCTGCTAATACTCTGTTTGCCGTCAGTCTTCCATTCTTATAATCTAGCAATTGTAAATCTTGGGCATACATTATAGTCATGCTGAGTTTTTAAAGAATATGTAATAAATCAAAGCTTATAATCAGAGTAGAATGAGTATATATATATATATATTCAAGTGATTTGTGATTTTGGAACTATGGGAGACTGAACATTATGGAAATGCTTGATTAAGAAATATCACATTAAAGCAATGCCTTTTTTCCCCTATTGCTTTCACTTAATATAAACCCAGTCATTGGACTTTAATGAGGTTTACTCTGGACCTTCATTACTGATCTGTGCCTCTGCTGTTGGGAGTGGTGCCTTAATGTTCTCTGGAAGAAAATCAGCTTCAATGAGGTAATTGTAGGAGGTACCTCACCTCTTCTGTGATATTTTTCCTTAGGATCCCTTAATATATAGCTGTTTTCAATTTGAATGATAAAACAGAACCTGTTTTTTATGACGTTTATTTTGTTAAAAGGTAATACATATACTTAAAACATTTTCAAAGAACATAAAAATGTATACATCGATAAATAACTACCATCCCCCCTTCAGTCTCAGTTCCTTAATGACAGCCATTATTAGTAAATTACTTTTTTCTGAAAAAGTTCTCTGGTTTTTAAGTTTATATATCTTTAAACACACACACCAAAAAGTACAAATCAAAGTATGTATTTGCAGTGCTTTGAATTTTGCCTTTTTAAAATTAAAAATATACCTTAGAGATCTCCCCAGATCAGCACCTGTAGAGAGCTAGTCTTTCTTTTAACAGCTGCCTCTTGTTCTAATCTGTGTATGTACTAAGAGTACTTTAAGCAAATTCCTTATTGGATACCATTTTTCCCCTAGTGTTTTGGTTATTCCAAATTTTGAAGCAATGAACATCCCTGCACACTATGTCTTTTCACAAATGTGTGAGAAACTATCCAAGTCAGGAGGTATCGTTCACACTGTAGACTGTGGGAATTGAACCCTCTGAATTTGTGCAGTGTGTTAGCTTGCAAGGCTGTTCTCTGTGGCTATGAGTAAGACAATTTCCTAAAGATGAAATGCTAGTTCTAAACTTAGAGCATATAAAACGCTAATGTATATTCATTTCCAATGTCATGAACTGTGAGTGTTTGAGATGGCCTGTTTTCTGCATGGCTTCTGTAACATACAACATCCAATACTATGTGAATGGTGGTTCCTGGAGTTGTGCAACTTGTGAAATATGGTCGTCCTGACTTCTCAAAACTCTGTAAGCAGACTGATTTAAGTAGATTCTTAAGTAAAAAGAGTATCCTTTTAAAATTTATATTCATGTAATTATAAGGGCGTTTAAGCATGCTTTATATATTTACAGTCTATTTTTGTGGGGTGTGGGGTGTGTGTGTGTAACCTCTTTTTGTTCATGCTATTTGCCTATTTTCTTAATGGATTATAGGTCAAGACTTTATTAAAGACTTAAAGATGAAAAAAATCTATTTCAAGTGTACTGGATATAATTTTTCAGTTGTGCATCATTCTGTTGACCACAAAAAATTTAATATAGTTTGAGTTGAGTGTCTTTAATATAAAGACTGTTTCCATTCTATAGTAATAGAAGCATTCCATGTTTCTTTTTTAATCCTTTTTAGATTTTAAAGTAATTTAAGGAATGGGGTTGATATTGATAGCCAATTTTGTTTCCTTTTTTCTCCAAATGGTGTATTATTTTCTGACACCATTTATTGAATAACATATATTTTCTTACTGACGGGAAATTCACTTTTATTGTATGATAAATGGCCATATATATTTGAATTGATAACAGCTTTATAACTGAATCAGAAGAAGAGCAGAGTTATACAAAATATGATGGAGGAAAATAATGATTCAGCTTGGGATATGTTCATTTGAGTTGTATTTAGGAAAACAGATGAAGTCCATTAGGTACTTGGGATTTCTGTGTTTAGCCTTGTTTTAAGTCAGGCCCTCAAGGGAATTTAGTTTCCTTTGCATAATCTTGATCAAATCAGATTGCCCCAAATATTTTGTCTTCAGTTTCATCATGGTCTATCTCTTATGGAAGGGACTTTAAGTCTTAGGACTACCACAATTTAGAAAAATAAAATTGTTCTAACTCCAACTTAGTTGATGGATAATTCATCCATGACTTTTTGTATTTTGATTTTATGTAAAGAGAAGGTGCATAGAAGTATGCCTTTTATGAATAGATAGTTTTGGTACCTTTGTTAATATAGCTTTATTTAATGGTAAAATGGCTGCATTATTTCTGAAGTCTTAACTTGTTCCATGCAAATAACCAGTCTAGGAGATAGCTCCTTATAGAGAATCTGTGTAAGCAGTCATCTTTTTTATAAAATCATATTAATTTTCAAAATTCAAAGACTTGGTTTTGACAGATTTGTTTTTAAAAAGTTAGCAATGGGAGTATCCTTAGGAATGTCACTTCAGTTAAGACTCCTATTAAAGAAAACATTCCCTGAAGAAACCAAAAACATTATTGGCTGACTACTTTTAATTTAACCTTGAAATGAATGAGATCATTGGATGATTGCCATCCTCTGAAGCCTGGTCATTTTTAGTTAAAGTTTAGCTAAATCTTTATTCTGTATCTCCCTTGTCCATTATGAGATGCAATCCAATATCTAGCCAATTCATTTCTAAATTCTAATTAGATTACCACCTGTCCTTATCACATTTACATGAGTCATTTTGGAATGGATGTTACATATTGAGCCAATTTGTATGAGATATAATAATATGCAGCAATCAAGATGGTTAGTATTGCTGGGTTATATTTCTCACTTCTACTCAATTTTTCCAGGTATCTAAATTTTATGGGTGGATTCTAGACTCAGCCAGGAGGGATCCCAGTGCTTGAAAATTATTTGAACCTAAGTATAATAGAATAGGATGGTATGAATTATGGACAAAACTCTCTTTCAGTATCCAGAAGGCTGGTCCCTTGGCAAAATATTAGAAGGTTGTGATTAAAATCAGAATTGAACATGCTTAGGTCATATTTTTCAAGGCACCAACAAAAGAAAATATGTTAAGCAGGAAAATGGTTTTAGGGGCTCAGACACAGAATTCTAAAAATAAGTGTAAAGTATTAAATATGATATTGATATGCACAGTCTGAGTCATAATTGGATTTATAGATTTGTAACATACTCGGTCTTCCTTCTTGGCTATATTTTATACAGGCCCACACTATGCTAACTGAACACCTACCTATTGACGCGTCAGGCCAGGGAAAGTCTCTGTGAAAATCCTGAAGAATAATGTTAAATAATGTATCCTTGATGGACAATGCAAGAAGTTAGCAGCAGCAGCCAACAGAGCAATTGGATCTGTATCCAGTAGTATACCTTTAAGGTAGTTTCCAATCATGTGGTTTTATCATCTCAGGAAATGAGATGGCTTTCTGAGCAAACTGTCCATGGGCCAAATGGATGAAACTCCAAACTTCTAAACAATAGCAATGTCTAAAAACTGTGTTGGCTGAGATTCAGAACCCTCCAATTCTTGATCAGACCAGCACTGCTGCAGGCTCATGAGGAAGGTTCTGACAGTGGCTGTTGATCAGTCCAATGTACACTCTCATTGTTGAGCTTTGACCCTTGGTGAGCTAGACTAAGACACAGGAGTTCCTTTGGCTCTCTGGCTGAAGGCCTAGGCTATCCAGGGTTTGTACCACCTTAGAACTTTTTGCCATTTTGGAACTTGGTTCCAGGCCCATGTGCTCAACCTTTTTAGCACTCTCATAGTGAGGAAAAGCCAAAAAAAAAAAAAAAAAATCTAACCCAGGGGCTATAACACAATAAAACAAGCCATTTTTATCTAATGTGTATTCCATTTTTAAAGAAACTTGTCTATCTTTAGGGCTTCTTGGAAGGTTTTTTTATTTTGTTTTGATTTTTTTTTTTTTTTTTTTTTTTGCCAAGTAAATGTCAACTCTAAGGTTGGTTGTGATTACTGTTACACTGGGGAATCTGCAGGAGGCCCTGCAAGCCATTCTTCACTGTTCTTTGTGAGTCAGTTACTGCCAGCATGGTCAGAATTCTCCCCTTTCCCTCGACTCCTTCCCATTTTTGGTGGACAGAGATGTTGGTGGCAATTGTGGCGCTGTCCTACCTGAGTTCTGCGGAACCACTGTTGAGAATTCTACTTGAGGTAACACAAGTCTGGAGAGCCAGAGGGCCAGCCTCAGCAGAGGCTGTGAGCCAGTTTTAATTAGATTTTAAAAGGAGACACAACACAAACACAATCCCAAAGGGCCAGTGACCAAAACCAGCTCTGGCTGAAGAACCAACACACTGAGGCCAGACAGAGCTCAACTCAGAGTACCAGCTTGTTGAGAACAAGAGGCAGGATCCCATGCAACTGTTGCATGTAGTTTGGGGCATCTGTGGCTGACCTTTGTTACTTTCTGTGTGTGGGGAGATTGAACTTGCTTAAAACCTCCGTGACAATATGGAGCAGGGCTGCTACTGTGCAATTTGTTTGAAGGTCAGGAGGAATAGAGTAGGTTTTAAAAAAGGATAACAATAGCTACACCTATTTAGAGCTTACCATGTGACAAATATTATTGTAAGCAATTATTACATATATACACCTTACTTAATCTTCACAACAACCCTCTGAAGCTGGTATTATTAGTGTTCCTAATTTACAGATTCATCCCGAGGCCTATTCAGTCTAAGGCCCCTGAGAGTGTACTCTTAACTACGTTGCTGTATTGCCTCTCTTTCATTGCCAAGGCAATGGAGAGCTGTGATAACTCAGAGAATGGGTATTTATCAGTTGACTTTGGCACTCGGTTGTAGGTGACTTTATCAGGTGGCTCTGGATAGACTGACTGGACCATGCCCCTCAAAATCTTCACTGCAAAGAAGTGATTGCTAAGTAGTTAGAATGAGTCTGTCAGTCATTTACAAAATGCTCTTTCTGGTTAGTTAGGTTGCTGAGCAGAGCACAGAGGACTGGTCCAATTAGATCACTGGAGGGATTGCCTTGTGTACCCACATCAAGTCCTTAACGTCTGAACTGCTCTCTGGTTCACTTAAGGAGAATATCTCTGTCATATTCATTCATTCATTCATTCATTCACTGAGATGTATCAAGCCTCACTTTATGTCAAGCTCTATCCAAGATGCTGGCGATGAGAAATGGAAAGATGTGGCTCCTGCCCTCCTGTAACTTAAATAGAGGTGAGGAATGTGCCATCAGACAAGAGGATGATTCCGTCAAATATGTGTTCACAAACCCGAGTGAGATCACCAGGGAAGTGGCATAGCCAGCTTCACGGGGCAGTCAAAGAAGCCTTCTCAGAAGAGGTAGCATTTGAACTGAGGCTTGGAGATGAATGAGTTTGTCAGGCACACAAGAAGGGAGGACTGTTCCAGGGAGAGCATGTGTAAAGGCGGGGAGCCAGCCCAGAGCTCAACATGTTCAGAGAACTCTAAGTGGTTCAATATTGCTGGCTTGCAAAGAGCAAGGCAGGAAGTGACAGATGAGACTTGACATTTCGGCAATGGCCAGATCTCGAAGTTCTTTGTATGCCAAGTAAAGGCGTTTACAGTTTATTCTGTAGATACTAGGGAAGCATTTTAAGGGCTTTAAGCCAAGTTTTCTTGGTTAGATTTTTCATATTGGAACTATCAGTTTGGCAGCAAGCATAGAAGATGGATTGAAGGGAGCTGATAGCAGAGGCAGGGGGCCAATAGGAGTGTGAGGCTGCCTGACTTTGGGGAGTTTCTTGGCCTTGGAAATAGCAATAGTCTTGTGCTTCTCCAGTGGGTCTGGGTCAGACCTCATGGAATTGTGGAGTTCAGTTCTGGGTGAGATCAGGAGGGAGACACAACGAGAGAGTGGTGACTCAGTCGGAAGCAAGGGTGTACAGTATAATAGGTAGAGTTTCAAATTTGATCCAAATGTATTTGTAGTGTGGAAAGTCTTCTCAGCCATCCACAGACATTTGGATGACAGCAATATCATCCTCCAGTGCAAGCTTTCACTTTAGTAGCACTGCCATTTTCATCATGATGCCATAGACTCTAGTTAGAAGCCAAACGGATTCATAATTCAGTTGTTTTTAACGTCAACAAGTCAACTCCTTTGGATTGTGTTCAAGTGGAAATTATAAATAAGATCTACATTGTAGGGAGTGAGCTTGTGTTGTGTGTATTAGTGTGAAATGTACTCTTACTTATTTCAGAGAATGATCAGATTACCTGTAGTTTTGTAATATTTCTGCCGTAGCTTCCCTGAGTTGGTCAACAGATTTATTCCTATCCTCCCATAGAGCATTTTTTCATATACAACCACCCACAATGTATACTCACACACATCTCAAAAGTACATTCATACATATAAAAGATGAAATGTTGTTTCTGGGATTGTCTGCCTTCTCTGAAAGGTAAAAGCTCATAACTTAAAACTCATCTCCTTCAATCAGTTTTCCAAAAGACTTAAAACATAAGGCTTATTTTCATGCTGATTCCATTCTGTTCACATTTGTGTTGTATTTTTTACTTGCCATCTTACAACAGTACTTCTACCAGAAGTGTCAGTATTAAAATAAGCACTATCAATAAATGCACTTAAAAGGTGCTGGACCCTGGCCAACTTTTTTTTTTTTTTAACGTGCGTCATTCCATCACCATCTAACCTGCATCTAAATTGGCCCCCAACTCACTGGTACTTTAGTGGTGATACTATTAATTGGAAGATTTCTTTGAAGCAGTTTGCATTGTCTTGATGTTTCTGCCATTGGGTTCTGTGTGTCTGTGGCCATGTGCATGGGTCACATGAGAACTTCCGTGATCTAGACAGCTGCCAGGTTCTGTTTTCATGTTGCTGATTACACACTCAGGCATCCCGCTCAATGAAACAGGCCCATCTGCAACGAGGTGAGCAAAATGGGAAACATATCAGATGGCTGGGTGCCAGGAAGCTGAGATGTACATTCCAGTAAGCTAATGTCTCACATACGGCCTTGTGTTGACTGTCACAACTCATGAACCTTGATTGAGATCACCTGGTACCAGTTTCTCCTGAAGGTTGTACATCATTCATTGTCTTCAAAGCTAACTGCAACTTGTGGTAATTTTGCAATGTAATTACTTCGGAACACTGAGACATACACATACACCAGTGCAGGGTGGGGAGAATGATCCCTTTGTTAGGTAATGGAAATGATGTTATTCTGATGTGTAGTGACCATGAGGGAATTGTAAGTAGAAGTTTTGGAGTTTGACTGCCTGGAGGGTTCAGATTCCAACTTGAGCTTGAGCTATGTGACCTTGAGCAAAAGTTGTTTAAGGTTTTTATCCCTTGGTTTATTCATCCATTAAAAAAAGGAAGAAAAGAAAAGAAAAAAAATAACAGGTAGATTAGATCCTCTCTAGTAGGTTATTCTGAAGCATTTAATAGATATTTCCTCTTATTACTCAACTACCAGTGTTTGCTTATGCTTTGATCTGCAGTGAACACTGGTGCTGTTTCGTTCGCACAGGCTAACTAATTACCTGGGTTATCACAGATCATGAAGGTGGAAAAGCTTTCTTCCAAGGGTGCTTGAACTCTGACTAAGGGAGCATCTTCCCCTGCCTCAGACAAGCCTCAAAACCCTACCCAAAGCAATTCTACTCATTTGTGCTTGTGACAAGTACAGTGGATGCTAATGGAAAACACGTAAAATATCAGGACCTCTCTTGAAGCACTTTGTAGATATGCAATTAACTGGTTTTTATCTTATAAAGTCATCATAAAGTACAACTTGAAAATGTGAAAAAAAAGAACATATAAACACTAAATAATTATTCCCAGGACAGACATTTTCTTCAGAGCTGCCAGCAGATCTTGAGGAATTTATCTATTCACTAAAGAATGCCTTTACATGTGAACTAATTTCAGACAGACATAACTCAATTCAGATGATGGAAACAACGTAAAAATTTTCCTGGGGCACTTGAGTAAAGGGGATTTAAACTTTGTTTTCAGATATTGTGAACTGTGTTGCAGTTATTTTTCTATTCCTCATTTCACTTACGGTATTTTCTCAGAATTTGAATAGCTGTCCTCGAAGAAAGCAAAAATTCAAATTTTACATGACAGTGCTGCACAAACTCTTTATATGTGTTTCAAAAATTAAAACCGGTGTGTGAATATATGCCTCTGATTAGAGTAAACTAGTGCTAATGATCACAGAGCGAAAGGCACTAGGTCTCCCTCGACCCCATCAGCCACGTGCACGCCACAGAGATAGTAACTGTTAGAAACGTGGACTCTTTCATTTTATATTTCTTTTCTACTTTCTCTACTACATGAATTTGGTCATTTGTCTCTAGTCTGAAGTGTTCAGGTTTATTTCCATTAATGGAGTGAGCAGCAGTTAGTTCAAGTTTCTTATTATCTCTGCCGTTCTGTGATTTTTACCATCTTTTCACTACTAATATTTTTGTATTTTCTCCGTTTTGTTTTGTGTTTCTGCTTCATCAAACATGTCAGAAATTTGTTTACTTTAGTGTCCTTTCCAAAGAACAAAATCTGAGAATGAGCAATCTTCTTTTTTTGGGGGGTTGAGGGAGTGGTAAGCAGGTTTTCTCTGTTAGTAATAACAATAATAATAATGGAGTTAGAGACATGACTGGAGGCTAAATGAGATGTTGTATATAATGACTTGCATGAAGTGAGCACTTAGCAAAGCCTAATAAAAGGCTCCTTTTATTATTAGTATTATATGGCTGAATTTATTCATGCCTTATAATTTCAACATTCAGCTAATATAGTACTTTAGAGTTTATAAAGCCCTTTCACATATTTATTGCACAGTAGCCTTCTGCTCTGAACTGAATGTTTGTTTCCCCCATCACCAAATTCATATGTTAAAACTCTAAGCCTCAGTGCGCCAATGTGATTGCATTTGGAGCTGGGGCCTTTGGGTAGTAATTGGGTCATGAGAGTGGAGCCCTCCTGATGGAATTAGTGCCCTTGTTAGAAAAGACACCAGAGAGCTTGCTTCCTCTCTTTCTCCCACATGAGGAAACGAGAAAGTACAATATTCCTATAAAACATCATTCTCTGCATTCGACCTTTTCTAGGAAATCCTCAGTAATACATAGCACAGAGAGTGCCTGAGGTGGTCCACCAGGGTCCGTCAGAACCGCAGGTGAATGAAGTAGTCAGGCTCATCGTGCAGTGAGGCCGAGTTAGGCATAGAGGATCTGGGGTCATATCAGCAGGATGACTCCTCAGGAACAGCCCCTGCTGCTCTGTGTTTGCTCTCCTGTCCCGCCTACCCACATGCACTCACTGCATGCCCCCTTTCCTGGGCCAAGAGGTAGTGACTGACTGTTTCTCACGATGAACCCTCACTGCTCTCAGAAATATTGGTCCCAGGGTGAATGAAAGAGCAAGTGAGAGGTCAAGAGTGACTACAAGGGGAAGGAGGAAGAAGAGAAGAGGAAGAGAGTGAAAAAAGCAGAGATGGTCTCTCAGAAAGAGTCTCACAGCCGGCACCCTACAGGAAAGGGGCTGTGATTCCCATCTGAGAACTGGAGAAGCTGAATAGGGCAGGAAACGGATCGCCCGCTCAGACCCACTAACTCAAGCTTTCTTGCCCTTTGTACTAAGTCCTGCTTTTCTCCCCATGATGTATGGGGGTACCTAAAATGTCAGATGGATCGTGGATCTCTTTCAACTACCAACCATTCCGCAGAGAAAACAGCTCTGGTGGACCCATCATGGATGTTTCGATAGCAAAAGGCTTTACTTGGAAAAAAATAGTTTCGTGTTATGTCATTTTACAAGTAAAACTAGTTCGTTGAACAACAACACTGTATGGTTAAATAATGTTAGAGAGATTGTCTACAACATAAAACCATAAACTTCATTACTTATCTGTTCCTTTTGCATATATGCAAATATAACTTTTCTACGTTTAAGCTATAACATTTTTCTTAATTGTGCATCAGGGCAATTGTAAACTCTGATACTTCATCCTGTGTGTAATTGAGGTCAGCCTCTGCAGGAAACTGGGACATCTCAATTACATAATCCCAGTTCAGTCCACACCAGCCTTAAGATTTACAGCTTCAATCTTGTTCTGTATTGCCCATTTCTAAAATAAGAAATATCATATGTACTTGTCTTATGTGAACTTTGATGATTATTTTCATTAAAATAATTTTAGTGTTGATACAAAATAACATTGATGATTTCAAACAAAATATAATTCCTAAATAAAGCAAGCCATAAATCTTACATGAGATTATCTTTAGAAAACAACTATTTTGATCATATATTTTCTAGGAAGATGTTCACTTTTAATTCAAATGGTCAAGAAGTCTGAGTATCTTTTATTTCCTGGAGGGATGTATGTATTTGAAATCTGGCACAACCCACTGAATGTCAGTACATTACATATAGGGGGAAGAACAATGAAGAAAAAGAAAATATATGAAAATAGACAGATGAATTTGGAAAGCTTACTTGCCTTAGGGGAAAAGAGCCATGAAATTGCTGCTAGCACCCTTGAAAATACTGTGGCTGAGCCTCATTATACCACCTAGATTTCCAGCCTGTCACGTTCAATGAGGTCTGTGCAAGCCAGTGATGCTAGGACTGTCAGCATGATATTCTGTAATTTGGGATGGCTCCCACCCCTGCCATTTTATAATGCTTCCTGAAAAGGAGGGAGCCTTGCCAGATATTCTTTCTAACTCCATTTATTAAGAGAATTTTCAGATTTCAGTAAGAACAACCCTATGCTGTTGATATCCTGGGGCGTCCAGTCATTCTCAGCACCATTCTTTTTTTTTTTTTTTTTTAAATAACGGAGACCTCAGCAGGGAAACTGTATTTGATGCAACTTGGAAAAACTAGTTTTATATATAGTGCCTTCAAGTTCACCAGCTTAGTTCCAAGTTCTGCGTTCCGCCTGATCCATTTTCCTGGTTCTGTTATCTCCCTAGTGAGATTCTGATTGCCCATGCTGTGCCATTTTTTTGAGAGTTGGGAGAGCCTTGTTAGAGAAAGTATGTGTTTTCTAGAAGTGGGTCAGCAGCTGCCTTGGACTGTCTTATAAGCTCTTCATGAAACGCTGGGAATTCTGTGTCGTCGCAGAGGAGTGAGTTCCTTTTCTTCTCAAGGAGTGCTCATGGATGCAGGAGTGGGTGGAGCTGGTTTCCTTCTGACAGCCTGTCCCAGCCTTGGCTTGACTGCAAATCGCTGACCAGGGAACCCAGACCATTCAGTGACATGTCCACTGAAGCCTACAGAAGCCTGACGGGGAAATGAGGTCATTAGGGGAGGAAAGTGCCGTAGTTCCGCTCCCAGAGGAATTACTAGGTGACATTGCTGGAACCTTAAACCACAGGAATCACTGAGATGGAGAGAATTTAGAGAGCTGCTCGCCTAAAGAGGAAGAGGGTGTCACCTTCCTTCCTTCTTCTAACCTCCTCCCCAAACTGCTCACATCCTTAGGAGAAGGACAGCCACCTGCCACCTACCACCCACTTCCCTTCAAGGGCCCTAGAGGTGGATTGTCTATCTTTAATGAAGTTAGAGGAACTTTTTTGTACATAGAGCTGGTTTCCTCACCTCTTATTTTGGCAGGGGTGATACATGTTTGGCATAGGGATAAACTGAGGTTTGCTTCTTTGAAGTGATGCTGATGGGATCATGGAAAGATGACGACAGAAGGAGAGGGAAGATGAGAGAGCCTCAATATAGCACTCCAGTCATGGAGCCAAATCATTTCAGGAACTGTGTCTTCCTCTGCCTGCCTGTCCTCTCACTCAATGTGTGTCCTTGTTTTCTTGCCTCATACAAATATTCAGATGCTTTCAGTGCCCATAGTTCGTTTATTTTCCTAAATATCCAAGAAGAATTATTTCGGTTTACATTTTCCTCTTACTATCTCTTCTCTCACATCGTTAGGTTGTACTGTTACATTCCAAGGACTGTGCACTTGGTTTAGGTATATTTTCTGGGAGTGTTGTTCCTCCTGCTTGATCTCAGAGAAGTCTCTCATTTGCTTTTCTGAACTCTTGCTCCTCTCTCTCCCTTTCTCCTTCCAGTTTAGTACAAAGACTCTGCAATCTGCTTTCAGTCATCACTGTTGACACATCAAAGAAATATGACTTCAATTTTTCAAAGAAAATATGAATCATGCAGTGTTCCCCGCACAGACAGTACCCTCCTCTGTTAGCTAGCCATACCATCTAAAATTCTGAGCTTCATTTCATACACAAGCAATGGTCAGATTATTGGGACTGTACAGAGCAGAGCGCCACACCACCAGGATATGAGCTCATCCTCTCTGAGAAACTAAGTGGGGTTGAGCTGGGTCAGTGTTTGGAGGAACACATTTCCGATGAAAACCAAGAGAATCTCAGGAAGGGACAACAATCCCTCATTCTGAACAAGGGCCTCCTTCTGTAATGAGAACACTTCAGTTGAAAATTAAAAGGCAAAGATAGGCTTATTATTGTCACATAACAAACACTTAATTGAAAATAAATTCCCATTTTGTAAGATTATCAAACCAAAGAAACATCAACTAAATTGCATGGAAAGAAGTTTCATTCATTGTTCACTTCTGTGTGAGGGACACAAAGTAAATAAACAGAAATAAGATTTTTGTTTCCAAATTAGCATTCCTCCAGTACATGGTGTAGTCAGAACAGTTTCAGCTTGTTTTCTGTATGTAGCATACTTTGCGTGGAGAGTTGGTTTTTCTAATGATGCCCCTGTCATTGTAAGACCTTGAATATCTTTGTGCCTATTTCCAAAGACTTACAGTAAAACTCAGAATACTTGTGAATCCAAATTAACTGTTCAACTATTGTGGCAGGACCCAGGAACCAGAGTATTTGCTGAATCAAAGCATGCCATTCTGTAGCTACTCAAGTAGAAAGGAATTTATTGTGTGGTGGTGATGAGACAAAGGAAGGAGATAGGAGGTGGCAAAAAAAAAAAAAAAATCAAAAGCAACACATAAGCCTGAATCCTATCGTTACACCCGCTGCCCACTGAAGGTTCCTGTAAATATCATTTGGATTCAGTTCTCTCTATCTCTCATTACTCATAACGTGTCCCTTTAAGGCTTGTTATCCGACCCACTGCAAGGGGGATGTATTCTAAAGCTGAGGGAATTATTTCCCTTAAGTTGTGCAGGTGGGCGGGTGAATTTACAGTTGCAGGCATCCAGGAATGTACCAGTGACAGCAGGATTCCTGCAAGTTCATTTCAGCTGCCAAAGAAATGACTCTGCTGAATACTGATTCTGTTCTGCTTCAGGTGTTGCCTTTGGAGGCCGTTACCACTGACAAACACATGCAGACTCATCCTCCTCCATCCCATATAGCCAACTGTGCATTCACCCAAATAAAGTCAGGTAACTACATTTTCTGGAATCGACTCTGGGCAGAGAACTATTCTAGATTGTGTGTGTGTCCCAGTGGTGGAGGATAGAGAATGACTACACCAAAAACAGAGAACACGTTTGAGTAACCTAAAGATATTAATGGTTTTATAAGAAACATAAAATGAAAATTAAAACCACTAGTACATACAATAAAATCGGCAATGAAATTTATGCATACACAATTGAACTGGTACTGTGAAGGCATTCATCCCAGTATGTTCTTAAGGAGAGAAGGAAAATGAAGGAGAAATTAAAGGATGACATGGAGAAGACAGTAGTAGCATCGCTGGTCTCATGAATCTCAAAAAAGATGATAGAGAAACTAATTTTTTTTCTAGTCTTGCAGGAGAAATATGAAGTCAGTGTATTTAAGGCAACTGGATGCCCTAGGGAAGCATGTCTGAAATTGTCATTCTTAAAATCCATGCAGTGCTCACAGGTGTTTCTTATATTCTTTGAAAAATAGATTCTGTTTTCAGAAAGCAAAAAGCAATATCTCCTCTTAGAGTCTTAGAGATTAATTAACAAAGGGCATCAACATCTTAAGGGTCCTGAAAATTCCTTTGGTAAAACATCTCTCTGTTTTTAGTTGCAGTCTCATATTTTTCAAACTTACTTCACCAGGAGGCTTCAGATGTCTGTGTGTGTCTGTGTGTGTGTACTAGGAGTATTGCTCTAAGAGTCTTCTGTGACACATGGTTGGAGAAGCAAATTGAATGGAATCATCAAAGAGGAAGAGGTTGGCATTTTTGTCTTCCTTGCTAGTAGGATCATGGAAATGCTCTTTCCTATTGGTTCAAGAGTTTACAAGTTTCTACCTAATCACTCTATCTTTAAATATATATGTATATATTTATACACATACACACATATACATATACACACATATATTTCCTTTAATGAGCCTAGTTGATGGCATTACTTGCTTTCAAAAATATTTAGGACCCAATTACATTGATCAGTCTCCTAAAATCTTTTAAATATATTTGCCACTCTTTGCACTCATCAAAGGGAAGGCAGTAATAAAAGATACACTATATTGTCTAGAAACATTGTACATTGAGGAACCTGAAATCAGGAACACAAGGGATCATGTTTTGAAGAACTCCTACAGTGCAGTTACAGCAAAAAGCCTGATCGTGTTTTTAATGCATTCGCTATGGCACATCAAGAGAAAGGTGGTAGAAATTATTTTGTTCATTTTGGCTTAACATCAAAATAAATTACTTCCTTATTTGTCACAGATTTAATAGTATGTGTTCAGTTGCCTCTAGCCTAAATATATGGAAAGAGATCCTGATATTAACCAGTTTAGGAACTGTAGACTGGAGACAAAAGTCACAAATGACATTTATCATCAGACTGTAGGAGTCATCAGGCATTTCTCTAGCCCAGAATACATAACATCCTGTATAAAAAGAGAAGCAATTATTCTCATGAATCAAGAGCAGGTTCTCTTTGGAATTTCAGGTAACATGAACCTGAACTTTTTGGTTAGGTCCTGGATAGAATTCAGTCGAAAGATATGTATAAACAAAAAATTATATAAGTAAGAGAACTAGTTTCATGCTCATGATATTTTAAGAATTAAGGAGAATTGAAATGACCAGACTCAATGTAACTCTTTTTCAGAAGTGTTAAGCTAATTGCTTTTAGGACTATCAATGGATTATGCATGTTTCTCCTTGTTTTGGAATATTTAATGATGAGTGGTTGGTAATGGGGATTTTGTTATGAAATCTCAAAGTTAAATGATTTATAAAGGGGGCAAAATTTGACTCCCTAAATCTGAAATGAAAACTTCTGTACTACAAAAGTAGCCCATAAGAGACAAAAGCCCATGAAAAAAACAAAATAGCATCAAAAACTATGTGCATCAAATATCATAGTCAAAGGGCTAATACCCTAAACATATGAATATTTCCCACAAAATAATAAAAAAGACAAAAAAATATGATAAAAAGGGGGAGTAGGATACAATAGGAAGTCCAGACAAAGAAACAGAAGTAGTTTATCAACATAGAGAAAAATGTTCCACCATTCTGTGGTCAAAAAAATGTAAACTAAATCAATAATGAGTTAAAATTTTTACTTTATGAGATTGCGAAAAGTCCACAGTATTTTGAAGGTATAGTAAAACCAGCAGGAATAGAAATCAAGATAAATAGTTTGGAGGGCAATTTCCCAGTAGTTATAAATTTATATAATGTATAAATCCTTTGACTTAGCAATTCTATTCCTAGTAATTAATTTTATAGAAACTTTCCTAAAAGTGTGTTTAAATGTTTGCAGAAATGCATAAAGATATTCCTTGCAGCATTATTTGTAATAATGAAAATGCAGCATTATTTGTAATAATGAAAAATTGGAAACAATCTGAATGCTTATGAATAAAAAAAATTACTGAAAAATTATGGCGCCTTCATAAGTAAGAAGACCAATAGCCATTCAAAGAATGCATTTCTGCAGATCTTGACAAGAAGACATGTTTATGACATGTTGGTAAATGTAAAACACAAGTGACAAAACAGTCCATAAAATGTGGCTTTTCACATTTTAGGTAAATACATATGTATGTGTGTGTATCTAAATTATGTAGCTATCTTTTTTCTTTTTCTATTCATGATTGTATTTTTAAACTTTTTATAGAAAACATTTAAAAATTAAAACTAAGTAAAATATTTAAACAAAACCACATCAGATTAAGTAGTGACTGAAGGAATGCCATAGAACTATCCTTACGCCTTTTTAAAGGTCGTAGCTTCCCAAGTCAAGCAGTAGGCAACTCTAGCAGATCTGAAGTTAGATTAACCCTAAAACTCGGCTATCATTTTGCAGTCAATCACCATGCTCCATAGATAGTTCTCATCTTTCCCCTGGCTTTACTGCCGTGACCTTCAAACTGTTCTTCCTGCTTCTAATGTTGACCTACTGAAGAACTTGTTCTCAATACAGCAGTCTGAGTAGTCTTCACATTTAAATGATATTCATATCACCACCACTTCCTTCAGTGGCTTCCTACTGCATTCAAGCAGAGACCCAAATCCCTAGCCTGGCCTGTAAAGACCTATGTTGTCTTGTTCTCCTCAATTTTCCAGTCCCTTCTAATAGCATGCCACCTCTGCCTCACTGTGCACCAGCTACCCTGAACCCTTTCATTTGTTTAATGGCACTAAGTTCTCTCCTTCCACGAGAGCTTTGAACATGCTTTCCACTTTTTCTGGAATCCCCTTTCCCTGCCTCCAAACCCATCCTGCTCCTCCCCTTTTCTTGGCTTAAGGCACAGTCTTCTAGGCTCGAAGTCTTCCTCAGAGAAGATTCCCCTGATCATCTTTACTAATTAAATCAAACCCCTATCAGTGTCTCATATGACAAAAAGTACATATCATGTACTTCTTCAGTTGACTCGGCACAATTTGTAATCATATCTTGTATGGTTCTTTGCTTAATGTTTGCCTCCCCAGGATTCATGAAAACAGGGACTGCATCCTTAAAGCAAACAAACAACCTATGTAATCACTTTCTGGTGGGATACTTGGCAGCATAATAAATATTTTTGAGTGAATGAACAAATGAATGAATACTCCTAACCCTCTCTTGTTGATTTTTATTTTTTTAAATAAAATTAAAAAGCTTCTTCAGCCTACTTCCATGAGCATATCAAAATGGTCTGAAGTAAACTAGAACACAAAACCAATCAACCATAACACTAAAGTGTTTTAGTTAATGAACTGAAATACTATTCTGGGTGTGTAGAAACCTCTTCAGCTGCTACTTACAAAAATAGACTCTGCTGTTTTAATATGCTTTCAACCTCTAGGAGAGTGGGTGTCGTAACCCTTCTAAACATTTGTGCTGTTAGAATCCTAATGCCCAGGGGACTCAGCAACACCCTTGGTTAAATTGTTCTGTCTCAACTCACATATCAATTCTGGCAACTTAACCTAGCTTGTAAGGACCTATGCCATCTTGTCCTCCCCAGTTTCTCAGCTCCCTCTCATGGCATGCCACCCTTCTGCCTAGTTAAGTAGGACCACAGCTGATCTGTTCTACAGCCTCCAAGTATATAAGTTTCCCTTTGAGGAAGGAGGTAATAAGATGAAGAAATGTTTAAAAGAAAACAGAAAACCCACATACATTAAAAAAAAAAAAACCTCCTACCAAAAATATCAGTCCTCTGGGAGGAGAGAGACAAACAGAACTCTAATTCTGTGTTCATGAGTCAAGTGTTGCTTTTCTCTCTTAGATTAGTTTTGTGAAGAGTTTTATTAATGTGCAAGCTTTCTTTCCATACCCCCAAGTTACATTTGTCTTGCTCTCATTTACCATTTCCACTAGAAACATCTGCATCTACATTTAATACAGTTCTAAAAGCATTTTACTGTAGGTGTGGATTAAGTTTCTTTGAGTTATATGAAATAGAAACCAGAAGATGATTCTTTTTAAGATAAGAAAATGCAAAAGAAATGTATGGGATAGATTCTGAGACATCAAAGAAAACTCGAACAATGAAGCATTAGAAAGGATTGGAGACAAAGCTATTCCGAATTCATAGGCTTCTTCTCTAGAGTTCTGGAATGAACATGTATTTGTTCCTTTCTCCTTACTGTCTGTTGGTGGAAAGTCACAGGGCAAGATTCTGATTGGACCAGTTTGAGTTAGATGTCCACCTCAGTATCCAATCAGGTGTTATCAGCCAGATCCTCTTCAGCAAATGGAGTGGGCAGAGGAAATTTGCTTGAAAGACATCTTAGTGAATGCTTAATCACACACAGCCTATGAATTCCTGTTGAAATACTTTATCTGTTGATTGATATAATAAGAAAACCTATACATACGGATGGATAACTCACTGAAAGACTTTGAAAGATCCATATTCTAACACCAGGCTCTAAGGTGACATACTTTAACTTTGTCCAAATACGAAGAAGGATTTGGAAAAACCGAGTCGCACAGGAAGCCATTATGTTTAGGGATAGAATGGTGACCTTTAAGCAATGTGGCTTTGCATTTCTGCATTTTCCTGTTGGATAGAAGAAAGACATTTTCTAGTACACATAGTGTCTTCTTAGCTTTGAGTACCTTTCTCTCTTCTTACTCACTCAGATTCTCACCATCAGTTCTTTTGTCCTCTTTGGTTTGTCTTTTTCTCCCCCATTATCTTATATGGCCCTTATTTTATCACCTTAATCCCAAATTGGCCACCCAGACTTCTTTTTAAAATTTTTTTGGGGGGTTAGGTAATTAGGTCTATTTATTTATTTATATTTAATGGAGGTACTGGGGGTTGAACCCAGGATCTTGTGCATTCTAAGCACGCACTCTACCACTGAGCTATCTCCTCCCAGCCCAGACTTCTTACATAGATTTATTTACCTTCTTTACTTCACCTTACATGTGCTACAAAAAGAATCTTCCTAAAATACCCCTTTTGTTATAATGGCTATCTCCTCAAAAGCATTCAATCTTGTTTTTCTACTTAATCAATTCTAACCTCAAGTCCTTTGATTGGCCATTCTTAACCGCAATTTGGTTTCCATTCCTCCTTAGTCTGAATGCCTGGATCTGTCACTTTCGCCCCCTTATTTTCCTTCTTTAGCTCCATCCACCACATTTGGTCTCTTACTAACCGAAAGTGCTGTACTTCATCCCTCATGTTCACCTATTGAAATTCAAATTTTTATTCTAAGCCCATCTCAAGTCTTAACTTTCTAGGAGGTCTACTTTATTCCTACTGTCCACCTCATTTTAAAAAATATTTTCTTTTTGAATTTGCTATGTATTTGAACTTGTTATTTACCTTATGAAAGACTATCCTGCCCTTCAATGCCTGCCCTCAGTTTGCAAATTTAACATATCACAATATAGAAGGATATCATACTCTTGTAGCCATTCATTGTTTTCAAGAAACATTTATTATATGCCTCCAACATTCTTTGACATTTTTCTGGATGACACAGATACAAAGAGCCAGACAAGGAAAGACACATATTCTCATGGGGCTTAATTCTGGTGGGAGAAGATAGTCTGTACCCTAGACAAGGTGAGAAGTGATCGGAGTTGAAGTAAGACAGAGAAGTAGGGCCAGACTGTGTAGAAATTTGAAAACTATGAAGGTAAGAATTATAACATGATGATTTATCTTCCTTCTTCTCATCCTCCTCCTTCTCTCCTCTCTCTCCTTCACTAAGTGAAACAGCATAGATTTTATCTTAAGTGCAGTGGATGATTACTGACTTTTGTGACTCAGGGTTTTAGGAGAGCAAAAGGAGGAACCAAAAGGACACCTAGAAATCTAGGGATGAGATGACTGTGTCTTGGGCTGGGGTGACAGTAGTGAACTTGAAGGAATTCTTTCATGTGTTACTGCATGACTCTCTTCCCATATTAAATACAGACCACTACAGACAGATGCCTTATCTTATTCTGGGAGGTACTGCATAGGTAAAAACAGGTAGTGGTGTTCCATATATATCTGTTGTTGAAATGATTGGATTTAATTTTATCTTTGCTTTCTTAAAAGAGAATGGGTTGTGAGATGGAAGACTGCTGATATGTAATCGCTGCATTGACCATTCTTTTTGTTAAATATTTCCCTTCATTACCATGATGGATACCTGACAATTTATTTGTTAGATATTGCAGGCACAATGATATTCAGTCAAGACAGACCCAAGCTACTAAATTGAAGCTTCCCTAAGTTTTTCAAAATTTAGATGTGTCCTAAATGTGTCACAATAATTTACAGATTTTTAATAAGAAAATCTCAAGGCAGTGTAAGGTAGCTGAACATTTGTGTCTTCCCACAAGTATGTTTCTTTTTAGCTCAGTCTATTTACTTATATATATATGTATATATCTAAATACCATGGTAATGTTTCAAATAATTATATAGTCCCCAATGTATAGTTTTTGAGTAGGATGTGCCAGTGATTAAAAAAAAAATCTATGTATGGAAATAAAACTACAGTTTACAAAGGCTGCTAAATCTCAAGCCTGTGCTTGAGTGCATAATTCATATTTCCTTTTATAACTGCAACTTGACTATTTGAAATGAACTTTTCCCAAGTCACTTTTAAAAAAGTAATGCCCACAAGAGAAAGGCATTCCCAATATATAAGTTGACCCAAGGATTGAAGTGATCTGCTGCTCAGAGATCAATGATATAAATTGATGGAAAACCTGGGATATCAGAATTCTTCTGAAAAAGTTACAGTCAAGGTAGAGAAACTGAAATAGTAGATACAAGAGCGCTTCCTAATTCAAATATTTATGTGTAAGTCTGCATCTAGTCCAGTCTTACCTTGTCCCTAGTTATCCACACAGTACTTGAACATGGTAGGAACTCAGTAGTATCTGTTGAATGAATGACAAATTTTAAAGAGTGATGAACAATTGAATGATAAACAAGTTTGATGCCTAAAAATGCTGAAGATTTTTATTAAGGCAAATCTGGTGACCTGGAATGATTCATGTATCTTCCCTAAATACAGTCTAATTCCTAAAATGTACTTTACATAACAAGCTTAATTAAGCATTATAGATATTGTTAGATAAGTTTATAAATAATTTTAGTGTCTTTTTGTGAGTATTATGTGAGTTGAGTTGTACTTTTTAATTTGAAACAGCAGAAATACGTTACAAGAAAACAGAATTTTAGAAATCAAATTTGTACTATCAGTGTATTTTTTTTTTCCTTAATAAAACACTTTCCTACCTTTGAAAGTCAAGCCAACTTAATAATGGCAGATCAGTTTAATCCACAGATTAAGAAATTTTTGCCAAGGAAAATGTAAACAAGATAATATATTTTTTAAGTGTTTATGCAAATCCTCAGTGGTAGCATAAGGTGCAAATAAATATTTGCAATTTCAGGGTTTGTTCTATGTCCTTTCCAGAATACTTTTTTTTTTCCCCAAAAATACTTAAATTTTCATTACTGACCAAAGAGCCTACACCAGGAATCTATTCAGAACCCTTGCAAATGATCTGGACAAAAGGCCCTGTTAGCTTTCACTTGATCCTTTTGGTCAGAGTTTCCTTCTCTCTTTTTAGAAAATGCTTTTCTGGTCTCGAAGAAACAAATGGTGTGGAATTTTTTTTTTTTAATGAATTTCCCAACCATTTCTCTTCTTCCTCCACCATGCAGGAAAGGCTTCCCATGTTTCAGGGAAGGATCTGCCAGACAATGGCATGAATGTCAACCTAATCTGCCTGGTGGCCCTCCTGAGGGGACCTTGGCTCTGTTGACAAGTACACTCTTCACAGATGACACCGTTTTATCCGGAAACTACTGACCTGAGTATCACTGAGTTGTAATGTTACAGAAATAGAAAAAGTGTGACCATCCTTCCTCTGATCAGGGCTCTTTGCACAGGACTTCAGAGCTCATCAGAGATGTCTGCCGTCTGTGTGCATTCCATTAGCTATGCTGTGAAGAATGCCGCTTGCCCTTTGTATTCTGGAAAGTAGAACAATAGGGCACTCTCCTCCTGAATGGCTGCTGATTCCTTCAAAGTTCAGTCAAAGCCCACATTTTTCCCCTCTGAATAATGTATGGGCTCGGTTCACCCATGTGTCGCTAATCCAACATGGAGGGGACTTCCAACAGTTTTCAGCCTTCCTGTCTGATGTCACTGAGAAAACTCACTGGTTTGAACAGGAAGACCTTGTGGTCCGACGTTGTTTGGCAGCGGTTGTGATGGAAAGGTAGGAGTGGGCGGCTCCAGAGGCATATGCATAGGCACGCCGCAGCCAGGAATGCTGACCTTTGAGACAGCATCCTGTTTGATATCGCTCACCTCATGGGCTTATTCTAGATGGAAAGGTAAGGCCTGCTCCCCCATGCACAGAGGCGAGCAGGTGTTCTGTTGAGGAAGTACCTTGTCCATTTCCCCTTCGGAAGGTGGAAGGCCCAGTCAGTGGTCAGTTATTAAGCCTTATCATTCCATGTAGTCAGTGGCCCCCATGAGGGGCCTGTGTATTAGTTTCCTAGGGCTGCCATAATAAATTTCCACAGACTCAGGGGGGTCAACACAACAGAAGTTTATCCTTTTGCAGTTCTGGAGGCTATGTAAGTCCACAGTCAAGGTGTTGGCAAGGCCATGCTCCCTTTGAATCCTCTGAGGAACACTTCTTCCCTGTCGGTTCCAGCTTCTGGTTGCGCCTGGTGTTCTTCAGCTTGTGGCAGCATACCTCCACTCTCTGCCTCCATCTTCATAACACCATCTTCCCTGTGGGTCTTCACAGTCCTTCCCATAAGGACACCATTCACTGGATTTAGGGCCTACCTGAATCCAGAATGACCTCATCTTACACGTATGTCTAAATAAGGTCACATTCTGATATTCCAGGAGGACATAAATGTGGGGAGATGCTATTCTACCCAGTACAACTTGTAAGAGTAAAAAAGTGACCCATAGTTTATAGACCCCTGCTCTTGTCTCTAGAAATGTCTGAGAGGCCTGGACAGTGCTGACCATTCCTGAGAAGGAGTGAAGAAGTTTCTAAGCATTACATCCCACTTCCTCAGGCAGAAGGAAGCACATCTGTGCCTGCGTGCCTGCCGATCTCCTAGATGGAATGGCTTTCCCTCCAGATGTGTTATCACATGTACACCCTTCAGTTACTTCTCTCATACTGCCTTTTCCTTGAAGCTATTTTTTCCAGAGGATGTCATTTATTCTTTTAACCCATAGTTCAAGGAACAGTTTTATGGACTTGGAATTTCTTGAGATCCCCAAAGGTTTACAGTCCCAGGATCTCTATGTAGGAGAGACACAGAGCAGCCAGTGAAGAATCATAAAATCTCAAAGTTCGAAGGAACTTGAGGGGCTAGTCAATCAAACCTTTATGTGAAACATAACCTTAAATTTATTAGTTAGCACCTTAAGCAGGAATGACCTAGAACTCAAGATATTTACATTGGGGAGGGTCTCTGAAGGATGGAAAATTCTGTTACAGAGCAGGCGAGCCCCAAACAAGCTTCATCTATTTTATTATTTTGCCTCAAACTATCTCTGAAGCTCACAGTGACCTCGTTCCATCATCTCAATTCTTGTGTACCTAAAATCAATGTGGGTGTTGTGTTTATTCTGTATCATAGTTTCCAATGTCTGTCCTACTTGAACTTGTTAAGCCTTCTAAGAGTGGAGGAGTGTGAGGGGGTGGAAAGTAAGTGAGGGCATCATTGTGCTTGGTTCCAAAGAACACACTGGCCCACTCATATCCTCAGAGTGCTTGGGGAAAAGCAGAAATAGCATTCTCTAGGGGAGTGTCTCTAGATTTGAATGTCAGAACAAAACTCCTCTAGCTTAACTACCCCATTCTAGTCCCTTTTGTAGCCTTTTTCATCAATGTGTGATCTTTCCTATCAGTTAGAGTACTTTCAATTGTGACTAATGAAAGACCCAAGTAAAAGTGGCCTCTAAAACACAGGGTTTATCACCTCCTATAACAAAAATTCTTGAATATAGGCAGTTTCCAAGGTTGGTTAATTTAGTAGCTTAATAATGTCAAGGACTCATGTGCTTTTTTTTTTTTAATTGAAGTACAATTGTCAGTTTCTGGTGTACAGCACAATGTCCCAGTCATGCATATACATACATATATTCATTTTCATATTCTTTTTCATTAAAGGTTATTACAAGATATTGAATACAGTTCCCTTTGCTATACAGAAGAAATTTGTGTTTTTTAATATATTTTTCTATATAGTGGTTAACATTTGCAAATTGCAAACTCCCAAATGAATCCCTTCCCACCCCCTTTCCCTTAGTGGTCATAAGATTGTTTACTATGTCTGTGAATCTGTTTCTGTTTCATAGATGAGTTCATTAGTGTCCTCTTTTTTCTTTTTTTTTTTAGATTCCACATATGAGTGATATCATATGTTATTTTTCTTTCTCTGCAATAATGCTGTAAATGGCATTATTTCATTCTTTTTATCACTGAGTAGTATTCCATTGTATAAATATACCACAACTTCTTTATCCAGTCATCTGTCAATGGACATTTAAGTTGTTTCCATGTCTTGGCTATTGTATAAATATATAGTGCTGCTATGAACACTGGGATGCACGTATCTTTTTGAATTAGAGTTCCCTCCAGATATATGCCCAGGAGTGGGATCATTGGATCATATGGTGAGAAGAACCCAAGTGCTTTTGTCTTTCTTTTCAAACTTGGCCATGTTTCCTTTGTGGTTGCAGGATGGCTGAGGCAGATTCATGCAGACATGAAGACCAGCTTCATGGGCATTTAGTCAATACAGTTGCATGGAGCTCCAGGTTCAGAAGAATCCCATGCTTGGGGGCTAACGCTCTGTGGTTGCCATCTTGAAATTCTTAATGATTTTACTTTGAATTTGTGTTTTGTAAGTGCAGTTCAGTGGGACAAAGGAGTATTCACTAAGGGCATATATATATTATTTATATTTTTACATATATAAAAATATAAAAAATATATATATCTGAGGTTTGTACCACCGAGACTCCACCAGGATTAACAGAGCTGCCTGGGAAAGGGAGGAGCTCAGACAAGTGAAATGCTTCCCCCAAGTTTAACTGAGTGGAAGGGGAGGAAAGCACCTACAACGCACGCCGCCGCAGGGGCCTCCTTCTGGCCATTTCGTAATTCTCAGAATCGGGCTGTCATTCAGCTTGGCCTGGGGCACCAAGGCAGGAGGTATTTTTACTGTGTCTGCTAGGATTTCTTAGCTTTGCTCTAATCTTAGGCCAATGGCAGCAACTAACTGAGGCCAGTTACCTAGAAGGAGTGCACCAAGGGGATGAGCCAGCAGAGGGCATAGGTTAATAATTAAAAACAAAGATAATGCAAACCCTTAAAATATTCTAATGCTGGAGCATACCTTCATTATAAAGAAGAGCAAGATGGGAAACAAGAATTGCACTTTGACCTACTTCTAGATGATTGCAGGGCTCCCAAGTCGGTTCCAGCATCTTCAGTGGCATCTCAGTATGGTGGAGATTCATGACTTACCTAAAAACCATACAATGATAACATAGAATAACACTTGTGAAAGTGCTTTGTAGACTAGGAAGATGACTTTCTTGTATTCAGTCCAAACTCCCCATTTCCAGAGCTAAACTGAAATTTGAAGAGGTTGAGTGACTTGCCCTGAGTCACATGACTTCCAGTCTCCTGCTCTCAGTCCAGTCACCACAAAGCAGATTACCCAGAGCAGATTTTTCTTGGGTTAGTAACTTTGCCAAATACATCATGTTGCATATAATATCAGTAGTTACAAGCTGTCTGGAAACCAACATCATTAGCTACAGTAAGTCATGAATGGAGAGTTCTTTGAAATAATCATTTTCTTACAGCTTGGATCAGTCAAGTGGTTTTAGAACTCATAGATCTGCATAGACACATAAAGAAGTGTATTTATTTGCCTTCTGTGTCCAGTGAGAATCTGCCTGAGTGTTCTTCTAAGACAAAAGGGACAGTGATAATCACAAACTGGTGATGAATAAATGACCTGTTATTTGGGGAAGCTTGTTAGTGTTGCCCTTGAAAGAGCATTTAACTAGCTGTGTGTCATCAGCCTGCCCAGACTGGGCTACGCCAATGTCATGGTCATCTTGGCCTCCAGCCATCAGGTGTGGGGTGACAAGTCTGGGAAGCCACCACAGCTTGAGCAAAGAGGCTGAGTTACAGAGAAACTAAAGTCCTGTGTTATTTCATTGTAAATGTTAAGGGAAGTTATCATAGGACAGCAGGGAACAATTTCTAATCAAGAAAGGGACTATGCTACGAAGGAGTACTTCTTTGATTTTTGTAATTTTAAAAAAATAAATAAATGAGGAGCATACTTGGCCCCCAGTTTTGCTGCTCATCTGGTATAAACTGAATGGAAACATCTTTTTGACCTGCTATTTCTTGACCATAACATGCAACCTAATCAGTCCTCTTGACCACGGGATTTTATTACCAAGGGGTCAGCACACCTTTTCAATAAAGATCAGAGAGTGACTATTTTAGGCTTTTTGGCTGTGTGGTTTCAGCACTTCTAAACCTTGTCGTGGTAGTGTGAAGACGGTGATGGTCAGTCTGTAAAGAAATGGGTGTTGCTATGTTCCAGGTTGTCAGTCCCTGCTCTAATAGTTCTGAAATTTCTGGAGTTTCTATAGAGAGTGAGAGGGCAGGTCTTAATGCGTTCTGGGGAGTTTTTCATCCAGAACAGTCACATAAGGGTGGAAGAAGAGGGCTGAGTTTTATGCTCATCCTAGCTATCTTTAGGCATTGGGGCCAGGGAGATTTGGGAAGTTTGCATTAATGGTCCACCGAGAGTCCGAAAGGTTCCAAATCCTCTTTGTATGAGAATTGGTTGAACTGAACTTCTCACCACAATTTGCAAGTTCTTTTCACTAAAGGTAGTAGACATCATCTGAAGGGAGTCTCATCTGCTCTCTCCATCCTACTGCCATCTTGAAAAAACTGAACCTCATTTGACATTATAGATGCCAATGAACATGTATTTTGAGCTTATATCTCAGAATGTGGTTAAATATAATTTTGGCCAGTGCAGTGTCACTTTCAGGCACAGAGACATATGGCTTGAACGGCTTGAGCTCATGCTCTGTGTGTGCGTGTGTGTAACAGAAAACAATACCATCTGACTAAACGGTAGGCTTGGTGCCAGATGCCAGTCTGGCTGAGACAGGCACACAGTGAACAAGCTAACCTCAGCCTCCACTTCCTCCTCCCCCCAAAATCTATTAAAAGACCAAAAAGGGCTGTTTAGCATCAGAGTGGGACGTGATGCTGAAGTGCACATCCCCCAGTGTCAGAATCACAGCAGCTGCAGCCCTGTTTGAATGACAGTCCCTGCTACTGCCATGCCCCAGCACATCCCAGCAGTCAGAGGAGGAAACTCTGTTCGACTTCCAGGATGCAGAGACTGGGCCAGAAAGTGGAACAAAGCACACATTATAGAAGCCCTATAAGACATCTTCAGGGAGGCGGAAACTCTCTGAGCCGCTCCAATGGTAGAGGGAGAGCCCACTTCCCCAGTTTGCCCCTTAACTAAAACTTAGGAAAGTTTGATGGGAAGAAGGCTTTGATCCATGCTGCAGAAGAGGCAAACGTCCCAGGAACTCGTTTACCACTTCTTCCAAATGTTTGCCTTACTATAGCACAAAATGAATTGTTTACCAAGTGAGTAGTATTTTTTTCATAAAATATACATGGTAGAATTTTTCAAACATACAAGAATATACTAAAATATATATATATTTTAAAAACCTGTATATCTGGAGGGAGGATATAGCTCAGTGGTAGAGCTGCTGCTTAGCATGCATGAGGTCCTGGGTTCAATCCCCAGTACCTCCATTAAAATAAATAAGTAAAAATAAATAAACCTAATTACCTACTTACCCCCAATTTTTTAAAAAAAAAATCCCTGTATATCCAATAAGTAAATCCATTGAGTACTAACACATCTGCCATACTTGTGTTATTTTTTAAAAGAAATAAAATATTCCAGACAGTTGAAGCCTTGTGTATCACTTTCTTTTCTTTTTTCCCTGCTGTGTTCCATGTAGTAACTCCAGTAATTCCTGAATTTGGTGTGTCATTTTATGCTATTGTACATATAGAATATATGTTATTAATTCATAGGCATATTTGGCATGTTTTCACTTTTTATAAAAATTATATCATGATACATATTTTCAACCTGCTTTTTTGCACATTATGTTTTTAAGAAAATTTCTGTGTTGGTACATAGAACCCTAATTCATACATACTAATTGTTGTGTAGTATTCTGTTTCATAAGTATATGCAGTTAAACTGAAAAGTGGATGTTCATTCAATATTGAAAAAAATTTTGAGTATCTCCTGGGCTTCATACTTCATGCTTTTTTTTTTTTTAGGATACAGAAGTGAATAAAATAGTTTCCTGCCTCATGGAATTGACATCTAGTGGTGGAGATAAATAAGAAACAAATAAATGTATAACAGAATGTCACTTTTGAGAATATCTATGAAGTGAATGAAAAGCAAAGAAAAGGGTTGGAGGGTAACAGAAGAGGACATGCAACTTTAGAAAGTTTCTTCAGGAAAGGCGTTTCTGAGTTAGCAAGCTTTGAATGGGATATTCGAGTGGTTTCCAAGTCTTTGTGATCATAAACAATGCTGTAACCATGTTTTTTAACATAGCATAAGCAAGGCTGTAGTCACATATTTATAGCGCTTATGAATATCTCCTTGTGAAATTGAAGGCACATGTTTCTGGGCAGTGTTGCTCCATTTTTTTCCTTGCATAGAAAATGAAAATACAGGTATGGCACACTGATGGAAACAGATGAGGCACCTCGTTGAGAGTCCAGAGAAAACCAATATGGGGCTTCAGGCCACTGCAGGCCCTTTCCTTCCCACCTGTCCCCAAGCCTCCAGAATCAATATCTCAGCATCCGTGTGACCCATGAAGAGCACACTGGGCACCAACTGCAGGAAACTCTCTTCTTTTTTCTTTCCTTTTGTTTTTTTTAATAGGGGTGCTGGGGATTAAACCCAGGACCTTGTACATTGCTAAGCATTCATTCTACCACTGAACTATGCCTACCCCCCAGGAAGCTCTGTTCTTGAATAGAATTGCTGTGCTAAGGAGGAGGCATATCATCAACATTAGGAGATAATGCCAAATATTTCTTCCCCAAAGTACCTCTACCAATTGGCACTCCCCTTCAGTAACAAGAGACTTTCCATTTCACCAGATCCATCCCAGCACTTGCTGAACTTTTAAAATTTCACCAAATCTGTTTACATCTGCATTTCCCTAATTATTGGTCACACTGAACATCTTTTCATGTGTTTATTGGGCAAAAACTTTTCCTCTTCTGTGATTCATATCTTTTCCTCATTTTTCTACTAGGCTATTAATTTGTCTTATTCATCTATAGCACTACTTTATTTAATCCAGGTGCTCATCTTTTGGCAGTTGTATGCAGATATCATATCCCAGTCTGTGGCTTGTCTTCTGACTTTGTTTGTTGGTACCTTTTGTTATGCAGACATTTTAAACTTTAATGGAGTAAAAGTTAGCAATATTCTCCTTTATGGTTTGTGCTTTTTTGTCTTAAGATTCCTTCCTTATCCTGAAGTCATAGTAGTTTCCTATATTTTTAAATAAAACTTTTCTTGTTCATGTGGCAGTCTTAACTTGGCCTGGCATCTATTTCCTTGGAACCACATTGATGAGGTTTATTTTATTTTACTATTATTTACATTTTATTGTGACAACCTGTCCATTTATTGAATTGTCCATCAGGCCACTGACCTACAGGTCACCTTCATAAACAAATGAGCCTTTCTTTTGCAACATATGCTCCTGTACTTGAGAAGAGGGGCTGAGAGTGACATTTACACATCACCATGAGGTTCCCCGATGGCTGTGAGTGAGCACTAGTGCTGCCCAGCCCAGCAGTAGTGGGAAATTCAAGCACCAGAGTGAATCTTTCCATGCATTTATGACCTGTGGTAATTAAACTTCAGAGAGAACTTTTTGACTCAAGACCGATTTAAAATTACATGTGAATTAGCCATGCCAGAGCTCATGTGCCATTATCATGAGTTCCAGCCTTCAGAACTTCTGAGTAAATCACAGCCAAGGTACAGACTAGAGCCAACCATCAAATTTCATATATTCCAAGGTTGAGAAGTGTAATTTGTTGACCTACATTAAACACACTTTATCACTTAGGGGTGTTTTGCTCTGTTTCTTACAAACTGTGAGACACATGCATTATAAACCTCATACATTATTAAAACAACTTGTTTTCTAAAAAAAAAAAATAGTAACTTAGCAGAATAATGTTGGAATTAAACCAAAAATTCAACTTTCTGGACTTCAGCATGGCACAGATCCAGACCAAGATTCAAGAAAAAAAGAGAAAAAAAAAAACCTTCAGCTATTTTAATTAACAACCACAACAAAACCAATCAGCAATTTGAAGAAAAACTTCACAAATAGCCTTATGGTAGAGATTTCTGTTCATGGAAATACCATGGAAATGCTAACAGAGGAAAAGAGAATGGAATCTACCCTTCACTGGACACAGTATCAATCACATACCACATACAGCACTTCCACATATGCTGGGCCATCTAAAACTTACTCCAGCCCTCCAAAACATTATTAAAATTCCCATTTTAAGGGTGAAAAGCTGAGATTTTAAAACTTTGATAAACTTGTCTAAGAACTGGTGAACAGCAGGTCAGAGATTCAGACTCAGATCCATGTTGACCAACATCTTTGCTCATCCTTCCACCATGGCTTCTGGTTCTAGCACTTGGATGTGTTGCTCTAAGTAGAATCATTCAAGGAGCCACATTAATTTTAGGATGAGGGATCAAGGTGTAGGGCAGGACTGGATGTGTGTGACACCTCCAAGGTTGTCCTAAGTCTGCTCTGGAGTAGACCCAACCCGTGGCTGATCCCAGCACCACCCAGCCTCTGACATCTGTATAATCTTACCCAGAATTGAGGCATGCTGTCATCCGGTGGTCTCTAAACTAGATGCTTCTGGAAATCTGTAGTTACTGTTTGTAGAGGAGTAAAACAGTAAGTATGCTTGAACTTTGAATAACACTTTGCTGTTGATGGAACTTTTTTCACACATTATTTCACCCTCAGAGCAACAATGTGAGAGATTTTTATTCTATTTTATTGACAAGGCTGCTCAAGTTCAGAGAGCTTGAGAAACTTGTAGAAGGCCGCTTAGTCAGGAAATAGTAAGACTGGAAACATGTAGATTCTCTGACCTCTATAGGAGATTTGGTAGAATCTACAGGTTCTGTTTCCAGTTTCACCCCTTTCTGCTGTGGGACCTGGCAAGCCACTTGAGTAGGAAAACCTCAGTCCTCTACCTGTGTTTCTCCCTTACTCTCACACAACTACTACCCTCATCACACCTCTGACACCAGATGTGTGAGAGGTTTTCCCACATCAAGCAATTCTGTGACCCCAGCTGGGTGTCCAACAACTTAACTCAATTCAGACACTGTCTACCTGGAAAGAGCATCAGATCCCACAGGTTAAGAGCTTAGTCCTACAAGGCTGTCAATTGCAAGTCCAGGTTGTTATCTGTGCTTCTGACCAGTAGGCTATAAATCTGAGGTTCCCATGACCCTTTCCATGGATTCAATTAATTTACTAAAGTGGTTCATAGAACTCAGAAAAACAGTTTATCTACTGTTTACCAGTTTATTCTAAAAGGATGATAAAGGATACAGATGAACATCCAGATGGAAGAGATGCATAGGGCAAAGTATATGGAAAGGGGCACAGAACTTCCATGCCTTCTCCCGATGCACCACTCTCCCACAACCTCCAGTTGTTTACCAGCCCCCAAACTCCAAACCTCATACTTCTGGGAGTTTTAAGGAGGCTTCATCACATAGGCACAATCAATCATTAGCTCCATTTCCAGCCCTTCTCCCTACAGGAGGATCGGGGATGGGACTTCAGATTTCAAGCTTCTAATCATGGCTTGGTGACCAGCCCCCATCGGGAAGTCATCCAGGAGCCTACCCAGAGTCACCTCATTAGAACAGAAGACAGTCCTATCACCCAGGAAATTCCAAGAGATTTAAGAGCTTGGTGTTGGGAACCAGGTCAAAGACCAAACATTAAAACAAAAGATGTTTCCAGTGCTCTTATCACTTAGGAAACTACAAGAGTTAGAGGAGCTCTGTGCTGGGAACGGGGGCAGAGACCAATATACATAGATTTTTCTTTTGTCTCATACCACTAACTCTTGCCAAATTTTGGTTTCCTTGTCTATAATCTGGGGAAAATGATCTTTCTGCCTAATTCAAATGATTGTAGTGAGAAGCAGATTATATTGTGCTGTGCAAATGTAAGATCTTATTACTACTGTACACCTATATCCTACGCGGGGCTTTGTCAGGATATGGGGAGTATTGTCTGTGCTTCCCCGGGGAGCTCATCAGAACTTGCAGGATGACCAGAAGGGGACCCGTCCTCTGTCACTGAGCCCGAGCCCATAGACACAGCTGCAAAGCTCTCATTTTTTAAACTTTCAGCTGATTTCCGAGCACATTCCATTCTCATGATGTGCAAATTTTCAGGGACATTTGCCTTTAAGCATGCTGGAAAAAATAAATTGGAACCTCTTTTTCAGTCTTTTGACCTCACAATTTATAATTCAGATAATAAAAGATATATATATTACATGTTTTAGGATACATTTCTGTGTAAAACAGAGATACATATTTGGATGGAAGTTACCTTTCTTTGTATTACAGTCTTTTCAGGACCTCAGTAAAAAGTAGCAATGCCAAAATCTGCTTCATGGATAAAATCTTTGAAAGTGTGTCCAGAAAAATGCAATAAAGAACATTATTATGCCAGGGATTCCGCTGAAATGCAGACCAAACCAATTCCCTCTTACATATTTTGTAGTTTATGACTTGCACTGTAACATCACAGGACAAACTGGGCAGGGCCCTGTTTTATCCACATTGGCATGATGGAAACGCTATACTACTTCTGTTATTCACTTCTGATTTTACAAACACACCAAATTCCACATAAATAATCAATTAATTAAATAATTCTGTATCAGTATCTATGTATTGTATATATGCATATACGTATATGCACATATGTGTGATATCTACACACATTCTATGAATGGATTCAACATATATTACCTCATGCAAATTAGCTACTTATATGAGACACTGGGTATTAAAAAAAGAATATAACCTAGTCCCTAACCTCTAGCAGATGGACATTCATGGAATGAATAATTTGATTAGTGTAGTATAAGAACTTTTGCAGTTCTATTGAGGGTCCATTGAAATTTCATAGGAGAGTAAATATAGCTCCTCAATTAGATATAAATCTCCTAGAATCCAGAGATACTACTTTATATATTTTGAACACGTAGATTATTGCTTTGTACATAATACATGCTTAATTTATATTTTATTGATCAATATTATTTGGTTTTAAAAATCTGAAAGGCATTATTTGGGAGAAGTGACCAAACTTTGTTTATGAAGGTAATGCTTACTACAGTAATTTCTGTGTAGGACCAATCCAAATTTATACTTTTAAAATTCAGATTGTGCAGACATTATGTTGTCTTTTCATTTGTTAATAACTTTTTAAATTCAAAAACAAGAAAGCAATTAACATTGGATCAGATATATAAAAGTTTCAATAAAAAGAAAGAAAAGAATTTAAAATATATATGTAGTTTCAAAATGATTTGGTCATTTCTTTGCCAGCACTCTCATATTTTAAGCCAGTCTTTTTGTCTTTAGAGCTAAGTATAACAAGTCATATTTCTGTTGCTTACTGGAAATTCTAATAGGAGATAAGATGAGAACAGAGGTTGAAATTCTTTTAAAAAAATGACTGAAGAATTATCTATGGATTTTAGCAAATTGTGGGTAACTGAAGTTGGCCGTGATGGCTGAGCCGAAAGAGGCCAGCAATGTACCCTGGATGGGATAACAGGAAGAGAAATTCTTCTCGAAAGTGCTCAGTTACTGGCCTTGGCTTTTCTTAGCATCACGTGTTGCTAGGGTTGTGTTTAGTACAGAGACAGAGTTGTCACTATTAGTTTCTGTTTATGAGGCATTCCAAAGATATTGTAGTATAAAAATAATAAACCAACATTGTTATTTTCAGGTATGTGAGCTGTAAAGCTGACACTTTAGCCCTCTGGCCATTTTTCAAGACATTACCTAATACATTACCTCATAATGATGACTAGAGGGAAACATTTTCAAAAGCACAGTCATAAAGTGCTTCGATAAAGCCCACTCTCAGTCTTGTAGCAAAACCTAGACATGAATACCTCCTAGAAGGAGTTAGGGGGCATGGAATACCTCTGCCCAAGCACAGCAGTATCATTTATGTCCTTCAAGGCTCTCAGTTTCACTTTGGGACAAATCCTGGCAGGTAGCTTGTGTGACACAAATTATATCAAATTCTGCCCCAGGGAGGAAAGAGCCTACTGAGTAACCGTGGTAGATAAAACACTGTCACCCGCCCTGTTTATCTTTCTGCAGTGGGGAAGACGATCAGCCAGTAAAGCCTGGCTTTTCCTATTGTAGCTCTCAGGGGTCCAGTCCCCTACGAAAGGGCAGGGTTGGCACATAGAGGCACAGAATGGAAAC
Source organism: Camelus bactrianus (assembly GCF_048773025.1). Lineage (NCBI taxonomy): Eukaryota > Metazoa > Chordata > Mammalia > Artiodactyla > Camelidae > Camelus > Camelus bactrianus. Next base: position 37,105,515 of record NC_133543.1, on the reverse strand, counting down.
AGTGGCCTGCGGGGGCACACTGGGAACCCAGAAAGGCTGCATCGCTGACATTTCTCCCAGAACCAGAGATCAAGACTAACTAACTCTCAGGCTGGTTGTGGGGATCCTTTTCTATTTGTTCTCAGAGGAAAGACTCTGTCTTCCTTATACCAGGGCATCTGCGAGCAACATCTCAGCCGCTCACTTCTCTCCTTTGGTTGCACAACATCTTCTCTTTCTTTCTTACCCATGTCTTACCATATAGCCCACATCTCTGCCCCTGCTGTTTTCTGTACAGAGCTTGTGAAAGAGCATTCAAGATGGTGTTTCTCGATGCTGACTGTACATTAGAATCACCTGGGGAGCCTTAACAACCTACCTATACCTGGGCCTCACTGCCTAGCGCCTCTAGTACAGATGAGCCAGGCATCAGCACGCTCAAAAATTCACCAGGAGATTCTAATGTGCAGCCAAGGTCAACCACCACAGATCTAAGGAGTTAGAGCTTTGGTGGGTCAGTAATGAGTAGCTAGTAATGTTTCTGGATTTGGGAGTTTGAGAAAGATAAATCTGGTGACATTTTGCAGAGTTTATTGGAGAAGGGAAACTAGAGGTGGAAACTATGGGTTTATCAGTGTTAAAGGAGGATCATTCACGGTGCCTGGAGTGTCACTGCAGGTAAAATGATGCTGCCACTTAAAATCTTTTGTTCAAGCTACATTAAATATTAAATGTTATTTTTTAAATGTCGTCTTCTGTGGTAAAAGATAACATACTCTGAGAATGCATTTCTATCAAGGAGAATTTGTAATTGACAGTAATTTGCACTGGCTTTAAAAAAAAATACCTTGTCTATGAATTCTTGAATTAACTTTCTTTCAAACTAAGGAGAAATGCAAATACCTTCAAATCTGTTCTCCTGTTTTTGTGTTAGATGGTGAACTTCTCCCTCAAATAGTCTGACGGGAGGCTAATGAGGCTTGATCCAATCAGCGTGGAAATGGGGGAATGTAGAGAAAAATGCCGTTCATTTACTGGCATCATTGAAGCCACCACTCTGCAAAGATAATCCAACTAGCAGAGAGAGAAACTGGGAGAAGTTAGTTCTGGAGCACATTCATGCTGTGGATAAGGAAGTGCAATTACACGTTCATGTTGCTCTCTTCTGCAAAGTGGAAGAAGTCAGAGAGAAATGGTTCCAATTTGGCAGCTAAATGCTAGAAGGGTATTAATTCAATCATTCATTCTTTTATAAATTTTATTGAGGTGAAATTCAAGTAGCATAAAATTAAACATTTAAAAGGAAACAATTGTGTCATTTAGTGCTTTCACATACTGTGCAATCACTACCTCTATCTAATTCTAAAATCTTTTTGTCACCCTAAGCATTAATTCACTCTTAAATTATTTATTTACTGCCTTATGTACAAACCCTGTTTCATCAAGTGCAATAAACTGTATAAAGAAAAATAAAACATGGTTTATGCCCTTAAGAAGCAAATATTTCGTAGGGAGCTTTGCCATTTTCCTATTAAAATAAAAGACAATATATAATAAATTCTGTAAGAAACATGACACCAACCAAGGGAAAGCTGACTTCTGACTTGTGGATGCCACTGGGCTGGGTGTGAAAAGCTTCACAAAGGAGGCAGTATTTGAGACAGGCTTTAAATGATGGCTGGAAGAACAGGCAGAAGGCGGCAGCACCCTTGTCCTGGTAGCAGGAATATCGTGATCCAAGGGAAGAAAGAAGAGGCATAAGAAATATCAGGGAGTGTGGCTTGACTACACCTGGGCAGGATGGCTGGAGCAGAAGTTCAGACCAGAAAAGTAGGTTGAACTGATGTTGCTTGTAGAGATTTCTGAATAACTAAGGAATTGGGATTCTGTTAGCAAAGCAATTAACAGCTACTGAATATTTTTTTTAAGCTAGAAGAAATACAGATAATGCTGTATTTAGGAAGATAAATCGGATGACAGGGTACAGAGTGGATTCGAGAGAGGGAAATCATCCCTTCAGTTATTTTCAGCAATGCAAAGGATCTGGTCTGTCAATGTGTAAATCGGAGAAAAGTCTTGAGAGATGCTTCCAGGCCCCCAAAAGCAAGCTGGTAGGGGCCGTAAAAGAAGAGGGCCTAGGGTACCTCAACCCACCTGCTTTTGCTTTAGGTGTAAGAACCCACCTTGGCTGCCTCATCTTCAAGACCCTGTCTAACTACTAGGCCAGTCGTATTGGTAAATCACAGGGCCAGCCTTATAGGTAAATCACAGCCAGCGAGTTAGTAGTCATTCTTCCATGATAACTCCTCTGGAGAATCTGGTCCAGGGAAGCATGGGCTTTACTAACCAGGGCCTGCTCTACTTTTAGGCGTGTCACACTGTTGGTAGTGGTGGTTATTCTGACATCCAATCGATGTATTGAAGGCAGTCTTCCTCTCTAGCAGAAGCTTGCAGTCAGATGTGCAAAGAATCCTTTAGAACATGAAATATGTAGATTTGCTCCATTGCGCTCATTCTCCTCACTTAATGAGAATTTACTGAGTGCCTACTGTGTGAGGTCCTGTCTCAGACTCCCTCAAGATGGCCATGTACATCTTCCCACTCATGCTGGTCACAGCTCACAGTCCTCAGTGCAGAGCTGTAAGCAGCCTCCACAAACACTGCCTAGACGGGCCCTATCGGATGTTGCTTGCTGTCACTTATTCACGTGCCTGCCTTGAAACAAGTAGTCTCTTCTTACTTCCAGTGTTAAAATGCCTAATCCAGGGCAACGTTGCTTTGTACTCTCTTTCAATTTTAAATTTCTCCCTTGTTTGGGACTCCTACAAGCTCAGAAACATGCAGTACAAAAGAAAGGTGTATCCAGCCTTCTCTTTTGATAAGACTACTACAATGTTTTATCTCCTGTTTTCTAAGGCTAGTTAAAATGTGTAGAATCAGAAAAGTCTTATGTGTACAATCATTTTTATGTGACTGGAAAATTTCACTGGAGGTCTCTGGATGCAATGATAGCCAGAGATACCCCAAAATACCTAGGTATTTTTATGACTTCTCCTCCCACCTGCTGGCAGCCCTCAAGCTTCGAGTAGTCCGTCTCTCTCCGTAGGTCTCTTCACCCCTCCCTGCAGAGTCCCTCTCAAGGACACCCTTCTAAATGTTGGCATCTGGGCTGCAAGCACAATTATTTTTGCCCATCCAAATTGTGGAAGCATAGACTTGTCTTAACTCAAACCTATTCCTTTCTCTGCTATCAAACAGGACAGACTCCACGTATAGCCCTGTGCACTGACACTCGTTGGGGATGAGTCAGATTTCAGTCTTCACATCTTCTAGGCATTCATAGGTCAGGTTCTCTCAGGGTTTCTCCTGAAGCCCTTCATTTGGATTGAGGGGAGGGGGAAGTGCCCCTCATGTCCTCCATGAGTGGAGAAGGATGAAGTCCAGCACACGAACAGCTCTCCCTTTAAAGAAATCATATTATCAATCTCTCTAGCCCACAAGTGAAAACTTTGTCTTATCTTCTATAGAAGTGGAGGATGAGCTAATCTTGGCAGAATAAGTATCATAACCTCCAAGTGTGCCCTGCATGGGTGGTCTAGCATATGCTTTGGGTGGGATTGCATTTTTCTCTCTGAAAAGCCAAGACAACAGGAAAAGTCAGAATTAATGTCCAATTACATACCTAACTTTTGTTTGAATTAAAGATCACACAAATATTGCAAATTGCCTGTTTGTACTCCCTTCTCTGAAACTCCTTGGGGCAGATAAATTTCAGAACTCACAATTTTTCAAAGTTTCAAAAAGCAATACGATGTATGTATCATAGATTATGTCAACGCCCTCAGTAGGACTGGGGACAGCATTCCATAGTCAAATTCAGCAAAATGTGCACATATTCACCCAAAGTTGGATAAATAAAAATGATAAATGGCTTCCTGTTAGTTCTGGCCAGATTTGACCACCAGGTAACTTGTTGCCCGAACGAAATAAGTGTTATAGAAGGAGGCATACTCTGGTTCTGTCTTCCTTCTGTCCTCCAACCTTCTACCAACAACGTTCATCTGTCATTAACCAGCAGGCACGAGAGCCTGAGAAATTCAGCTTATGGAGGGAGCCTCCCTAGGTACAGAACAGAAGAGGGAAGGACCAGAAAAGGGGATGAGGCTAGCAAGTCTGACAAGACACACTTACCTTTTTCCCTCAGGCCTCCCCTTTCAGGAGTCCCTGATTTTATTATCCATCCCTCTACATCACTAACACCTCTTCTCAGCTAACTCTAAATAGAACCATCATTGAATTGAAAACCAGATAATCTGGACTCTGATTAAAGGGTCTGCCATTATCCCTTACTGTACCTAAAGTTCCCATGAGACAGTGCTTTTGGAAAGTGCATATAATAATTTTCTATCATAAGAAAAGCCAGGAAGTTGAATCTATGTGGATCAAGTATATCTGTTTTCTAAAGGTTTGACTCAAAGATTCAGGGTAAGTAACAATGAAGGCTACGTTAAGCAGTAATTGGGAATTTAAAGAGGACTGGAAAGAAAAGGTATCAAGACCTCTGTAAGCATTGGATTCTTTTAAATCTTTGTATGACAAAAGACAAAAAAAATCGCTAATAAATGACTATTCATACTGTCCTTCCCCCAAAGGAAGAGGTCATGTTGGTTCTTGGCCTTCTGCTGTTCTAATCTGGGACGAAGGACAAATGTATAACTGACACAGCTGAGAGTGCTAAACTGATTTCCGTTAGAAGACACGTATGGTCTCATTACAAAGAGTAATTGCTCTTCTTGGTCCTGGGTGTCCACGTATGAGAGAGGATATGGTGGGAGGAGGCAGAGTTGAGCTGGAGAGAGAAGAGCCAACGTTGGCTCAGCTGGGGGACAGAAAGTCTGGCCGTGTGTATAGAAAACTACTTAGGGCATCAATTTTGCTACATGAACTCCTGGGAAAGAAAAATTTTAAGAAGTTTTGTTATGCCTTGTGAATGGCAGACCTCTTGCTGCCTCTTCACAAGACTTCATTTTCAATTGCTTTTCAATCCCTTTCTGGATGTTTCCTTTGTGTATGACACATACTGAGATAGGTCACCGAGAGGCCCAGTTTTATTAGTTATATTTTTATAATATCTTTTTCAAGTGCTCTTTAATGCTGCCATTTAACTTTATTACGGATTTCTTCTATTGCATTTTAAATGATGAATTAAAAAAAAAAAACTTGTTAATCTTTTTCTCGGTTAACCAAGGCTCTGTAGGAATCCTGGCAATTCCGACAGATTCCAGTTCTATCTATGTAGATAGAACCAAAGCAAAATACCTTAGCAGGAAGAAAAAGGCAGTCTTTGAGCAGTGAACTTGGAAACCAAAACCTGCACTGTTACAACATGAATCTCTCAACAACAGTGCATTTTGTTTTCTAGTTTGTGAACATTCTGGGTTCTTACCCCAGAAGCAGACATGCTGAGGTTTTACAAGCCATTCCCAGGGATGTATTTCTGTAAAATCTCCTCATTGTTTGTGATGAAGTGTATGAACAATTCTGGCATCGGTGCCCATTAATTTCACCAGCCCTCCCCTTCGGGTCTGTTTGGTCCCAGCCTCAAATACTTCAGAGAAAGGGCACTGCACCTGGCCCCTCTCAGCCTCACTTCCCACATTGCGCCTTTGACATGAGTGTCTTTGGTCTGTGTCAAAGTGTAGCACATCCTCTCCTTTTTCAGTGATTTCAAAATGTGGATGTTAGTTTCCCATCTCTTTCCCAATTCTCTTTGTTTATAGGAAGGCATTTCTGGTTACTTTCTAGACTTTGACTGCTGGCTGATGGGCTGCTAGGCTCCGCTGGCAAATTTGAACAGTTTTCTGTGTTTACATCTGTTCCTTCTCTGGGCACTGGTTGTTGGCAGGATACAGACTTCTTTCTCTTTGGCCAGGTCCCTATTTTAAAACAATATAACCTCCACCATTTGCCCTGAGGTGATGATGAACACTTTTCCCAGACGCATGATGACAGATGTGTGCTGGGGATTTCTTTCTGCTGGAGTGTATCTTTCCCCTCTATGTGAGGCTTCTTCCTTTCTCTCAAATGTTTTGGAGTATCTTTATCATTGCTTTCATGATCTTGAACCAGTTCTGTGTCTTCGATTATTTATCAGTTTCTACTTTGTTCTTTTCACTGTCTCTACCTGATACCCTATCAGTTTAGCTGCACTTAGGATTCTCTGTCTTTGTGCTTAAAAAAAAAATCAGTTCTAAATGGACTCCTAAGGATATGAAGGGCTATATCTTGGTGTGTGTTTATGTTTCTGGTTATTCAGCTAAAAAAAAAAAATCTGAGATGTTTGACAAATAGTACTGATTAAGGAGTATTTGTCATCTACCAGCAAGCATGTCATTTAAAGACAAAATATTGTCCATGGATGAACTATGTAGAATTTTAATAATTCTTTATTTTGTAGTTACCAGTTGTAGAGAACCTATGCAATTTAGGAAGCCTGCAAGATTGTCAGGTTTGAACCCTTAACTCCAAGAGGCAGGGTTGCAGAAAGGAAAGTACACAAACTCTGGACCGGGCAGACTTGGATTCAGATTCTACCACTTCATAGCTCTCAGGGTATCATCTCTCCCTGAGATGAATTTACAAAGTGGGAATAATAATATTTACTGTGCAAGATTATAGTTCAGATACATTCATACATTAAAAAGTACTTTGAATAAAGTAAGTACCCCCCAAATGGTAGCTGCTTCTACTTTTATTATTGATGTTTCTGAAAATGCCCTCAATCTGCCTCATTCAACAGCTTTCACTGGCATGATTAATTATTACTCTCGAATTTCATAAACTACATTTGGCTTTAATGAAATGATGCGTATGTCCATCTGGAAAGTAAGTTAAAAAAATAAATATAATTCTATGAAATGACTAATAGCCCCTTGGGAGGAGCAAAGCAGTTGGCAGATGGAGAATTTTTAGGTACAGGACATAGAAGTTTTGTGTGAGGGTAAACAATCAGTGCCTACTTTTTCATTAACAATGCCAGGAGAAATACAATAATGTGTTAAGTCTGTATTTCCAAGACTCCATTTCTGCAACTCTTCCACTGTAAACTTTATTGTATTCCATTTATCTCCCTGGAAAGCCAACCCAGCTCTGGGAAGGAACATTCCATTAGCTGACTCAACTCTCAGAAGTCTACTGAGTTGCATCAAAAATGAGTTTTAAAGAATTGACTTTTTTGTGAAGCAAAGGGTCATTTCTCAGGAAACATAATCATTCTTGCTTCTCTAGATTAAAAACAAACCAAAAAAAAAAAAAAAAGTAAATAGGCTAAGGAGTTTTTCAACTTAGTAGTGGAACAAACCTTTATAGAACGCCTTCAGCAATTCCTGTAAGGCAGATGGTTTCATATCAGCATTGATCTGTCCCCAGTGGACAGAGAAAAAATTTTGAGATGAAAAGGGGTTCTATAAAAATAATTAAAAAATTAAGTTTTATGAGAATAAAGATATTAATGAATAGTTCAATTTTCTGGCAAAAGTATTATTTAAAAATTTTGCATTTTACAATTAAGTTCAAAGCATGTATAAAAAGTTACCATGCACATGAAAAAGCAAGCTTAACTATTTACCTAAAACATATTTTGCATGTTTAAAATAAATCTTTTAAACCAAATAATCTTTTGATGCTTGATTTGGCATGGGGCTAGAGTGGAACATTATTTTAGTTAATTCATCACTGTTATATCTACCAAGAGCATGGGTTCTTTTCTTAATACCTTCCCCATTCATTCTGAGTAAGTACTTTACTTCACCAACATTTTAATGACAAGTCATATTTAAGTCACATAACATAAAGCTTCTAATATAAATTATAGCCCAGTGTCTTTAAAATGATCTGAATTTTTCTACTGTGAGATTTCTATTGAAAAGTGGGACTCTTTCACTCAACAGAATTAATTTTCAGACTTAAATCATTTTCAAGGCTCCAAAACCAAAGATAGATTCATCCTTGGTTAGAATAAGGGGAAATGAGATTGCTCAAGAAATAGGTAAGACTGAGGCTGAAGGCAGGGAGAGATTTGGCCTTAGGGACCCAGCTGTGTCAGGGATCTACTCTGACATTTGCTACACATTTTCCCCAGAAGGTGGTGCTTGTCAGTCACTCCTAGATGGTTGTGAGAAAACTAAAATCTATCCTGGTTCTTAAAGAGTTCCCCTGACTAAAAGAAGCCAGCGACTATAAAAGCATGGCCAGTAGGGCAACAGGAATCATGTTTCAGTATATCCACAACTCCCACGCGGGAGGCTCTGGGAGAGCTGGTGCTGGAGGAATGGTCGGGGATATGCAAGTCCCTCAGCATTACGAAAGAGAAAGTTCATGGAATCGTAAAGTTCTAAGCTGAGCGAGTCTAAAGATCACGTGTCCTAAGAGTTCTAAACAAAACCCATTTTAAGTTTGAAGTTATTATATTGAAATTGTTTGTAAATTTCATGTGTATTTATCAAGGGAGAAGAGGGGTTTTTCATTATATTTTCAAATGTGTCCAAAAAGAAATAAGACAAAGTAACACATATTTTAGGAAGGAGGAAGCTGAATCACAGCATGGTTAAGCGATCTGCACATGGTTAAATGATTCTTTCAAAATCACAGTGGCAGAGGCATAGAACCCTGTTTTCCTGAGGAATGATGGAACTACGCAAAATTCTAACATTTCTTCACTTTTAAGAAAGAAAAGTATTTATATGGTATTCTGCTACCCTATGTTACATCAAAAGAACTGTAAGTTTGGTTACATATTCAAAGCTATTAGCAATATGCTAATCATCTTAAAAATGCTTCTTTGACCAAATGTTTCCGTTTTGATTGATTATGTTGGCATTTTCCAGACATGGACCGAATAACAGCACACTCCCATGACCATGATCCTGTAAACATTCTGGCATCTCCCCCATTACCAATAAAACTATTCAGCACAAGTATGCAGCATAAAAGGGAGAAAAATGGGAAACATATGTTTGAGTTCTCCTGTGAAATCTATAGCCATTAAGGGAATGATTTGCATTATGTGACCTGATTGTGCAGTTAGCTGGCAACCTTGGGACCCAGCAAAGTGAAGAGAAGGAACAAGGTTGGAAGAGAGATCTCCAAAGGAGACAGAATTACAATTATTCTTTCGAAACCAAAACAACCCAGAGGCAAAACTAGTGAGAAAACGTTTATATAGGACAAAAGGCATAAAAGATCTTGCACTCCTGTCAGATGATGTGGTTGAGGGTAGACTGATATAAAGGCAGATACTGGGAGAAAAACCTACAAACAAATAACTGTTAGAAAGTAACTTGAATAGCATGGCCCAGGCCCAAACCCAAACGAACAAGACAAACAACATCAACAACAACAAAACACCACCAAAGAGCCCAGACAAATATCAGGGGGTAATAACTGTCAACTTGAATAGGGTTCACGTCCTTTCCCAGCCTCTGTTTGAGTACCTCAGTTCTACTGCTGAGAAAGTTTAGAAGTCAACTTTTTCATGAAAAAAGGGTGAAAAGGAAGCTAAATTCCCCGTGGTGGTGGCTGCGTGGAGCAGGAGCCTAGGAGTGTGGCTTCCACGAAGACAGTGCAGGCTTCATGCTGTATAGGGGCAGGGAGCTCAAGACGGCAGGGGTAGAGGGCAGGGAGAAGAGAATGCTGTGGAGTAGAAGAAAGACACTGGGGGCAGGGGTGCTAGAAAATGGGAGAAGACGAGAAGGTTTAATGGGGTTTCCGCAAGCCAAGTTTTGGAAACCCTGACAATCTTCAGAGAAATACCGTAGCGCTCAGTAATTCCAATTTGGGGTATGTATCTCTAAACATGACACTGTTGAGGGGGAGGTAAAGGCAGAAAGCACTCAAGGCTTTATGAAGGACTTACACAAGCAAAAAGGAAGATAAACAATCTTGTCTAAAAACAAGGTCCAGGTGGCATTTGTGTTTATGACATGGATACACCACGTGTGACCCAGTTGTCACAGTAGGTCACTCCATATTCAGTGTGATGGGTATATTTGTCATTGCACTTACCACAAAAGGATGTGTCCAGTACACAGGGGAACCACATCATATTGTTGGTGATGGGAACTGGGGCTAGAAGAAGGTGAAGGGTGGAAGACAAAAGCTAAATATACCACCACTTAAAGCTTGCATCAGGGTCCATAGCAAGTTTCAGTGCCTGGTAATACCAGGAAGTGAGTTGAATGAGTAAATAATCCCTTCTATATTTGGGGTGGCTGCTATCTACATTAGCTCGGAAAGCAAACTAGCCTGACTCTTCATACTCGTGAAGCTGTGGAGCACAGCAGATTGCAGTGAGTGTCTGTGGCCATGGGGTACAGGCTCAGTCCTGCCCTAAATAGGCAGAGTTTTCAGATGCTCTGTTTCCTTCTTTCTCCCAGTTCCCACAAGTCTTTGCTTTAGTGACTTGCTTGCGAGGGAAGGCTTTGAATCAGGGATTGCCACGTAAAACTTTCCAATTGGCATTCAACGGAAATGGCAAAGAAGGAAGAACTTCATTGTAGAATAAATATATCAGCTTGTTGTTTAATGAAAGAAGTCTCCAGGCTTATGTGGCTAGCTGTCCAGAAAATACCCTTCCCGTGGGGCATTTGTGGTTAATTGTTAGAAATGGGTTTTAATTACCTGCCACTTTGCCATAACCCCATTAAGCTACATTGTATGCTCAGCAGCAGGTGTCATTTACTTCCTGCTCACAAACCAGTATCTGCATGACTCAGGTTGAATTCCACCTAGGTTGGCTTATGTATAATGTTCCCATTGTGATCAATATTCTGGATCTCGTACCAAATCAGAAACCCATTTTACTGCCTGGGGATTCAGTTGAGGGTCACACTTCCTAGCCATCAGATACCAGTTTTCTTCTCAAAATTGACAACAGGGGGAATCCCAATCCAGGGCAGTTTTTGTGCCTTCATAAATCCCACTGTGAGGAATATATCTGGAGTGTGCTCTTTCATAATGTGGTTGGTGAATAATCTGTCCCAGAGTACTTCACTCAGTGAATATCCTCCAGTCTGGATGAGCAGAAAACCCAGTCTCCTTATTCTGTGGATATTCCCTCTTCAATATTCCAAGAATTCCCCTAGGATCCTTACATGTATGCAAAAGTATGGTCTTGTGTGCACCCAACTGCCCCTGGAATGTGACTCCCACACACCTTCTTGAGGTTGAGAACATAGTAGCCAACTCTACAGACCAACTGCAGCAGAACACATCCCACCCCCCTCATCCTGACTGTCTTTGGCAAGCCAGAGACCTGCTGAGCAGCTAAGGACCTAGATAAAAGAGACCCAGTGCTGTGGCTTAAGCAGCACACCAATGGGTGTCTTTCATACCTGAAGCAGGACTGCTTGGGTCTGAAACCCATTAGGGCAAGTCTTTGTCCAGTGCCCCAGAGATTTCAAGACTTGAAATTTCATCCAAGGGCATTCCATTCCAAGATAGCCTCTGCTCTCCTCTGTATTCACAGAAGCACTTTCCAGCTAATGAGAGTAAGACTAGGGTGGGTCCTGGTGTTCAGGTACTCTGCATGTGGCCCCATTTTTCTCTTAGCATCAAAAAATGTTTATCTCTGAAAATTTTTTTGCCCTTCTCAGCTCTTGGGCATTGGTAAAGACAACTCTGACAGGCCACAATAGCTTTGAAAATTGAGCAGAAATTTAAGAAGCTTTGTGCAAATTCACCAGTGCTCTCTCTAGTCATCATGAAAATTCATACATCAGTAGTTGTTTTCTACCTCCCCCTGCCAAAAATATCCCCATCACTAGGTACTCCACTAGCTTAAGTGGAGCACAGTGGAAAAGTATGAACATCTTTATAGAATTAGGAAGTCTCAGATTAGAATATGAACTCTGTTGTAGTGACGGGCCCTCGAGGGAGTTACTGAGCCTCTTGACTTTCCTTATCTGCACACTGAAAATAATAAAGAGCATAATAATTTTATGGGGTGGTTAATGAGATTCAAATTAGTCAGTGATATAAAAAATTTAGAGTGGTATCTGACATAGTAAGTACACAACAAATGGTAGCTCTTGTGAGTATCAGTTGCAGCCTCTGAAAAATATCCGCTGTAAGTTGAAGGTGTGGTCCACGCAGTGGCAGGTGAGGCTTTGAAAGTATCATGCTGTAGAGGGACGCCTCTGTTCTGCCTCTCTTGAGCAACAGTTTCAACCACAATTGGCAGGTGGGGTCCTTTAATTCCAGATACCTATCTATAATAATGCCTGACATGTGCCTTAAATGAGGGCTTTATGAAGATAACAAAATTATTAGCTGAAAATGACTGGGCCCACCCAAAGAAATGAAAATTATACACAGGTCACTACACAGTTAACTCAGACACATTGAGACACAAGAAGCATGGGGCTCTGATATTAATATCTAGTTTCTCCTCACTAAAGAAGCTATAGAATTGATTCTTTTATTCGATTATTATTATTTTTCTCCCTTTTTTCTTAAAATACTTCAGAATTTTTAAAAGTGCTTGTGTTGTAAAACAAATGCTCATTGTTTAAAAAATTCATCAGTATATAATTATCTCGAAATAATAAAAGATGAATTTTTAAAATTTAAAAGATGAAACTTTATAAAGGAAAAAAATGTAAGTCCCTATGAACCTTTTCCCCTACTCTTTATCATCTTACTCCAGGGAAGTAGACTGTATGAAGAGTTTGAGGTGTGCACTGCTGCACATTTTCTATCCATCTATGAACATGCCGAGGTATGGGTATATGTACTTTTTTCTTTGCAAAAACAATCCCACACTACATATGCTCTTCTATGACTTGCTTTTATCCTTAGCAGTTATATTTTGGACAGCTTTCCGTATCAGTATATTTAAATTTTCTTAACGTTTAACTATTGTACAATTTAGATTGAACTTACTGCTTAAAAGACTTATGTAATATATCTTATTATGTTTATTTATGAGCAAGGCTGTGCAATTTTAATAAGCTTTTTGATAACTTGTACTTTCTATGTTGCCTGCATTCTTAAATCCTTTCTCCAACTTCCTACAGGATGATCTGTCTTATTACTGATTTATTAAGTTTTTGCTTATAAAATTTCCTCTTTGAGAGTCATATTGTGGCAACTATATTTTTCCAGGTTATTATATTATTACTTTATTTATAATGTTTTGTGTTAAACATAAATGTTTTGTAAATTTTAGTAGTCAAGCTTACCTAGGTTTTAGCTTATTTCTTACCATTTATTTCTTACTTCTTATTTCTTACCATGCTAAGAAATGCCTTTCGTAGTTCAAGTTTACCAAAAAAGAGCTCAATTTTTCCTCAGATATTTTACACTTTTCAAACATGTTTAAACTTTTAATGGGTCTGGAATGAATTTATTATGAAGTAAGGAACAAATACTGTATTTTGTTCAAATGCCTGCACATTTGAACCAACATTTGCTAAATAGTGAATCTCTTCCCAGCTGTTCTGAAAATCCATTTTAACACAAATGAAAATTTTCATTTTTCCGTAAATTTATTTATGGGTGTTCCATTCTTCTTCATTGATCTCCCTACCTATTCTTGTACCTTTGTTTTAAACATTATCCCTCTTTGAAACATTTTAACATTTTGTATATTGTTCTTCCCCTTGTTATTTTTTTTACATTTTCCCTCACTTTTCTTGTTTATTCTTTCTAATAAATTTAAAAGTTATTTTAATAAAAATAATTCAATTTTTAACTGAGATTGCAAATAAATTACAACATTTTTTCCCATGTTTTTTTCCAAGAACAAGTGTATGCTTTTCTGTTTGTTCAATCCTTATATTATGTGAGTCAGTAAAATATAAATATTTCCTTTCATATATATCCTGCGCATTTCTGTTTATTTCTTGACATTTTAATATTTTGCTAGTATTTTGAATTGCAGCTTTTAATTTTATTTTTTATTTTTTATAAAAGGCACATTTTTATTGTGTTAACTTTTTTAACTGACATCTTGAGTGATTTCTCATCTTTTCTCTAATGTTTCCCCATGCTTCTTTCAGGTATAAAATTATATTATTTGATAAAATGTAGGTAGTGGGTATGTAAGTGTTTGGTATACAAGTCTTTCAAATTTTCTATATATTTGAACATTTCCTGTGTGTTTAAAACTGTCATAGTGAAATGTGTGGGTGAAATCATTTTATCTAACTGCACTAGCCCCAAGCTTTGAATATTTCCCTGTAACCCAGCCACAATTATATAGCTACATGAGATAGTTTGCATCTCAGATTTGATTTGGCAAAATATTTATTAGCTTGCTCATTATTTTTTCTTATTCCTTATATCTCTAATTCCTTGCCATTTTTAATCAGAGTGGTGGCTAATTAACCCAATGATTAGGGCTTATTTTTGTAATTTTTTATATTGAGGATTTAAAAAAAAAACAATCATTGGGAGTTTAACTGATTTTTAACTTAATTCATTATTTGCACTATTAATTGTTATTATCATTTGTAAGCACACCCTGCACAAGCTTCCTGCCCTGGGGAGCATAATAAAGCTCACATTTAATTATTATCTTGAATTTTCATGGTGTTTCAGGTAACAACAAAAGCTACAAGAGCCTAGAAATAATTAAAGTATATAATTAATATTATCAGTTTAATGTTACCATACACAACCTCCAATCAGCCAAATAAATAATTACCAAAATCTCCAACATTATTAAAACTTACTAACATCTGTTGGGACAATTTGGCAATAACCTCAAGTCATGAAGTCTTATCATTCACATGCCATTAATTTTTTTGCTTTAACGCTTCAATGTTCAAATAGAATAAAATGATTAACTCTGGCTAAGGTTTTACATGAGAGTAAGTACACAAATGCCTAGTTTATAAACCAATTTATTCTGTTCTGCATATTTTCCTGAGACATTTACAAAGCAGGTACTTTGCTCTAGTTTATATTTTAGACAAACCCAAGCACATGGACTTAGGTGATGAACTTCTTAAGAAATCAAATGTTTATGTGTACACATGTTGGCTATCACTACTGCTAATTTTAGTAAAATGAGGTATTTGGGTAACTTGGCATGCTTCCGAGCCCTCTTTAATTGCACGATGAGCTTGCACTTTCCCATCAGATAGTAAGTGTCTACAGGATAGAAACATGTTCTTCCTTTTTCATCTGCACCTCCACAAACCAAGCAGGGTTTGCTTTGTTCAGAGAGAATTCTTAGTAAAGTACTATCTGAATAACAGAGCTTCTAGGAAGAGTAGAGGTAAACATTTAATGCCCTTTTAGCTCTAGTTATGAAGAAGTTAGAGCAGAATTCTAATAAGACCCTATTTATTTGGGGGACATTTGCCACATGAAAACTTAAAGACAGAGCAAATGCCACACTGGGCCCAATTGGATCCATCCATCCCTGATTCTGCCCATGAGCAGGAACTTTGATTTATTATTATACTAGCATAGGTTCTGAAACAGTATAGACTTTCAATAATTACTTGTTAGATTAACAAATAATAGAGACACCAAGAAAGGTTGTTTTAAAATTACAATAACCAAAATGAATAATATGATTGAAACCACCCGCAGTGGTGTATCACCCATTCATAAAGGTATCTGTGTCCTCCCTCTGGTGGTACAGATACTGCTGGGAGGTGCCTTTGATGCTCAAGAGGAAAGCCAGGAACCTATGCATTAACAAAAGCAACGAACTAGAAAAGTAATGTCGTCAAACTTTCATACCATCCTATGATTTCTTCCCACTACATAATTTTGTCTTTTCCAATTTTTAAATTTACAGTCTCATTCCATTTTGGAATTCTCCTTTCGCAACAATACCTGCCTTAGGTGCTTTTTCATCATTGAGTGTGGTCTGCCCTCACTTCCACCTTGCTTTTGAGAATCATCTGACAGTTTAGCTGCATCTCTGGGACTGGCTCCCTCTCTGGTCATGGTGGCCATCAAGAAAGCCAGCCTCACAGTGAGTACTTAAAAAGTTGTGAGTCACGGCCAGTTCAAGGCTGCCTTATTATTCTAGAGTCCTGGAATTTGATTTAGTCATCCTTCTGGTCCAGAATTTTATGTAGAAATAGATTTCTAAACTATTTTGACACCCTATTAATTATCCCACCTCTTCTTTGTCAATTACCTCTGAATCCAGTACACATTTGTAAAGCCCATACACTATTCTATTCCAAGGCACTAAGTCATTTTACAGGAAATGTTCAGTGTTTTCTGATGATACCCAACAGTTGGCTAGTCTTTTTGGCTTTGGCAGCCCAGTGAGCTAATATCTCACGGTCTAGTAGGCCTGAGAGACCTTTTTCCTGACATGTTAGTATTTGGAAGGCAACACTTTCCTTCAGAATTTTTGAGAATATTTCTTGTTTTTGGACTAGCTTTTGTTAACTCATGAGATGTTCAAGCTGTTGCAGTTATTTATAAGAAGGAATTTGATCGTAGATATTAGGTAAGTGCCCCACATGGAATGGCAGGATTTTCCACTTCCAGTCTGCCAGATGTGCCTGTAGACGGATGAAACATGTTCACATGTTCCTACTTCCTGTTTTTCTTAACCTAAACCGGGTCATTTTAGAAATGAGATTGTTATTTGTTGCCTTTCTGTTTATTTTATAGTATTTATATTCTGATTTTGGGTAAATCACTTGACCACCATAGGCTAATTGGGAAATGTACTAGACAGTGAATGGTCTCCTGTCAACTGCCTATCCTACAGCAGTTCTCATCCTTGGTACATAGCCTTGATTTTTCCCCAGGGCCTATGTGCCCAGCTCCCAAGGACAAACCATGATTGCTCCATGCCGCTTGTGGTAATATTATGTCCAAAGAAGGACACGTGACCCAGGTTGAGTCAGTGTGATCTAAGAGCTGAGAGGCTTTTGGGAACTATTTCCTTCCCTGATGAAAAGAGAGGGTGGCATGAGAGGGACTGCCTGTTGCTCCCCCTCCTACTCTGAACATCATCACGTGAGGACATGACGCTAGGGCTGCCGGCAGCCCCTTGCTCTACGAGAGGCAGGCCACGGGACTCTAGAATGTTGATCTGAGTGCGTGTGTTGTGGAGCCACTCAACCAGCCACTCGCATCATGCCTCTCTAGACACCTGTGATGATTAAATAGTATTACTGAAGCCATATTGGCAGTAGATTTTGTTTCCTGCAGTCAAAATAATTACATCCAAACCAAAATATTTAAAAAGTCCATAAATATCCATAACCAGATATAATTCAAAATATTCACTGCATTTCCTTTCAAACACCTTCCTATGCATATACAAATATATTTAATTTCTGTTTTTGTAAAACTAGGGTCATGCTGATGCACAATTTTGTATTCTGCTTTTTGCTTACCATTTTATTATGTTTTAGGATGTCATGGGATGACCTCTAAAACCATGATTTATAATATGAATTGCTGTAATTAATTTACATATTCCTGGACAGAATATATCGTTTCTTCTTCTATGTGATATTTGAGGCAGGAATTTTTGTTGCCCAGAAGCCGTTATGTCGCTTTCAGGGTAAAGAATAGATACACAGTAATTGTTAGGGGAAAAAAATTTTAAGGGAAATTAAAAATACCTCTCCTTTAGAAACTAATAATTACATGGGGAAATCAGACGAAACACGTAAAGAGGTATGACATCTCCAAAATATAGCTGTGAAAGCTTTAAAGATCCAAAAAGAAGAAGGCTTGAGTTAACTTTTGATTGTAGGAATAAGTAACTGTTTAAAAGTTCATTTCCTCCAAGGAATGATCAGTACAGACACTCTGCCATTCCAGCTACAGGGTCTAGAGTTATTTCAGCTGTTTATGAAGCAAAAGGGGCACGTAAAACACTCCTGATAGTATGTGTGGGACATGAAGCTCCTTATGTTTTCTGAAATTGTGACTAAGAGAACACTCAACACTAGTTGAAATTTCTCCAGAAATTTCTGGCCTGCTTCCTCTCATATGAAGCAGGGGGAAAAAGTTATGAGGGAGGAAAGTTCTCTCTCCCTTAGTATCTCAGATTTTCTTTAACGTTGTCCCAAGGCTACAAGAAAAATCTAATGGTTTCGTTTATCCAGTAGTTGAATCAAAGCAACTTAATTTTATGTCCCAACAACCTACTAGCCATTTTTTAAAAGAATGCAAATACAGTGAAAGAAAAGCCATTTTAGTTCGTTCTTACACAGCCGCAATTACTTGTTACTGTGATGTGTGCACCTGTTGGGCACTGCACATCTTAAATCCTGGAATCAGTTTGGACGTCACTTCCCTCATTTCTGATTCACGTTGCTTATGGCACCATATTTCCTTTTTATTATAGCAACTGCCAAAAACTCGGCTTTATGATAATAGCTATTGTTGAAAGAAATGTGGCGTGATCTAATGCTTAAACTGTGAACCACCTCGATCTAGCAGTTCTCATGGTGTCAACAGATGTCAGTTATCACTGTGTTTCCCTCCAGAATTTAAAATACCTCATGTAACTGTGTGACCTGGGGCACCTCAAGGCAGTTTGGGATCTGTGATTTGAGGCAATATTGCCACTTGAGTTTGGGATCCAGTAGAGGAATAAATGTGATTGCTTTTAATTCAAAAAACACCGATTGAAAAGTTATATTCAAAATTGCTAGCTTAATTGTTCAAAGTTTTATATATATTTAATTGAGAGATTCTTTCACTTGACTTAGTACTCTTTTGAAACAAGTGTTACAAATCAGTGGAATGGAACAAAGATGAAGCCATTTTGAGTCTCAACCATTTGGGGTTTGTTCAGTAGAAAAACATGGGGCTAGACTAAATGGTTTCTAAAATTCTTTGTAAATTTTGATCTCTGGAATTTGTACACTCAGAGCTTTTCTTTTAACATGTGAGTGTGGCATTGTTTTTTCACACAGATTTTTCCCCCCTAGTTTCCTTAGGCGTTGAGCCATAGACCATGATAAGGTGAACACTCTAGATCAAAGTTGACAAACCTCCTGGATTCTACTCTGAGCTCCTCTGTATACCATCTCTAATACTTTGGGCAAATCACCTCACCTTCCTACACCTTATTCTTCTAACGTATAAAATAAGGGCAACCATGTCTGTCTTACCAAATTGTGCTAGGATTAAACCAGTTAGTGTGTATTATAATACTCTTAACATTGGGGAGCACCATATGGATCTATTTTGACGATGGTGAGTACAGGTTTATATTCTAGGAATATTAACGTCTGTCTAGATTAGTGCCACTAATGGGCTGTGGTAATAATTTCAAGGTTTTTTTAAAAGAAAAACTATTTTTAAGATTTCTTAATGTATAATCTATATGCCATTTCCATACCACAATTCTGCCCACCTGTGATCATTTCAGTACTGGTTGATTAAATTTTTTCATGCAATGTATCTTCAACCTAGCCTTGTTCATCTTGGTGCCTGACCATTTTGATGGTGGCCAATGTATTTTTTAATCCTTTCAACAGAAAGTAGGCATATATCACATTACTCCAAACTTACTCATCATTATAGCTCATTAAAAGTTAAATCTCATTAAAAGTTAGCTTCCCTAACCATCTACCCCTGCCCCCTGCCCCACAAAATTGAATACATGACTTTGTTAGTAGACTATATACAGATTCCCCTTAGCAAAAACCATAGAGGTCAGACAGTAATATTTTGATGTTTTGGGGGAATAAAGCATCATAGGAAAATATTTTCATATGATTCAGTGGGTCACTAAGAATGTGGTTTAAGATGTCATTTATTGCATTACAGTTTCCTCTTTATCTTAATGGAAATATCTCTGTTCTGAGTATGAAGAATGTTGTACTTCTGTAAAGTTTTTTAAAAACTTTTCTCTTTTTCTTTGTCTGCTGGTAAGTTCAAAGATGAGTTTAGCAAATGCAGAGGATTTCTTGGGTTTCATTTCATGTGCTAACACAGCTACTGATTTCAGTTCATTCTTTGCTCCTTATTTTCCCTTTGCCTCATCTCTTCTTACCAATACTAATTTCCTTTTACCTTATATATTTGATGCATTATTTTTAAAGTATGCCAAATCCTTCAGAGAACACAGCATAGAATAAACATTATTCATCACGTGTTAAAAAATAGTCAAACAAATGAAAATACACTCTGTCTGATTATCAGTCCAGGTCCTGACAAAAATGAATAGAACATCCAAGAGGGAATAAACACCTCAACTTTGCTTTTTTTCTTGCCTTCTGATCTCCTGCCAGCAGTCAAACCTAACAGGAAGACGGAGGGCATGGGAGCCCACTGATGCAGTCCATATGGACCAGCCTCTGTCAGGGGCAGAGAGCAGCAGGGGAAAGGGTGGTGCGTGGCTCTGTAGGTGAAAATGGAAGATCTCCGGCATATGTAGCAATAGTTAGTACTGGAATGAAATGGTACAAAAATAGAACATTCTATACACTTGAGGAAATAATGTGGCCCTCACAGTTCCTATAGGTCAGTATTTCAAAAAGCAATATTCAAAAACTCCATGATCATCTCATAATACAGAATCTAATATGCTACAGAAAACATCAAATACATATCATTTCACTATACAAAATAAAATTTAAAACTACAGAATATTCTCAAGACCAAAAGTTTTAAAAATAGGAATTGTGTACATGTTTTGCCCACCCCTAACTGCACACAAATTAAATAGAAAATTTGGTGTAGAAATATTCAGAAATTTTATGTATTCTTTGTTGTCCTATCATGGCAAATACTCAGGGCAATAACTGCAGAAATAACAAGGCAAAGATGAACTATATTGGAGTAGTAAAACCCAGCACAGAAAACATTAGACTAATTTCAGAAATTTGGTTGAGGATATTTGGAAAGTCTTGAAGACAAATAGTTTTGTCAGCCAACATGTTAGGTAAAAATAAAAGTCTAATAAGAAGGATGAAAACATACGGAATCATATTTTAAAATGTTTTCTATCCCCTAGTCAACAACACCCCCCACCACCTAGCCTAAATAAGTTGTTTTAATTATTGTTTCTCTCAGTCTGGTTTCTTTGCTTTAGCCTAGAAATGAAACAAATCCTTTTTTTTCCCCCTTAAGACAAAGAAGAAAGTAAGTAAATAAATGAAAAGAAAAAACAGATGCCAGGTACTTTGAGAAGATGGGATGACTTGAGTGATTGGACAGCTTGAACTGAATGTACTCAGCAAAATAACCCTTTGCAGTTATGTCACTGAAATATTTACCATTGTCACTCGCTTTAATAATTACTGTGTATCTTTGTGGATTTTAAATTGATTTTGCCATTTGTGCCTGTGGTTCATTTAGATCTAAACATTTATCAGTGAATTTAATGATAAATTTCACTTGATTTGAAAAATTAGACTGTTCTTTCTATCAGCCAGTTGGTGAATTAAATGAGATTTCAAATGTGACTTAATAACAATTACATCTACTGAGCATTGACTCTAATTCATTTTCTGTCTCTGACTCTGAAAAGCAATCAACAATTAAACCAAATTTAACCTCTTTTGAGGTGTCAGCTGCTTGAAATGCAATCTTCTTCCCAGGTATATCTTCAAATCTCTGTTAATGTAATAGCTTAAACCCATTCCTTGTTCTAACAGAGAAAAAGCTGTGAGGGTAGCATTTTGTTTTGTTTTGCTTTTAATTGGGTTCTCCATCTTGAATGCATCAAGTTGCTGAAATTCTTGATCTAAAATTCAGGCATTTTAGAACCATTAGTTAATTCCTATCTCCTAACTAAACAATACTCGTAATTTTCTGATAGGCTTCCGGGCATGTCTACCAAACCATTTACTTCATTCCTGAGAAGCTTCAGTTTCTGAAATAAGATTTCACTTCTTCCTGATAAAATAACAGCTTTGTTGGACATGCCATCGGATACTTACACGTTAGCCTTCAACTGGATTGTCTTACGTCCCAGAAGAAGTGTGTATGGGAACAAAAAAATGGAGGTGACTCCAAGGGTCATGGGAAATTTCCCTAGCATACAGAGAAATGTGAGATATGTCTAAGGAAAATATTTAGTTTCATAATTTGGGAATAGGATTTCATTTAGCACTTTGGGAACATGTGTTTAAATCAGTAGGCAGTAAGCTCAGGAAAATAGTACCGAAGGGCTTTAGCTTTCCATCATTTCATTGTTAGCTCAGATGGCCACTAGGCTCACAGAAGCATACCCTCTACATTTCCAAGGTGTTGCATATAAAAGTGTCTTGTTTCCTTAAAAAACTAAA
Source organism: Camelus bactrianus (assembly GCF_048773025.1). NCBI lineage: Eukaryota > Metazoa > Chordata > Mammalia > Artiodactyla > Camelidae > Camelus > Camelus bactrianus. The sequence continues at coordinate 37,083,295 of NC_133543.1, read as the reverse complement.
AATAGAGTTACCATATGATCCAGCAACCCCACTCCTGGGCACATATCTGGAAAAGATGAAAACTCTAATTCAAAAAAATATATGCACCCCAGTGTTCATTTACAGCACTATTTACAACAGCCAAGACATGGAAGCAACCTAAATGTCCATTGACAGATGAATGGATAAAGAAGATGTGGTATACATATACATTGGAATACTACTCAGCCAATAAAAAGAATGAAATAATGCTATTTGCATTAATATGGTTTTCTATGCACAGACATAGAAAACAAACTATGGTTACTGAAGGAGAAAGTTGGGGGAAGGGAAGAATTTGTAATTTGGGATTAACAGATAAATACTAACTACTATATATAAAATAAATAAATATCAAGTATCTACTGTATAGCACAGGGAACTATATTCAATATCTTATAATAACCTATAATGGAAATGAACCTGAAAAAGAAAAAAAATACATACACACACATATATACACACATATACACACACATATATGTACAACTGAATCACTTTGCTGTACACCTGAAACTAACACAATATTGTAAATCAACTATACTTCAATTTTTTAAAAATATCTTGGTGTTGTTTTGGGTTTTTTTTGTTTATTTGTTTTTTGCTGTGTTATGCCCAGAATTGCTAGCAATATTACCTTAAGTCTCCATTAACTTTAGGCTTATAGGACTCTGGGCTGAAAGGGAGCTTTGAGGCTGTGTTGTCCAACCCACCATCTGGTGCTAAGTCTGTGCACCTCCGCTCCTTGCATTTCCCAATCCTCCCAACAAGTAGCAGGTGTTGAGGGAAACGCTTTATATTAGCTATAAATTTCTGTCATTTGCTTACTTTGGACTTGTCAGTTACCAATAGGTCCCAGTTCTCTATGAGCTGGGAAAATGGGGACCTAGACTGAGACTACCTAGAAATGTATGGATATGATATTCAAGAAACCTTTTTCCAATCTCTGTAAGTTTTGTTCCCCTCTAGTTTTTGCCCCTCCTAAAGGCTAACTTCTGATATTCCCACCAAGCCAACTGCCAAAACAAAACATGTTTTGAACCCTGTATGATTGTCCTGCCCCTGGTGCTGACCACCTGATGGGCAAAGGCAGCCTCCACTCCCCACACCCTTGCATGGGAGTGCAAACCTCGGCCACCTCTATCTATTTCATTTTTGATAGGATATTTCTAAAAAGTGCTTACTGTGATTTTGGAAATGATCTGATGCTTTGATTACCTCAGTAGAACTTAAAATATAAACTTTGGGGCACATTGTCTTTTTTAGAACCACATTAATGCTGGTAAATACTATCATGGTATTTATGACCCAGAGTTCACAATAGGAGACAGAATTGCAGAACAGTTTCAAGTCAGAACTGTAGAAACTGATACAAGAGTTTAAAGTTTGAATCCTGCTTCCACTACTTGCTGGCTGCATTGCATAACCTTAGGCATGTAACTTAAACCTCTTCCTTTATAAAATGGGAATAATAAAAAGAACATGCAAAGTGCCATGGACAGTGCTAGCCCATAGTAAGTGTGACATGAATATTAGCTATTATTGTTATTGGTTTTTGATAAACTATGATGAGGAGGCCATCCTTGACCAGTGCCAGGCAGGTGGTGAAAAGTAGAGCTCAGGCAGAACTCTTGGCATTTTCCATATGCGTTATAGATGCTGCAGACAGACATTTAATGGAATTGTCCCACTAGAATATCCACTCCACCTTTAGGCAGGTCGGCTGTGCTTCACTCTCACGAGTGGATGACAATTAATTCTATCTTAAAAGAGATCTAGGAAAGGATATTCCACTACGTCCTCTTACGACAAGCAGATTCTGGCACCAGGAAATTATCTTGCGTCTTACCTAAATCCTTTATTCTGTTCTCAGTGAAGAGGAAAAGCCCCTGCACACTAGATTCTGTGAATGGTGAGTGAGTGGGGATGGGTGGGTCTGGTGGCAGAGAGAGGCAGGAAATGAGAACTCCCAACTTGGACTAGAAAATCATCATTCTGGACCCAGTTTTGTCTCAGTCAGAATGAGCCTGGGCAAATCATCAGTTTTCTCACCTGTAGATAGTCTTTCAGGTTTATTTCATCTCCAACTTGCTGTGACTCTTATAATCATCTTGATTTGTGAATACTGCTTTGAAATTGGTTTTTAAAGATAACACAAGTAAATCGCTTACGACAATGCCTGGCTTATAGTAGGAATGCAATGTATTTTTGTTCCCTTTTCTTCCTTCTTCCCCCTTTTCACCTCCCTTAGCATTAAGAGAAATCCTATTACTGGAGAATGGTTTCCGTGATGAGAGTCTACTGTAATTTTTCCCAGATCACTCACATATTGTGACTTAATTAAGAATGCTTTAACTATAAACACTGAAAAGAAATAAAGCTAATTCATTTAAGATAGTGGACAAATGGGAAGTAATGGTGCCATTTTCCTTTGCCCACCTGATTGGGGTGGTCTTCGTTGGGATACACAGGTGGTTGATGGTATTAAAGATTCTTCTTATTCCAAGACTGCACCATGGCTGATCCTGGACCCCCATTTTGAGTTGTTTTGCTTATTCCTCTGGGATAAATTTAAAAGAATGTAGTTTGGTTTCAAGATACATCTAAACCCAATAGCAGCCCCACACCCACCTATAGAGGACTTCACTTTATTTTCATACTGTCTGCATTCAGATGTTTTTATTATTATTATTATTATTATTATTATTATTATTATTATTATTATTATTATTATTGAAGTGTAGTCAGTTTACAGTGTTGTGTCACTCTCAGGTGTTCAGCATAATGTTTCAGTCATACATGCACATACATATATCTGTGCATTTAGTTTTTAATTGTCAGAGCAAAACTAGCTTCTCCCAACTCATCTGGCTTTACTGATTACATTAAAGGTGTGTGTGTGTGTGTGTGTGTGTGTGTGTGTGTGTGTGTGTGTGTGTTGAGAGAATAATGAAAGCATGAGCCTACCTTGAATGAGCTCAGTTATCTTCAACAATATAAAATATCAAAATATTTCTCCAGGCAGATTTTGCTGACTGGTACAAAATGGTATGTGACTCACTCTCACCATGTGCACCTCAAATGTGAGACAATCCAGAAGTGGAAACAATACTTTGCAAAAGAATGTCTCTGGTGCAAAGCATAACACATGCCTTATCTTTCCAAAGCAAATAAGAGCAACCAAGATTAATTAATTACAATCAAAACATGAAGAAAAATGCTCAATATGAGTGGTTCTTAAACTTGGCTGCACGTTGGAATTACCTGTAGAGTTTTACAAAATACTGATACCTGGGTGCTGCTCTGTAAAGTTCTGATGGAAGTTTTCTGGGGTGCAGTCTGAGCTTTAGGATTTTTTTAAGTTCTCCAGATGACTCTAATGTGTAGCCAAATTTGAGAACCACTGATTGACATCTGTGTGCCTCAAAGTTAGCTCATCAAGAAACTTTTGTGAGAGAGGCGGCAGCTTTAAGTGTGGATTCCTTGGTGACAAGTCAGTTGCTTCTGAATTGTGAACATAAATATTTCCCTCTTTAAGTTACTGTGTTACAGAAAGTGATTGAAGATGTAGTGGGGAAATTGTATCTCCATTAAAGAACCCAAAGTAGCAGTGACATAAAGGAGATAGAAGTTTATGTTGTGCTTATGCAAAATGCCAAGAGATGGGCAGACACATGGCTGTAGGATGGCTCCACAGATCATAAGGAAGGAATCTCTCCCCTCCCATCTTATTGCCCTCTGTCTTTTAACAGTGCCATTCCTCATCTTTGTCCAAAATAGTGGGTTGAGCTCCAGCCATCCCAGCAGGAAAGAGGAAGGAGCAAAGAATGAACCATTTAATGACTCTACCTAGAAGTAGAACAGATGCTTCCACTTACAATCCTTTAGTTCAGTAATTCTCAACTGGGGGCAGTTTTGCCCTTCACAGATTATTTGACAAAGTCGCAAGACATTTTTGGTTGTCACAACTGGGGGTAGGGGACTACTTGTATCTAGTGGGTAGAGGTCAGGATGCTGCTAAACACTGCACAACACCCAAGACAGCCCCCTCAACAAAGAATTATCTGGCCCAAATTGTCAATAGAGGGGATGTTGAGAAACCCTACAAAGTTTAGCTAGAAGTCGATCATATGGCTATACCTAGCTGCAAGGAATATAGGAAATTGTAACCTATATTCTGAGAGACTATATGCCATTTACAAATTAGGGATTTGAGTAATAGAAAAGGGTAGAATGGACATGATGGGGGCAATTATTTCTCTGCATTGTATTGTCCTATAACTTTCAACTCTGGCCAAAGAGGTTTGAGAGCCGAAGTCTGCTCCCTCATCCCTGATCCATCTTGCAGCCATGATGCAAACTCATACCCAGCATCAACTGGCCAATTTTTGCAGCAAAACCAGTTATTTGCATAAACAGAAATGCAATTTTAATGAGAGCTTTTCTGGCAACTGTCCCTGGGAAGCGGGGGTTATATTTTAATGACTTAATCTCTCATGAATATGCAAGAAAAGCATGCTGGGCATCGACTGCATCAGTGGTGGGTTACAAAGGAGTTTCCAGTGCATGATGTGCACTTTTCATTTTGTCTTTCCTTCCCCTCCCATGGACAGAAATATCCCTTGAGGTAGGGCAGGGTTACCATAGATATCTACCTCTTGTGGTCTCTTCTAGTGCTTACTATGTATAGAGATAATATAGTCAAATATAGCTAGACCTGCAAGTACATTAAATCCACCCCTTGTATGGATGAGAAAAGCAGGTCCTTGACCCAGAGCTTCTGGTCCTATCACTTCTCCAAGTAAATGTGTGCTCTTAGGCAAGTTCCGTATGTCTCTCAGCCTCAATTTGTCCATCTCTAAAGTGAAAGAATTGGAGTAGATGATGTCTTAGGTTCCTCCTAACATTTAAATTATTTGGTACCATGAAGCTCTGATCTATGAGTTTCATCTTGACATAGAGAATGAGGAGTGAAGAAGCTGAGGCTGGAACCTGCTTCCTGAAGTTGAGCTCACCTACGGATTTTGCTCTCATTCTTCGGTTTATACTGGCTGTCAATTAGCATGATGGAAATATAAACGTGCTGAGAGGCCAGGCTTTCCATGGAGACAGAGTTTTGTTAAACAGTGTTGAAACTGGAACATTCCAAAGACTTTTTCAGTTCTATTTCAACTCAATTCAAATTTAATTCTAGGACAGTAACAATTCACAGATAATGAATGAAATCTGAACTATGGAAGAAAAATCAATAAAAATCTGTCTACGAAGCAATTCTTCCTAAAGTCCATGTCTTTTTATAATGACTTTATACATAATTCAAGTAAACTCTTTCTCCTTTTTTAATATCAAGGCAAAGTATAATATCTGATCAGGGTTTATTAAAAAATTAAAAGAAAGAACATCAAGATAGCTTTCAGAAGATTACCATTAAGTTTTCCTCAGGTGGGGAAGGTTTCTGCATGGTTAACTTCCGTCATCTGATGAACACCCTTATGTACAGCAAGCTTCATCTGTCCTGCAGAATGGCCTCACAGAAATGCTTTTCTTTAGAAAGTCATGGAGAAGCTTAGTTTCCTGGAATGCTTTCTCCTGGGCTTGAAACCATGTGAACGTTGGCTGCAAACACAGCTGTTTTGGGGCAGTGACAACATTGTACCTACTTCTTTCTCTCCTCAGCTACACCGTTTCCTTCAAAGAATTGAAGAAAAAAGATTCCCAGGGCAGAGAAAGTGGACTTTTCCTACACTGTATGTTGCCATTCAAACGTGACAGTGCGGCAGACGTGCAGAAAGTTTCCTCGCAATTTCTATTAACCTATTGTTACTTCCCAAAGTTGCTGTGTATTTTTTGAGTACAAGCCATCTGTCAGGGCTTAATCTCCTTTGTAGATAACACTGCCTTAAAAACTTCATATGAATCGTACTAGTTCACATGTACTGAGCATATGAATTCTACTAGTTTACATGTTTTACAATATAGAATCCAGAATAATTCTGGCCTTAATTACATCACAATCTCAACATTCATGGAATATTTTCAAACATTTCATGTTTTACTTCTCAAAATACTGCCGTATATATATATATTTATCCTCTAGAGTTTAACCTCTGAAACAGGTTGTCAAAAATGATCATGAATAGGAATATTTTTAACAGGTAGATTAAAATAGGCACTAGTTGATATCAGAGACTTTTGGTAAAGTTAGTAAATTTTTAAAGAGCTCTCAGTATATCCAAATATTTTGAAAAGTGAGTTCTTTGAAAGTTGCCATAGAAGCAGGTATTTGAGGCTAGAAATATCTTTGAGATTATATGTTATGTCGGTGTTGAAATTGTCTTATTATAGAAAATGTCACAGACTTTTCAGTTCAACATTACTTGGTAACAGTCACAGCAGGTAAGAAAAATCTAAGGAAAGTAGTAGGGAACGGAGCTATTCTCACTACTTCCCTTATTTAACTTAGCCTTCCTAGGAATTTTAAAAGAATGCAATATGTTACCTCGTGCACATTTCTTTCACTCAGAATAACTTCATTTCTTTGATAATGATATTCAACACATATCAATAACCAGGTGTAGATATCTGCCAAAGATGCAGGTTGTGTTTTACATAATCTGTCTAATTTTGCTAGGCTAGTTTTGTAAACAGAAGATGATTACTTATTTGACAGAGATCAAAGTAAAATAGCCAAAATGTTACATGTTACCTCTATGGTCATATCCAAGGAGGCTCCTTCAAGGTTGATTAACTTTACATAGGAATCTAAAGTAATTATGACTACACATGCTGAACTATGAAATGTTCCCATCAGGCAATGATTATAACCAGCATCGAGAAAAATTTCAGCCAGGCAATCAGAAATCACCAATTATGCAGAGTATCTAGCTGCAAGAGATGATGTTAGCTCATAAAAGTGCTGAAATGAGTAACTGGGTAAGATTTCTAAAGGAAGCAGATGGGCCTGTTTTGGTTCCTGACAGTTGACTTATGCGAACTGTATGCACAGGTTTAAACAGATTATGACCCCTGGTAACAGCCAACTTGTAATATCACATTCATTGTCACCTACACTTATTTGCAAAATGCTCTTCAACACGATGGAAAACAAAGCAGAGCAATGATCAGAACAAACTGATTCTGTTTCTCTTATACTTTGGCTGCAGAACCCCTTATTTTGTCCCAAAGCATGAGTTTCTGTTTTACCTATTAATGAGCCATGCAATGACTGTTTGACTGTGTGCTTTAGAGATGCATGTTGTTCTGCCACAAGGTGGCCACTTTGTCTGTCCATCTTTAAGATTTATCCTGTGGTCATTCTTACTGAAACATCTCTTTCTGCGAGAGTTAACAAATTTGGGGGAAATCCCCTAATACTGGAGCAAGGAGGGACTTTAGCTAAATACATAGAATGAAATACCTTGTCCATGTAACACAACTAATTGGTGGCAAGGCCAAAACCAGACCACAGATGTTTCTGTTACCTATCTGCTGATTAACAAAGCATTAAAAGTTAGGGGCATAAAATCACACTTACATATTTTTTATGATTTTGTGAGTTGCCTGGGAGGGTTTCTGCTGGTTTCATCTGGGCTTATGTGCGTGGCTGCACTTAGCTGGCAGGTCGTATGGGGGAAAGGAACAATGTGCCTTTCCTCACTTGTCTTGCAGTTGATGTTTCTGTGTCAGAGGGGCACCTGGGCTCTTGTCTGTGCGGCCACATCCTCAAGGGCTCCAGACCAGTTTCCTTACATGGCATTCTCCATGTTCCAAGAAAGTGGAAGCAAAACCTGCAGGCCCTCTTCAGATCTAGACCCAGAAAAGGGGATGTCACTCTGTCCTATTCTGTTGGTCAACACCAGTTACACAGTGAGACCAGGTAAGAGTAATGTATTTAGTTCTTAATGGGCAGAGTGGCCAAGTCACATTAGAGGAGCTCAGAGGGAGTCTCCAAAGCCTTAAAAATTCTCTTCCACTTCAGGTGATCCATTCTGATAGGTAAGGACAGCATTTCTGTGTAAGCTCAGTCCCTTTCCTGTTTGCATCACTGCTGCTTCCTCAGTGAGAGGGTGCATTCTCATCTGTCTCTAAACGGTTGGCCAACGTTCAGTCTGAAGGGAAAACTTCCTCATCATGATCGTTTGGCTTTAAAGTGAAAACTTTAAAAACATCAAGTAAAAGCAACTAGCTTCTTTTTTTAAATTAACCTGATTTGAAACCTAATACGTTTTACAAAGTAATAAAACCTTGAGAAAGCCTTTTTTTTTCTGCTAAGTAGAATCCTTAAAGTTTGATGAGTTTCCAACTGAAAGCCGTCGAGTTGAGCAGAAAGCCTGTGTTCACAGTTTATGAGGGGTGCCATTTGGTAACCTGAAGGTGGCGGATGTGAAGCGGACAGCGGAGGATGCAGTGGGGCCAGGGGCTGGGGCTCACCAGCTGCTTTCTTGATGGGCTCTTTGTCAAAGACTCTCTTCTAAGGAACGTGACTCCATGCGACTGGCTGTAGGTCTTAGAGTAAATATTTCATTAGTCATGATGGTTTTGAAAACTTAAAGCTGTGAAGGACACATTGGAATCTCTGTGATTTATGATAAAGCTGAAGGAAACTTGATCCTTCCAGTGCCGCCATATGTAGCTGTGTGGAATGTGCAAATGAATTGAACTAGCAAACCCCACAGATTTTGTTTCTTGATTAAAAAAAGTCTTAAGTCAGATCAGCTAACAGGCAATGTGAAACAGGGACTTAGCAGTGCAGCTGTTTTAGATGAAATTCCTTCCAAATGCTTCTTTCTCCCTTCCCCCTTCTGTAAATATTTTTTGGCAAGGACTCAGAAAAGAGAAGTCTTCCAAATTTTCTTGGTTCTGCACATCAATGATTAAAAAAATAAAAACCTAGAGTAGCCGTGTAATTCCATATGTTACTCCTCTATCAGTTTGCTCTTGGAGGATAGATAATGTGTCTTGGCCATTCTAGCACACCCACCTAATCTTATGCCCTGTGCATATTAATTCTGTCTGACACATATAAAGCATTTAGCACAAAATCTCAATAAAATGAATAAATGCACTTTTTAGTATATTATTAAACATAATTATTACACTTATCTAGAAAGTCAGAGGAAGTATTAGATTTTTTCTTCTGTAAAATGGACATTAAATGACTCAAAGAAATTGACTTGTCAAACTTTATATAGCAGTTAGATGACTAAGCCAGTTAGAACCCAAGCCTCTTGATTTTTTTCTCCATTCTTTTTTCAACTACACCATGTTGATATTGCATAGTAAGTGTTTCATATTCAATGAATGAATATATGAATGAAACTTCTTGTTAGTTGTCTTTGTTATTGGATATTGCAGTTTAGTGAACAGAACATATTTTAAACTCTAAATTTTAGATTGGCATTCTTGTTCTAAAGCAATAGTGGTTCTTTGATTCTGGTCTTTAGTGACCCTTGAGCAGATTGAACTGGCCAAAGAGGAAGAAAGTGACTTACAGGTAATGATTAGGTCATTTGAACAAGGACTAGCCCACAATGATGGGTGCTGGGAGGTGGTCAGACTCAGGGTGCTAAATTTTCTGCTGTGTGTGGCATAGATCCACATTCCTTTATCCAAAATTCTTGGGCAAAAATTTAAAATATTTTATATTTTGGAAAGAAAATGCAATGCATATTTTGTATTTTATATATATATGCAAACATTTAGTAGCACCACATAATAAATGTTAAAATTTCTGCAGTGAAATGAATATTCTTTCTTAGTAGAAAAAAGTCTATTAATAGCCTCACATCCAATTTTGTCACCCAATGAGCTTTGGAGCCAAATGTACCAAAGTATATACACTTTCTGAGTTTTTAGTTTTGGAATCTGGAGAAGAGATTGTGGACTTAAATTTCAGCGGTAAGGCTGGTCATATAAAGACTTCTTTTTTTTTTTTTTTTTTTTTTTGAGAAAGGGAAGACTTTCTTTGAGTGACAACCATTTGTAAAGCAAGCAAATAAGTACTCATGACTTTTCTCTGCCTTGTGTCAATAGGAAAAGAAAAGATTTCTTTGCTAGATGAAAGTGGCACCTGTATGATACTCATTTCTCCACTAAATCTCTACCAGAATATCCTATCTTTTGGGAAGGCGCACATCCATGTTAAAGCTTTTTAATGCCCATTTGAGTCAGCTCTGTAAGTAAGAGGTATTTCTAGAGAAATCTACATTTCATTTTTATTGCATGCCAATCAGATATCTTCCTTGACATATCTCAGGTGAATAAACACACTCTTCAGTTAAGTTTTTCTCCATCTCTGAGCTCAGGAACCAAAGGCCCAATTAATAGCTACTGCTTTTTTGACCCCGAACTGTCATATTCCCTTAAGAGTGACCCAGTAGAAAAGGACCAATACAGAAGCAGTGCAAATGCTGTAGGTCCCGCAACAGCCATCAATTCAACTCTGAAGATGGGAATGGGGATGAGATGCTTTAAAATAAGTACTCTACACAGATCCTACCTCTTAAAATCTGAACCCAAATTTCCTCCATGTCATTTTCAAAGTTGAAAGAGTTATTTTCTTAAATTGCATTTTATTTTTCTGGGAACATGTGCCCTGCTGGTTTCATCTTGTGTGTAAATGAGCTCCAATAGCAACAATTTCTGTCATCCTTTTCACTGATCTGGAATCCAAGTTACCACAGAGCCTCTTGAGAAAATGTGTGGTAGAAAGAACTGTGAATCCTGCGAATTGTGAGTCCTGCATTGCTTTAGGTCAACCCAAGATCCCAGCCAATGATACTATTTGCAACAACCAAAATGTCTCTGTGTAAATCACATATATAAGGCTGTCCCCGTGAATGTGCAGCTTCAGATAAAAGTGGGCAAAAAAAAAGAAAAAAATCAGTTTTTTCTATAGAACTGAGCCTGGAATGGCTATGAAAGCAAATGACATTAATAAGAAATTAGCTGCAGATAAAGAACAAAATGGCTGTTTATGTTTCATGTTATCTGAGATCTCCAATTACGAGAGTTAGCAAAATGAGATTAAGTCACTCAGGAAGGGAAGAAAAACCTATCAGCTATCTATCGCATCCCTAGCCTAAGCCTGGTACTAAAGTCATGTTGGCGGGTGCACACAAATGTGTTCTCATTTTATCATTACAATAATTCTATTGCAATAGCCTCCTAACTCATCTTCCTCTCTTCCATCCTTCCGTATACCTAGCAGCTACAGTGATTGGTTTACAAACAGAAATCAGATCATATTGCTCACCTATTTGAAATTCTTAGGTGGCTTCCCATCTCACTTTGGAAATACACAGAGTCCTTAACTTGCACACAAGGCTCCATATGAGCTGGCCGGGGTCTGTCTCTGAAGCATCATCAGGTGCCACTTACTCCTGTTCACAATGCACTCAACATACCAGCTTTCTTCCAGTTCTTTGCACATTGACTTTCTTTCTTGCCTCCAGGCCTTTGCATATCCCATCTAAAATGCCCTTATTCCAACTTGCTGGCCTTCAGGTTTCAACTTAAATGTCAGACCTTCAAGGAAATTTCACCTGGTTTCACAGACTTGATTTCTCATATTTTTTCATGACATGTATTTTCCTTTGACATAATTTTCTTCTAGTTTTAGTTGTATGATCATTGGTGTGATTGTGAATTGTTTCCTCCATAAATGTCTAAGCTTGTTAAGACCTGGAATTGTGTCTACTTATTTCTTACTCTATTTCTAATACCTAGAAAATCTCCTGGAACATATAAACCACTCAATAAATAGTTAAATAAGAGACATATGTCATTTTTATCATACGTATCTTCTCTTATTGAAGATTTGCTCACTTGTTAAGTGAGTCATTCACCCTGTACTACCTGATCAGTTCTCTGAGAGGTAAATTGGGAACAATCAGAGATCTCTAATCAGTGACAGCTACAGGAAGAGGAGTATCACCAAGAAGCGGGAAAAGGCCTAGGGGAGGGGTGAGAGCATCCAGTTTTCCTCCAGGCTTTTTCCTTAATCGGTGGCTTTTCACAAGTTAACTTATTTTGATGTTTATCACACTTCTCATTTGTAAAATGTGATAATAATATCTCCTCCACCTCTTTATAAAATTTTATAAAAATCAGAAGTAAGGTGATGAAAATGAGAGTTGCCTGAAACATGCTATATAATTTAATCATGCAGTAAATTTCTTTTTTTATTCAAGTATAGTCAGTTTACATTGTTGTGTTAATTTATGGTGTACACATAGCAGTTCATATACATATGAAAATTCCTTTTCATATTCTTTTTCATTATAGGCCCTTACAAGGTATTAAATCTAGTTCGCTGTCTTTATACAGTAGGACCATGTTGTTTATTTTATATATAGTAGTTAATATCTGCAAATCTCAAACTCCCAACTGATCTCTCCCCACCCCCTTTTCCCTCCTGGTAACCATAAGTTTGTTTTCTATGTCTGTGAGTCTGTCTCTGTTTTGTAAGTAAGTACATTTGTGTCCCTTTTTTTAAGATTCCACATATAAGTGATAGTAAATTTCTTAATTAATGTCATGTTTCCATATATGCTTCTAATCTAAATCAAGCTGTACTGAAGGGAAAGGGATGTAGTTTTCCAAATATACCTCCAAAATAATAAGAGAATTATAATAAATAATAACAGAAATTCCTTGAATTATATCTAGCTTTCTAAAACACAGAAGACAACATTAATCTGAAATTCCTGGATCTGAAAAAAGAAGTCGCCGTACCTGAGTGGTTATGTAGAAGAAGTAGGCTGTACCAGATAAATTGCCATATGCCTCATTGAACAACTGCTTAAAACAAGACAGTTCTAACTGACAAAAGCAGATGTAGACGATAAAAATGATCCTGGGTAGTTAATTTAGAAGCAGGCTTGATGCCCTTCTAGATTCAACAAAAATCTTAGACCAAAATAGGGGTTTCCATTATTTAAAGGGGATAGGAAGAAAGGAAGAAGACTGAAACAATGATTAATTCTTAGCCCTTTGAGGACTTGATGTATTTATCTTGGAATTATAGGGAAACTGGTCTGCCGATCATTTCTGACTGGACATTTTTCTTCACTGTCTACTCAACCATGGTTCAGTGCTTAAATTCATGAGCGCGTGCGTGTGTGTGTGTGTGCGTGTGCTTGTATGTTTTAAGAGGAGTGGTATGGTACTTCAAACAAATAAGCCTGCAGCCGCCAGCAGCTGTTCCTGATTTCTTTTAATAATCCATGACAAAAATATTGAGTGTATAGTAATGCAAACAGCCAAACAATGAAATGAAAACAAGCAGAAGAAATCATTTGCTCTAACTCCTTCCATTTTATTTGAATACACTGAGTGGGTTGAGATGTTGAAATAACTGTTACTGTTTATGAGATTGTTGACACAGTGGTGGCACCAGTCTTGCGTGTGTGTGTCTGTGTGTCTGTGTGTGTGAGTGAGAGAGAGAGAGAGAGAGAGAGAGAGAGAGAGAGAGAGAGAGGGAGGGAGGGAGGGAGGTCGGTCCATTTTGTGGCTGAAGAATGAAAAGTCAGTGCAGCCACTTTTGTTCTATACCTCGCAGATCTTTCTGCCTTGCTAATTTGTCCTTATTTCTTTCTCCTTTGTGTAATCCTCTGATTCTTTGATTATCTAACTCAGCCAGACTTTGGGGAACCACTTCAGATGAAAAGTGTGTAGATGAGTTTAAATATATATATTATCTTAACGGCTGGTACCAGAATTCCTCGTAAATTAGGAACTCTTGTCAGGAAAGTCTTGCCAGTGCCACACACTCTGGACAGACCGGTCTTTCTCTGGTTCCTTGAACAGACTACTTTCTTTCTTGCCTGAGGACTTTTGCATGTGCTGTTTGTTGGGGCTAGAACGCTATGAGGGCAAGAAATAGCATTGGAAAAGGAAATGGAAGAAATAGATACAACATTTTACACTCACAACGTGTAGAGAATCGTGCACTTAAGATTCATATATTTCATTTTCTGTGCATTAATTTCCAGGGGCTTTTGTAACAAATGATCACAAACTGGGAAGTTTAAAACAACATAAATTACTTTTTCACAGTTCTGGAGGCCTGAGGTCTGAAAGCATAGCGTGAGCAGGGCCATGCTCCTCCGAAGACTCTGGGGGTGGATCCTTACTTCGCCTCCTCCACCTCCTGTGGACTCTAGATGTTCTTTGGCTTGTGGACACATCACTCCAACCTCTGCCTCTGTGGTCACATTGCCTCCTTCTCCTCTTTGAGTTTCCTTCTCTAAGCTGTCTTTTGTAAGGACTCTTGTCATTGGATTTAGAGCCTCTCTGAATAATTCAGGGTAATTTCCTTATCTCAGAATCTTTAATTAAATCACATCTGCAAAGACCTTTGTTCCAAATAAGGTAACATTTACAAATTCCAGGGATTAGGATTTCAGAATTTTAGATGGTCATTATTCCACTAACTTCTTCAAACTTGCTTGCAGAATGTTGAACTAAGTCGTGTCAACAGTTTCTTTTTATAAATTCTTTGGGTTACTCCCACATTGTAATTTTTTGTTTCTGTAGTTTTACATTCTTCATTTTTTCATGACTAGGTTAACTAATATCTTGAAACTTTACAGACTTTTCAAAGAAATAACTTATCAATTTGGTTATTAATTTTATAACTGTTACCTAATTATTTTTAATACACTTTTTTGCATTTATCTTATTAATTAATTATTTCTGCTTTCATTTGGTTTGTTTTGGGTTTTTCCTAGCTTTTTTATTTGTGTGTTTGATTCATCTATTTATATTCTTTCTTGTTGATTGGCCTAAGGTTTTAGTGCTAGGTATTTTCTTGCAAGAACCACTTTACCTAAATCCAAAATTCTAATACATACTTGAATCTTTGACCTGAGAATTTTTTAAGAGGAGATCTTCTGATTTAGAGGTGGCATGGTATTTTTGTTTGTTTCTGATTTCTGCATTAATTTTAGTTTTATTACATAGCTGTCAGAGAATATTGTCTTTGTTACTGTTTTATGAATTTATCAGATTTTCTTTGTGGCCAAATTTTTTTATTGTTCTAAGGGTACCCCCAAATATGTTCTGTGTTCAGGATTGAAAATCAAGTAGAGTTATCTTATTAATTCTGTTATTTATGTCTCCTATATCCTTAATTGTTTTCTAAACTTGCTCAAGCACAGAATGATAGTAAATAAGAGTCTGTTTCTCCTACTGTGATTCTTCTTATTTTTCTTTGGAGTTCCTGTACTATTTGCTTTATGATTATTAATGCTAGATTACTTAGTATATGAATACCCATAACTGCTAAATACTATAAATTTTATCCTTTACCTAAGTTGCCCATAATTCTATTACTAGTATATTTTCCTCTAAATTCATTCTTTCTAGGACTATGACCCCTACTTTTCTACCTGTTTGTATTTTCCTCATGTGCATTTCCCCCTATTTTAATTTTCAACCTTTCTGAATCATTTGACGCATCTATTGTATAAACATGCAATTGAGTTTACCTTTGTAGCTCTAATAAAACATATTTTCTTTTTAGTAGGCAAATCTATCCATTAATATGTTTATTAATATGAAAATAATATTTGATCTTAGGTGTGTGTAATATTCGACATCATCATTTCTGGTTTTATTCTTACTTTGTATGGTTTTCTATAAGATCTCTATTTCCATTGCTGTGTGTATATCTGTATTCTTGAAATGTGAAAGTTTTCATGTTTATTCTGTATGATTGCCATATATAGCTTTGTACAATGTCCTTAATCCTCTATTCCTTTTGAGTCTCTATTAATTCCCTCCTGCAAACAATGACAGAATAGGTGTTGCTCTGTTTCCTAGGCCCTTCTCCTAGCACCATCCAATTTCTGGATGACTATTTGTCTTTAAATATTCTTCATCCCTTGTAACTCAACTGTGCAGACTTAAATAACTTTGCTCACCCATACTTCACATGCTGAAGTTTGTCCTGGGAGCTTTTCCAGCCTTTTTAGGCTCAGTAGGCCTCCTTGAGTTTGAGGGAGGCCTTGAAGCAGAAGAGCAAAGAGCCTGCAGCAAGCTGTCCACGCAGCTGCGTTGGAGTCTGAGGTGGATCCAGGGATGGGACTTGAGCACCAAAAGCACCTGTTCCAGTATCTCGGGAAGGGTGGGTATTAATTCACGCAGCATCGGTTGAGCATTGATATCATGCTTGAGCCTCAGGTTGCATCACCTTGTGAAACCAGCAAGTGTGGGAAAGGTTGTGAAAAAGGCTGATAGGTTCACACAGTCTAGCTTTTAGGCTTATCTTCTCTTTTGTGTTCTGAGCAACAGCTACTGTTGTCGCTATTCTTGTTCCCATGAGAACAAACACAGGCCGTGTGACTTGGAAAGGGAGCACCCTAGTGCCTGATGAGCAGGCTGCCTTTGCAGACAGACTAGATCCAGTCCAAGAAACACAAGTCACAAAATATTACATTTGTGGTTATCAAAGTAGTAGGTCAATTATGGCCACAAATCAGGCTTTAAAAAAAGTCATTACAAAGTGGATTTCTCCATGCTTTTTCCTGGGCTGAAATATGTGAGATGAAACACATCAATTTCTTGGCTTGCTTAGATTTATATGTTTTTCTAGTTTGCAGTTATTAAGCTCACAGGCTCTTGGGCATCACATCCCGGATTAAAATTCTGCCTTCATCACATACTGATCATGTGACCTTGGGCAAATTACTGAACGTTTCTGTGACTCAATTTTCTTCCTCTGTTAAATAGGAGCAATAATAGTACCTATTTCTTAGGGTTGACAAATAAATTAAATAAAATGATACATATAAAGTGTTTTAGAACAAAGTCTGCTTCATAGTAAACACTGTAGAAGTATTGCTTCTTATCATTATTATTGCTGGTACATTCCCCAGATTGAGAGCTCCTTTGTGTGGGTGTCTGTAACGCCTTTCTAAAACTTCTCTTACTTACAGCTTCTTGCGCAATGCCTGCCTTACCTGCTAGACTGTATACTCCATGGAAACAGGGACCTTACCCCAGCTCCTGGTAAACGGAGTGGAACACAGTATAGACTTTGTTGCATAAATGGATGCATGAACCAGTGAATCATCCAATCAGTACTGCCCATTTAGGTCCCTTTATGTGCCAGTTTTCTAAAGTAAAGCATGTATTTTGAACTCACTCATTATAGAGAAGGACTAATTTCTGGTATAAGCTTTTTAAAACTATACTTACATTTACCCTTTGGTGGAGAGAGATGAATCAGACTGATAGATCAATGCAACCTGTAACTCTCCTCCTCTCCCTAACCACCAAACATGCGTCACTTAAATCACCCAGATACCCCCATATTTTTTCTCATTGAATTATCCAGATAGCATGACCATCAGGGAAAATCTTGAAGAGTCCCCATTCTGCTCCCTACCCGCGTCCTCCTCCTAGCCTCCTGGGAACTAGTCACCAGTTGCTCCACTGCTGTATGGGTATAGAGATGGGTCACTTTCACACTTCTCTGACATGGATAATTGCTTATTTTAAGAATTTCCCCTTCTTTGTAAAAGTTTGTGTTCTAAAAGCCAGAATTGGTAAGCTTCAAAATGAACACAGAGACATTCACCCAAAGAGTTTTGATTTCCAGGGAACTGAGATATTTGAGTGCAAGCACTGTGACAAGGCAGCTTTGGATAAGCTGAAATTGCCCTTTTCCAGAAGCTCAGGTCTGTTCCAAGTACAGGGAAACATTCCACATTCAGTTGACACATTAAGGTTAATACTCATGGGCTGCATGCCTGATACCAGGCTGTGAAGAGGGGACGGGGTGGAAGGATACTAACATTTATCAAATCACAGTCATGCCAAGGGCACCATCTCACTTAATCCTCACAACTATCCTTTGAATCTTATACTTAACCTCATTTAGGTGGGAGGGAACCGAGATTCAGAGAACTGAAGTTACTTGATCAGAGTCTAGAGAAAAAAAAAATAGCTGATCTTTGACTATTCCTTCCACTGCCATTGGCTCCTCCCAAGCCTCAGTGACATAATTTTGGTTCTCTCCCTCATTCTTCCCCTTCTCTACAGTAATACGTACCACAAGGTACACTGCCTTTGCTGTGTCCGTGGCTCCTTCAACCTGACCCACCCCAGACATTGGTCTTTCTGTCCCTGTCCTACCTGGGGGCCTACTCAGGTGCAAAGTAATTTACAGAAA
Source organism: Camelus bactrianus (assembly GCF_048773025.1). Taxonomy (NCBI): domain Eukaryota; kingdom Metazoa; phylum Chordata; class Mammalia; order Artiodactyla; family Camelidae; genus Camelus; species Camelus bactrianus. Next base: position 37,065,099 of record NC_133543.1, on the reverse strand, counting down.
GTAATTAATGGCTTATTTTGGAGCTTGCATTTTATTGAGTTTGTAGACTCCAGGATATGAAACTTATTCTTTCTTAACTTTCTTAACTTCGTCATTTTCTGCTGGAGTTCTCCAAATTCTCTGTTTTTGTTTCTCTGTCTCCCTCGCTGACTCATCTGAATCCTTATGCTCCCTTATCCTGCCCTTATCCTCCTTTGTCAGCTACACAATGTTCTCATCTTAACCAACTTCATGCTTTTATGACTTTCACTATCATTTCTGTTCACAAAGAATCACGCCTCTATTTCTGACCTCTGTGTTGAGCTCAAGACTTGCCTTCCCAAAATCCAGTTGGACATCCAATAAATGCTTGCTCAGGTTTGGACATGTTGATTTTGAGATTCTGGCCTAAGACCCATTTGAAGACTTTTAATTCATCTCTGTATTTGTTCATCTTAAAGTGGATGCCAAGCTAATACCTCTAAATCAATGAGCCCAGTCTTGCCTTTCTTCCCTAGCTTGATGAATGTTATCACTCATCCACCCAAACACAGAGCCTCACAGTTACCTTTGTCTTTCTTTTTCCCTAAAACACCCACATCTATTAGGTCACCAAAATTTGTGCATTCTGCTCTACCATATTCAGCCCCCTTTTTTATTGGTCCTTTGTGTGGATCCTAGCTAATCTTCACCGTATGCCCGACCCCTTCTACATCCTTCTAACTAGACTTCATCCCCCTATGTCTTTCTACAAGTTCATTAACACTGACATCAGATTTATTTTTCTAAATCACACATCTGATCTTTTTCTCATTTACGCCAAACATCTAGTTTCACTCCATTGCCTACAGAATAACAATACAAATCCTGAGTAGGCATTTTAGGCCCTACAGGGAATCAGCTTAGCCTACTTTTCTCACCAGCCCTAACCCCAGTGCACTGCACTGGAGCCATGCCAGACCAGCAGCAGTGCTGAAGACCCCACCCTCTTCCACTTCTGTGCCTTTGCCAAGGGTGTGCTCCCACACTTGGGATGGCCTTCCTTCCTCACTCCATCACACTCACCCCAAATCTATAATACCCCAATCCTCTCAGTCAGAATCCACTAGCCAAATATAACTGCTAAAATTTAAGGTAACAAAAATTAAAGAAAAAGTAAAAATTTGGTTCTTCAGTCCCACTAGAAATATTTCAAGGGCTCAACAGCCACAGTCAAATATTGCAAGTGGTTACTATAATAGATAGCGCTGAGGCAGAACATTTCCATCATCACAGAGAGTCCTTTTCATTAGTGCTGTTCTAGTCCCCCCCTCTCCCCTTTGTAGGATGTCCGGGATAATGCATTCCCCCTTACGGGAAGTTTCTGTTTCTCTTGTGGTGTTTTTGGTCTTTATTTATTTTCATTTGCTTCTGCAAACATCGGCTCTGGTGTCTGGGCTGTGTCAGAGTGAATAAGTGGCAAAGGATTTTCCTAATACCTTTTATAACCTGGCTTGATTGGTTTCCAGAATTTTTCAGACTACAATTTTTAACTGATTATAGCTCTTGAAAACTCGAAATCTTCCAGGTTTTCAGAATTTTTTTCAATCCAATTTCTTCTCAGCTGAGGTCATGAAAAAAATGACTCTGTAGCATATGGTATTTTCCTTAAGTGCAAATCCATTACACAGCTTAGTTGTGAACCTATATGACTCCCACTTCACTTATTCTGCCTTGGTTATCAGCATGAGCCTGTAAAAGTCAAATTTTGCCCACAAATGGAAGTAATAGCAAAGAGATTTAGGACAACTTGGTCCACTTAGGAAGGTGGGAAGGAGAGGCTTCATCACCCTCTTCACTAAACAGAAACACACAGACCCACACACACGCACACACACACTCCTTAGCACTACATGTTATTTCTTGAAAATGAGGACATTAGGTAAGAGCTACAAAGTACTTTATGGTTAAGATCTCTTGTCCGTTGTACATTTTTTAAAAAATTCTTTTTACAGAGGTACTGGGGCTTGAACCCAGGACCTCATGCATGCTAAGCACACTCTGTCACTGAGCTATACCCCAACCCCTGTCAGTGTACATTCTGAGTAGATATTCTCTCTAACCTAGTGTATGGGAAACCTGAACTTGTTTTCAGAACAATGAAGTAATCACTTCTATCTGTGTACTCCTTCTGTGTTCTATACATAGTTCAAATATTGTTGCACACATTGTATTTGTTTGCAAAGTCATCTTTGCATATAAATCTCCCTGACCATGCTGTGATTACTTAAGGCAGGAGAGCCCACTCATCTTTCTATCCTCAGGAATATAGTTTAATGCTTGGCCAGTATTAGAAGGGCTGGTACATTTGATCCATTCCTCGAATCTTGAGTAGTCCTACCTCCCATATCCCAGCCACATTCCCCATCCACCCTCACCAGCTCTCCCTCATCACAATGTTTCAGGGTAAAAAGATTCCTAGGAGCAATATACGAACCTTCTCTCTTTCCAGTGGTGGGCAACTCTTCCTGTGCCAAATATACTCATGATTACCACTCACTCCCAGTGTAATTGTTCAACAAGCCAGTAAAGGACAATGAAGAAATCTGGAATCCTGAGGGGCTCCCTGGGCATCTTCTTGCTTGGGAATTGGCTGGAGTAAAATTGGATTAGACTCTCAAATGGCTTGTATGCAAGACAAAAAAACCCCAGCTCTTTCCTAAACTCCAAGAGGTTAACTAAGCAGGTCAGTGCTTCAGATCTACGCAAAATTAAGATTTTTTCCGAAAGATTTTCTCTTTTTAGCACCCTTTTCTTGATACACAAACCTTTGATCAGACTACAATTTTTAACTGATTATATAGCTCTTGAAAACTCAAAATCTTTAAAGACCCACTGCATTGTTAATAATGATGAGGTAGGCCACCGCTGCTACTCAGACAGCTGGGGTAAACTCGGGTCCTGTTTACAACAGCCCACCCCGCCAGTCACCCCGATAAGGTTGAGAAAAATCCTGAGGACAAAAATAATTCATTTAGCTTTGAGATCACAGTCTAAAAGCCATGAAAAGAATTTCACATTTTCCTCCAGAAAGGAAAGAATTATAGTCTGCTCAGTCTCCAGTCAAGCTTTTTTATGACATATGGAACAGCTAAGTTATTTTTTTCCACAGAGGACAGCTTTCATTAATCAAATTTTTCAACTCCTATAGAAGAAATCCCTGACACATAACTTAAACAAGTGGTTAAACTGAAAATACGATGTGGTTTTTATTTAGTTAATCAATTATTTAATGGCATAAGCTGGATTTTTTAGGACCATATTTATTTTCAATCTTCTTTATGAACAGAATTAAATCTATTACATGCCCAAACTGAGTACACAAAATTGATCATTTGAAAGACCCCCAAAAAAAGAAAAAAAAAAAAAAAAAAGGTGGGAATCAATTAAAATGCCAGCACAAAGACAGCTACTGATGTTAGAAAGCTCCAGGAAGTTTGTATATCACATGGAGATTTTCCTCAAAAACTTCCTTTTAAAAGGAAGATATTGATTTTTTTTTTTTTTGGACTAAAGGAAATATATTTTCCCCAGGCCTATCCTAAGTATTCTAAAGTTATCTGATTTATTCTTTTTTAAATATTCTTTCCTTGGTCTGTTAACATAGCCTGTCTGTGTAACTCATAAATAATACACAAAAGTATGTTGCAAATGTCTGCTGAGACCAAGAAAATGCTTCCCTGTATTAGCTTTGTTCTCTTTGTTCTTAGTTGTTTGTGACTGCCCTTCCTCCTTTCATGTATACAGCATAATATAAAAAAGTACCAAAATAATAAAGCTGCAGCAGAGGATGGAGGATAAAGAAGAAGATCTAAATCTCAGCAAAAGGCGTGTGGGCTATGCATTTTTGTTATGCCCACGTCTGGTCTTCATTGCACAGTTTGGGGTGCAATTTCATCACGCACAGTTTTATCAAGCAAGACACTGTGTCTCTGCAGTTTGGACACAGGGAGGCTGGTCACACTACGGTGCCGAGGAAAAGTCACATCACATGTCTTTGATGCTGATTCGTATATTTAATATCCAAATTGACATCCTTAAAGCTCTGGCTGTATTCTGTACAGAATGTACTGGAAGCTAAATGCCTAGTGGGAAGTGCCTTGACAGGCAACTAAAGAATTGACATTGGAAGCGTACACTTTGAAGCATTAAATGATTGTGAACAGCAGATAAGCATTCAGACTTGAGAGTCCATTCTCCTTTTAAATGGCACATAGATGCTGATAGTAGTCGGTCAAGGTTATGTTTTTACACATTTGGCGTCTGTCTTAAACTACAGCATATAAATGCTCCAGATAATGCATGCTTAAAATTGACAGTTACACAGAATTTGGAGACGGAGAGTAGTGATTGTGCAACTAGATTACAGAGGTCGGCCACATTCCAAAGAATTCACATTTGCTCAGCATCTGGGATAGTTTAAAGCTTATAGAAAATGGGAATGGATGTTGACAAAGGTAGAATAATATACATCAAGTTCAAAGATAATACAAACAAACCCATATAACCAGTGACATTTTATGTGAAGGGAGGCCTTTAACCAAAATAGTGAGAGGCAAGTCTGCACACCTCATTTGGGAGGAAGGAAACTAGCCAAATGTTCTGAACCCCTCTTTCTTGCGCTGACTGAGTTTGGCTGCAGTGGATCAGCCAGTCTTAAATGAAACAACTCACCTTCCTCCTCTTCTTCCTCCACTGCTACGTAAGTCTCGGAGTTAATAGTTTGGGTCAGAGGAGTTACAGACAACATTTGAGCCATGTACAAATGCCAGAAATTGCCCAGTGATTTCGAACCTTAGCTAAGTGTTTCCTTCTTTTAGAGGCACCCTGTTTTTCCCAAGCTATCAGCCTTCAGCTGCTCAAACCAGACATCTGTAGTGGAGACAGCTGACCTCCACCAGCGAAGCCTCTCATGCCTTAATAATGAGTGCATTTGAAGGTAGGGGCTCATCCTCAGTCTCTCTAAAATCTTTGTTGACTTCGTCATAGGAATCTAAAACTAACTTCTAGTGAAAAGAAGATGCAGGACATTTCTGGCTTCTTCTTTCCTTACCAGGCATTTGGACAATTGGTGATAATTAATTGTTTGATGATGTCTATATTTGGGCCAGTCCAAAGTCATGTCTCTAGGGTCATCTTTATGAGAGGGTCAAAAACTGAATTTGGGTCTTGAATTCTATGCACACATTACAAAGGGAACGTAAGAACCTACTATTATTTAATTATTTAATTAAATTGAAATAAGATAGGATAAAAATTTTAAGTGGTAGTTTTAAATCCACCTACTACCACCAAGTACTCCAAGAATCTTCCAGGATAGTGTCTACTGAGCGGAGGGCAAGATCAACAAATAAGAAGGGAAAAGGTTGCCGCAGGGAGTCATACACTCAGAATTATCTTTTGGCTAGGGTTGGGTACAGGTGTCTCTGCCAATGAGGGACTTTCTGTAAGATGGCACTTACTTACTGAAATCAGTTCTGTAAGACTAAGTAACTTCCTGTAATCAAATGTGTATAATATTAGTTTCTTCAGTATCACTGTTTGGAGCTTCATGTTTCATGAATTTATTATGCCCAGTTGAACGATATCATCACTGTAGACATACAGAGAATACCCATTAAGAACAAATTCTGTTTATGAGTCTACGTTCACATGACTCTGAATTCACAGAGGGGATGCTTGGCCAACCTCTGGCATTGCAGAATCTTTCTTATCCCCCACCTGGGGAGCCAGGCTGTCTGGGGCCAAAGCCTGGCTCTCCTGCTATTACCAGTAGTAGTCTAGTGTGGGACTGTATTTGTCAGGGTTCTCCAGAAAAACAGAGCCAGTAGGAAGTGGATAGATAGATAGAAAGAGATTTTTTATGAAGTATTAGCTCAAAGGATTTTAGAGGCTTGGTGAGTCCAAAATCTGATAAGGGAGGCTGGCAAGCTAGAGACTCGGGAAGGAGTTGCAGTTCAAGACCAAAGGCAGTCTGCTGGTGAGCCAAGAAGAGCCTGTGTTGCAAATGAAGCCTGAAGTTGGTCTGCTGGCAACCTGGGACTTCCAGAAGATCAGCTTTTGTTCCATACAGACCTTCAGCTGATTGGATGATGCCCACCCACAGAATGGAGGGTAATCTGCCTCATTCAAAATCCACCATTTAAGTATAAATCTTACCCAAAAACACCCTCACAGAAACATCCAGAATAATGTGGGACCACAGTAGTGACCCAGCCAAGCTGACCAAGTCCGATGGGTTCTATGTATTTTCACCCTCGGATACAATGATTTCTTTCCTTGACATAATGATGTAAGTTTGTATAATCAATAGCAACATCCATATGTGTGTATTTCTACATAATACAAATAAACAGCACAGTGACCTTGGAAAAGTTACTTAACCTTTTGGTGCCTCAGTATACTTGCCTATAAAATGGGATTAAAATACGGTACATGTTTCATAGGTTGATTGTGACAATTAAATGGGTTCACTTTTACATGAAGCGCTTAGAACAATTCCTAGTACACAGTACACAGTAAACACTTTATTACAGATCATCAGAATAGAAAGGAACTCTCGAGCTATCAAGTCCACTCTGAGATCCAGAGAAGTGAAAGGACTTGCCCAAAATTGCAGAGTAAGTTGACATCAGAGATGAGATTAGAATTCTAGTGCCCCAAATCCCAGTCTGATGACTATTGTAGAAAGCTTTGCTGCTGCCTCCCTTGACTGGGCAAGTACAACCACAGTATATCAGGTACAGTGTATTACTACTAAAATTTAAAATCCTTTAGCTTTTGAGATGTTTTAAAAATAAGTACTTGGTAATCACTATTGTAGAAATCTATGCTTGATTATTTATATTTACAGATTATTAGGGAAACAAATACCTCTCTTGTGCACTGAATGACTCATTAAACCTGAAATTCCTTTGTGCTTCTGCTGCTCCACATTAGTCATTCGATTCCCGTGAGACAAACTGAGCTAGTACTAACACCTGGTATTTCCACAGAACTCCCCTTTAAGCTTCAGTGAGAGTCAAGGTACAGCTACTTGGAAAGACTGGCATAATTTGAGTGGTTTTGTTTTTTCTTTTTTGAAGAAGTAGACCTGCCTCCATTCCAAGCCTGCTGAGAAAAGCTATGTCTGCAGAACCTTGTCTTCCTTCTCATCCAAAAGTTCACTGTATCTGAGATTCTAGATCAGTGTCTCTCAGAGTGAGTTCTGCCAAGATCACCTGGATTATAATTACCCAGAGAGCTTGATTAAAAAGTACAGATAATTGATCAACACTATGGATGGAACCACTGAATTTGAATGGCTAGGGTTAGGGTCCAGGAAAATGCATTTTTTACGCCTTCGTTAGGTTGATTCCTGTGTCACGGAAGCTTGAGGATTGCTGCTCTAGATTATCACGATCTTCCTAATCAACACTGCATCATGGAATTTTAGAGCCGTAATGATGTCCTTCAAAGTTTCTAGGTTGATCCTTCTCTACTTGTTTAATGTTGCATTATAGATTCCTTCTAGCTGAAAACAGTTTGGTTTTTCTGCATTAATGAAGTGTAGCTGTGCTTATATAGTATTTCCTGATTTGAGCTGCTGGGTTAGTAATTATTGTTAGCTCTGCCTCATAGAAGCTCCAGGAAAAGTATTGCTTGTTTTTAATGCTGACTGTTAACATTCATGGTTTTTTACATTTAGTGCCACATTTTTAATCATCTGGTATAAAAGTTTCCGTTTTCAAAGCACATTAAATCTCAACTATATTCTGGATTGAAGTCAGTCGCATGTTTAAGAAAAGATTTAACAAATACCTGTTTTTGGAAGAATGGCTTGTATCATGTAGAAATACACATATATGGATCTTGCTACTGATTATATAAACTTACATTATTATATCAGGGAAAGAAATCATTGCATCCTAATGTAGAATTACACAGAACCCACCAGACTTGGTTCCTGACTCCTATCTGACCAATTACCATTGACAATACTAAGATCAAGAACAATTTTTAACATTTGGTGCATGTTTATTACATGGCAGGAGCATATGTTAAGTATATTTATGAATCATTTTATTTAATCTTTCAACAACTCTATAAATTAGATAATTTTATTTATCTCCATCTTAGAAGAGAAACTGGAACTTACAGGTCATGTCTCTTTCGCATAATCACATAGCTTGTCAGGGCAAGAGAAAAGATTGGAGCATGAGTCAGCTGAATTGCAAACTCCATGTTTAACCCTGCCTCTCAGTAGACTAACATCCTGCTTCTGCTTTGATCTGTCTGACATACTCATAAAAAGAAATACAAAGAGAAACAGATTTGACCTTTGAGAATAGTATCAGTCTCAGGGGATTTTTAGCATGCTACCACTCTGAATTGGAAGGGCACCATTGTCATTGTACTGCACAAGAGTGTGGCAGCCCTGCCTGGGACCCAGCTGAACTGAGCTTTAGAATAAGCCCTGTTGTTCCTTAAATATGTCGCTTGATGCAAGTTATTTAATTTCTTTGAACTCCATTGAGTCCACTGGTCATACATCAGTCCAGGGGGCTGGAATCTCATCACCTCAAGCTGTGAAATACTGTGCTTTTGTATATTTTCATAAAACTTTAAAACCAGCAGGGATTAGCTGGTCAGAAATCATTTGGTTGTAGGGAATAGATACCCACTCCAGCTTGTTTAGGTTAAGAAAATTTAGTATAAAGAATATAGTTCATCTCACAGAAACAAAGTTTAAGGGATATTGTCAGACTTCATAAGAAACGAGCACTTGTCTCCTGTCCTTTTTCTGCATGGGGCCAGGCCAGCTCCATCTCTGTGTATTGCTACATTGCTTTTCTCCACCTCTGCTGATTGGCTTCCTTTCCTCATTTTCTGGTGGCCATTCGGGGTTGTGCAGTATGGCAGCACCCAACATTGACTGACTTCAGTCTCTGGGCATAAATTTCAAATTTCAGGATGAGTGTGGGTGACGTGTCCACTACTGATTGAATTATCTGGGCCAAACCAATAGCATGGGATTATTTGATACTTGTCTACTCAAGGAAATTATTTCATTTGTGGAGAGAATATACATCCTTTGTGAGAAGTTGAGACTGAATCTCTAATGGATAGCATAGACATGGCTTGCCCTGGGATTTTCAACTGCATTTTTGAGTTACTTTCCCTCATTCCAATTTTTTATCTTTTGATCCTATTTTGTTCTTTCTTTCTCAGGGCGCTCAAGTTGCCCTCCACCCCAGTCTTTTCAGGCCTCCCTTGCTTCTTTCCTTCCTCTGTTTAAAATTTCTTATTTCTTTGAGGTGTTGCAGGCAAGATTTCAAGGTAGCCACAAAGCAATTCTAATCAATTCCTACCTAGAGTTAAAGACATTGTCATTATTTACTGAGTAATTATTATGTGCCAAAGACAGTGCTAATAAGCCCTTCACATAAATTATTTTTACTCCTCACTGTAGGCTAACAGAATAAACATTATTGACTTATGTTCTAATCTGAGAAAACTGAAGTTCTCTGTAGTTAAGTAGCTTGTGCAAGCTCCACCACTAGTAAATGTGAGATCTGGGATACAAATTCAGCCTCCAGAGCTTGAACCATTGGGCTGTGGCTGCTGTGGTCACATGACGTGTTATGCAAGGGTGTGCTGCAGCTGGTTCACACTAACCCACGAGAGCCAGGGGTTAAGTTTTTGAGACTTCTGAGAGCTGATTATTAAATACAGCCATTGTGAAAATTTAAATTATAAAAATGTACAATGAAAGAAGTTACATTAAGCAATGATACTAAATACTCAAGCTCATCATTTTCTGATTATTTTACGAGGTTTTACCATTATATAAACACTTTAGTTTATTTACACCTATTGTATGTGTATGATGGAAATATTATACAATTTATGTGCACATCTCTTCCCGGCTCTGTGTTTGTGAATGTCGTGTTGGTGGCTTGAAATCAGACATTGTAAGAGTATTTATACCACAGAAACTGACAAAAGTCCCATCTAAATGCATTCATACTTTTTAAAAAATGAATAAACAGACAGCTGTTTAGCCTACACAAAATCCATCTGAAGGCTGAATTTGGCCTATGAGCCCTTAGTGTTTGACCTCTGCTTTTAAAAAATGCATCTCTAATGGATGAATCTTCAGCTGACCAGCCAGAGCATTCTCTGGACAGTAGGCATCTGACACAGCCACACATCTGGTCAATCTTGATTGTCTTCGGGAACCACCAGTATCTTGTTGTCCAGGCAAAAAAGAAGGAATCGAATTAGCCCTAGCCAATGGTTGTCTGTTGCCTAAACTGAGGACCCTTCAAGACCTGGTTGAGCTTTCCTGTCCTGCACAGCCAGGTATTTTTATCGGCAGATGTGGAACCACTGCAGTCTCTGCAGAGACCTGGCTTTGATCCCTGACCGCACCAGTGAGCAAGGAGTAGCTGACCAGAGGTTGAATTAAAGTGTAGCGGCATTTCTTATGCATACTGCCTTTGCATCTGTTTTAAGCTTTGTTTATTCATTAGTTCTTCATTCTAGGTTGGTGGGAAGCCAAAAAGATGAGGGTCTTGCAGCTGGAGAAGATGAATCTGTGATGGAGTATATGGGTGGTCATTTAATGTTGTTCTCTGGGCTGGAACAATGCTGGTTTCTCATGTTGTCTGTGGAAGTAGCAATTATCCTTCCCTCTTTGACTGAAGTGGTTATTTTTGGTAGAAAGCTATTAAGTCTTTTGACTAAGAACTAAGAACATTTGAAGTATCCTGTGGTTGGTTAGCTATGTTTAGATCACTTGGACAAATCTCTCAGCCTTTGCATTTCTCTTTTGTTAAATAGAGAATGATAGAGTGGCTCATCAATACCTAAGACAATGGAAACAAAAAGGTTTTAAAATTTTTTGAACTTCTAGAATATCATTTCAGTCCTTCAGTGTAAATTCTTATATTATTATTTATTTAAACAATTGCCCCAGTTACCACTAATGTATTCTGTGCTTTGGACACTGCTTTATATCCATAATGTATCCAAATGTATTTAGTGCAGCAACCATACTCTTAGTTTCCAAAACATTCTTATGTTCTGACTATCTGTCTCAGTCCAATTACAGTATATTATTTGAGGCTGTGGATCTTTGGAGTGTTTCTTTTCTGTGGATTTCTAAAAAGTCTCTTCCCTTCACCTTGCCATCTGAGTTTAATCAGCAAACAGACTGTATTGAATACTTCATAGTTTCTCATTATAAGGCCAGTATAATTTGCTGTGAGGAAGACTTCGAAGGCGTCTTTAAGTTCTAGTCCTACACAGTCAACTGCAACAGTTTACATAAAAAGACAATTATGCCCCTGCCCCAAAATCTTTGTATAAGCATTGTCAAGTAATGAGATAGACTATAAACATAAATGAGAAGAATCTCTCTTCACTATTCACTTAATCAACTCCCTGGAATAGCTTCAGCTCTCCATTCACTCAGTCAAATACACTATCATAGCATGCTGCCTTCCCAGAGCCCTCAAGAAGTCTCAGCTTTCACAGTTGAGTGTTATGCTGCCCAAACATGTTTGTTCCAAATCTATCAGTGGTACTTGTTATTAAAGTCACATAGTTAAATCAATGAAATATGGGGCATAAAGAGAGGTGTCGGAGGATTTTGTATGAAAACTAAATTGATAGCTTTATGAAGACTTAAATATGAATGGTTAGAAACAGTCACTAACAGATTAAGAAAAATTAAAGAAGCTTGATGAGTTACTCTACAGTTTTGTAATATTTTATAGTAGAATATTTATGAAATGTATTTTTTTCCCTTAGCATTTTTTTATTGTTGTTATGGTTGCTGTTGTTGATTTGACCAGTCAACTACTGCTCTTGGTCTCATCAGATTAGAGAACTTGTACTATATTGAAAATTTGGAAATTTGGGGAAAGAAGAAATCTATTGGTTTTGAAATAGTCAGGAGGTAGATCTACAATGATTGGTATGATTTTATCACTGTAGAGGAGCAAAGCAACATTCTTAGGTGGAGAGCAAACACACAAAGGATTGGAGAATGCAAAATTCAGGACATGAAAGGTACAGTCCATGTAGAAGAGTAAAGAGAGGGAAGAAAAGGCTCAGAAAAAAATGTTTGGGACTATCTCAGGGAAGCTATAGGATCTGATATTAGGTAGTAGGTAATGTTGAGCCTCTGACTAATTTTGTTCAGGACAGTGAAATTACAAGAGAAATGTTTTAAGGAGATGTTTCTGGTAACATTGCACAGGAGGAAGTGAATCCTCAATGGCAAGTGTATTTTTTGTGGAGTGCAAACTCAGACAACTGGTGGTGTTTGCCTTGGGCGCTGTGATGAGGAGCACAAGACTGAGGCTGGCCTCAATGAGCAGAATGTGGTTTTCTGCTAGTGATGTCTGATGTGAGCAAGGGAAAGGAGGTTGCAGCTTCTGTGCCATACATTTGTTGGCCCTGGGTCAGATTAAGGGTAAAGATAGTGGAAATAGTTATGCCACTGCAGTAGCTTGAGAAACAGTAAAGGAAGATATGAAAGATATTTGAAAATAAATACTAATGTGATTCTATGGATAAAATTATCTTATAAATGGAATTTTTTTTTTTTTTGGTGTCAAGTGAGGTTCTTTGCCTTATTTTAGATACAAGGAAATCATCATACAGTCATAAGGAGCTGAGGACATAGAGTAAGATAGAATTCTGTTAAAAAATCTAGACCTGCCATTTGCTAGCTAAATAATTTAATAAATTTCATGAACTCTTTGACAACGTATTAACTTGCTCATAGGGATCCAAAGTATTAAAATTACTGCAAGCATTTAAAGCAGTAACATACTGTCTATCACAGAGTTCTCAAGAAATGGTATTCGTTATGTTTAGAGGTAGGCCAAGGATAATCTGGCTTCAAAAATATTTCACTGACTTTTGTCTAATTAAGTATTGGTTTAAAAATAAAAATCCATAAAATTATTGCTCGACAAGTTGGGATTTTCAGGCCTCTTAGTACCAAAATAAAACTGAACTGACTCTAGATAAAAAAAAAAAAAAATTAGAATCCATATTTCCAGGCCTTTGGAAAAGAGACACCAACATTTGTTTTTCCACAAGAAACTAGAAATTATAAAATCCCTTTCTGTCTGGACCACTGTGCACTCACCATTTATGGAAATAATCAAAGGCTTTGTAAGTCAGGGATTATCATAGCTATGAAGCTGTGGTCTGAACTACAGGATATTGGTGCACCCATGTGTAGACACTGCAATATATTTCTCCTTCTATCTCTGCCCAGTGGGCAGTGATTGCTTGGCAATGCACTTGAAAACACTGGGCATCCATTCACAGGACTTCCTGATTTGTTTGTGAGAAGTTGTGATGTCCGTTTGCAATTAGATTTTGGCAAACTCTTGGCAGAGAATTTCTTTATTTAAAAAAGCACAAAGCTCTTCGTTTGGTGAACTCTTTAATATGTAGGTTTGTATTTCCTGTCTTCTAGTTTCCTTAAAAAAAAAATGTTGCAGAAACACACACACACCCATTCATTAAGCACTTTGAAGCAGCAGTCTGTGATATTTCCAAACAAAACATTGTTTTACCAACACGGTTGATTGTCTCAAACAAAGTCTCCTTTCTATGGAATTCTACCAACTGACGTTTGAGACTAAAAAGCCAAAAAAGCAGATTTTGACTAACTAAATGGTGTGTTACTAGTGGCAGAGAAAGATATGAACCAATTTTAATCCAAGAAAAATACCATGAATCATCATCTTTTTGTATCCAAATCTCTCTACATTGCATGAGAGACACATTCAAGGCCTGAATATCCTAGAACTGAGTTTTGTTTCAAAGCCTACTTCTTCTCTACAAACTTTTCCTCTGAATCCACTCAGAAATAGTAAACTTTTGTTTGCGATGTAAAAGTAATGGAGCAGGGACATATCAAACATATATTATTTATAGCAGTGACTTGAATCATTATGACCACTATCTCTATTACTGTTAATTATTCAAACACAGCTAATTCTAAGTCTGCGTGTGTTGCAAAAATAACATTAAAAGATCTGCCATCTGAAATGCAGTTACATGGAATTAACATGAGTCAACTGGCTTTAAAAAGGTATGCATTTATGGCATGAAAATCTGAGAAACTTTCTTCCTTTATAATGTGATTCGAAGGAAACTTCAGCAGCAAATGTTCCATCCTAAATCCTCTGCCCCTAGGTTTTCAAAGGGCATAGAAATTGAACCCAGCAAAGATGCCCTGTCAAAATGATTTAAAAGGAGGAAAGAAAGTTGCTAGAGGGCTAGAGGGGAACTTGTACTCCAGATCAAAAAAAACAAGTTTAAGTGGTCTTCTCTGGTGGCCTATGTTGAGACATATAACAGCTCAGGCTGCTATTTTTCCAAGAGGTTAAATTTCAAAAAGTGCAAACAACAGCAAACAGGCTGCCAATTTACTCAACAATGTCACAATTGGCAGGAGATCTGTTCAAAGTAAAAACTGCTGATTTCCAAATTCCTGGACCTAATGTACTCTTAAATATTAACACTTCTCAGAAAACTTTAGAATTTGCATGTCATATTTATGACTCCTGGGTTGACACAGCCGTGTCCAAACACACCGGTCCTCAGGACAACTCCTGGCCCTGTAATTCAGCCCCATGGGGGGAAGCCACTGTCAACTCAGCCTTCAATGCCTGAGCAGTCACTGGTGCCAAAGGACGCAGACTGGAGTTAGTATTCCACGCTTCCTGTAGGTGTAGGTTGGGGGGGAATGTTCACATCACAATTCCAAAGTAATAACTGTAGCAGATAGAATCTAACATTTCCCTTTTTCCTGGCTTGGGAAGGTGAGCTGACTAGATAGATCACCATTCAGTTTCTCTTGAATCCTTTCCACAACTAGAAAATCTGGCAGTGGAAACAATAGAGAAACTCCCTTAGCATGTTGAAAAAAAGGGTGGGGGAGAAGCCGCCGATTGAAACTCCTCAAAAGAAGATATGTTTTGGAGGAGGAATGCAGAAACAGAAGTGAGTGTCAAATAGCTAGTAATTCTAAAAATTTAGAGAGGTATAACAGGCTGTAAATATCCAAAGTACCCCAGCAGTGCTTCCTTCCAGAAAGTAGAAATTTCTCCAGACTATTTAGCTGTAAGCAGGGTCCAAGGATTCAGTCACAAAATAAGTTTAAAGCAGATCTGATGAAAGTTTCAGGACTGGATATATGAAACCATTAAATGTATTTTTTAAAGGAAAAACAATTCTGAAATATATGCTCCATTAATGGGAAAAATACTTAAGTTTTCATATAAAAAATATGTACGCAAACACCTAGAAAAGCACAATACATTGCACTAAAAGCTGTATGACTATTAATTGTTCTGAATGCATTCGTTTTGTATATTTATGGGTTAATTCATCTATCTAGCTCCCTGTCTACCCAGTTATCCATGGAAAAGGAAGAACAGTAAGAACAATAGATTAGGGGAATGATAGTGTTAATTGTAACTATAGTCTGAAATTTCTATGACATCAGTGGATGGTTTCTAATAAATCTGTTATTCATCTACAAGTAAACACATATATAATGAAAAAGCACAGGTCAACCCCTCATTACTATGTTGTGCCCAACTACTGTAAGCAGTAAAGTAAAAACTAAGATTTATTTTTTCTCACCTACCCGTATCTGTGCTAAGCACTTTACATGTAGAAACACTTTGATAGCATGGAACATGATCCCCAATATGTCCCAAGCATCTGGCCCACAGCAGCTCCAGCTGTCCTCCCAAGGCAGTCCCAATGGGGTGCCTTAGGCCCCCTGCCTGTACCCACCCCAGCTCAAGCTTCCTGCCTAGGCTGCCCCAGTGCAGTATGCTTTAGGATGCTCTGGTCTGTGTCTGCTCTAGCCATCCTGGCAGGGCCCACTCCAATTCTAGACATCCCACCAGGTGGCCCCAGCACAATGTGCCCCAGGAACCCCTAGCCATGCCCATTTTAGTGCCAGTCATCCCATCAAGGTGACCTGATACACTGCACCCCAAGAATCCCCCGGCCCATACCTTATCTAGCTCCAGCTGCCTGCCAAAGGTGCTGAACACATGCAGCTTACACAGGGGATGCTCCCACACAAGGCCATGCCTCCAAGACCAGGAGAGATAAGTGTATCATCTAAAGAAGGTCAAATAAAACGAGAAGACAGAGGAATATGTTCCAAATGAAGGAACAAGATAAAATCCCAGAAAAAAAAATGCTCTAATGGAATGGAGATAAGTAGTTAAACTGATAAAGGGTTCAAAGTTATGGTCCTAAAGATGCTCACCAAACTTAGGAGAGGAATGGAGATCACAGTGAGCACTTCAACAAAGACTTAGAAAATATAAAGAACCAACCAGAACTGAAGGATACAATAACTGACATGAAAAATACACTAGAGGAAATCAGCAACAGATTAGATGACACGGAAGAATGGATCAACAATCTGAAAGACAGAATATTGTTTTGGATCTATCTCCTTAGTCAAGGGAAGCAAAAGCAAAAATAAACAAATGGGACTATATCAAACTAAAAAGCTTTTGTACATCCAAGGAATCTATCAACAAAACAAAAAGGTCAAAGAAGAAAAAAAGAAAAGAAGAAGAAAGAAGAAAAAAGAGAAAGAAAAGAAAAAATCAAACCAAAACAAAACAAAAAGGTCACCTACTAAATGAGGGAAGATATTTACAAGTAATTTATCTCATAAAGGGTTAATATCCCATATATACAAAGAAATCATACAATTCAACATCAAAAAAACAAACAGCCCATTTAAAAAATGGGCAGAGGATCTAAATAGATATTTTTCCAAAGAACATACAGATGGCCAACACGCACATAAGAAGATGCTCAACATTGCTATCATCAGGGAAATGCAAATGAAAACCACACTGAGATATCACTTTGCACCCGTCAGAAAGGGTGTTACCAAAAAGACAAGAAGTAATGTGTGCTGGCAAGGAGGTGGGGAAAAGGGAACTCTCATTTATTGTTTTGGGAATGTAAATTAGTACAGCCACTATGGAAAACAGTATGAAGATTCCTCAAAAAATTAAAAATTGAACTGCCTAGCAACTGGGCATTTATTTAAAGAAAATAACAACACTAATTTGAAAGTATTTATGCACTCCAATGTTCATTGCAGTATTGTTTACAACATCCAAGATATGGAAGCAACCTAAGTGTCTACTGATAGATAAATAAAGATGTGATATGTAATATATATATATTACTCAACCACAAAAAAGAATGAACTCTTGCCAATTGCAACAACATGGATGGACCTAGAGGGTATTATGCTAAGTGAAATAAGTCAGACAGAGAAATACAAGTACCATACGATTTAACTTATTTGTGGACTCTAAAGAAAAAACAAACAAACATAAAACAGAAACAGCCTCACAGATACAAAGAACAAACGTGTGGTTGCCACAAGGCAGGGAGATAAAATAGGTGAAGGGGATAAAGAGATACAAACTTCCAGTTATAAAATAAATAAGTCACAGAGATATAATGTACAGCATAGGGAATATAGTCAATAATATTGTAATAATTTTATATGGTGACAGATGGTAACTCAACATCATGATAATCATTCCTAATGTATAAAAATATCAAATCGCTATGTTGTACACATGAAAGTAATAAAATACAGTAGGTCATTTATACTTCAATATGTAAAAAAGAAAATGTTTCATGAAAGATGGTTTAAATTTTAAACAACTATATTCACCAACAGTAATCATATCACAGTAGCCCTGAAACTAAGCTTTGGGTTAGTTCTCATATATTGTTTATTTAATTTAATCAAATGCTGCCTCATGTATCATTTTTTTATTTAAAGAATTTTCACTCCCATTTTGCTGGTTACATTAAGAACTCAGAAAACGTTACTTAGAAATGCTGTTTATACTGAAAAGATAAACATGACACATTATGTTCTTTAACCCAGCTTAGCAATGTGGACCTCAACAACAAGCAACAATGTGTTGTGTTAGTTATTTCAACATAAACAGTTATGTTCAAAAGATGGGCATGGGAATTTGCATTTTTTAACAAACATCCCTGGTAATTTGCATGTACACCAGAGAGAAACCTGCTGGCCTAGATAATGGGGTTTCTGTTGTTTGCAGGATGCTTCTGTAAGTTTCGTTTCCAGTCTTCCCTCCCCGCTCTCTCACTCTTTTCTTAAAGAACCTGCCTTCGCTCTGTACCCAAAGGGCCTGAGTCCCCCCAGTCCCTGCTATTGTCCATTATTAAGTAGAACACAGTTGGATCCCTGAACCAAAAAGGGCCCATGAGCCACTCTGTCTGGTGAACTGTCATTCAGGCTCAGAGACTGGTCAGCCTCTGCTGGGAACTGAGAAGCAATAGAAAACAAGTGCATTCACGCGATTAGAGACTAATTTTCTAGCACCAAAGGTAGAATTAAAGTATGTATGTAGATAGTGAGATGATAGACAGTAGATGATAGACAGTAGATGATAGAAAGGAATAGAGATAGAATTAATTTCACAGAAAACAAAGTCACATCATACGACTAAAACAAAAGATTTAATACCACTTCCCATGCCCCCAAAACCAAGTGTGGAAAAAGGGGAGAATTTCTAGCTAAATAGGAATAAAGACTCTAGCTTCCTGTCATCCCAGGCAGAGCATAGTATATGTTAAAATGGGTGTAATATTTAGACCTAATTTAGATCCCTTTGTTTACATTTAAGGCTGACAGGCTTCAACTACTTTAGCAGATAGTGATGTCACCTACGGCAGAAAGCTTGTCACAAGGTGACAAGTGAAAGGGGAGAAGTACAAGCTCCCCAAAACAATGTTCACAGCATCCGTTATAATACCAGGACAGGATGGTCCTGAGCCAGGAAGAACTGAGAACAGTCTGCATAAAGAAAGAATTAAGCCCATGTGTAGGGAGAAACGCATCCCGCCCTTGGGTTATGAGAATGCATTGATTCCTCCTAATAAATCCCTTCCCTTGAATTTCTTTTTTCCCCCTTAGTATAATGTGTGTAGTTTTCCTTTCTTAGTATTGAAATAATTCCTGACCAAGATAGCACCAGTAGTTAAAAAATTAGAACTATTAGAGAATGAATGTACAAGGTACCTTGGCTATGTGGCTCACTGGTGCCTGAAATTCTGTATTAGGTTGTCACTATTTTCATGTCATTTTAAATTTCATGGAATTTGTTTAATTTTCACTCATTTAAATATAGTATTTCTGAGAATGATAATAACTGTTGAAGGTCCATAAATCATTTGTGCCCTCAGGGTTATATCAGATTTTTCTCTGTGAACAAGTTTTGATACAGAAAAAAAAAAAAAAAAGTCTGGTGTGGGATGGAGGATTAAACAGATATCGCTGTAATTGCCGCCACTTCTTCTAGCATTGCTGTTCCTGCTGCTCCAATGATGGGGAGGGTGGTAATTCTGAGAGCCTCTTCTTAGTATGTTCTGCCTGACAGAGACCGGATTAGACATTTCATATACGTCAAGGCAGTAGTTTCTCACAATAACCCCATGATATGGACATTGTTGCCAACATTCTACAAATAAAGACTTGGGTGATCAGAGATGTAAAGAAAGCCGCTCAAAAAGTGCTAAAATTAGAACTAGCTCTGTCTGTCTGACCCAATGTCTGTGTTTTTTTCCACGGGTGTAACAGAAGAGTAGGGAATGTGGCTAAAAATCAGAAGTTGTGAATGCATATGACAACATTAGTCTAACTTCACTTTGCCCAGACTCTTTGATAGGAAATTATTTTTCAACATTTATAACCTATAATAGTATGTTCTGCATTAGCTGTGAGAAGCCCATCTTATTATTACATACAGATGTAGGCAGCATCACCTTTACCTAAATCCATCATTCTTGAGTTCAGGTTTCCAATAACTCTCTGTAAATAGTCATGAGAAGATGCAGTTTTCAAGAATTTTTGCTCTCAAGAATGTTCATGCTAATAGTATATGGATAAGTACTAAAATGAATCAGAGGAATTTAATCAAAAAGTGCTTAGGGAGGATAAAATGTATTTAAAATGTTAGGCGTGTGTGATTTGTGATTTTTAAAAAATCAACATAAATTGCCTATACTGTAATTTTGACTGGGAGATGCTATCTTTTTAACCAAGTTGAATAGGAGTACCTATTAACAGTAAAAACCCCAGTTGAAGACACTTAGTTCTATATAGTGGAACATTTCTCTAAGGTAACAATTTTAAAATACATCCTCTAAAATGTGTAGGATTATATGCTCTTTTAACTTACCTTTCCTAACACATTGATTAAAAATAAGCTTGCCCATGTTTGATAAATACACTGTGAAGTGGTAATCTCATGCATGAGGTCCTTCTAAGAATGAAAATAAAATGACTTTTCTTACAAAAATGCCTAGGAGAGAGAAAAACTTTATTGAGTCAAGTTCTGTATTTTTAAAAATGTGATTGTTAACTTAGAGTTCATTAGCACAGCCAAACCTGCTACATTATAAAATATGAGAATTTCAAGAAATTTTTTTCTAAGCTCTAATTAGGAAATGAACAAATGAATGAATAAAAATTTTGTAATTCTTTTGACAATTCATCATCTATACATATTATTACATGACCCATTTGGTCCGGAAATGATCTATATTGCAATGATGTGAAATTATCAGATAGACTCTGCTAGATTGTGGTTTCTTCACCATTTTATTTGTTGCTTCTGAGATTCCAGGTTTTTTTTTTTTAACATTTTTTATTGATTTATAATAATTTTACAATGTTGTGTCAAATTCCAGTGTAGAGCACAATTTTTCAATTATACATGAACATATATATATTCATTGTCACATTTTTTTCTCTGTGAGCTACCATAAGATCTTGTATATATTTCCCTGTGCTATACAGTATAATCTTGTTTATCTATTCTACATTTTGAAATCCCAGTCTATCCCTTCCCACCTCCCGCCCCCTTGGCAACCACAAGTTTGTATTCTATGTCTATGAGTCTGTTTCTGTTCTGTATTTATGTTTTGTTTGTTTGGTTTTTTTTGGATCCCACATATAAGTGATCTCATATGGTATTTTTTTCTTTCTCTTTCTGGCTTACTTCACTTAGAATGACATTCTCCAGGAGCATCCATGTTGCTGCAAGTGGCGTTGTGTTGTCTGTTTTTATGGCTGAGTAGTATTGCATTGTATAAATATACCACATCTTCTTTATCCAATCATCTGTTGATGGACATTTAGGCTGTCTCCATGTCTTGGCTATTGTAAATAGTGCTGCTATGAACATTGGGGTGCAGGTGTCATTTTGGAGTAGGGTTCCTTCTGGATATATGCCCAGGAGCGGGATTCCTGGGTCATATGGTAAGTCTATTTCTAGTCTTTTGAGGAGTGAGATTCCAGTTTTTAAATAGAAAAGAATCAGTGTACTATAGTTCTTATTGTTTGGGTCTATATCCACTTAATAGAACAAAATGGCAAAATTTAAATTGTTTATGTACAAAGTATTGACTTTCTGACTGGATAATTTACAACAAAAGCACATTGCTGGCATGAGTAGACTGGTTAAAACTTTCATGGTAATCCAATGAACTAGATAATTATCCACTAAATTAGGGAGTTCTGGCTGAGAAGTTCTGGCAACTTGCCTGCAAAAATTGGAGTCACATTACCAATATCGTTGAAAAGAATTTTAAATGATTATCTATAAACATTTATTTTGAAGACACGATTTAAAAATTTTTTTATTGAAATGCAGTTTTCACTTGTACAGTGTGTTTCACGAGTACAGCAAAGTGATTCAGTTATACATATACATATATGTGTATTTTTTCTTTTCATGTTCTTTTCCATTATATATTATAAGAAATTGAATATTGTTTCCTGTGCTATACAGTAGGTTCTTGTTGCTTATCTGTTCTATATTTAGTAATGTGGTTATACATATACATATATGTGTATTTTTTCTTTTCATGTTCTTTCCCATTGTATGTTATTATAAGAAAGTGAATATCATTCCCTGTGCTATACAGTAGATTCTTGTTGCTTATCTGTTCTTTATTTAGTAATGTGAAGACACGATTTTTAACCTTACAAATAGTGGTTACTCTTCCTTGATTTCTCAAATAGTGCCATTGAGCAGCACATGGCAAATCTGTTACATTCACAAAAGTCTCCTATGCACAAGTTTCCAGAAATACAACTACTAAAATTAATGTGTGTTATGTCTTGTGAAAGTGTTTAAATTAACTATATTATCCAAAAAAGATGGAGACCATAATGACCTTCAAGTGATACAGGGATACTAAGATTTGACCCTAACCCCACCTTAGGCTCTGAGAAACTTGGGGCATGAGAGAATAAACAGTACTGTCCTGTAGGCTCTAAGGTAACAAAAGAAAATAAATCCAAACTGCCAATGTTAAGCTCGGTAATGTACTTTACACAGATTAGCCCTGCCACGTGATCCAAAGGGGAATGGCTCCAAGAAAGTCCCTCCTTCCTAGCTCCTGGATTGGTTTACCATAGAAGATGACATGTTAGGACTCACCACCTAGCCTATTATCCTCCTTCGAACCCAAGCCCAAGAGAGTAAAAGGGTGAGAAAGAAAGCAACTTGGACTCCCCCATCCCACCTTGGTAAACTCTATGCTTCCCTTTTACTGACTGAGATCCATCCTCTTCCAGTGTTTGAAACTGTCTCCCATGGGGCAGTAACCTCTTAAGCGTTAGCAGAATAACTCTGCCTTCAGACAGCACCCCTTCAATACTCGCAGGGAAGATATGAAGTCACATTGCCTATATGTGCTCATGCTGTCTTCGCTCCCTGTGATCCACAGGATTGCGACAAGATCAGAGCTACTCTGAATTTCACATGCTTTGCTGATTCTAGGTGTATATATGTACGTTTACAAAAGTTTATTATCCAATATTAGAATATATACAAAAATGTGATACTATGTAAAGCACACCCACTCAAGAAATAAAATTTTATCAAATTCATTGAAGGTCCTGTATGCTCTTCCCCAACTGCATCAGTGTACTTCCTGCCAAGAATCTCCAGTGTATTGAATTTGACATTTATCATTGTTATACATTTATTTCTTCCTCATTCAGCCTTTTACACTGGCTAAAAGTTCTTCAGCATGTTTATCTTAGTATGACTAATTTTATTTTATAGTAAATAAAAGGAGTGAATTTTGGTCAAACATGAAAAAGATTTTTCTAAAGAGAATAATATATTATGGTAGCTTTGCTAATAGTGTTAAAATAATTCAAAATGGTTTTATTTTGGAGATTTTTTTTATGCTAAAGATGCTTCTCCTCATACCACACTGCTTAGATATTCTCTTGATCAAATTTGCAATTTTAGCACTGGTTGAATGCTGAAAATCACACAAAGATTTTTAAGAAGAAAGGAAAATAGCAAAATATTTATTTCTGAAGTGAGCCAACTGATATGAAAGAGAAAATTGAATTCTCCAGAATTAGAGTAACTCAGACTATTCAGAAAAAAATTACCTAAGAAAACTTTAAAGTCATTTAGTGAAAGATAGGAATACAAAGCAAGAAATTAGTGCCAAAACCTAATTGGTTTGAGGGACAGTTATGGTGACTATTAACATATTTAAACTGTAACATGGATTATTAGGACTCTTCAGTTTGTTTTAGCAGCTCTTTTCCAGAATGTTTTATAAAAATAGAAAAATAAAGAAAAAAATCAAAATAAGTATTTGGCCATACTCTTCGGAACTTATAAGGGCTCCAACCTTCATTTACCTTTTCTCATGGAATATTCAAAGAACAGACTAAGAGTTATTGAAATCCTTTATTATTTTTTTCCCTTTTGGAGAAGTGATGCCAAAAGTGTGGTGAATTTCCACTCCTTTAAAGCTAGAAAATCATAATTTCCAAGCTGGGTTCTCCCTTTTAATAAAACATTCCATACATGATAAAAAGTATTTATATGAATACACCCCCATTTAAAATATTTCATCTTACAAAATTTCAGAATTTCAAAACAAATAAGACAAAAAGCAAGTACTTACATTCCAAAAAGAATTCACTTGAAATGGGGAAGTTTCCTAAAAGAGTAAAAAGTAAGTATGTGTCTTGATTTCAATTTAATAAAAATGTTGTGCATATGTTACTAAAACTGAATCTCAGGAACAATCTCTTTTCTTTTACTTTTTTAAAATAAACGTTACCGAGTCCAAACTCGTTCTCCTCGTCACATGACAGGCCAGTAAATCAGGAGACGAGATGTTGGGGCAAGGAATAGCGACTTTATTCGGAAAGCCAGTGGACTGAGAGGATGGCAGACTAATGTCTTGAGAACCATCCTCCTCAAGTCACAATACAGGCTCCTCTTGTACAAAAAAGGGGGAGGGGATATGGTTGGTTGTTGCAAACTTCTTGGTGCAGGAATTCTTTGTTCTTGCAGCTGTCCACGTGGGCCAGCTCATGGTGCTCCTGCAAAACCTCCAACAAAACAAATGTTACTCTTTATTCTGCAACTTGTTATCTTTACGTGAGTGCAGAGCTAGGAAGACTAAGCCTAGAAAACAGGGCGCAGGATTAAAGCCAAAGGAACAGATCTAATATGGAGTTAGACTTGGTTTTTTTCTATTACATAATTTCTATATATTTTTAAATGAATGCTGGATTCAAGGTACTGTCCAAGGCTTATAAAACCTCCAAAGTTTGACTGTTGTATTTGTAACTACTGTCTTTCCAGGCACATTTATAAAAGGATCACAGTCCAGGATTTTTGCTGTAAGAGTCTGAGAAAATTGACTTTTTTTAGTGTTCAAGTAAGAAGTAATACTGGTAAATACTGTGCCTCTAGAGAGGGGAAAAATAAGGACTTGTAATATTTGGATAAAAACAGTGGATTGTAACAGTGATGTAGGCCTTGTCAGCAATTGGTTACTATAAAAATAAATTATTTCTGTCTAATTCAAATGAACTGTTTGCCCTTACAAATGGAAAGGTCACCAGCATGCACACTTTATTCTACAATATTCTCTTTCGAAAAATTTGTTCAGATAAAAATCTAGGCATGAATTCCTTGCCTTTTCAGGAACAGCTGTTTTATTGGAGAGGAGGGTAGAGGGCATATGTCATAATATTTAAGAATTAAACTCAGTTTAGCAGATCTTGGAAAAGCTAACCTAAGCAGCTGGCCTTAAGAATTTGAATTCCCAGAATTTTCCTCTAAATTTCAGTTTCTCACAAATACTTGGAATCTATATTCAAATAAGGAATAAGGGTGTCATTAGATAATTTGAGACAAGGAAAAACTGAGTGCAAATAAAAAAATGATCTATCCTGGGGGTTCCAAAGTTTTTAAATTGACTTTGAGCAAAAATAGCTGTAGATAAGAATCTAAAGCCAGATGGGTGGGCAGAAGCCTAAAATGGGTCTCAAGACCTGCTTACCCTAGTCTAGATATGTCCTGTAGTCCTGTTATCTCCAGTTGAGTGGGGGATGGACCTGTAAATACGAGGGACTATGGTTCCTGTGATTCATTTGCCTTATTTAGGAAGGTAAAGGGATTATGCCAATGAAATTAAGACCCCCAAATAAGGTAATCTTGATTTAAACAAAACGGAAATTATCTTGAGTGTGTTGCCGAAACTCAGCCTCCGTACCCAGCTTACCACATTGAGGCTCAAGGACAGAGTTTTGGATGAAGTAGAAAAGGCAGCTTTATTTCTTTGTTAGGCAAAGGAGGTCATAGTGGGGTAATGCCTCTAAGACTGAGCCTATGGGAGAGAAGGTAGGGGGGTTTATAGTAAGAGTTGAAGGGGCTGCACTGGTTTCCATAGAGATCACAAACAGGGTAACAACTTGTTGCAAAGTTGTCCTTATTTTTGTAGGTGCAACTGTCCCCTTTCTCCTGCTAGGTAGATGTTCACCTCTGGCTTTGGAACTCTTCTAATATCCATGTGCCTAGAACAAAGGTGCTTAGGAAAACGGTCTGTGGAAATGTGCTCTAGAGAAAAATGTGTGCAGTTAGAAGT
Organism: Camelus bactrianus; assembly: GCF_048773025.1. NCBI lineage: Eukaryota > Metazoa > Chordata > Mammalia > Artiodactyla > Camelidae > Camelus > Camelus bactrianus. The sequence continues at coordinate 37,039,044 of NC_133543.1, read as the reverse complement.
CAGGCTGATATTTGCTTCTAGTATTTTAGGCAGGCTGAGGCCTGAGCCCTCTTGCTTTCAGTGTTTGCATAGGCTGGGACAACAGAATACAAAGAAACCATGAGGGGCTAAAAATAACTGCAGACATGTGCAGTTGGGGTGAGTTAAAAACAACAAGATGCACAAAACAGCCAGCTGCTGTCTCTGAGCTGTTGGGAGCAAAATGAGGAGGATGGGCAGATCACTCGAGTTCCCCACACCTTTTCAGCCCAATCCTGGTCAGCAAAAACATGAGAAAAGCCCTTTAAATTTTTGTACAGTTAAGCAGTTACAAATACCATAGGGTAACCAATGACAGTAGGGTCTTTCTTGGTTACAACTGTATTTGACTTAATCAAGTGAGTCTACTCAGAGAAAGTCCAGAGGTCAGAAATGTTCTCTCCTGCTGCCCTTGAAAAAGCAGGCTGCCCTGCATTCTATAGCTGCCAGAAAGTGGATTCTGACAACAACCACATGAGCTTGAGGGAGGACCTTAAGCTTCAGATGAAACTGCAGCCCTCGCAACATCATGATTATAGTCTTGGGAGACCCTGAGGTCTTTGAAAATTGAAGTCATGATTTTCAGTTTTTAAAAATGTCTAAACTGTTATGGTGTCAAAATGTTATGGTGCAAAAGCAATGGAATTTGTCTTAAGTTTTTCACCTTAGTTACTTTTCTTTTATGCTGTTTTCTTTATATACATTTGATTTTTTTTATCAGAATAATACATGTATAGGATTTAAGAAGCCAGCCAGTTGTAGAAGTTATCTGTTGACTTGCTACTGTGAAAGTTAAAATTTTAGCTTTTTCAACCTTTTCTATTCCTCATCCCAACATAAAAGCAGATGCACTGACCTCCTACCCTCACTACTCTTTTTGGTTGAAGCAAAATTGTTATTACAATGGAGATATTAACCATTAATGAACAACATTGTTAATTGTGATTACATTTCTTTTTGTATAACATGCTTTCCCTGGAATTAAGCATTCCCCCAATGTTTTTTCCTGTACTTACTTATTTTACCTATCAATTGTTAATTCATCCTAAAACTTTCTTCCAAAAGTATCCTAGACATTCCAACATATCAGTTATTACATCTGGAGCCTCCAACCTCTTTTCTCCAGTCTATACTAGTTTCTCTACCAGCTTGCAGGGAAGCTGTTGTCCTAGGACTTCTCTTCGTCAGTATCTTGTGAATTTCCTTCTTTTTCCTGTTTCTGAACCTGTTTCCTGGAGACTCTAGCTTCCTCTTTCTTGGGTTATCCCCTCATGCTGCTGAAGCACATCCTCAAATAGCTTCTGAAGATACGGTGTGTGGACAGTGTCATTCTGAGGTCTTGCAATTTAAAATATTTTCTACCTGCAACTAATAAGGTATTTTTTCTGCCTTCATATTCATTTGTTAAAATTGCTTAGAATAGAATTATATCCTGAAAAAAAATTTCCCTCAGATTTCCAAAGGAATTGGTCCATTATTTTCTACTTTCTAAAGTTGCTTTTTAATTCTCAAAGTGATTTCTCCCATCCTCCTATGCCAGTAGCTTTTAGAATCTTCCATTTCTAGCAGGCTGACCTTTTACATCCATGTACTTTTGAGTATTTTTAAATTTATTTTTCTGTGAATCTGTGACTCTATCAATCTGAAAATCCATTCATTTTCATTCTAGGAAATATTCCTGTATTATTTGACAATTTTCCCACTCTATTTTGTTCTATTTTCCCCCTTTTAGAACTTGTATTGTTCAGAAATTAGACTTTATCCTGCATCTTTTTTAACTTTTCTCTCTAATTTCCCTTCTTTTATGTTGTCCCACTTTCTGAGATTTGTCCTCATCTTTACCTTTCAAGTTTCCTGGTAAGTTTATAAGTCCTGTTAACGTATTTTTAATTACAAAGAGTTTGTCCTTTTTCTCTGTATGGTCCTTTTTATATCCTGTTGCTCTTGTTTCATGGATGTAATACCTTCTATAGCCTTGAGAATATTAATTAATTCTTAAGTATTTTCCTATTCTCAACATTGTCTCTGTTTCCTTCAGGTTCTTCTTTTTTTTTTTTTAATCTAGTTGCTTTGATCGTTTCCTTTCATGTAAGTCTTGCCTGTAATATCTGTTGATTCTTGGTTGTCAGTTGACATTGTAAGAGTTAAGTTTTTAAGTAAAGTTTTAAGTAAGATGTTGATTAGAAACTCTGGTTTTCGCATGGGTGAAGGCAGCTGTGGGCTTTACCACAGGCTAACCTGGTAGGGACGTGGTTGCAGTTATTGGGAGCTCTCCAACTGTGAGCATCACTAACTACCCAGGCAGTTTCCTTAGACTTAAGTCTTCCAATCTCATACCTGCCTGCCAGAATCCTGAAGCTGAGCAGGAGAAGCAAGATTGGGTCTTTATTCAGTATGTTAATTCTGACTTAATTCCTCTGGTTTCGGTACAGCAAGTCAGACTCACTCTCAGTATCACTAGCACACCACAGTTTACAGCCTGTCTTTAACCTCTCCTGTCTTCTTAGATTACAGGAGAAGTGACCACCCGGGTGGGTGTAGTAGGGGATCTGAAGATCAGATTTCTCTTTTAATAACCTTTTTTCCTCTTTTCAGTCCCACTTTGCCTTTCTACTTTCACAGGCAACTGAGTTCTCAAATTCATAAGCCTTTCCAGGGTTTTCTGCATTGAATACTTTCTGTGGGGAAGAGGGTAGACTTTCTCCCACTGAAAGCTTTCCTAACTTTTGTCAGTCAACTAAGTAAATTACTACTTCAACATCAGCTTCCTAGCATCTGAGTTTGTAGTGATAACTCCCATCTGATGTCTTCTACTCTGAAGGTTTTTCCCCGATAGATTTGTTCAGTGGTATGCTAGTAAATGGCTCCCTGAAATGGGGGAGAGGGGGAGAAGGGGGGGAGGGGGAGAAGCAGAAGAAAGAAAAGGCTCTACTTTATAGCATTTGCTAATTTTAGTGGTGTATACTCTATGACTGTTTTCAAGCTACCAATAGTTTTAACAATGGCTCCTGAGAGTCCTGAATATTTAACAATTGTGTCTTGACACCAGGTTAAGAGCTGACTGCAGCCCAGCACTGTTTCTGCCTTTTTAAAAATTTTGTCGTCTTTTTGTCCAAGTTGGGCTGTGGGAGAGTGTTAAGATAAAATTAGCAATTCACCCCACCATATTATAATGGAAAGCCTTAATTTCTTACTTAGCTTGTTTGTGTAGATATAAGCAGCGTGACTAGAAAACAATATTCGCATGAGTGGAATAAATATAAAGCATGAAAATTATCTGGCTTTGTAAGGCTTTGCCACAAACAATGATGAATTTGTTTTCTCCTCATTGAACTTCCCCGCCCTAACCTTTCTTTAAGGTAACAGGGTTTCTTCCCTCTTACTCTTTCTCTCCCTTGCATACAGAAAAACATCTATTAAAAAGACCACAAGATTTAAAAGAAACAAAAATGAAACAAAGTTCTCTTCCTTTGAACATAAGCTTAAACTAAAAACCTTTACTTAGTAAGATGTCTTTTTAAATGTTGAGAGGATATTTAGGGCTATCATGTCCTAACACCAACTCATAAGGCATTATCATCCATCTGTGTCTTGGAGGTGTGGTACATTTAAACTTATGTATTGAAATAATATTTGCTTTCACATTAGTCACTCCTCAGTTACTCAGAAATGTAAATTAGAGAAGATATCTTGTAAAAATTATCTTACCCTTTCTAATTGGAATGTTTATCACCAGCTCCATTTCTAAGAAATCGTAAGGCAAAACCTGACGGCCACATGAAATTGTAGCTGCTAATCAATGATGCTGCCTCATGTAGAAACAAGGATTTCCCCTGGATGACGTCACTGATCTGCTATCTGCAATATGGAAATGTTAGGAATCATGGCACAGAGGTTAATATATTTAGGCAAACAACATAGTGAGCAGATTAAACTCGCACATCTTTTAGTGAGATAAAGTCTGTCAAACACCCACAGAATTCATGACCAAGTTTGAAAGAATTGTACACTCCCAAAATTTAGAATGAAAGCAGTCTTAGATATTGTCTTTTTCACAGTATTCAATTATAGATAAAGAAACTGAAGACTGAAATGGTAATAAAGCCAGTGGTTAAATGGGAGCTAAGGCAGACTCAGTATTTCTACCTCACACCTGGAATTCTCATGACTGAAGATTGTCTATCACTCCAAAAAATCCCCCCCCCCCCAGGGTCAGGAGAAAATAAAACTAGGAAATTTACATTTTACACATGTCTTATATGGAAAGAATACTTTTAGTTCCGAATGCTGTTGTCCCACTAAGATACCAGCCTATATTTTTACAATGTTCTACTTGTGGGAAATAATTAAAAGCCACGGTTTTGAGGCTCATGGACTTGTTTTTGTTTTTACCATGACTTCTGTTATTGCACATCATGAGACCTCGTGTGAGTAATGTGAGTGAGGAATGTTGCCTTTGGCTGTCTTATATCCTGTGTCTAAAATGCAGACGGTGTGACCAAAAATATATAAAGGAAAAGTTCTGAAAATCCAGCAAGGCTGAAGGCAAAACAAAAAATTAATGATTTTGGTAACTACTCTCCGTTTTATGTAAAAATATTCCCAGCTTTTTTTTTTTAAATTCCAATTTCATTTCTCCTCCAGCCAAGATGTTTGAAGTGGAACCAGTGTTGGACACTAGCCATATCTTGGCTTTTGTTGTCATGTGTAGTATGTTCAGAAAATCTGCTTTGGTTTATTTTGCATGATGTTCTATTACATGAAACAGTCTTAAAATGTAGCTATTCATGAGTGATTTCATGAGAGAAGTGACAAAATGTACACATGGCTAGAGTTAACTTTTGAAACAAACAAAAAATCTAGGTAATAAAGACAAAAAAAATCCATTAGGTTAAAAAATATCCCTGAGGTATGTAGAACCCAGGTGAGCTTTGATGGATAATTACCCAGTTCTCTGATCTTTCAGGGGCGTCCTGACCATTCCAGCATCAATGGCAAGAAAAGATCAAAATATTACTTTCAGTGAATGGTCTTTTGAGTGAATGAATGTAGGTAAGGCTTTACCATCAAAATTGGAGTCTATTCTGTATGAGCTTCAACAATTATTGTCTACATGCCTTGGGTAGCATTTCTAAGCTTCTTTAGATAACTTCTGTCCCAGGAAGTTGAGGGCCACCATTCATCTAATTTCATGAAAGTTGCCAATAGATGGCCTTGTGGAAGTTTAATATCATCTTAAAATTTTGTCAGACTCCCTTCCAGCAACTTATGTACTTGATGACTTGGGATTTTCTTGGTGTCTTATGATTGTCACTGAATGAGTAGGAGACATTTTGTCCTTATAAAGCCCTGATGAAGGAGAAGGATATTCTCAAAGGCCAAGGAAAAGATGATAAGGTGATTGACAGCAGGCAAAAAGATTAAAAATATTTCTTTGTGATCTAAGAAAGCCTATATAATACACAAACGAAGAAACACTTCAGGAATGATTCCTCTTCTGTTAAAAATAGTATAAGGGAACTCAAAGAATGTAAAAGTAAAGATCTGTCCAGGATCCTTTAACTTTTTGACTGTTGCCATTCTAAGCAGTTCTTTGGGGACAACTATAAAAGTCAGAAGATAAATAAGCACATGTATGCTCCTACCCATCTCCACACTATCACTACTGCAGGAGTTCTAGACAAATAACAATTAGACTTTAGAAAAATATTGCTGATGATGTGCTAGAAGACTATCTGTTTACTTCCTGTAATTGTTATTGGGTGAGCTCCTTGTAAATTCTTGTATGTGTAGATGTCTCATTTAAGACCATTTTACCCAAGAATTTACTTGCATCTGTGCTCTTCTCATTTTTCTAAGTAGCACTTTTATCACTCTCTTCTGGGGCATGCTTTATTTCACTGGGGCAGGGCCAGCTTCTTTTCTGTTGCTCTTCTGTCACATTTGATCCTTTGGCCCATTTCAGAGCCTAGCCTACAGATGTTTAGGTCTGAACTGGCCTCTATGGTTTGCTGTTTCTGAAAAGTCACATGAAAGGTTGAAAGTTCCCCAAAAGCCTGTATGTGTAACTTCTTTCTGATTTAACCGTGGTTTAGTTCCTTTTATTCCCGATTCTACGTTCCAAAAAAGGCCGAGAAAAATGATCAAAAAATTTCTGCTGCTTCCATATTGTGGTTTTGAGTCTGCAGATTGTGTTAAGGTGGGGCAAATTCTGATTTTCTTGATGTCTGATGATTGTCGTTGGACATGTAGAGTTCGGCTGTCACTGCAAAACTCTAATTGGGAAGAAAGGAAGCTTCATGAACTGGGAGGAGAGGAAGAAAGTAATTAATCAGTTCACACTGGAGATTCACAGTCCATTATGCTCTGCTGGCTGTTGGTCAAGAAGGCTAGTTCCAGGGCAAAAAGAACAATCCAGACAGATTGCTTGCTTTTTTTGTCAACTACAAAGTATAACAATCCTACAGTATAAATAGATACTAAGTATGAGGGTTGTGGAAAAGCAGCACATTTGATAGCATCCAGCCCAGCACAGACACACAAATGCCAGGAGCCAGTGACACAACAAGGAACGTCTGTGAAGAGGGTGGCTTTCCTACATCCTGGCTCTTAAGCCTGAGAATATCGTACTGTCCAGAGAGACAAAGTATCTTTAAATATCACTGTGATCCACTCTTCAGAGCCAATGGTGTTGAGTAGACTAAAAAACAAAACAGAACCAAAACAAAAGCAGTAAATATTGCTGTCTTTGAATCATTTCCTGTTGAAGATGGTCAGCCTAACCAAGTGTGTAGTTGATCAAACAACATCGACTCTCTGGTGCATTTTTCCATTTTAATTAGATTGCTGGCAGTATGTTGAGACAAGTTTAGGGAGCACACTCATTTCTATACATGAGCATACTCATTTCTATACATAAGTTATAACAAATAACTTATCAATTTAAAAAAGACACACAAAAATATGTTAACTTTTCTCTCCAGAAAGAGAAAATTTTTAGCCTACAAAACTTTTACTGGGTGACACAGGACAAGCTTTCCTTTTATGACTGTACTACTCCAAGCCTTAAAATTGTTTCATGAATTATTACACAAAGCTCATTGGATTGTTTTTCCCAGAGACCCTCTCCTGCTCATGCAGTCTACCTCCTTCTAAGTCCATTCACTATTTTATATGATATATTTACATAAAGAGTCAATATATCTATACACACACACACATATATATATACCCTTCACTCAGTCTTTGTGAATAGAAATACTTCAAAAAGCTGAACTACATTATAAAATTAAATATTTAAAATATTTTAAGCTGTTTAAACTTAAGTATCTCTTCTGTAAATGTGTATAATATGTACCTTGCAAAGGTATTGTAGGATTAGAGATCATGTGTGTAAAGCACCTAGCCCACTGCCTGACGTCTGGTAGATACTGGATAAATCACAACTGTCATTATTATATTATTGAAATGTGTTCTAACAGCAAATAAACCACATCATATAGAGCACTTTATTTAATACTATGGGTTGTGACTATTTGTAGCTCATGGAATCAATTTGGTGGGTTATGACAAAGATTAAAAGAAAAAGGTAAAAATAGAATAGAAAAAATCTTGAGTACATTAGCATGCAAAGGTAAGTAATATTTTGTGAAAATACTGTTTCTATTACAAATAGTGTATATATCAGTGTGCATGGGTGTATTTGTGCTGGGCTGAGATTTCTGTGAGTCATGGTCAAAAAACTTTGAGAACCATTGATAGAGAATAGGGTGGAGAAGTCGCAGGCTGGAAGATGGGTCTAGAATCTCACAGAATTGTTTGGTCCTTCTAGATTTGCCCTTTTTACAAGACTGGGAGACCGGGCTGTTCCAAGGCCAAGAGTCTGTCTGCCTGCAGGTGTTTCTCAGGTTGATCAGCAGAGAGGCCTGGGAGAGAGTAACCTGGGATGCAGTTCTCTGGGTAGTGCCAGAGCTCAGGGCCCAGGAATTCCAGGGCCCTCCATGTGCCCACGTGCCCTAGAGTGTTTGGGAATGGTGGCCTGACTGGTGCCTATGGTGATCCTGCCATTGATACGGTTGCCATGGAGCTCTGGGATTTACCTACCAGGCTCCTCTGTCAGGATTTACACATGCTGCCAGTGATACCAGAGTGAAGAAAGATCTAGATCTGTGGACGGGGAGCAAAGTTATACTTTGCTGTCGCCTGCACTTCAAGGGCTGTGGTGCCAGCTCCTTCATGGAGCCAAAGCAAGAATCAGGCCCTCTCCGTATTTTCTGGCCAAGAAAAGAATAAGACAGATGTTTTGTAAATTCCAACACTGGGTTATAAGATCAGAAATCTTACAGGGTTCTAAGGAGAGAATGTACAACCGGGACATGCACAACAGAAAGTGAGTCACGCCTGGCATTGTCCAAAAGTGTCATAGTTATCATTGTTATTGTTCAAGAATGTTGAACTGTACTTAACAAAAGAGAAATATTCACTCAAATGAAGAATTTGCACGTGGCGGCTTCTCCTGGAGTGTGGGAAACAGCTCCTCTTATTCCTCTTGGTCAGCAAGCCATTCTTTGCACCCCTTGAGCTCCCGGAAGCTGTGGCTGTCCGAGGAGCCAGTCCAGGGAGGGAGGGGGCTGGCTCACATGGATCAAGGAGACAATGACTTGGGAGATTCCAAGTCCCATTCTACTTCAGTTCAGTGTTAAGACCACAAGAGCAGTTCCTTGAGGTTTAGAGGCAGCCCTGGGTACAGTGCTGAAGTCGGAGATATCTGGAGGTTATGGGAGACTTAAGCCAGGAGGTCCCATGTATTGAGTCACCCCCCAATTACCCCGTCCCCAAGAGTTGTACTCATGTGCCACTTCAGTCTTCAGGACCATCCACCACTGTGGCGCCGCCCTACTTTTGGTCTATTTTCTGAATAGTTCTTTCTTCAAGTCATCCATGGAACTTTCAGTGCCCTTCTGCCTAGGAGGAAGTGGAAGAGAGAAGGGAAATGCATTTTGGTTCCATGAAGATTTACAGAATACATACAATAATCCCACTGTGAGGAACTTTCCAGCAGTCAGCTGGGAAAAAAAGCTGGTTTCAGGAACCCTGGAATCACTCCTACATGGGCTTTAAGTGAATGAGAGTAGAGCAGAGATGAGAGAAAAACCCACAAACAACGCCACCATCCCCGCGTGGGAGGGAGAACGTAACCATGCCTCCTCCCACATCCCCTTCCAAAGGCTCAGGTGTGTGCACCTGCACTGCTGTCTCAGGAAAATTATTATACATGTTACTCAGATGAAAAAGGCGAATAACCTTACACATGTAAATGGAAGTTATGCAAATGCATCATAAAAAGTGATAGGAGGTTGTGTTACTGGGACAAATACTCTATTTCCAAAAACGTGTTGCTAGATGTTTTACACACACATGCATGCACTGTAAGCCAGCCACTTACAGCCACTAGTAACAGGTTTTCCAAGTCACATGTTGGAAATCACATGTGTTATTCAGGGTGATATTTGTAAGATTGTGCAACTGGCTTCCCTTTGGGTCACTCCATGAATTTCATTCACAATTGAATTTTTAGCACAGACCAGTCATTCCAGGACTTGGCTGTGGATTTCCAGAATAGTCCTAGACATTTTTGAATGGGAAAGTAATTCAACCTCTTGGCAGATCCTGTATATTAAATTTTCCTGTTACCCACCTTCTTGTGTCTTTTTCAGATATGGTTCATAGGGACATTTTTGCCAGGAATTTCCCTTATAACCTCTTAAAAAGTCTGTACATTTGTAGGTAAATGTAATCCATATGTTCCTGATTTATTTTCACTTTCTTCATCAAAATGTTACTCTCTACAAAACATTTGATCACCAGTAAGCTATGCAAGTTTTTAAAGGCTTTTTTTTTCTTAGTAAAGGAGCACTGCATTTGATCAATAACACAGTTATTTATAAAGTCAAAGTTACACAAGGACTTATGAAGATATATTGTTTTACTATTTAACTTTAATAACTTAGGCTAGAAATATTTGAAAAATTACCAATCATTGTCAGAGAAAAATGCACATTATTGGTTTTTTTATTTTCTTCACAGGCTAAAAACTTTTTTTTGTTTGTTTATTATTATATTTGTTTATGTACTTTATTTTTTCATTACAGTGGCTTTTTTCTTTAATTTGGTTCCTAGATCTGCCCTTAGAATTCATTGCAAATAATTATGTAATATAACTACCTTATATTTCACTACATCTACACAAAAGTGTGCTTTACAGAAAACCCCTAAATCTGTGAGCTTGAACACGCAGTTGTCATACAAAGTTACAGACACACAATATAATATAAGCAATGGACAGTGAGCTCCCTGAAGGCAAGAGGAACGTCCTTCACATCATGGTATCTGCACATAGTAGGATTTTGATTAATATTTGTTAACCAAAGAAAATATGATTAAAAATAGCAGTAAGAAATATAGTTATAGCAAAGTGTCTGCCATTTTAGACCACAGAGGGATGTCAGCTGAGCAAAGAGGACTATGTCAACAGGATACAATAATGCACCAACCCCTACTTTAATCCACCTTCAAATGGATTAAAGGTACATGGCCGAGGGTACCAGAGACCCGGAAATGCTCTCAGTCACACAGCTGCTCGGGCTGTACCCTTCCCAGCACGTTCCTCTGTTAGGAAGAGGAGCTGGGGGCTGGAGTTGGTTACAGGGCTGTAAATTAATTTATATTCAGACTTATGTTATCATAATTATTGTGCTTCAGAAATAACCACATTTCAGTTTGTGTGTAAATATGGTTAGAATTTTGACACTATAACACAAATATTTGTGTTATATATGTATATTTGTTCAGCTATATATACTTTTCATTCTGCACATGAACTTGTGTGTGTGTAACATATATGTAAATATTTATGTTATTGAAGTCTCTTTTTTTTTTTGAAGTTTCTCTATACGTAGAGATTTACATTGTTTATAAAGGAGAATAGTAGAGGACAGTATCATTGCAGTTCATAGATTCCTTTAACATCAAATATCAACCCAAAGAACATTCTTTTCTCATAGACCCTTCAAGGAAGCTGACAATTTTCTCTGATGCCTGAGGCTTGTTCACACTCCTAACTGTGTGTGAATTACCAAAGAATAAAACATGAAACCCCCAGGGATTTTTAGGAAATATGAACGCTCCCTAAATGATATAATCAAATTTCTAGAATCACAAAAGAATAAAGAAAAGTTGTTTGAAGGCTACCTTCCCCATCAAAGATTTTCAGTGGATTATTTTTTCAAGCTGTAAGGACTATGAAATGGAGACCCAAATGGGTTCTGAGCCCCAACAGCACTTTCCCACATACTACACATTCCTAACTTCTGAGCACAAAGTCATAGGTCAGAGTTTCAGGCTCACAGAATTCCAAGCTTACTATTTCCACGGAACCCCCATTCACCTTTATACAAAATGTTGGTTCATGACATAGCCATTATGAAGGATCTACATAGATGTGTAAGCAATTGTTCAGTTATAAACACCTGGTTTACAAATGACCCACACTTAGAACCATTATGGTCTTTTCTCTTCAGTGTTTTCTTTCCCCTCATGCTAAAGACCCTGCTGATTCTGCCAAAACATACACGCAGTCCCCTCCCTGCCTGCCACACACGTGTGCACCAGCCACAGCAATAAACAAGCAAGCAGATCTTTGAAAAAGCTGCAGAGTATGAATGTGGCAAAAAGCAGGAACTGATATACTTTGCTATGGGGCAAGACATCAAAATGAAAATAACAGAAGAATTAAAAATACTATTAGTCATTCCAAGCTTAGTGGATATTAGTTTAATCAGAGCTGCTGTCATTCTCATGAAAATCAGCTTCCTCTTTTAATATCTCTCATCACTCACTCCTCCAGAGCTTTTACAGTGAAGGTATAGACCAGCAAAAAGTCATTGTGTGGGTGGGAAGTAGGGGTGAGTAAGGAAAGTATAACACGATTTGGGAGACAGTTGCAAATAATAAAAATAAAATATAGCAGAATATCTTAAATGACATTTACCTATTTTAGAATTTTGACAAACTTACAAAGCAGAAAACTGTCTTTATTCCCAATTTTCTTCCTTCTTTCACTGTACCATGGCCACCGGCTCCCAGAAGGCAATTCTGCACTGTCCCTTCACCACATTCATAGGACCCAATCCAACATAGCATCTCAGTGACTATTACCTGCAGAGGGGGTTAGCGGGTCTTAGTGTCATACAACCTCAGAAGTGTTTTATGGAATAGGATCACTTATAAGTTAGAGACTTCCTGTAAGAAGCCTGCAGTGGTGTCAAGGTAATAACAAAAGCAGGCTTTCTCATCAAGCCGGGAGAAGGAGAGGAAACTCAGCGTTTGTCCGTTGTTGGACATATGAGATACATCGTGCACCAAGCAAAGCGCTGGACACATACAGGGATGAATCAGTTGTTCTCTGTCCTCAAGGAAATCACAGTCTTGCTGGGAAGATGAATGTGTAGATTAATGAGGACAACTGAATATTTAAAGGTATTATGGACATTGTTGCAGTCTGGTGTGAGTGATGTAAAGAAGCAGGGCCAAGCTAAAAACTTTTTGGGTGATGGAAGTATTTCTTGTATCAATGTTCACAGGCAGAGTGGATTCATAGTCAGTGGTGTGGCAGTGAGTGGCCAGTGAGAGTGGAAGACAGTGTCAAAGAATCAGTAGCAAGAAATGTCTGCTTTCGCTTGCTGCTTATGTGTAGGGTCCTAGATCTGGGTGCCAGTCAAGTCGCTTCAGCCTATGAATAAAAATGTGCCCACTAGGCAGGGTCAAAGTGGACAAAAGACACAATTCAAGCTAAAAGGGAGTGGACATGAAAATAAAATAAGTCACATAGAGGGCAAGAAACTGAAACCAGTGTTAGCTATATATATGTAATATTTTTTTATTTATTATATATTGCTAACATAGTATATACCAGTTTTTAGCTATATATGTATATATTATATATATTAGCAATATATATATGTATATTTGGGGGAGAGAGATCGTGGGGAGTCAACATAGCGTGATGGATTAAGAACACTGATAGATTTCCTCTGACTCTTGAGTGGTAACACAGACTGTCATGTATGGAACCTTCGTGTGTGACAGATGGGAAAAGTGGAGTTAAAGATGCCCTATGAGTTTAAATATTGAACATGGTGTCCTAGATGAACATATATTTGAGCTGCAGCAAAGAAAACTGCTCAAGGCATGATGGAAAGGGAAGAACCAGTGAAGGGAAAAATCTAATATCTATTGATACATAAAAAGAAGACTTTTAAAAATTAATTTTGTTTGATTTTGTCTGGGGGGTGAAGGAATAATTTATGATGAAGCTGTATTAATAACGTAAAGTGGTGTAGGCTATAGAAGCAATTATTCAAAGAACTATGGCCAGCAAACACAAAATGATTTCTGATAAAATGTTCAAATAAGTAGATAAAAAATTAGTCTGGTTGCATGATCTAGCCCTGTATCTTTCTCTGATACCCTCTTTCTTTTTAATGGATTAAAAACCATTAAAGAGAGCTAATTTAATAGTTTCTAGAATGTTTTTTAGTATACATTTATATTTACTCTTGTTTTTTAAAAGAAAAAGAGCACTCTAAAAAGAAGACTCCCACAAAAGAAAAAAATAATTTGAATTAATGAATATAATTTATAATATATAATTATATGTAGCCACTTTAAGATATGAATATTGAAGATGCTATTGAATTAAAATTAACAAAAGAAGCACATTACTTACATCATACACAGCAACTAGACATTTCCAGATGCTAAAGAATTTCTTGGAATATTTTCTCCTCTTCTCAGTTAAGACTAAAAATTAAGTTGTTCCAGATGTCATTTTATATAGCACAGGATAGCAACAATATGTGAAAAAGATACCTATGATGAAAACGTCATTTGAGTGTTCCTAGGCACATGCAACTATTTCAAAATGATTTCAAAAAAATGCCAGTGTCAATCCCATTTCCTAGCAGTGGTGGCAGCCCCAGTAACCAGACAGATACTGGCTTTTCTGGTTCTGAAGACAGCAAAGAATGTTGACAGAAAGCACCACCCCATGATTCATGGATCAGAACAAGGCTTAAATCACTCTTCAGTAGAAGAATCTCCAAGGTTATTCCTCCCCACAAGCTTTGTATATAAGATCCTCTGCTATCCCCATGGTTACCAAAAGGGGAGGGGGGAAAAAAAACCCACTATACTTCAAATTTCAGCTGCTTTGCTGTTGAATCCCAAGCATACAATGACCTTCACCTGAACAGTGTCTTCTGGATTGCTTCAGTTTTCTCATTTGATTCTGGATACGACTTGTCTTTAAAAACAAGGAAAAAATATCACAAACAAGCAACAACAGCAGCACATATGTCTTCTGAACGTGTAATAATAAAAGCTAGATGTTTGCATCTAGCTACATTGTTTAAATAATCTGAGGCGATTGAGCAATAGGGAAATTGCCCAGAAAAATGTGACTTGGGGAAAAAATAACAATAAAAGCAAAGGAAATGAATGATTCCTTGAGCTGAGTTGTTGGAACCAGCAAACCATGGAAATGATCCCCATCAGCTCCAGTTAAAGGAACTATGTTTAGCTTTGTAGTTAACAGGAAACATTAAGCTACAAGAGGAAAAACAATCTGGGTTATGTGGTCCATTGGCCTTATCAATTCTTTTTTCCTCAAATAAAACATAAAAAAGCAAAGCAAACCAAGCAAAACAAAAAGACTAACAAGGACAACAAAACCTATCCGTTGTCTCTGCCTATCTAAATGACTCTATGTCTCTTCAGGGGTAGATACAGTCAGCCCAAGTCTCATTTCTGTTACAGAGGAGATGATATGAGGTGGATATTTCCAGCAGAGTTCTTTCCTATTCTGGCCCAGAAACAACAGCACAACAAATTCAACACAAGAAACTCACTGCTTTTATTGTGCTCTCAGTATGAGCACTAGTCAATGTATAAAATTCAAAGACAGATATAATTGAATTCTTGTTCTCAGTGGACTTAGAGGTTAGTAGAGGATTTAAACACCTTATTCTACCTCTTATTGTAATTTAATTTCCTCTTTGGTGATTGCTCATGGGAATGAAATGAGAGTTTGAAGAAGAATTAGTATCTATTTGGAAAAACCAGAAATTACTTTCTAGAGGCTGACCTTGAATGGGTAGAAAGGGCAGGAGTTGACTAGGTGGCTAGAGAAAGGAAGCTTATTACACAGAGATCACAGCCCCAGTAATGGCATGTCAGTTGGTATTTGGGTCATAATGAGTTTAGAGCTGGTGTTACAGAAGATGCAGACTGCAGGTCAGAGAAAAGTAGCAGATAAATGAGTCGGGTCATTGAGTGTAGGTACCTAAAATGCTAGGCTAAGAATGCATTTTAGTCTGTAGATAATTGAAAGTCATTCGATGTATTTCTGAAGAGTGGTCATTGCACTTCCTAAAACGCAGCCCCGACCAAATTGTGTCGTGAACACAAGCAGCGCTGTGTAGAGCAAGTGCACAGCAGAGGTTTAAGAAGAGGCCTAGTCCTTGGTCTTCAGAAGGGTCACCCTGCTGAGGCCATCATCTCCTTATTCTGCACTAGGGCTGCCCATACCACTTCTTTTCTCACCCCCTCACCCCACCCCTGCCCAGCATTCCTGTGCAAGGCATCCAGAGCAGACCCTCCAGCATCAATCCTTATTCTGCTGGGAATGTTTCATAAACACTGTGTGTGCTGGACACCGTCTCTGTATCCCTAAGTATTTAGATAGAGAACAAAGCAACAATCAGCCCGAGATCAGGGGAATGCTTTCTGGTTAGTACAGTGGTTAACACCACAGGAATGTTGTACACGCTTGATTTTCTGACCGCTCCCATCTCCATGACAGCCTGACGTCGGGCCCAAACAGCCCTATGCAGATTCCTGGTGCTTCCTGATGTTGGCAGGATACACATGAAGTAAACTCCAGCTGAGAGAATGCAGCAGCATGAGATGCAAAGGAAACTATTACAGATAAATGACCTAAAGGCTAAAGAGACCTTGGCTATGCCAAACTCGGTGTCAGCCCTCTGTCAGTGATACAGAAATTCCACAGAGCACATATTTTGATGGGGGGACGGTATCAATCCCACAGGGTGAAGATTGGTTCTTAGGGAGTAAAAGCATCTAACTTGTGTTATCATCAAACACAGAGATACATACAGCATGTAAGCAGATATATGGTATATCTATGCTATTAAATTGTCACGGGGGAAATTTTATTAACTTACTAATTTATTAGGCAAAACATGTCTTAAAAGTGTCCTTAGGAGAGCAATGATTTTTTTTTTAAACGGTTGAAACACTGTCATAGGGGTTCACAGGGGAAGTGGAGACAAGGGAGAGAGAGGGAATCTGTGAGAAATCCCTGTCTTGATCCTACCCTCTGAGCC
Organism: Camelus bactrianus; assembly: GCF_048773025.1. NCBI lineage: Eukaryota > Metazoa > Chordata > Mammalia > Artiodactyla > Camelidae > Camelus > Camelus bactrianus. The sequence goes on along the minus strand of NC_133543.1, from coordinate 37,022,563 downwards.
AAGGCAGAGCTCTCTGAATACTGAGCATCCACTTGGACAAGGCTGAGGTAGGTGTTCAGAGAGCCGATGACAGAAGATGAAATTCCCAGGGCTTGCCAGGCAACAGGGAGAGCCTGCAGAGTGGCTGCTGGAGCAGAAGCAGGCTCTGCCCGCTTAGGAGTGTGCATTTAACTTGCAAATCAGGGCTTTCCCAGGGCCTGCATCAGAACTCAGGCTGTACCCACAGAGCTGGGGTTCCCCGAAATTGCTGTACACTTACAGACAGGCAGGGCCGAGCCTAGCCTTAAATCTTATCTCTTCAAAGCCCGCAAGCCTCTCCCTCCTCATGGGATATGGAGGCACTCCATTTTAGAAAGAAGTGCTTTGGCCATACTGGGCTTCCCTGAAGCCAGCGGACTGGAATGGAAGGACACTTTGGCAACAAACTCTGCTGAGAGTGACTGAGGGTCAAAGAGATGCAGAGAAGGAACAAGCAGAGGTCTGGGGCCATCCATGACATCAGACTGGGAGTCTTCTTTGTTTCTATTAGAGTTTCTGTATAATTGTTTTGTCCACCCACAAACCATTGGCGTCTTGCCCAGTGTCTGAGACTTGGAAAGGGGTGAGAAAATGAAGAGAACCGGAGGAGGAGAAAGGAGGTGGCCCTCAAGGAAGGCATCCAATGTGAAGGATGCTAGAGAAGAGCGAGGAGAGGGGAGGGGGTGCAGGTGAGACTGCAGAAAATGAAGGTAGCGGTGGGTTATCAGGACCATTTTAGCTTAGGAGAAGAAAAATATGAAGAAAATTGTTCTGAAGACTAATTGGCTCGATACGTAATTTTCTCTAATTATGTCGTATGAGAAAATGATGCATATTTACACTTGCCAAGACGGTCTGTCTCATCCGAACATGCAAACACATGTATCTCTTATCTTATTATACATGTGTGGGGATATTTGGGTATGTAATTTTCTAATTTGATAATTATTTAATGAAGTTCTTCTTTCAAGGTGCCTTCCTTTGAATCTCTTTTTGTGTTCCTGTATGTTAAGCAGAAAGTGAGAGGAGACTTCCAAAAATGGAAATGCATCAAGGGAGGCAATAAAAACTTGATGAGGCTGTCATCCCTTTAGATCTTTCAGGGATTTCTTAGGAAGGGTGAATAATACTCAATATAATTACTTGCTAAAGGATTAGGATTTTTTTTAATTATAAGTTTATACAGGTAAATGTTTATGGGCTTGCACAGACAAGCCTCAGGAGAGGTAAAGCAGTTTGATGTCTTGTGGGAGGAGGAACAGGTCCACAAAAGGAAGTAATATGGTTATCCCACGTCATTTACTGTGGAATCAGCTTTGGAATTTATGTTCATGCCTTTTATGGTTAAAAAAAGGGAGGCTTGATTTGCATGTGTAATATGTGCTCAGGTTCATATCCAGTTAAATCCGACTAAGCTCAGACACCCGTGTCATTCTGACAAGATTGAGGTGCAGATGAAACGGAGGATTCTCTAAGTTGTTCAGACCAGTATTATATCTAGTGCCTGCAAATGTTAGTGGAAGGACAGAGGTTTTCACTGTGCTAAATTCAAGAGAGAAAAATGTCTCCATTTTCCACGTCTCTGATGTATTTTAAACCTGAATTGTCCACGCCACACTCACTACCTGGGTAGAACAGAATTCAGCCAATGTAAGTTTCAAGAGGGAAACTAATTATACAAGGGTGCTAATATGGCATGGAGAAAAAGAATTCTTAGTCATAAATCATACATGCATCATTGAAACCACATGCTGAAAAAAATAATAGCTTCCATCTTTATAAGAAAAAAAATCACTGTACTTGAATATTGCAAAGCTGTTGTGCCAACTCCCTCCATCCATCCCACTTAGAGGGGAAGAGCTCACCTGTCATCAGTGCATTTCTCCCCACAAATCTCTGTACCTTTTAAAAAGGGACTGCTGGAAGCCAGGCTCATCCCTGACAGCACAGGGGTCCAGGATTAGGGTGCCGATTCTCCCCTCCAAGCTTACATGGACCTAGCGACGAGATTTCTTTGCGTGAGCTGTGCCTTACAGCTGGTTTTTCTAAATATGCTTTTGTTTCTTTGGTTGGTGGGTTGTCCTGAGTTCACCACTCTTCTCTATATAATACAGATGAAAGAGTCCCATAGTGTCATTGCTAAATTCAGATTCTAAATGAGTATTGAGGCAGAACAAACTGGACAATGTGAGACAAGTATGCTTGGTTCAGGCTCAATGAATATAATCTGTCCTTTCCTTTCAAAAACACTTCTAAAAATATTTTTGTAATTAAGAGCCTTTGTTCACAACAATTCCTCCAACCAGTTTTATTTTATAAAGGAGCAAGGGTTAAAAGAGGTGAGCAAATGCCAAGAGTCATTTTCTTGCTGTGTTTTCTCTTTTGTTGTTTCAAGAATTTGGGGTGGTTTTGTTGCTTTCTCTTTTCAAAATCCAGTTAATACAAACTCTTTTCTAATTGCAGGATTTGGCTTTGATGTCATGTAATGAGCTCTTCCTTAGGAAATGCAAAGTAGAAATAACATGAATAGTTAGGCTGTAATTATTAAGTCATCTTTCCACCATGATAAAGCCCAATATATGGTGAAAGTCATCTGTTCTCTATGCAGTGAGAGAAATTAAGAACTTAAAAAAAAACCCCAAAAACCTCCCACATGTCAAATTGTGATATTTGTGGCTTTAAGTAAGTGGTCACTCATTTCTCAAAAGAAATATTTTGATGAAAAGCAATTTTCTAGATAGAAAGATGTATATGAGAAAGGGTTTCTTTTCTAGAAAATTTTAGGTTTAAACATAACAATACGAGTAGTGATTGGCTTTCTTTTGATTAGTTACACATTTGCCCTTCCTTCAGGAAAAGCAAACTGTAGGAACTGTTGATTTTCACAGTATTCTACCTTAACTGGAATAGAAACTAAAGAGACAGAGATAAAAGTCAGATTTGACTTGAAATAGTATGTGCTTTTTTAAGAACTGGGTCACTATGGCCACCAGAAATACAAAGTCAGAAGACCATGAATCATACATGAAAGAATGCCAAATGTTTTTTCTCCACCTGAGGAGATAATTTGAAAGGGCAATAATAGCTTGTAAAGTACACCATATGCCCTTGTGGAATCATAGTAATATGTTAAAATATTTAATTGTGGGGGGAAAAAAATCACCAAAAGATAGAAAAGAACCTATTTCTTCCATCCCAAAAACTGTAGTAAAAAAACAAAAAACAGGATATCATAAAAGAAAAACAGGCATTTCATTTGATCTGAATACATGGACTAAATCTACAGATATGGAAGAATTTCTGTTTCTGCAAGTTGCAAGAAGGATTGCAGGGTTACTGAGAAAGAATTTTTGGCATGCAAAATACAAATCGGGCTGTTTGCCCCATCTTGTGACTTGTACGTCACCCATTCGAAAGCTGTTCAGAATTGCTCAACTTCACTGAAAATCCAAAAGGGATTTAGAGTGACCTGTACAGAAGAAACCCACTCAACCAAAGCTTATTAAAATCTTATTTTTATATATATATATTTTTTTAATAGAAGTATAGTCAGTTTACAATGGTGTGTCAATTTCTGATGTACAGCCTAATTCTTCAGGCATACATGAACATACATATATTTGTTTTCATATTCTTTTTCACCACAAATTACTACAAGATATTGAATATAGTTCCCTGTGCTGTACAGTATGAACTTGTTGTTTATCTAAAATCTCATTTTTATGATGCTGCTACAACAACTTGCAGGTTTTTTACTCAAGAAGCCATAGCAATATATACTTGAGAGAGATTGTCCTGCCATATTAGCCCCTATTAATAATAACAGCCCTTTAGTTGGCTGATCTGGTGATCATAAACATGTTCCCTATAATATAATCTTTTAAATGGACACCTTCCAAATATTGACACAACCATTAATAATAATGTTTGGAGTATAAAAGAAAACCCTTGTGACACTGAATTCAGATAACCTCGATTATTCTTCGTTTCCTCACTTCTCCTTACCTTTTATGTAGATAATGTCTAAAAACATCTTTCTTAAATTCCACGTCAGTCTTTAGTCAGTGGATCAAATCGCTCAAACTCACACAGCCATTTAATGGTCAGTTACAACCTCTGAAACCTATTTATTCATCTGTAAAATTAGAAGACTGACTTGACTGATCTTAAAAATCCTTTCCAGGACTTGATTGATCTTAAAATTCCTTTCCAGATTTACAGTTCTTGTTCTAACAGCAAAAGAAATACAGAAACGCTTCAAACAAAGTTGGACGGGAAGCTAATATTTGTAATGTCACACAGAGAGATTAGCTCAGCAATTTCCATTAATAGGAGTCATATGGTGAAATTCCCCAGAGCTATTTAGAAACAAATCTCTGATAGTTTAGAACTACAGGTAGAGCCAACTTACTTCAATATTATTATTATTATTATTATTATTATTATTATTATTATTATTATTATTATTATTATTATTATTATTATTATCATCATCATCATCATCATCATCATCCAGGTTTTCAGAGGTTATGCTGTATCTGGGGATGGAGTACCAGAGAGACATTTGGAGATGAAAGTTGTGGTTTCCAGATGAAGATTGAAAAAGGACTGAACTGAGCAGGGGATAGGGTGAAGGATGAGAAGTGTTATCAAGGTCGTAGGAACAGAACTGGGCTGTGGATTGGCATGTGAAAAGTATTTCAGTACCTCATGGTTTCTTGTGGATGGTAAGCTGGCCTGCCAATGTACTTAACACTCTCAATGATAAAAGAGGTATTGAAATATTATGAGCAGTTGCATTCATCATTTTATTTTGAGTTTGTTGTGGGGTACCTGATGCAAGACTAGACAAATGCCAAAGTCAAAAAGGGAGGTAACTATCAAAGGAAGTTTTCAAAGATTGAAAAGAAGCACTCCTAACATGTTTCCTCTATTAAGAGCAGGAGTGTTTGGATGGAGGGGCTGTATAGGGTGTTGGGAGGAAATGTTAATTTTCATTTAACATGCATTTATAAATTACTCCTAGAAATTAATACTAGATGGTTCGTATTTCTGTAAACATGAAGAGTTTCAGATTATTAAAAATAGAATTGAAATATTAGAATGAATGTTTTAAAAAGGAAATAGTTTTGTGTGTTTCACATTCATATGACTCACTTTTTAATTGTTCTTTAAAAATACTTACATGATTTAATGGCAATAAAATACACAGATTTTTGTTAACATTTTGAGAATAAGAATTGTTTAAAGTCTAGTAAAAAGCTGCAAAGTACATTTGATTCATACATTATTAGTATATAATAAGAATTCAATAGTCAAGGCTAACCTATGTGTATAAAAAATTAAAAACTCAAAGAAATAACTGACTCTTCCCTCTCTATAAGTTCTTCTCTGAAAATCCATAAGTAGTTTTAGGTATTCTTTCCCCCCTGTCCCCAACATATATTATGTTAAAAATTTATTGTGGTAGAATTATTTATTTACAGGTCTATCAGCTCCTCATTCTAGATGATCTTTATAATCAGAGATTGTCCTTCTACGATCTCTGTCTTTTGTCAGTTGTCTGTCTATTGTCTTCTGTGATTACTGGACACAGTGGGAATTCAGTAAGAATTTGCTCAACAGTTTGGTATTGCTTTAATTGCTTTTTAGTGCACACAAAAAGAAAGGTCAAACAAATAAGTGATCTTACCCAAGTCTTTTAAAGTCCTGGATGGTGATATTGGGACACATATAAATAAAAACTTAAAAGACAAACAACAGTTTGGGGGGAAATATTTGCATCATATATAATTAAGGGAATATTCCTAAGAGACAAAGAGCACAAGATAACAAGAAAAACATGAACAGCTAAGTAAGAAGCTAATAATAATGTCAAGATATGAGTTAAAAAACACACATGGCTAATAAACATATGAAAAGAAGATAAACTCCACTATTTATCAGAGAAAGTCAAATAAAAACAAATAGTGGGCTACCATGTTTGCCTGTTTTGTGAAACAAAAAGTTAAAGGTTAACAATATCAGTGATTGGTAAAAATGTGGAGAAATGACAACTCATGTATTTTTAGTGGAGTGTAAAGTAGTGCAGCCCATTTTGGGGGGAGGGGGTTTTCAATTGGTAATCTATTAAAATTTAAAACACATGTGTCCTTTGAACCAGCAATTTCACACCTTGGAATTTATCTTAGAAAAATACTGGTACAAAGAAGCATGTGTCTGAATGTTTCTGACAGCATTTGTTGCATTTGTGAAAAATTGGAGGCAATCTAAATATCTAGTAATAAGGTGCAGGTTAAATAAATTTTGCTCTGTCTGTCTGCAGAAATCTCTACAGCTAGAGAAAAAAATAAGTTCATTAACAAGGAAGTATATCTGTGACATAGTGTGTGTGAAAAAGCAAATTGTGAAAGAGTACATATAGTATGAACTTTTTTTGAGTAAAATATATAATCACAATAAAAAGTATGCATCCTAGAGTTTGAGAAGATGCATAATGCTAATGGTTAATGACTCCTGGGCATGTCGACTTTTATTTTACTTTTACATGCTCTTGCATTGGCTGATGTTGCAACTGGATAATTTTTGAAAACACATGTTTTAAAAATATGAGATGCAGAGGGAGGACTTTGTGTGCTTAGAATTAAATTTGTAATGTTAAATATACTGCTTGTTATCTTAAGTATTTCTGATGAATATAATTCATGCATATGCTTTAAAAAAATCAAATGATACAGAAGGACTTTATGTATATATTTGAATACATTTGACTGCAAGTAACAAAAGCCTTGAATCAACTGACTGTAAAAGTCTGACATTACAGAATGTTAAAGGGAAGGCAGGCTTCAAAGCTGCTAAATCCAGCTGCTTGTAGTTGTCATGAAGAACCGGTATTGTTTCCAATATACTTCACACTCAGTTGGCTTCACTGGCCCTCAGTGTCTCATCCAGATATGGCAAAAGCATCAGGAAGAGGATACAACATATGTCCTTATGGTTCCCTCTAAGGAGTGACGGGCACTTTTCTCAAAAACGCCCCCTCCTCCACCCCAGGAGCCTTCTTTTCCCATTCTATTGGGCAGATCCCAAGCAAAGGAAATTTGATTACCCTTGGAGTCCAGGTAGAATTGAATACATACAAAATCAGAGTTGTCTTAGGAAGGAAGAAAGGATGATGCATGCAGGATAGTCAACCAACAATGTTAATTACAGTGTATTATGATAAGGGTTAACCCCTTCCTGGCTCCATCACTCATCCTTCTCTAGTCCCTCTCCTAGGGACCACTTTAACTCCTTTATTCTTTAGATAGTTAAGCTGTATTTCTAAACATATACCTATACTGCTGTATCTTGATTTATGAATTTTAGGGTTTATCTCTGGAATTTAACAACAACATATTTCCATTCTTCACAACTAAATGCCACTTTCTAACAAACATAATTATGTCATTATTATTGCTTCCTCCAAACATAACCCTAAGAAAAAATATATTTACATTTTCTATTTCTTATTCAATCAACCAAAGGCAATATCATATGACTTTTCACTTTCTCAGTTGAGGTATTACCCACTCCCTCCATTTCCTACAGCATTTTCCACTACTACAATTTCTGTCATTCATAATTTGAGTTCTCACTGACATGCTCATAACATTCTATATGTATAGGTAAGTTTACAGTCTATAAGCATAGTTAAGTTTTCTATGCTTTGGCTACAGATTACTTGAAAAGGTTGAAAATCAATAATAGTGTTTCTGTTAGTACAACTGTATAAATATTGTTCACTGGAGTTTCCTTCCGTGTAAGCTTTTTTTTTTTTTTTTTTTGACACTATTGCTTTTTTGTTCTTGATTTATTTGCCTTTATTATAGTATGTTCTCAATTTTTATCAGACTCTTCTTTTATTATTTATTCTCTGCAGTGTCACAGCTGCCCCCTCACAGTGACCCCTCCACAACCTCCTTCCTCCTCCCATCTGTCCTGGTTGTTCTATGGGACTGCTAGGCAGCTGCCCTTCTGGGACTTCCTTCAACTGTTCTCCTTGTTTGGAGACACAATTTACTTGAGTTCGTGCTTTTCTTTTTTCTTGATCCATCCCCTCACTTTGCTGATATATATCCTCAAAAACTCCTGAAAAAGTTTGCTTGGGAGGTTGAGTCTCTGAAAAGAGTTTTACTGTGACACCTTACTTGTTTGATAGTTAGGCTGGGTCGTTATATCACAGTCGCAGCTTCGAAGGCCTTGTTTTATTGTTGTCTAGCATTCACAATGGCCCTTGAAAAGATGGACATGAATTTTATTCTTAATTTTGAACGTGAAATATATATACATACACATGTATTTTCTCTGGAAGTTTTAGAGACTTCTCTTTATCCTCAGGGTTCTGAAACTTAACACTGATGTTTCTGATTATGTGTTTTTCATTCAGTTTGTATAGATGTTATTAAGCCCTTTCAATCTGAATGTTCACGTCTTGCTACAAGAAAGTTTCTTCTGTTACTTTTTTTGATAATATATCTTCTCATCTGATTTTACTTTTCTTTCTTTTTGAAACTCATCATTTGGACAATACAGTTGCTAGATTGGCTGTCTATCTTTTAAAAATAGACTTTTTAAATCTTTTCACATATTTTCCTTCTTGTAGCGTTTTGACTCTATTTTCTGAAAGATTTTATTATTAACTTTCTCTATGAACATTGTATTTTTTTAAATTTCAGCAATAATTTTTTTTTAATTCCAGGAGCTCTTTTTTTCCCTCTGTTCTTTTTTCATATTATTTTACTTTTTATGAATGTTAGATCCTCCTGAGTCTAAGGGTGCCATTTAGAGACTTTTCATTCTCTTTTGTTTCCTAAATTCTCTTATTTTTTCTCTTAAGTTAATTTTTATCTTCTTTCTCTTTCATGTTTCTGGCTTTCTACAAATGCCTCTATTTTTCAGTTGCCTTATCATATTAATGAAAAAGGCAACATACAAGTTCACTGTGAGCTCTAATATAGAGATAAGGATTCTCAACCAGCAATGTTCCCCCAGGGAGAACTGGCAGGGAAGGGGCCCTCATGGTTTGGTGCCCGTAAATGGCTGAATGCAGAGAGGGTTTTGTTGTGAATTGTCAACTCCCATACCATCTGCCCTAATTTCTCCCCTTTCCTTTAGTTTCTTCAGAGAAGAGCCCTCTGGTCGCAGTAGTTGTGGTGACAGGGGTAATGGTGGTGGGCACATTTCTTGATGCCAGGCATTTTGTTACTGGAGATCAGCCAGATTGTACTCAGAATTTAATTTCTCTGTTGTTAATTCCACAGCTTTTCTTTACCTTCCTTAGTACCTGCCATTCTGAGTTCTAATCCTTTTCAGGGTTCTTCAGGGAAGATCATCTTCAGCCAAGGCCATAAGTCTCTCCACACAAACTCATGGCTGTGTGTCCACTGGCCAGCTTCATCATTCACCAGTCCTTCATCCCATGTTTGTCTCCCAGAAGTCTGTTGAAATCTCTTGTCTGTTGATGCTCACCTCTCCCTCCCACCATTTTCATATTGTTGTAGGGTTTTATCTTCCTTATTCTCACTATTATTTTAGCAGCATTTCATGGGAGTGGTAGGGTAGAGATAAACACACATATCCTATGCACCGTTTGGAACTGAAAGTCACAGATAAGCTTCTAAAGAAACATCGTCATCTCCATTTTAACATTATATTTACAGAAAGCACTTTGTCATGCAATATTTATTAAATCTTCATCACAACTTCATGAGATACACAAAATTATCTCTGATTTATAATTTTAAAAACATCAGATGCAGTAGATTAACTTCCTCAAGGTTAAAACACTGGAAATGCAAAGCTAAGTACTGAAATCCCACCACCAGCAACACAACCACATTGAGAGGTCACTACTTTCGAGATGTGCTTTCAGTCACTGACATATTTTAGAATGTACGATGGCATTATGTAAAGAGCTGTTGGGTAGAAGAGTCAGGAGGCCTAAATCTAGTCTTATTTTTCCTTACTAATCAACCACACCACCATGGATTTTTATTTCCTCATCAAAAGTGACAGGGTCAGAGGTGACAAGATTTTCAAAGTTCTTTTCAGCTTTAATAATTGATGTTTCTATAAACCTAGAGACTATGTCACCAAATGATATTGTTTGTGACTTAATAAACATTACTTAGAAGTGTTTTCTGAGCACGTTGCTGTGGATCTGCAATACTCTGCCCTTAGTGGGATGGACTTCATCAAGAATTTTCCTAGGGCATCAAATTAAGGCTAATAATATTTAATTGTGAGGACTCTTGCCTAATTAGGACAGTCATGCTCACTTAACTGAGATGCCTCTAGGTGATTCTGTGGTATATCTACAGAACTAGAGATGACTGGAGACTGGTGATGCTTTGGACTTCTTCAGGTAATTCTGTTGGTGCCAAGTCAGCAGAGCAGCACAGAGAAAGCAAACTCTTCTCCAGAAAGTCATCTCTCCTGTGTGAAAAGAATCAAATCTCCCAGAAGATTACCCTTCAGTTCTCTAACAAAGATCAATTAGTAAAGGGCATCCTGGATTCCAGAAAGCAGGCTACTCATTGAGAGGCTGGTCTAGCGTATTGAGTGCTCAAGATAGGTGGGTAACATAGCAGGCACAGGTGTCTGGTGTCTGAAAGAGAGAATCTTATAATCTGCATTAGAAGACAAATCCACACGGAGAAAGGAGGCTTAATAAAAGGAAAGACTTCAAACATACACGAACACGCACGCACACTTATTAGCCAAATTTCAAAGAAAAGCAGAGGGTCATAGATTCTTCTCTGCAATCTCCATAACCACACAGAAGGTGCTGAATTTAACACCTGGCTGTTTTTAGCCATCAGTCTTCTCTATCTTCGGATTAAATGAGGTCTCTGTTTCCTTGGTTTCTTGAGGTTTGTTGCCATTATATCATGAAAAATCTTGGTTTTTTTAAATTTAGTTCATTTTATCTGCTCCATTTGGCCTATATGATGATACTTTCCTTATAAGTAGCATTTAGAGACATTTTTATAATGGAGAATTTTATTATTATAAGACCTAAAAGAAAGCATGATTAAATTTTCCTCATTTGTGGGGACACATGGACCTATGAATTGTGAAGGGATTTCCTTCTGTGGAGATTTTGGCTTTATTTAATGTATGTTGATACCATATAATAGTGAACCTGTCCTAAGACAATCATAATATTTCCTGAGTGTTGAACACTCCACACATACGATTTGTTCCTAATCCAAATAATCCCAAACCACACGTGCTGTATAATCACTGCAGCGGCCAACAGCAGACTCACACTGCTTAATTTATTTTTTTCAGAGAGGTGGAGCTTTTAGATAATTCATTTCACAAAGCTAAAGGTGTAAGTTTAATTATTGCTTTTCAGCAGTTTACATTATACTTAGGCTCAGTAACATCACTGAGATTTCTTCCACCCAAAGCAGGAATGTTTCATGCCCTTGATTTGACCCGCCTCTGAACCAGATGCTCACCTACACTGCTATTAGCAAAAGAACTTTACAACTCCCTGCTAATGCAGAGAGTCACTTCTCCCTACTCATCTCACTGAGGCTCTCAGGCTGGGGCAAGTGGCAACCGGAAGTTAAGTGAACTAATACGTGGCAGTCTGGTGGATTTCAGCACCTCAAAGAGAGACCCGAGGGGCTCTTCAGCAAGGACAAGCTTTTATTTAGGATTCTCCTTTTCTTTCCCTTTGGTACCTCCTCACCCCCATGTCTGATCTGTATTGAGTAATTTTCTGATCTGTACTGAATTGGTAGTTTTCACTGCAATGGAACTCAAAAATTTTGGATATAATAAAATATTTACTAGCTTTGAAAAAATCTACAATTTGATTTTAAATTTTTAATTATCTTGCCCTTGTTATAAAATCTTCAGTTTATAAGACAATGAATGTATATTTCATAGTAGTTTTAAATACTGTAAGTGACATTGGAAGGTTATCTCAATTTGGGAGGCAGAGCAATTATGCCAGTAGGTACTCAATCAATGACAAATGTTCTTTACTAGACAACTGCTAAAAATACATTTTATAAATTAACCCATATAATATTTGGTCAGTATTCTAATCTATCTGATGATTGTTAAATATGCCAACAATTTCGAGTGTTAAATAAATTGCTTCAGTCCAGAGTTGATGTCTTTCTCTTTGTGGCTATATATTACTACATTATTTATTCTCCTAAATAAGGTCATCTTATGACCTATGGAATTCCTAAGAATCTCTACTCACTTTGAAATTCAGATTTATTGGATCAATTTATAAGGTCAGAGTTGTGCCACTGCTTCATAGACACAAGAATTTCTTCAGCTCTAGGCTTAGGTTACACCTTGTGTGCATTCCACTGAAGAGTTTTACATTTAATTCTGGACTTTGAAAGAACCTGGACAGGAGCAAGAAGGACTGTGGGTGAATTATTGAGGAAAGCAAAGTTCAGGAGAGTCAGAAGGCTAGTCAAGGTTGCAGAAGTGCCTCAGCTACTTATTTGTTTGTGGTTTTATTTAGACCTCAGTTTCATGAGCTTACAGTGGAGATACTGAATTCAGTCTCTCTGGCCTTATAATATGATGTTAATGTTTTTTACTTTCCACATCATTTTTCTGAAGACACTTTATAAAACTATGGTGACCTTCTGAACCCAATAGCTGGTGATGTAACAAAGGTAATTTTCAGATTTATGAAATATCTGAGTATATTTCATAAATATAAAAGTAGCAAATCAAGCAAAGGTAAGCAAAAATACAAAAGTATTTTACCTTTAAAAAAATCTAGCAAAGATAAAAAAAAATCAAATCACATTTACTTATACATTTAAATAATTGCCTTTTTCATAAAAATGCTTTAAGAAATTAAGGCAATGCCAGTAAATATCCATATTTATTGTCTACTCTGAACTAAATTGTGTCCTCCAAATTCATATGTTGAAGCCCTAACCCCCAGTATGACTGTATTTGGAGTAGGCTCTTAAGGGGGTAATTAAATTTAACTGAGTTCATAAGGATGGGGCCGTAGTCTCATAGGACTGAGGATCTTATAAAGAGAGGAAGAGATGTCTCTTTCTCTCCCCCGCCTCTCTTCTCATCTCCATGCATGCAGAGGAAAGGCCATGTGAGGTGGCCATCTATAAACTAGGTAGAGAGGTCACACCAGAAATGAACCCCATTCAGATCTTGCTGTTGGACTTTCCAGCCTCCAGAGCTATGATAAAATTAATTTCTGTAGTTTAAGACACGTGGCTATGGTCTTTTATTATGGCATCCCAAGCTGAGTAAGACATTCTCGATACTTATTAAAAGTACAGAGAAATAAATAAAATACACTATGCAGGTCCATGCGAGTCTTCAGGATAGCTCTCGTGATATCCTGTGTGGAATGCTTGGCTATCTAGAAATCATGGCAGATCCTCTAAAACAAAAATCACTCTATCAGGTTGCAAGCGGGAAGGTCTGACTCTGGTATAGCTCTAATTACCATGTGGCTTTGTGGAATTAATATTCAGGTAATGTATACTACATATATAATTTTAAACTAAACAATGGCCAAATCTATCTGTTTACAAACACTCAGGATGATCTCTTAAGGTTCATTTTGTCCAGGATAGAAACGAGTATACAGGTGTTCCCTCCAAGGTAGAGAATACTGTGGGGTGTCCTATAGTCTGCAATGTCATCACTGCTGGCTTTCTTGGACTTACAGAGGTTGTTCTTCCTTCTCTCATAGCAAGTAAGCATAGGGACAAGCAGAAGATAATACAGGAGTCAGAGATGAATGTTATCTTCCTAGTTACTAGAGTCAAAAGAATATAATTGAGTCACCATCCACAAGCACTGAGAGGCTAAAGAAAGGTTAAGTAACTTGCCCACGGTGTTTGTTCTTAGGAAGTAGAGAGTCAAAATCTGAAACCAACTCTCCCAAATCATTCAAGCTCTTAGCCACTCCACTAACCACAATTCCTCTCTCTATATATGGGTAACGTGACTGAGCCTTAAAAATGTATGCCACAGATTCCATGGGAGAGCAAAACACTCTGCAACATCTTATAGTGGGTGCAGATTACTCAATGGAAAACAACCTGAAATGAGATATTTCTTAAAACACTAAAGCCATTCCAAGCAACTGTTGTGTTATAGTATAATCGTTTTTCTTCCTTTATAAATTATCTGGGATGTGGACAAGTCAGATGATCCCCACATATGTTCAAGAGAGGTAAACAAGCTTATTTACTTTCCTCAACCAGTTCTCATTTTGTTATCTCTTATAGAGGTTCATTCTTTAAAGAAAAATAATGATTTGGTTGTGTGACCTTTATCAAAATCATTTGTAAACATTCTTCCATAATGGAAAAGAAACAACCTTGAAATAAACTAAAACACAGTTGTTGGTTTTTTTTTTTTTTTTTGACTGAAAGTACTTGCCTAAAAAAGAATTTCAATTTATTTTCAAATATCAAAGATGCAGTATTGTTTTATTTGTAGCACAGGATCTTTTGGAGAGATTTAAATAACAGCAAAAACCAATCTCTGAATTTCTAAGAAGATCATTAAAGTTGTTACAAGTTTATATGTCTGAATTTATGTAATACAGATTTTAATGTTACTTGAACTTGCTTTCCATTTAAAAATTATTTGTCTTATGAGCAAAATCCACTACTGGTAATTACTTTTCGTTGTAGTTTTTCATGTAGTTTGTAGTATCAAGTTTTTTATTTCCCCAATAAGATAGCAATAAATTATTATTTTGAACAATTCATAACTAGACAATTTAAAATTTTGCCATAGTATTAATCAAGAAGAATCCCATTTGCTGCTGATATCTGGTGAATACATTTTGGTCAGCCAAGGGCATGCTTAGGTAAACTGTCTCACCTAATGCCACAACCTTGTAGTTTATAGCAAAATATGAAAGTGGCAATCTTACAACAAAGGTTCAGCAGGGAAACAGCTCACTCCGGGAAAGGTATTCGATAGTATTAAGAACAAGAATATTTAATTGGTTTCAAGTTTAATATCTCTTTCTTGAGGGTGAGATCTTGCAAGAGAATAATAAACAGGCAAAAAGTAAAGACAAATAAAAATGAATAGAATTTTAGGGATCTTGAATAAGATCCTCCCATCTGCAGAGACTGCCATTTTAGGTAGGTGAAGCATATCCTAATTTTTAAAGGTCAAACTTCTGGTGAACAGATATTGTAAGTTACCATACTAATAAGTAGTGGTTCCTGCTGTGTATTTCCTAAATCCCTCCTGTTGCACTGTATTGTGCATTTTCTCTCCTGTAGTCTTCAGTGAAAGTGAAGTCCCTGGTTAGAGGAGATTAATAATTTTTAATTTTAACAGAAAAAATCTTTAAAGAAATTTTCTTTTAAATAAGAAATTTTCATAGGCTTGATGATAGATATTGTATCTAATCTAAACATTTTCTTCTCCATAATGAATAACCTCACTTCCTTGTGTCGTTCCTCATCTCCTCTCATTTCAAAATCCCTCATTCACTCGAGAACAGGAAGGAGCAATAAACACAGGATTAAAAGTTAAGGCTGTAGTTAGAATTCTGCCACAAATTAACTGTGTGCCTTTGGATAAAATACTCCAACCTTCCTGAGTTTCATCATCAGTGAAATGTGAAGTTTGGACAGATTTATCTTTGACTATTCGTCTAACTCTAAAACCAAAGTTCTGATGCTTCCCTGAAATCTCTCTAGTCCTCCCAGATTAATTAGGGAATCTGGAACTGGACACAGTATGCCAGTGCTAAGTATAGAAGTTAGGTCATCATTGTGACTTGCTTTATTACTATTTCTGAATTCTCTTGTTTGTTTGTTTTGAGGGGGAGGTATTAAGGTTTGTTTATTTATTCATATTTAGAGGAAGTACTGGGGATTGAACCCAGGACCTCATGGATGCTAAGCATGCATTCTACCGCTTGAGCTATACCCTCCCCCACTATTTCTGAATTCTAATCCCACAATACTATTTGTAAATTGTTGGACTTCAGTGGTAAAAGAATCTTTAAGACTTTTTTCCTGCTAATCTTGCTCATCCTTAGTAGCTTTGAATATTTTTAACTTTGTTTTCAAGTATATCAGCTGAAGATTTACCTGATTAATATTCATTTTGTTTGCTACTGATTATTCCTCCAACATACTATTTAATTATTATAATCTGGGCAACTATGAACTGGTCAACCTTTCCACCTGGCAAAACATCATTTACTCACTTAATTATAATTCTCACAAATCACCAAGGAAAATATTTAGTAGTATCGAGGCTGGTGCTGGCCCCAGACACCAGGGTTGACACTGATCCTCTGATCCTCAATTGGCATAATGACCATAAGTTGTGTGATCCATCCTAGAATCTATGTTCCCAACTGACTTATTTTCCATTTCCTTATTTATTTGATTATATTTAGTGTTCATATGTTCTACGATCTACTTTTTATGAGACACAGAAAAGCAGCCCAAGTTGAGAGGATGACACGTAGGAACCTATTTAGATAATATATGACAAAAAGAAACTTAGCATGGCAGGAAAGTGAAAAAAAAAAAAAAAACAACAAAAAAATCATAGCCAACTGAACTGTATCAATTGCTATATTAAATGTAAATGGGATAAGATCTCCAATTAAAAACAATTACTAGAATAGATAAAAGAAACCCAACTATATGCTGCAAATATGAAATGCACTTTAAATATAGAGTCACAAATGATTTAAAAGTCAAAAGATAGGGGGGAAAATACAGCATCCAGGCACTAATCATAAGAAAGCTACTGTGACTATATATATCAGACAAAGTAGGCTTCAAATAAGAAGTATTATCCAAGATAAAGAGGGATATTTTATAATGATAAAAAACTGAATTTGTCAAATTTTGAATGTAATACAACTAATTAACAGCTTTAACAAAACGAAAACAAACACTGACAAAACCAAATGGAAAAATAGATAAATTCACGATTATCACCAAAGACTTTAACAACCAACTCTCAGTAATTGACAGATGTAAATTTAAAAAAAAAAAAAATTAAATAACAATATATAAGATTTGAATGGCATTAACAACAAGTAACCTAATAGAGTTTTATTGAATACTACATCTGATAGATGCAGAATACATTCTCTTTAAGCACACATGGAATATTAAACAAAAAAGACAATATGTTAGTCCATTAAAAACTATCAATACATTTTAAAGGATTGAAATCACAGAATATTTTACCTGACTCCAACAAAATTATATTAGAAATCAATAACAAAGTAATATTAATAAATTCCTCCACATATTTGGATATTAGGCGACATACTTCTAAATGACCCATTGCTCCAAGGAGAAGTGACAAGAAAAACTATAAAATAATTTGACTGGAACAACAAAAAATACAATATATTGAAATTTGTAAGATACAGCTAAAAAGGTATTTAAAAGGAAATTCATAGCTTTAAATGGTTATATTAAAAAAACAAGAAATGTCTAAAATTAATTACCTACCTTTCCACCTTAAAATTCTAGAAAAAGAAAAGCAAGTTAAGCCTCAAGTAAGTGGAAGAAAGGAAATAATAAAGGTAAGAGCAGAAATTAATCTCAAATATTAATAAAATTAACATTTGGAAAAATCAAGTTGGTTATTTCAAAAAATTAATACCATTGAAACCTTTATAAAAACTAATAAAAAACAAAAGCTAGAAAACAGAAAACCAAAATCAAGAATGAAAGGACTATCACCATAGATTCTATAGATAGTAGAAGAATAATAAGAAAATACCATGAACAGCTTTGTGCCAACAACATTAGATAACATTCCTTGAGAAATATTATTTCCAAAATGGATACAAAAAGAAATATATAACCTTAATAAGAGTATCTATGTTAAAGAAATAGAATTTGTAATTTAAAATACTTCCATAAAGAAAAATTTTGGTTCAGACACCTTTGAGGATAAATTCTATCAAACATTTAAAAGGAAAAAAACCCAATCCTACACAAACTTTTTAAAAAATAAATGGGGAGACATAAATCCCAACTTGTTTTATGAGGCCAGAATAATCTTAAAACCTAAATTTGAACAAGATACTATAAGAAAAGAAAATTACAGCCCAATATCCTTCAGGAACACACCCCCACATAAAACCTTAACACAATTCAACAGTATATAAAAATGATAATACATCATGAACAAATAGGGCTTATCCTAAAAATGCAACATTAGTTTACTACTCAAACATCTATCAATTTAAATCACCATATTAACAGAATAAGTGAGAAAAACACACAATCATTTCAATAGGTATTTTAAAAGTATTTCACAAAGTCTAGCAAACTCTCAGCAAACTAGGAGTAAAAGGAAACTTCCTCAATATGATAAAGGAAATTTATGAAAAACTTACAGCTAACATCATACTTAATGCATAAAGACTGAACACATTCCACTAAGGCAAGTATTGAGTTAAGGATGTGATGTTTACTTTCACCAATCCTAGTAAACGCTGTATTGTTTCTAACTCTAACCAATACAATAAGGCATAGAAATTAAGAAAGAAGAATTAAAACTGTTCTTATTTCATAAAACATGACTGTGTATGAAGAAAATCCTAAGGAATTTAACAAAAGCAATAAAAAAAAAAAAAACCTAAATATAGTAAATGGTTCGTGTGATTTTATCAAGGACTCAAGATTTAAGATCAATATACAAAAATAAATTCAATTTATATATCCTGGCAGCTAATAATCAGAAATGAATATTTTAAAAATAAAATGAATAGCACAAAAATGTGACATACTTAGGAATACATTTAACGTAATATGTGCAAGACCTATACATTGAAAACTACCAAATATTGCTACAAAATAAGCCAGATTCATGGATTAGAAGACTCAGTATTGTTAAGATCTCAGTTCTCCTCAAATGTATCTATAGATTCAATGCAATTCCAAACATTATCAGCAACATTTTTTTTTGACAAGTTGAAACTAAAGTTGATATAACCATGAAAAGAACCTAGAATACTAAAACAATCTTTCAAAAGAAGAACAAATTTGAAGAGTTTTCATTATATGATTTCAAGAATTAATATAAAGCTATAAAAATCAAGAAAGCGTGGTATTGAACAAACTGTTAATACAGATTAGTTATCTGATGACTGCTAGTGTATGTTGTTTATTTTATAATATCAACTTATATTTGTACTATTACTCAATTTTTATTGTATACTAAACTAGTTAATAAAAATTTGGTCCTTTCTACTAGGAAAAAAAGAAAGTGTGGTATTGATGTGAGGATAGATAATAGACTAATGAAACAATAGAGAGAGTGCAGAACTAGATCATACGTTTATGGTCCAAAGATTTTTTACAAAGGCATCAATGAAATTTAATAATAAAATAATTTTTTCCACTACAAAAGATGCTAGATGAACTTGATATCCATACACTTTTTTTACACTATTC
The DNA here is from genome assembly GCF_048773025.1 of Camelus bactrianus. Classification (NCBI taxonomy): domain Eukaryota; kingdom Metazoa; phylum Chordata; class Mammalia; order Artiodactyla; family Camelidae; genus Camelus; species Camelus bactrianus. Next base: position 37,003,064 of record NC_133543.1, on the reverse strand, counting down.
ACAAGCATTAACTGGGTAAGGATTACAGACCTAATGCAAAAGCTAAGCTTATAAAGAATCAATTGGAGGATGTCTTTGTGAAGTTGAAGTAGGCACATTTTTTAACAGAATGCAGAAAGTACTGGTTATAAAAGGAAAAAATTGATAAAACTTGCCAAAATTCAAAAGACACCATTAAAATAATGAAAAGCTAAATCATAGACTGGGATAAAATATTCACAATGCATACACCTGATAAAAAACTTGCACAGAGAGCATTTGTTTTATTCCTTCAAATCAATAATAAAAAGACTGATACCCAATAACAATGGGAAAATAGTTTTAGACAGATGCTTCAGAAACGAAGTTATATAAATTGCCAATACACATATGAAAATGCAGGAAATACATAAGGGAAATTCAGATTAAAACCACACGAATTTACAACAAAAAAGAGAGCAGATACTAATGAACTTATCTACAAAATAGAAACAGACTCACATAGTAAACGATCTTATGATTACTGGGGGAAAGTGGGTGGAAAAGGATAAATTTGGGTGTTTGAGATTTGCAAATGTTAACCACTATGTATAAAAATAGATTAAAAAATAAATTTCTTCTGTATAGCACAGGGAACTATATCAATATCCTATAATAACCTTTAATGAAAAAGAATATGAAAATGAATATATGTATACACACACACACACATATGCATGACCAGGACAATATGCTGTACATCAGAAATTGATGAATTGTAACTAACTATACTTCAGTTTAAACACACACACACACACACACACACACACACACACCCATAGGTATTATACATCCATTAGAATGGCTAAAAGTAAAAGTACCAAATGTCTGAAAAAATGTAAGGCGGTGGAATCACTCATGGGATAGTAAAATAGTGCAACTGGATTGGAAAGCTTTGTGGCAGTTTCTCATTAAGCCAAATATTCACTTAACCTTTGACCCAACAATTCCATCCTAATTATTTGCACCCCCCTCCCCACACCACTGAAAACATAAATCCACAAAAAGCCATGTACAGGAATGTTCACTGTTATTTTATTCACTATAGCAAAAATTGGTATTGACCCAATCTATCTATTAACAGAAGCATAGATACATTATGGTATAGTCTCACAATGGAATACTACTTAACAATGAAAAGGAACAAACTACAAATGCAGGCAACCATGTAGATAAATATAAACAACATTATATTGAGCAATCCACAAAGTTCAGGAATAGGCAAAATTAATTTATGGGGATAAAGTCAGAATAATAGTTGTTCCTTCCAGAAGAGACATCGACTAGGAAAAGACATAAGAGAGCTTTTTAAGGCAGTGTTTTATATCTTGCTTGGGATTTTGATAACATGAACATATACACTTGCCAACATTCATTCATCTGTATATTCAAGATCTATACCTTTCACTGTGTGTAATTATACGTCAATAAAATAAAAAAGTCCCCAAACCCCCAAATCTGTATGATACATTTCATATCATGGGCATGTGTGATATAACACAATCTATACACTTATTTTTGTCTGTGTGCGTATGAAGAAACTGGGTCATTTGACCATGTGGCCATCTGCTCTTCTGAATTAGATTTGAATGGATTTTCCTCAATGCGTTATAAATGATACTATAGATAAGACAGAAATTCAACGCCTTATTGGCCAAAGACCTCAACATATTAGGTAGTTGGATTCATGAGCCCAAATATAGAAGTACCTTTGGGGGATCCAGTCCTGGAAAAGTGGGGTATAAGTGCCCAAAGCCCTACATTTAGAAGCGAAGCGCAGTAGGCTGATGGAAGGCAGGCAATGGGACGTCGTTCTTCCCACTGACCTAAAAAACCATCTGAGTCATTGACCATGCATGTTAAAGCTGTTCAAGTTCTCAGACGTCATCTAGGTCAGCTCTCTAATTTTGCAGGTGGAGAACCTGACACCCAGAGAGGTTAAATATTTGCCCATGATCACACAGCACTTGGCAGTAATCAGAATATCCAAATTCCCAACACCATGTGAAATCATTATATCTGGATGCCTCTCACACTTGTAATTACCCATCATTTTCAAAGTAAAAGTGAGTGGCCCTGAAGAGTGCCTACACTCATCGTTCTAAACATTGCCTTTTGAGTCTCCCTCAGGGCTTCCTCTGATAGATACTCTAACCAGACTTAGACCAGAAAGGAGCAAGTAACTAACTGTGCCTAAGCCCACAGCCTCTAGGGCTGGCTCATGACTGAGAGTTTCATCGCAAGGAACCGTGTTTCGGTTTCTTCCAGCCACTTCTCCAGAGAGGTTTTAAGACCAGAGAGAGGAATGCAATGCATCATTGAATTGAACCATAAGGTGAACACAACCATTCATTTGCATTTAGTTTAAACATAGTAATTTTATTGGGCTTTAAAAAGATGTGAGGGACATTTATATTTTCAAGATGTAAGCGAAATTTTGCTCTCCAAACTATAACCTCATTGTTTTTACCCCTGTGTAATTTTAGAAAACCTAGAGACCATGCCTCTTCCCCAGATTTTCTTTGGAGACTGGGTTTGCCATCTAATGCTCTGTTTATATTTTAATGCAAACTGATTTTCCTCCTAGTAGTAAAAGCCTTGTGGGCCTTGTGTGCGTGGGAACGGTGGATATCAGGGGCCTGGAATTACCCACATCATTGACCCTCAGAAGGACTTCCCCTATTATCCTCGGGCCCAGACATTTTGCACTATTACAGAAAGAGGTTTTCATGGTTTGAGTCACTGTTCCCGGAGTCTCTCTAGTCATTCACCTTGGTGTGTTTAAGAGCCCTGTGAGAAATTCTGTCAGCACCAGTAGGTTTGGGAAGCCTCCACAGGTCTTGTAGTCCACGGACTGCTCACCAGATGAGCCCCAGAGAACTGCAAAGTCCAGCTCTTTTGACCCGGCTTTCCAGGCCCTCTGACTGGGCTGTGTAGGCCAGGTAGCACTCAACAAGACTGCTGAAAATACAAACTCAGAACTCAGGGGGTTGTGGGGGCAGTGGAAGGAGTAAAACTGTGAATTCATGCATATATATGGAAAGCATCATTTCTGGAAAGTTTCCAAAATGTATTAATTGGGCAACAGCTAGTCACCTTTTCTTGGAAAATGAATCACAGTTGAATGCCTTCCGTTGTACATGACAATACATAAGCCTCCCTTTAGGATGCTAACATTAGCCTTTCTGTCTAATTCATGTTTTTTTAATAAAAACAAATACATTCATATTTTCTGTGCTTTTTTTCTTCTTTTCTTATCATGCCAAGGTTTATATGTCCTTCAAAATGTGGTTTCAAATGTCTATTTTAATTATATATGAACCACTGTAAGAGCCCTGGTGCCAATGTGCTAAGAGCCTTTAGCAACCCCGGCTAACATGATCTTAGACATGGATATACGGGACTTGATGACACGGGTGCTCCTGAGAGCAGTCACTGGATTGCTTCCACTTCGTTGCCGTGACAATGTCGAAGCACCATGGGGCATTTTCAGAAGCTGCATGGAGGCTATAAGCCAGAACAAAGTGTACTGGCATAAATCCTTAGTAAATATTTATTAAGATCAATGGCTCCATGCAATGTGCTGATGGTAGCTTTTTGCTCTGAGTTAAAATTAAGATGAATTATATTATTGATGTGTTAGGACCTCTTCTTTGCCTTTAAGGCACAGGACAGGGTTTTTTTCTACATAACTTACATATCTTGTTAGTTGCCAGACATTGCATCATAAGGCTTACACATTCTTTTAACCGATCGCCAGTCTGTAGTGGTTTCATGACAATGATGTGACCTACAGGAAATTCTTGGATAAGGGCCAGGATCAGACTGTGGTGAGTCATTTGACCTCTACTTACATGGACAGTTTTAAGGCGCTAACAGTCAGTTCATAATCACTTTCAACAACATTGAGGAATAGCCAGCATTGGTAAAAAGTGGTGCCTTTCAGAGAGGGTTCCTTGAAGGTTGGAGAGGAGGAGGAAGACCTAGAGGACCCTCAAGACTGGAAGATGTTTACAGGAGGCCAGATTCTTGCTGGCCAGGGGAAAAAGAGTAATTTTTATCTTCCCTATATATGTTTTCAAAAATTGGTGGTTGCAAGACCTTATCGGGACCTGCATTATCATAGAGTACTATTTTGAGCATTTGGGGTATATTTTCCAGGATACCCTCTTCCCTCAGAGAGGTGTCCTTCAAAGGGAAGAATAAGATTTGCGGGTTTTAATTTACCCCAAATTTGGGGGGTTTAACTGGAAATAAAGAATGTTTAACTGAAAGGATCTTTTAGGAGAAGAATATAAGACATACTGAACAATTAAATGAAAGCAAATGAAATAATTTTACCCTCATTTCTGCAACAAAAAAGAAGAAAGAATTGATATTGTGATTATTTTTTAGTCTTTAACAGTCTTAAACTCTTTGGTAAGTGCTACGTCTCCAGCTGAGATAATGACTAAGTACTAAACCCGCTCTGCTGAAGTCCAATCAGTTGTCAAAAGAAAACATACCCCCTTCTCCCTACAGACTGGTCTGGGACAGTGGTTCTCAAATTCCAGGTCTGGAGTCACTCGTGATCCATTATAATCCTTGTTCATGGGTCATACACAATTCAAGTTCTAAAATAATCCCACCTAAGGCACTCAGTTTTTAAATAAACGTTATAGACAGAGTACCAGAATCAGACATCTCTTTAAAAGTTTATCACCCGAATCGTTGCAACATGACTTCTAGTTCTGGGCAAAGTCTCCCAGGGAACATCTGTGGACTTTCTTCTTTGTTGGTTGGTTGATTCTATTTACCAAAAGAGTAGCCCTTTGTCCAAACGTAAATTGAGAGCGACTGGTTTGAAGAGTAATATCTACAAACTGAGGTTATTTAACTTTAAAATCTACTGTCTTTGTCTCTGCCTAAGCTAAGGGATTCCTTTCAAGTTGCTCTAGCCAATTATTTCCTGTTTCCTCATTATGAGTTCAGTAATAATAAAATAGTGGTTTCTGAGTGTTTTGTTTAGAAGTTTGATCTAACCTAACAAACACTAACCTCAACTAAGTTTTCACATTTCCTTTTGTAAAGTATTTCGACATAAGGGACGAGAATTTCCACAAAGGATTTTCCCAGAAATCTGAGAGGACACCTCTGACTCCCATCTTTTAAATCTTAGATTAAAACATTGAACGTCCCTTGACCCTGTGCACAGCCATAAGTAACTCAGCTCTGTATATCCGTCAGATCAGCAATGAAGCTCTGGCAGTCTCTGAGAGAGGGCCTGATTTGTGTTCAGCAATAATCTTTGCTTTTGTTTGACTACTCCTAAAACACTGAAAATGGTGAATCTTTAGAATGTACTATATGTTTTTCAAAGACAACAATTTACAAAGAACTCATTCTCTAAAGTTTTTTCTTAGGGAATTTCCTTAAATAGTTTGCATATTACACTGACAAACTGATATAGAGTATATTGGATGTTTAATAGATTAAGTAATCAATGAGTCTTATAATCCTGTGTTAATTCTTTGTATGTTAACCTTTGGTTTGTTTGTTTGTCCTTACCCCCTGGGAAATCCTGAATCATAAAGAAATGTCACAAGGAATCAATGACCAGAAGTTTGGAAGGGGCTTTGGAGAAGGTTATGTGTGCCCTCTGATACACAGAACCCAAATTATGTGATCCGGGTTTCTAAAGAATGCAACAAATTCTTTATTGAATTTGTTGTAAACAGAGACAAGGATGGTCAGTTGGGCAGTGACTTATTATTCCACATCCACACAGCTGTGTCATTTCCTGTCAGCTGAAGGGTGAGGGCTGAGTCTCCACAGCAGCAGTAAATCATATTAGTGGTCAGCATTAATGAGGAAAAACAGGGCCAAATTCCGCAACCCGGGCCAGAGTATCCGCACAAAATAGCCGACATAGCTTAGTACAATGCCCTTGACAGGACAATCCACCATAATGTTAACAGAAAATAAAGGAAAATACTCCTCTCCAAGAGAACAAATTCTATCCAAGTAACAAGTTCAACCCGTTGAATTTTATGAACCCCCTTTCCTCAATTTTTCTTTCTTCCAAAAATTTCCTCCTATTTGGTTGATGCTACATAAGGCCAGCTGAGTAACTATCTTGAAGAAGGGACAGCTGTGAAAGTGGCACCCTTCAGTACAGAGCAGTTACAAGTTTACACCCTACTTTTATTTTTATATTGAACTTTATGTATTTGAAGCTACTTCATATCCATCATCTTATTAAATTCTCAAAGAGAACGCCTATGACTCATACCCACATTTTCCGCCGTAACGTCTGTGAAGGCATCCTGCATGTTTCCCTGTTTCTGTGTTATCTCTCTGCTCCATTGATGATGCCTGTAAGAGATCCGGCCTTTCTCTTCAAGGCATGCTTGCTCCTTCAAACACTTCTGCTGGTGTTTGAGGAGAGGCAGGCAACCATGAATAAACAATCAGGATTATGCCTTACAGTATTCCACTGTGGGCTGAGAGCTCCATAAATCCACTGAATCTGAAAAGGAAGCAGGGTGGGCTGGAGTGTGGGGGTGCCTGTAGTGTGTTTCTAAAGAAGGTTCGAAAGTAGAGGGCACGTGGTTAGCTAAGCAGCCTTACTGTGCGACCTACAGGAGGCAGATATCATCATTGTCTTGTAAGGATGAAACTAAGGAAAAGAATTCAGTCAGTGTTTGCCCAAGGTCAGATGGTGCAGTAGTTTAGCTTGGATTAAACGCCAACATCCTGACTTGTAGTCCAGTGCTCACAGAAAGAACGCAAAGCTATTGTTGTTTATCAGGTCTGCGCCATCCCTAGATGGCTTGTCTTTCTCAATTAGCCTTCTCTTCAGGCCTGGCATCAACCCTTTTGGTGTCAGACGGATTTCGTTTCTATGGGAGGGGCCGCCTCCCCCTAGTAAGTACAGGGTTAACCACAGAGGAAAGAATCCTTAAGCTCAAACCTCTTACAGCAACTGACTGCTGAATACACACGATGTAGTAAGCAATCCCTATTGAAATGTTTGCTGTTTTTTCTCTTCTCTTGAACATAGGGGTTAATTAGAGAAAGGAGAGAATAATAGGAAGACAAACAAGAATAATAACCAAAGAAAGGACATTAGGTAACATATCATTCCCTAGATGGGGCTGCACATCTTCCAAATGAATGTTTTTCTTAGGGGAAGCCCTTTCATTGCAGTCTAAAATTTTAGTCTTTTCTAGCACTTTAGGTATCATGCAGATCTGAAAGTCTCAGTGAAGATGAGCAGTTTCATCAGAGTTTTATAGTTAGTGGAGTGACAGGTGCAGACCTCGAACTGGAGCCATTCATTCACTCATTTATTCAAATAATCCTATCCTCACCCTGCTTCAAGCCCTCCCGTGTCTGACTCCATCTTGCCCTTAGAATGAAATCCACAGTCTGTGACCTTGTCTCCAAGGCCCAGTGATTTAGCTTCTGCTCTCTCCCTTCCCCTCTCCTCTCTATTTCCTTCCTCCGTCAGTGGGCCCGGTCACTCCGGCCTTCCTTCTGTTCCTTTCGCCTTCCAGGTTCTTTCCCTGCATATGACTTCCCCACTGTCTGTTCCCTTGCCTTCCAGTGGACCTTCTCATGGCTGACTTGTTCTCACCATGGAAGACTCCACCCCCTTCAAGAGACATTGCCAGGCCGCTGCGTCTAATCCCCGCCTTTCTATGCTTTATCACATCCTGCTTAGCACCTTCATTATTTGTGTACTTGCTTCCTTATTTATTGTCTATCTCTCATCTGGCATATGTGCTCGGGGAGAGCAGCAAGCAGGTCTGGCTTGTTTGCTGTTCTATCTACAGTTCCTAGAACAGTGCCTAGCATATAGCAGCTGCTTAATAAATAGTTGTTGAGCTAAATGAATGTAAAATATATATACATATATTTTTATATATATAATATATATTATATTTATATAATATATATACATATATTGAATATCTATATTGAATATCGACTACATACTGAGCAGTAAAGACTCAAAGAAGAAAAGGAAAAAAATTCTTACCCTAAAGGGATTAAAAGCCTGGTGACTTCAGTCAGTTGGTTTTCTACTCTAGCCATTGAGTTTCACTCAGCAACTGGCAGATTCCTGGAGATTCAGGTCACCTGATTACCAAAAATAGTCTGTGATTCCAGATTATTCATTAACGTGATTAGGCCTCTCATTTTGTGTGGGACAGACCCTGTTTACAACTGTTGTTCTGATGTAAACATTAGTCCTACCCCCTTTTGCTCTCAAAAGTGTCCCAGCTTATATGATAAATTACATGATTATCTTAGTCATGGTCAGCCAAATACCAATAATTCATAACTATTTCCAGTTAGAGCAGTTTAGCCACATAAACTGCTTCATTTCAGGAATGTGGAAGGTCAAATCATATCTCCAGAAAGGGGTAACTTCCTAAGTTAAAAATCTAAGAAAAAAAGGGTGGATCTGTTCTTTTAGCTCCAATTAGTGAGTCCACTAATGAGGCCAGAATTTCTCAAGATATGCTTGATAGTTCTGAGAAGTGCAAATAAGAGTTACACGTGAAATATAAAATAGGTCGAGGATTCTTTATTGTGCCAGAAACTATCCTGCAAGCTTCATTTGCATTTCCTCATCATTACTATTATGACTTCTCTTTTGACAGATGATGACAGTGAGGCTTACAAAGGTTAAATAACCCATCCAAGGATACACAGATACACTTCTTTGTGATCTCCTGCCCCCAACTACTATGTCCATTGCTTCTCATACAAGTAAATAATTTGATCAAAGTTTCCTGTGTAGATCTGGGACATGCTGGGTTTAACTATGTTAAGTAGGCTACCTTTCTACAGCATTTTTCACATGTTCGTAACATGCCATAGTGCCTGGTACATCTTCAAGAGGTGATATGGGCACAGTGTCTCCATCACTAATTGGGACATGGGACCCTTTCTGTGAGGACCCTTTCTGCAGAGCAAACTTTGGCCAGTGCTGCTTTAGGAAGCTGAGCAGGGCCAGCGATCCCTTTTCCCGTGGGTTAGCCCTCCATGCGTATAAAGACAGTCCTGCTCACTGAGGCCAGAGCAAGGGTCTTCCTTTGTGGGGTTGGGAGCTTGGGGAACTCCGGTTTTCTCCCCTCTGAAAGGAAGAGAGACCATCCTTAGATCCTTGAGGCTTCACGGTCCTAGGGTCTACTTACATCTGTGCTTTTAATCATCTTTCATTGTGCCTTTTCATTCCCTGTATTGAACTTTTTGGTTTTTCACCTTACCGTCTTCTCATTTACAAACATAGAAGTGTCCACAGAGGAACCTAAATGGTTTTGTTTGTTTGTTTGTTTTGGCCAGTATCCTTAATACTATTTAATAGGTGAAACCTCTGTGAATTTTGTCATTTGCAACAATATGAATGGACTTGGAGGGCATTATGCTGAGTAAAATAAGTCAGAGAGAGGAAAACAAATACTGTAAGTTACCACTTTTATGTGAAATCTAAAAAATAAGACAAACAAGTGAATATAACAAAAGAAACAGACTCACAGATACAGAGAACAAACTAGTGGTTAGCACTGGGCAGAGGGGAGTGGGGAAGGGCTTGATAGGGGTAGAGGATTAGGAGGTACAAACTATTATGTATAAAATAAATAAGCTACCAGGATACATTGCACAGCACAGGGGATATGGCCAATATTTTATAGTAACTATAAATGGAGTACAACCTTTAGAAATTGTGAATCACTTTATTGTGCACCTGAAGCTTATATAATATTGTACATAAACTATACCTCAATAAGAAATTTAAAAATCGGTGAAACCTGATCATTTGAAGCACAAGAGATGAAAATGAGAAAAGAAGGACTTTTTATAGGGAAACAAGAACAAACTTATGGCCATTTTTAGTCCTGAGACTTCTGGGTGGGTGGGCAGGGGGAATGGATGTGGACGTTGAGGTGGAGAGGGAGCCGAGGGTTGTATCTGCATTTTTCAGCTAAGCATATTTGTGTTTTCTGGGTCTAGTCTAGGATGTTTTGATTCCAGGGAGGAGGAGGCTACAGATGAAGGAATTAAAGGGCAGGACGGAATCCCTCCCACCCAGTCTTCTCACTGAAACAATAGCTGAGCTCGTGTTTGAGTCCCTAGTGCAGCAGGGTTGAGTTTCCAATGGCTTTTGTCACTCGGTTATGAGCATCTTCTGCTTTTCTTTCTTCTCCTCTTCCACCTCCCTTCCCCTCTCCTCAAAACATTTCTCCCTCCACCTGAGTCACTGAAACTGACAGGTTTCAGAAGCCAGTCTATGGTTGTGACCCAGGCAAGCCAGTTCCGAGAATCTGAAATAACCTGGCTTAGCTATTGTTCCATGGCCTATATACCTGATAGGAAACACTTGCTAAGAAAATACAGCCATTTAACCCTTCCTCACCCAAGATTTGCTTCCTGTGTTTTATAACGATGTTTTTAACTTGAGCGGGAAATGTTTTTGTTTTCATAAATGTTCATGAGGCCTCCGTAGATCAGCCCCTATGAAAAACATTTTAAAGAAATTCTAATAAAAATCAATAGGCACAGACATTTAGTTTCCCGCTTCCTCCTGGACTTGTACTGTCCCATCGTTCAGCCAAGCGTCATTGGAGTCTTCACGTTGTCCCAGTCTTGGGTCTTGAAATAGATGCCGCACGGTCACCCTAGAGGGCGCACTGTTTACATTTTCTGCAAGTACCAGGACGGCGCTCTCTCCCAGGCTCCATAAAAGGGGAGGAGGCGGATCAGTTTCCTTCTCTCATTGAGAAAGAGGATTGGAAGGCCGAGCGTATAAAGCCGCGAAGAGAGCGTGAAACAAAGCAGTCGGTTCGGAATTGGACTTGGGAGCGCCGTGTGGAGTCAGGCATAAAACTTGTTGGAGGGGAGTAACGCGCCTGCTCCTCTAGCTCTCCTCGTCTGCGCGGCGCTTCAGGGGTTCCCGTCAGCTTTGCGATTTATTTTTTATATCTGCTTTTTGTAGAGAGAGAAATATATATTTTTTTCCTCTTAAGAGAAAATTCCTTTTCCAAGAGAAAATAAGGCAAGATCAATGAAGGAGAGAAGAGCCAGCCAGAAATTATCCAGTAAATCTATCATGGATCCTAATCAGAACGTGAAATGCAAGATAGTAGTGGTGGGAGACAGTCAGTGTGGGAAAACCGCGCTGCTGCACGTCTTCGCCAAAGACTGCTTCCCCGAGGTGAGTGTGGCCGGCCCGGGCTGCGCGGAAAGGGGCGGCCCGCGGGAACCCCCGTCTCGAAGTGGGTTTCCCCTGGCTTTCCCCCTTCACCCCTTTTTCTTTTTCTCAGCCGTCCTTCTTACCCCTTACTACTTTCCCCCTGGTTACACTGCCTGGAAAGGGAAAGTGTGCTGGGAGCGTTCAGGGGTTGGGAAGCGCAGCACATTCTGCTGTTAGCTTCTGAAACTTGTTCGATCATGTGTGCAAGAACCTGGGGTTGGGGGATTTGGATCCTTCCGTCTTGGAGGGTCCGGGTGGGGCAAGGAGGGAGTCGGGTTTCGGAAAGGGTTCGGGTGTTTAGTGTGATATCTGGTGGGTGCGGAATTTTGGTTTTCGTTTTTTAATTGGGGAGTGAGGAGCCGATTTTCAGAGGGTGTTCTGCGGGTGTCGTGCATTTTAAGATAACCTCTTTGCCCTCTTTCCTTCTTCTGTCCATCTTGTGCAGAATTATGTTCCTACGGTGTTTGAGAATTACACGGCCAGTTTTGAAATCGACACACAAAGAATAGAGTTGAGCCTGTGGGACACTTCGGGTAAGGGAGTCATCGGACCGCGTGGCGCTGGGGGCGGGTTTCCAGCCGCACAGGGGTGGGCGGCAGGCCTGGGGACCGCGCGCCTGGCACAATCTCAGCACCGGCCAGTGCGCCACCAGCCCTCTGCGGCCCTGGGTTAACTTTGCCTCTTACAAGCGAGTCTTGCTGTCCCTGCTGGTTGAAAATTTTATCCGTCTGGGTGGGGGTGGGGGACGACATTGGGTCAGGGGATGGCTGTGGGAAGAGAAGGGCTGTGTGCCCGAAGGGTGACCCCGTGGGGGAAAATTCTTGTAGCTGGGTGGCCGGGGAGCGGTTGGCCCGCAGTGCTGTGCCCGAGTCGCCTCGGGGCGGCCAAGGTGGCCAAATGTTGGGGTAATGCGTGCGCCGCCTTGGAACCAGCTGGCTCTCCGCGAGCGCCTCTCCAGGATCTAACCTGCAGTTTGTCGGGTAGGCGGGGACCGCGGCGGAGGTGGTGGGAGGTGGGAGAAAATCCCCGAAGCGACGCAGTTACGTGTGGATGTGGATTCCGCGCTTAAGGGGAGAGTAACGTGAGCGCCGGCAGCCCCGGCAGCCCCGGTACTTGTGACGCCTACAGCCAGGAATGCGCTGGCGGCGCGGGCAGCACCGGGTGGCTGGTAGCGGGGTCTCCTCCGTGCTGCTGGCCGCCCCTGCCGTGACGGTGCCGACCTGCCGAGCCGACCTCCCCCACCCCAGCGACCACTCGGTGTCCCCCGGCCCACGCCATTCTTTCCACCCCTTGCATCACCCTCCCCCAGTCCACAAGCACTGTTCGCCTTTGACCTTCCCGTCCAGTTGAATTATTGGCACGGTGAATTATTTTCAAGGGTCTGGGGTTCAAGGCCGGGTTATCGCCTTCCCACACGCCCACCCACCTGCCTGGCGCACGGGTACCACGCGGAGGTGGAGGCTTCCCCGCGTGGCTGTTAGGGTTCGGGCTGGGTCAGTCGCAGTGAGGGCGGGAGCACCACCTGGATCTCGGGCTGGGACCCAAGAACCTACTGCCCTTGCCTGTGGTGTCCGGCGGCGAAGGAGTGCCGTTTCCAGAAAGGGTGTAGCCTCTGGAGGAGGAGGAGCCTGCGGGGATCCTGGGTGAAGGCACCTGAGCTAAAGTGTGGGGGTTTAGGAGGGAGCTGGGCTGCTGCGGGTGAACCAAGGCAAATCCTGGATGAAACTAGCGAGAAGTGCTCAAGTGCAGGCTCTGCTGTCAGGCGGAGAGGCCCCCGAGGTGAACCTGTGTTCAGCTGGGAGTGGCCTGGTGGAGGTGCTTCGGGGGCTGTTCGAGCTGTCCACAGCCCTTGGCTTTTACCTCCAGATCCCCCGGGGGACGCAGGGGATTAGCGAGCACAAGGAAGAGACTAAACTGACAGGGTCGCCAGAGGCAGTCCCTGCACAAAGGCAGTGAGAAGTCTCGCACGAGCGCCTCTCATGGTTGGTGCCAGATGCTAGGAGAGCTGCAGTAAGATGTGCGAGATTTTGTTTCTCCCTAGAGAGTCAGGCGCTCTTCCTGGAGCCTCGCCAAGGGTAGCAGAACCAGGACCTCACCGTGTTTTGTTCTCAGGATTGCACACAGTCTCAACTCTAGGGCAGGTGGTGATAGGCCGAATTCTAGTGTTTTCTTCTTTCAGTAGTTTCCATCATCAGAACTGTTTCACAGGCTAGTACTTAATGGGCTCTATTTCGCAGATGTATCATGGTATTTGTTATGCCTACTGGGCAGGACAGCTGGTATGGTACCAATAATTAACACTGGTACTCACCCTCCTCCCCCAGCCTCTTTGGACCTAATGCTTGATAAGAATTATTTAGACATGGCCTCTGTGAGTCTGATCCTGTCGTTGATACAAAGCTTTAGATCTTAGCCACAGGTTACCACGGATTTCAGTGTGCAGATCCCCTACCTCCTGAGTCTCATTCCATCATGGAAAAAGAGACTACAGAGCTACATAACGTGCAGAATCTCTCCCAACTGTAGACATCTTGGCTTTAGATCACCAGACAGGCATGTCTTTTTGTTTCCCAGAGTGCTGGTTGGCTTAGCTCTTAGTCCTGGTGGATCTGGCATCCCCTGCTGCAGTTTTCACCACGTACAAAGCACGCCAGGTTCTGAATAAAGCCACTGCTTCCTGGTAGATTTAGGAAGGAGACTCATTTGGGTAGGAAGGGGCAGAGGTGGGCTTATAGGAATGTTGGATTATATACATCCTCTGTCTCTAATTTAAAGAGTCACAAGACCACCAACGGAGATTTTAGATTAGGTTCCCAAAGGGCTAAATTGACCCTTTTTTTTTTTTTTCCCCAGGAGAGAAAGGCACATGTTTTTCAAAGGCTAGAAACAAAATGTGGGCAGTTGGAGGCTATGCTTCACATGTTCAGATAAATATCACTTAAGATATTTTCAAGTATTTAATCCAAACTCTACAGTTTGTAGTCTGCACACATAGCATCATGCCTTGCACACAGTAGTCACCCAATAAAATCTGTTGAATGAACAAATGAATAATCGTATGTGTAGTTTCCAAGGAGATAAGATTCCCTGACGTTTATTACCACTGAATTACCTGTGCACAAAGAATGGCAACTTTATAAACATTGTGTTTCATCAAATTAAAGATAATCTCTTGAAATGAAGTCTGTAGTGAAATAATCGCTTGTATTGTTATGTAATGAAACGAAACCTATGCATATTTAACTAAAACATAAAAATTTGAAAAACATGTGATTAAGAAAATAATCACACTGCAAATTTATCCAGTAATGAAATCTTACTTCACATTTAGATTTAGACTTGTACATAATGGGGAAAAGGCACAAGGGAATTATTTAGAATCCCATTATGTTGTTTGTGAAGTGAAATGTTAATTAAACACAGTCATAAAACCTTGCTTGGATTCTAAGAATAGATTGTTCCCACCAAAAGTGGTTTGTCATTCATGAGTGAACTACATCTAGCAAGGTCCACTGCGTCAGCAACTAGTCATTTTAAGTATCTTGAACATTTCTGCATTTCATCTCAAGCTTTTCATGGCAAATTTCTGAAGAGAATTATTTTTTGACAAATGTTTGACATTTTCTCTGCCGACTAAGACATTTGTTTAGTTCAGGTTGTGGAAATAATTGCATATGCCTGATGCCTCTTGATACATTTTTTTCCCCAACTGCTATCAGTTTAACTCTGGAGAAAAGATCCAAGCCAAGTGTCTGAAGTCCTAAATGTCAGATTTTTTTTTTCCCTTCTAGAACTTTGTGAAAGAGGAAAGGTGAGCCATGGAACTTGTCTTACACAGGGGGAGAGATGGCATCAGCTCTGCCCTTGGATGGCGTTCATGTCCTGTGTAGCCTCCTAGCAGACGTTTAGGAGACGGAAGCTGTTCTGCTCTTACCCATTTCTGCACTTGGACAGCTTCTCATAAGGGATCTCCTTTTCCCCCCAGGAGTCATACAGTTATGCATGGGGAGAACTCTGCCAGTTTGGATGTAGCAAAGAACATCAAGTAGAAGTAGGCTATGTGGGCCTCTGCACCGAAAGAAAAGAAGTATGGTCCTGCCCCTAAGAGTCACATAGTCAGGTAGGGCAGAGAGTGAGAAGGAGGAAACTCTCCCCACAGAAGTGTAGCTCATATTCAACCTATGATGAGCCAGTTTTGTCAGATTCTTGAACCCACGTGCCCTCTTCACCTGGTTGCCGTGGAGTTCCCTTGTCAGGCCCCCCAAGCGCAGATAGATGCTCTAGATCCCCCTCAGGTAGGAAACACCACCTGCCACCCCCAAGGCACTCACCAATTAAAGCAAACACAAATGGCACTTTGCCGGTTGATTTCTTATGGAAAATTATTCCAGTCCCCCTAAAAGGGAACAAAAACTTCTTAGAAATAATAGCACTGTGAATCCTCAAAAGGGAGGGATTTTTAAAGGTACTTCATGATTTCTTGATTTTTGATGAGAAATATTCCCTTTTCATTGATGAGATGAGCCATTTGATTGCAGAAATGCTCCTAATGATTTCACGTTCACTCAGTGAGTTTCTACAAAACAATGGGTAACAGTTTAAACATTTTGAAGTGGAAAATGAGACCAAAGGAGACTTGTGCTTCAGAATATGCCACGTTTGCCAGGCATCCAGACAATCTGTAGCATGAAGCCGGTACCTCCTAATAATAGAAACATCGTCATTGAGGGATCACCGTATCTTTTCCTAAGTGATTTGATTGCATTGTAATTTGAGCACATATGATTTAGGGAGTAATAATTATTCATTTCAGCTCTTAACCAGGGCAGGTTAATGCACATTTTATTTAAGGCATATTATTAGTTTTAAAATACTTAATTCAGCTGCTAATATTCCCCCACAATAACTCTGCTATTGGCTTCTAAACACTCTTTGGAATCCTGTCTTCACACTAGGTTCTTTTAAGTTATGAGCGCTAAAGTTAGCACTTCCTATACTAGTTTTTAGCATTATTAACAGAGAATGTAGTCGGTTTTTTGTTTTTTTTTTTTTAATTTTATACTTCAAGGGAAAGGGAAGAGAGAAGAATCTTCATTACTCACAGCCTGACTTTGAGGACAGTCTCCTCTACAACCGTAAATCTGTCCATATCGTTATATTTGTAGGTTATATATCAGGTGTGAAGAATAGTCTCAGTGACAAGCACTCTTGAAATATTAACAGGGATGGAAATGTTTCAGCAGTGTTGGAGATTAGTGTATAATTAATCCAGAAAAGCAGCATCAAAAGAGACCACTGATCCCTTTTTAGTGATTTAAGATGTAAATTAATACATCAAGGCAAGACACAGAAATGATTGAGACCTTTTTTAGGGCATTCTGTGTGCATGAGCTCTGCTAAATGCTGTGGGAGCAGAGACGGGGTGGTTCAAAGTCTGGCTAGGACAGCTCCTGCCCTCGAGGTACTCACAGTCTAGTGCTTGTTTATAGGAGGGTGAGCCTGGAAGTTCTAAAGCTGGACTCACTTAGCAGCAAGAAGATCCAAAGAATTGTTGAAGGGTGCAGGGCCAGCCCAAGCCGCCTGACTTGAAACTCACTGAAGCCCACCACAACTTCTTCCTCATCTCTAGAAGCTGACACAGTTCTTAAGAACTCTTTACTATTCCCCTCTCGCCGCACTCGAAAACATCTTACGTTGAAGGGCTATCAGGGAAAATGAGATTTTGAAAGTTGAAGAATTCTGACTTTAACCTGGTTAGAGAAAGGGAGAGGGCAAGAATTTACAAAGAAACCAGAGAAATGTGGATGCTTGTGATGGGGGTCCATCAAGGGCCAAATTGCACAAAACCAGTTAGATCACAAGGCAGTAATAAGCCCTAGGGCTTAGAGTTTCGAAGTCAGTTTCAACTGAGTTTTCACTCTGAAACTCTGAGAGAGGTGGGTTAAGGCAAAACAACTCTGAGTTTGGATGGTGATTTGCAATAAGAAATACATAAACTTAGATTTGGAGAATCATCCACTCTATGATGATTTTCATTTAAACCTATAGATCAAAAGGGGAAAAAAAGGATATAAATTATCTTCCTTTCTATATCTGTGTCTAGATCTCTCTTACTCTCTCTCTTTTTAATTCAAACCCCATTTGGTCCTGCGTTTTTTTCCAATCTGCTTTTCTGCTAAGTTGAACATTTCAGTGAGGCATCCAGATTGGTCATTCTGATGCCACCTGAGCTAACCAGATGTTTCCTCATTCATCCAGTTCTTTTGCATGTAGATATGACACCAAGGACCAATAGTGTCTCCAGTTCGCTCCTGGTGCCTGGTGGGCTGTGCCAAATGAATTAGTTGTGTCTCTGCCATTTTCTGATGTTCTTGAAATGTCCTCTCAGTTACTATATATTGGCAACTTTGATCAGAGGACCTCCTTGACAAAACAGAAGTTCACTGACACAGATAAGAGCTAACACAGAAGTCTGACCAGGTGTTGTGCACACTGGTTTTGAAAAATGAGCCTGATGACATAGTGTGTGGCAAGGCAGAGCCACTCACGGGACTCTGCTCCTAGGAATCTGACTCTTAAGTATCATATAAAACACAAACTCTTCAGTCTTATTATTAAATACTAGTGTAATTTTTAGCATTTATACATATCTCCTCTTAGCCCTAAAGTTCTGGGACTTACTAATTCCACTTTAAGTAACTTATTTTGATTCTTCTATTTTTTAGTCAGTAAGATTGGGAGTTTAACCCTGAAGTTTTATTTAAAGCTCAAAAATAGCGATCTTCTTTCTACCTCTTTGACTTTCTAGACTGCTGTGTATCTGCATTGCTCCCAGAAATTGAAAATATTGATTCTGTTCTTACAGCAACACAGAAGAGCCCCCAAATTTTCATAAAATCTGTTAATAATTTCTGTTTATCTGAACCTATAGAGGAAACAAATATAATATCCTTCCTGGGAATACTTGTTGCGCATTTGAGGGCCTGGTACTTGCGCTGACGATGTGGGAAAAGAGTTCAGTAGAGTCTTACACTGAGCTAGAGGCAAAAGTTCTGCCTGGACTTGATTCACATTCTTGAGATGATCGCTGATTTGGTACTTTCGCTCCGAGTAGACATGGCATGAGGAAATGGAATCTCGTAATAATGGGGCAGGTCATACGCTCTCACATGTAAGCCGCTGTTTGGTCCAGATGGTCTCTGGGTGGTCACTAAAAGTTCCAAAAGTTAATGTATTTTCTCTGCCAAAAATAAGCAGTATTCCTGATTTTTGTGTCCTAGGTGGAAATTTCTTATGGGGGGAAGGGAACTTTTTCAATGTAAAGTTCAAGTAAGAGGAGTTACACTTACGAAATATTCAGCTAGAAGAGCTTCCAGTTCTCAGGCTCTGTAAAGCCTGAGAGTGTTTGAACTGGTTTTCCAGAAGCTTCCATAAAGCCTCCCTTTTGGGCATGAATCTTCTGACATGTACGTTTAATTATGGACATATATGGTGTGTTCTATCTTTGTGAAAAGATGACTTATGCAGGCAGGTATGTGTCTGCAGAAGTGGTTTCTGGGTGAGGCACTTTGTGACTCTTCTTGGGCTGGAAAGACTGCTCTCACCCAGAATTAATGATCTTGAAGAGATGGGTACACCTGCAGTTTCGGAAGCCTTTTAGAACTTTGCTGATGTTTGCCAAACTTGAGGAACTCAGAGAACCTCAAACATGCGCTATTCCAGTCTACACCCAAGCAAAGCTTGGTTATTGTGGGGTTTGGGGCATACATTTTGCTTGTGTGGTATAGTTGTTTCTTTACAGCATGGAATTTCTTGAAATTTTCCCTTTGATAGTCTGATCGTTGATGAGAAAAGGGCCTTGGAATGGTGCAGGGTGCTTACAGTTTCATACAGTATAAGGAAGTGCTGCATCTGAGAATTTCCATGTACATGAAGCCTGTTCCACGTGGTGAGAAAGAGGTGAACTTGACAAGCAAAGCTCAGTACTTAGACTAACTGAATTTACCTCTAGAACATTCTTGGGGACTAGAGTATATACTGTATGGATGTCAGTACCTTCTGTGTACCACAGGTTAAGTTCAGTACTTTCCTACATAATAAAAAATTATCCAGTGTTTTTTCTTGCCTTTGCCTTCTGTTTAGTTCTGCAGTTAGTTACCCTGGAAGCATCTCACATGCATCTTTAAAAAAAAAAAATCTGCAGAAGTTGACTTTTCACTGTTTGGCTTAACAGAATGCTTTAAGGCTTTTCCGGAGGGGTGGAGGGGTTGGGGCATGTGTTGTTCCTGCTCCTTGGTTTGCTGTCTGCCTCTTCCTTTGGTGTCACTCCTGCCTGCCCCCATATTGCTTCTCACTTCACTTCACGGGGCATTCCTGGAATTCCTTCATTTTTTCCTGGCTGGGAGTTATCCCATGCATGCCTGCAATTACACCATGCACTCTGCAGCTTTGCTTTTTCTGTCTTGCTTTGTGCAGTAGCTTGGGCTTTACAGGAAAGAATTCCAAGTGCTTAAACACAGAGTAAACACTTGCAAGTTACACGGGATTTTCTTTTTCCCTGAAGGTCTTGCTTAGCGGATGAATTGTCACATCCTTCCTGATAGGACAGTCCTGTTAGAATTCTGTATCAGTTTTGTTTTTTTTTTTAACTATGAAAAAATACGGACCATGAATTTTTCTATTCAAAAAAAGTTTTAACCTTGCACTATCAAAAAATAAAACGAATACGTGGTCTTGTTATTTTTAACGAGAAATTACTCTTGTGGTTAGTGGTTAGACAAATTATGCTTATAACTAATAAATGTGGAGATCAGTTTTATTATACCTTTGGACACTCTTGTTGATCTACAGGCCCTGTTCATTAGCAAAAGTAATAGGACAGATCAAAGCTTCATTCCTAATTAGATCTTGTTAAAGTGCTTAAAAATTACCTCGTTACCTCAACAAGCAAGGTGGTTTATTCCTCATGAACCTTTAAGTATATATATATATATTTTTTACATATGTATTTTCATTCAAAATATTAAACCAAATAAAAGCAAAAGTAGAAGAAACAAATCTTCATAAGAATTTGGTTTTAAGCTGCAAACTCCGTTTCATTTTAAAGTCAGGCCAGTGTCTGCATTTTGCAGCTATTTGGGTATAACCTGTAAGCACAGAAGGCAGCTCGCTTGATCCAGTAAGCAGGAGTCTCCAGCAGTGACAGAGTGTGGAAGACAAAGCCACATCCCCTTTGTGGCCATAAAATGGGTGGGGGAGGGAAACCCAGGACACAAAGGGAGGGAGGGGTATTCTCAGCAGCCACGTGGTGCCTTAAACGTTAAAACCATTCCTCTGGATTTTCCTGGTAGTTCCAGTTTTAATTACTGTATTTTTAGCACCTTTGTAATTCACCAACTGTCTTCCCTTAATTTTATATTTGGAAAAGATGATTTTCACTGTTGTGTAGAGTATTTGAGAGAGATGAGCGGTGAGTGCTTATCGTCATGGAGTCACAGGTTCTGTCCTGAAGGACCAGGGCTCTTGGAGGTGCCTGTCCTCCAAAGTTCAGATATCTGATGGAGACCGGGAAGGATCCACAGCTAGGCAGTTTTCTTCCCTATGGGAGTGATGTCCAAGAAAGGAAATCGCTGAAGCCTAGTTAGGCTCCTGACGATCTGAATTGTTGCAATGCTCTCACTTTATGGATTTGGGGTCAGGTCGTCTGCTGCTCACTTGGAAGAGCAGGGGAAATCCTCGTGTGGTGTCTGGTATTTGGATTTCCACTCTATGATCTGGAGCTTTTCTGACTCCACACCTGGAAAGATTCCCCAGTGTTTATGACAGGCTGTGTCCAAGTTAGACTTTGGACACGGAGACAGAAACTGCAATTGGGCAAGTCTGAACTTCACAGAACAGATAGGAAATGCCTGTGTATCCGTGTGCAGTGATAAGCTGCCTCATTTCTGATACCTCTCAACGATGTCAAAATTAATGAACAATTTGGAAATTTTTTCTTAACCTCAGATTTTTTTTTTTTTTTGGAGTGGCTTGAAAAGGCAGCAGCCTCAGCATGTCATTTTCAGAGACAACCTTATTCTGAGAGGCCTTACTGTTTAAAATGACTTGATTTTTTTTTTTTAAACTTTAAACGCTTTAAGCTTTTGGAAAAAATCTTTCTACTGGCAGTCTCTGCTCTGTCAGGGTCCTGAGTGCACACGAGGGCAGGGGCCGCGTAGCCCAGATTCTGGCTTAGTTTGTTACTTACTCACGCTTAGCTTCCTGATGCCTAGAATGTTTCCTTCTTCCTTGCCCGGTAGACACGCTTGGCTTGAAGTTGTCACTCTCCACCCCTAAAGCAGCTGGTGAAAAGGCCACACGATTCCTGGGGTTGCTTCGTGAATGCCAGGGACCCACATGTGCTGGGACTGGAGGGTAATGCTCCCTAACTACATACAGTAACTTCTACATATCAAGAGCAGCCTCCTGAAAATTTTTGTTTTGATAAAAATGTAGATCATTTGAAAAGCATCTCTCTTTCCCTGACTTTGACTTTTGAGGTTTTGATTTATGAGGGGACAACGTGTCTTTTTTTTTTTTTTTTTTTTTTTGCTAGAAGTGGAAAGTGATGTCAAAATGAAATTGGGTTTCAAAAAGACTGGTGGTTTAGATTTTCTTTCTCTACTATGGAGTCAAATATACATATATCTCTTCCTAGTAAAATGACTTTCATGTTGTGCTTGTGACGTGTCAGCCTACTGAAAATGTGTTTTCAAAAAATACATGGCATTGGCACGCTGCATTTAATCTTATAGTCCCATCATTTTATATAATTGGCCTCATACAGTCGCCCATCCTTTGGGATTATTACAAGAATAGAAGAAATTTCCTGAGCGACTGTAGGGGGTTCTGTGGTTAAATTAATTGGCTGGTAACGTGAACCTTTAGGGAACCCTGGACTTAACATGGGCTAAGATCCTTGGATCCTGCCTTGATGTCGCTCCCGGAGATGGAACCGTGTAGAAAAGTGACACGATCCAATATCCTCGATTGTAACAGGAAGAGAGTCTGTATAGGGTTTGGGATAAGTTTAAGTAAGCAAGCTCAAAGGTCAGGGGCTTCTTTGTCCAGACTTGTAACCTGGAGATGGGGCGGTGCTGGGACGGCTTACGATGGCTCTCTTGGCATAGCTGTACCGACCGTTTCCCTGCCTCCCCCGTCCCCCATCCTACTACAGAGCCATCTTGAATGTGCGCTGTTTCCCAAGAAGTAGGTTCAGTTAACGGTGCCTGCTGCCACTCGGCTTTTAGTAGCAATAGCACAGCCGTGAGCCTGGTTAGGGTTTCTCAGTCCCTTCCTCAGTGCCGGGCACTGCCCAGGTTTGTTGGAGCCCAAGTAGGTACTGTTGTCATCTTCATTTCATGAGTGAAGGATCAGAGGCGCAGAGGCCTGGAGCTGCCTGCCCGACGCCCCCTGTAGTGGTGGAGGTGGATTTGAACTCCAGGCCGTTTGGTTCCTGATGCTTCTGCCCTTCACCCAGGTACCTTCGGGACCTGCTCTTCCCACTGTGCAGGTCTCAGCTTCAGATCCTAGCGCCTCCCCCTGAACTGAAGTCAGATACACGTGAGGCTTCGTTGCCTTTTCATAGACATGAATAGAGTGCTACCACTCAGCTTTCGTTTGCTTTCTTTTATAAGAATTAGAGGAGCCAGGAGCCACGTGACAGTCAGGGAATTTAACTCAAACAGGCAGAGTTCGTACGTGACAGACAAAGGGGATTTTCATCTGAAAACTTGTGCGTCTTTGTTTCTTCTCAGGTTCTCCTTACTATGACAACGTCCGGCCCCTCTCCTACCCAGACTCGGATGCCGTGCTGATTTGCTTTGACATCAGTAGACCAGAGACTCTGGACAGTGTCCTAAAAAAGGCAAGTGCTGGGGAGTGAGGGCCCGGTTCAGTACTGATCCAGACACGGAGTGGAGGACACCTGCGCTTGGCCGGGAGCGCAGACACGCTGGTTATTACCCTGCTGTTTTAAAACACTGAAAAGGGCACTCTCACACCATAATGGGGTTTCCACTCGTAGGGGTCACAAGTTTTGATGATAAACCTGCTTAACGTTTTATTTCCTCTTAAGAAACAAAATACCCTTTCAGAGCCTTTGTGTTTATCCTTTGGGTGGAAACGGTGAAACTAAAAAATAATGATTTTTGATGACGTTAAGTGTGTCTTCCTTTTTTCCTTGCCTTATAGATTGTGCTTTACTTAACAGGGTTACATTTGACCTCAATTCAGGAATTGAAATAAATGCAATAGCTGTTTTAGTAAGAAGCTGTGTTTCAGTGATGTTGTTTGTTAGAAACAGAATGACTGGAGGAGGAATAGGAGTGTGTTTCTAGACAGTAGACCAGGTGAATTGTGATCAGGTGCATGTGAGATACTAATAAACACAGTAGTTGTACACATGTCAGGGATGATAGCACATGGCTGGTGTCTGGAGACAGGTAACTGAGGTGTTCTGGAGGTGGGGAAGGGACCTGAGGAAGCGCTGGATGGAACCCAGGGGAGGTCAGGTGAGAGGGCCCTGGCGCAGGTGGGTCACAGGCCCTGGAGAGGCCAGTGGAGGGAGGCACATCCCTTGGCTTCCGCCAGCCTAGGACTAAGCCCCCACTAGTCAGAGATGGCGTATGCCAGTCCAAGGACCAGCGTGTATTGGCCACTAGCTGTCCCCTCAGTCCTCGCCCGAGTGCCATGGGGCTTCCAAATCAGACCTTCTGTAGAGCGCCCCGTGTTCTCCATAGGCTGAGGCTTAGACAGAGGATGTGCTTGAGGGTAAGGCAGTGTCCTTGTATTTTGTGTGTTTTTATTAGTTTATTTTCCCAAGCATATTTGACTGCCGGTCTTGTGTGTCATTACAAAATTAGGATAGAAAGTGAATCATCCCCCGGTCTCTTTAGTAAACACGACAAACACAGTTAGTTCAATGAAATATGAATTTCTTAGAAGATTAAAGGCTCTTTTTAGCTTTTTAGCTCCTTTCAATTTTGAGTAATGATTGTATCTCACACAAATAATGTGACTGTTTGTCAGATTCTGGCAAGAATACACCTTTTCTGCCTTCAGTGCTTGTGAACAATTGCTAGACATGCAGTGGGGAGGCCAGAGTCATCACACAGCTGAAGAACCACATAGCAACTTGTCTCGTGTTTGTCTTTGGATAAAAGAGATTGCTTATTTACAGGAGTTCTTCCTTGATGTCGTATAGGATTATGCATAATTTATGGTGAAGAGCTTTGCTCCTGTTTTATTTTGCTTTTGTCTTCTAAGACCAAATGACTAGTGACTTTGGCCTTAGAGACATTAATGAGTGTGTTTTACATGCATATGAAGTTTAAGTCTCTTGATGACCCCTGCTGTGCTTAGTCTTGATTAATTGACTCCTTTAAGTCCTTGAATATCAAAGAGGTGAGAGTGACTTCGAGCTGGAGAGATCTTACTTACTCTCTTTTTTGATTCACCTTCCAGTTCTTTCTCCAGTACCATCCAGCACATGGTAGATGCCTCTAAATAAGGCTGGGAGAAAGGAAGGAAAGACAGAAGGAGGGAAGGGAAAGAGGGAGGGAGGGAGGAGTTGGTAGATAAAAGAGGCTCTTGTGGAAAGTATGTATTACTCCCTTCAGTCCCCTGGGGTACTTTGGACTAGAGTTCATCGCCCACAGTGTACTTCTAGGTCTGGAGATGTCTCCTAGAGGTCTTTTAAATTACTCCTGCGGGATATCCCTTTTATCTAGCATTATACACATGACGTCATCACTCCTCTTGTGAATTCCTTTTTGGAAGACACAGCCATCTTCATCATCTATTTGGGAGAGCACTTCATACATACGTGTGAATGTGGGCGGTATTTGTGAATGAGCACAGATTCCCAACCTCAGTCCCTCTGCTCTCTCCTCCGCAAGAGCCTGAGCTGTCCTGTGGACACTTTGAACTCCTGACTCCTGTCCTGATGGTCATCTCAGGCTTGAGGAAGTGAAATCACAAAAAATCATCCATTTGCTTTTGTAGGGGAAGTTCCCTGCCAGGCATTTCCGGAAGTTCTGAGAATTTTGTTGGGTCATGGAACAGCTAGGCAAAGTAGACTAAATTGGGAACTTGTGTAACTTAAAACTAACTCAAGGGCATATGAACCACAGGACCAGATGCCTCCTTGATAACCCGAAATGGACCTTTGTTGATTCATCCACTCCAATGGAAGCTCCTTAAAGTCAGGCCATTCTGTCTGACTAGCTCTATCTCTAGAGTCTGCTCAGTCTTTTTTGATGGGATCAGCGAAGGCATACCTGTGCTTGTGTTGACCCTGCCTTATTCCCAGCCTTCCATGCTGGGAAGTACCAGCTCAACATATCTGAGGGTGTAGTCACTTGTTTGAATATGTCATTATTCTTAAGGCACTTTTGTCTTTCAGAGATACCCCAGTAATTAAGAAATCGCCTTAGCTACCTTCTGACAACACCCAACAAGTCTCTAAAAGTAGGGTTACGGAGATGGTGAGTCACAGAGAGGGAGCGTAGACAATAATACAGTTTGCTAGTGGATCCACTTTAAAAAGTAGTAAAATTTGATACCTACTTAGAAGATAAACACAGGTTTGCTTCTTCATCTAAAGTGACACTTTAATTTAAATGTCCTTTTTCAGTCCCGTTTCCAGTGCCTGCCAGTGGAGAAATTGTTGCCCATCGTCTGGGTGCCAGCACTTGGTTAATCTCTCATCTTTTCTCCCTCACAGTGGAAAGGTGAAATCCAGGAGTTTTGTCCCAACACCAAAATGCTCTTGGTCGGGTGCAAATCTGATCTTCGGACAGATGTCAGTACTTTGGTAGAGCTCTCAAACCACCGGCAGACGCCGGTGTCCTATGACCAGGTATGTACATAGTCAGTGCACGCATGTGGATTTTAAAGACTGACAGAAATGAAACACCACTCATAATAAATAAAATAAAAATTAGCTGCTTTTCTAAAGTCTTACCCAGTGGTTAACCCCAGGTGCGAGCCCCTTTCCCAAGATGTAGGGTGAATGCCATGTGTCCAGAGCGTGACCGACTGTCAACACAGATGAAAGGGCTGGCGTTTTTGTGCCCCTGTGTTCACAGCAAGCATCCAAGCCCCTGCCTGGTGACCCACTGCTCAGGTTAATGTCAGAACTACCGGGTGAGCACCAAAGTGATCTAGGACGAGATTTGGCTGCAATTATGATGATACTTTGATTCTGGACTGTCTCAAAAAGCTTTCCAATATTTACTTAGCAGTTGACTGTGTAAGGATTTGTATGTGAGACCAGTTTGGAAAAAAAATCTTTTAGGGTGGAAGGTATAGCTCAGTGGTAGAGCGCATGCTTAGCATTCACGAGGTCCTGGGTTCAATCCTCAGTACCTCTACTAACAAACAAAAAATTAAAAATCTTTTAAAATGTGAAACGCTCTGTCATTCAGTGGGGGAATCATGTGATACTTGATGACTTGAGCACACGAACAGTGGCTCATATTCAACTCTTGGTAATATCTTTGCAAGTCTCACTGGGTTTAAAGTTAAATAGATTTAGGAGAGAATGTGGTCAAAATGAGTAATACTCTTAAAGAGAGTTAATCTTATTTTACACTCAGCAGCGCAATAAAATACTAACAAAGGCCGCTGTCAGTCAAGTAGAGCACTCCGTAAAACTGTCTTTTAGAGAATCATCATTTCTATAGGCATTTCCCCCAAGTATTTAGAAAGGAGAATTAGTTTCAGAAGTTTCATTCTCTTAAAAGTTACAACCAGATTCTAAAGAAAGTTTCGTGTTGAAATAGCTAGAATTTTATTTAATATTCATCATTTTAAATACTGTGGTCTTCTTTGTCCTGCATTTCCAATTAACACAAATCTGATTATTTAAGTAAGTCTTTTTGATGCACATGTGCTTATTATTTATTGTGCACACTGGTTGTCTGGTCCACATTTAGCAACAACATGTTTTATGTTTCCTAAGTTATAGATGTTATAACAGTATTATTCCTTTCTTTAATTTATTTTGGCCCTAAGACATAATCATATGTTTCAGAACAGAGTCTAAATTCTCTTGCCCCTATTTTTTGTACAGCCTGTTAACTAATCTTGAGTGCCAGTTACACTCGAAAAGAAATTGAGTGTCCCATGTGGTGCTGGAACAAGTTCCAGGGACCAGATCATATTTCATTCATGATCTTCAGGTTTCTTACTTTGCCAATAGTAAGAGTCTCTGGGTAATTCTCTACTTAGTTGTGACCTGGAAGACCCGAGTATCTAGTTACCCTCCGTTACGGTCAGCAGTAAAGATGAATCACCTCCTTAGAGCCTCCTACTTGCTGGAATCACCTTATCCTATTTGATGATCCAGGCCCTCGTTTATCAATGACCCAGTGACATTAGATCCGCCTTTAGCACCGCCGGGAAGTCAAGCAGTGTCTACTGAGGGATGAAAATTGAACATCTTAGAACTGAGTCTTGACTGCAAATATTTATGAAGTAATAAACAAGGCAGTTCAAATTTTAAAATGGGTCTTTTTGCGTCGATACTGGGAAAAGTCAGTTAATGTGTTAGAAACAGTTTGCAATGCATTATTATTTTGTGGTGTTCCAAGAGACTTCAGAACTTTTCCCCAAAGCTTATTGCTGATCCCAGTCCCTTCTTTTTGCTTCTCAGGGGGCAAATATGGCCAAACAGATCGGAGCAGCGACTTATATCGAATGCTCAGCTTTACAGTCAGAAAATAGCGTCAGAGACATTTTTCACGTTGCCACCTTGGCATGTGTAAACAAGACAAATAAAAACGTTAAGCGGAACAAATCGCAGAGGGCGACAAAGCGGATTTCACACATGCCCAGCAGACCAGAACTCTCGGCAGTTGCTACAGACTTACGGAAGGACAAAGCCAAGAGTTGCACTGTGATGTGACTCTCTGCTTATCTTTAGTGAGGACAAGGAAATCTAGTATAAAAAACACCAACAGCAAAACAAAAGGGTGAAGTCTGAACAAAGTGCACAGCAAAGTCACGTCTTCTGGAGGCTTAGGAGGCATTTGGGAGGATGCTCATCTTTTTGGAATCCTGTCCTTAGGTTCGGCGTGTAGATCAAGCAGTGGGAAGTGAAGAGTTTTGAAGTGTGACTTGAAAAATATGCCAAAAGAGAGAGATTCATTTGGGCTAGAGGTTGAGGAGGAGGAAAGCGAGTACCTCCAAGAAGAAAAATCAAGCTCTGAATGGTGCTTGAATTTTTGTTTTCTTTATTCCAATCTATTCGTGGATCTCTACTTTGATTTAATTTTTACGTGTTTTAATCTCCTTTACAAAAAAGTATATATTAATACACCGTCCTCAGTGGGGAACTGGCACTGTGACCTTAGCGTTTAGTTTTCTAGAGGATGTGATCTAATTTCCTCCTATCTCATCATTAAAATGGAAATTGTATCAGGACCCATGGGATATCCAGAGGAAAAGTTGGTGAGGCGTTGAAATCTTGCCGTCCTGAAGATAGCTGAGCAAGATGGTTCTCAAGAAAGGCTTTTGCAGTCTTGCAAGATATGCAGACCAGCACTACAGAGATCGAATAGGTCAACTAGAATAAAAAAGTGTCCGTTTTTATTCAGTCTGATGGTTCTGTTCATCCTTGTGATTGTCATTAAAAAGTGGTAAATTGCTCAATGTGATATTTTTGTGTGCTGTTTAGAAAAGAGGGTGTGTGATTTTTTTGCCATCGGTGATAAAAATGCAAAGTCAGATAAAAGGTGTCTTGGTTTGACTTCATAGTGATCCAAGAGGGAAAAATGTAGGTACTGTTTTCACCTGGAGAGAGAACGGATGAAGGAATAGTTGCAGAAAGCACAGTTTATGAGTTAAGCTGTCTGGAATTAAGTTACCAAAAATACAAAGCAGGAGGCCTATTTGGGGATGAAGCTCCGAAGTTGACAGCATCTGATGATCGGTTGGTTTATTTCACTTTCTTTCAATGAACGTGGTAAGAGAAGGACCCTCTTACCCAGGCTCTCCAGAATCCTTAGAGGAAGGTGTTAGCCCTGACTCTACACTAGGGCATTGCTGGAGAGTGCTAACCTCACTTAACCAGATTCCGCCAAGACCCATGTTCAATACTTGATCGCTGTTGTTACATAGCATAGTCAGCATTAAAAGAGTTTACAGATATTTTTTGACCAGTTACTTTTAGAGCTTCTTTCAGAGAAGGAACCAGATCTGACCTTTTTATTGTTGGCGCTTGTTGAAAACGAGCTTTCTTTCCAATGATAAAGCTTCATTTTTGAAGTGTTGAAGCTGTGCTCCCATTCAGTTGTGGCAGGAGAGGAGATTAAGGTAATTACAATGCTCAGTTCTGTGTCTTACAAGCACTTTGTTTTGTCTCTGCAAGAAAATACCATTCCGGTCATTTCCCACGAAATACAGACGTTTTACTGACATAATACGCTTTGATTGATGCAGCATTATGCTTTGGGCAGTATTACGAACTAGCTGGCAAGTGCTTTCTGTATTTAAATATTGTAAAAAAAAATAAGTTATAACTGTTATAAAGCAGAACTTTTGTTGCAGTTTTTAAAATGTTGAAGTCACTTTGTATGTTTGTTTGGTCAATGTTTCTGCAGTATTTATTAAAACATGCTTTTTTTCCCCTTCAAATAAAAAAGTAACCACGTCTTTGTCTAAATGTGAGCTGCTTTTTATTACCTACTTCCTGATTTAGCTGTTTAGTGTTGTTCTTCCACAGAGATGATTATAGAATTTGGCCAAACATTTCCTGAATGAGTAGACTTTGGAATTTTCTGATTCTTGGCAGTAATCGTAGTTTCCTGGGGGAAGACAAATCCACAAATGTAAAAGATTTTCATGATGATTTCAGATCCGAAGAAGGAAATGGATCGTAATTAGACTAAGTGTGACTTGATCAGAAGCAACAAGAGCCACAACATTGCCGAGGGTTAATTGTAGAAAATGTGGAAATTTCGCTCAGCACTTAAGCAGTAAAACACCCTGATGCAGTCTCAGGTCAGGGGGTTAATTCTGGTGATGAGCCTCGTGTGCCTTCCAGCTCCGAGCTCCCACCTCAGTTCCTAACCCAGCCACTCACCTTGCAGTCTTATCACAGAGACCAGTTATAAGGATGACCCTAGACCTTAGTTGTTGCAATAATTAAGGGAAAGCAACAACAAAAAGGAAGACAATAATGGGCTTGTTTATGGTAACAGCATCTCCAAGTAAAACAGGACAACATGCTACAGGCTTCCCCAGTGACCTAAAAGATAAAAAGAAAGCAAGGACTAGCTTAGGATCAAGACGGGCCTGGGTCCCCATAAAACCAGTCTTTAGCTGAGACTCATACACGTAAGTTTTACATAAATGTCCAAAGATAGTCCATGTGGGACATTAGAACTCAGCTATTTCTTCACAGCTGAGTCACTTCATATAAAAACTGCATCCTTGAGGGGGGGATGGTAATACCTCAGTGGTAGATAGAGCACATGCTTGGCATGCACCAGGTCCTGGGTTCAATCCCCAGTACATCCATTAAAAAAAACAAAAAAACCCTACATCCTTGTGCCTTTTTTAAAAATGGCTTTAGTAATCTGAGGTCTAGTTACTTGCTTGTGAATAATTCTCAGAAGCACAAAGCAGAGGGAAAACCAAGCATCTAGCAAGACTAAACAAACTGAAGAGCATTGACATTACCAGATAGCCTTATAAAAAATTTTTAGAAATCCAGAATTACCAAAAATCTTTGTAACTCATTCTTGTCAGCATGCAGTCAAGGAAATAAAAGTACTTTCCTAATCCTTGACGTTGAGTAACTTCTAGGCGTAACATCTAAATCAGGCTTGCAAGAAACTCGTTTCTCAACAATGACTGACACAGGGAGAAAAAAAAAAAAAGCAACAGCTGAGGTTCTGCTGACCTCGGCAGTATTTTATAGGTTGTACAGTAATGTTCCCTCCGGTGAATTGTTCTTTTTCAGTGGCTTTAATTTGTGAAGCTAAAAGGAAAAAAGTTTGTTTTCAGCCCGAGGCGTGTCTGCCTTCCTTTTCTCCTCTGACTTTTTGCTTCAGCAAACATTTATTGTAAGTGCTCTGTGAACATTCCTTTCTATTGATTAATGATCATGATGAATGCCTCTTTAAATACTAAAAGGTGATTTTCAAACTCTAAGACTTTAATTGTGTCTCACTTCTATTAATCTTTTCCAAAAATAGGAATAGTTGCTTAGAAGATTCTAGTCTTACGGGGAAACGCCAATTTAGAAATAACCCAAGGAATTATTTTTTTATGAGAAGGAATAAGAAAAGAATCCCCTCAGCCCCTAAGACTCCTGAGACTCTTAAAGCTCCAAGTAAATTTTGATGGATTATTTTGACATTAGCATTCCGCTCTAAATCTCCTAGTTTTTATTTTTGTCCTTCCATTGACCACATATTTATTGAGTGCCTACTATATGCCTGCCACTTTTCTAGAGTTGGCACATAATTATGAGCAAAACCAAATCTCTGTCCCAGGGAGCTGATAATCTAGTAGAGGGAGACAGTCAAACAAACCAGAATGCACCGTGTCCAGGTGTGACCTCCATGACATTAACTGAGTCCTGGATCCCAGCTGGTGGTAAACATTCCAGTATGTAGCCAGGTAGACCAGTGTGGTAGCCCCATGTTACACCATGTTTATAACACTATGATATGAGAGTGCAAGCGGAATTTTCAAGTGCATTCTAATGGCTAAGGTCTGTTTATGGTGACTGTGGAAGAGCAATGTGAATGATGGTTGCCAGTCATCAATGTAGAATTTGTGTAAGGATCTTATATACTTGTGGTTGATCAGAAGTCCAGTAGGGGAAATACTCCTCCACAGCTGAATGTGAATGATCCTGTCTGTTTTAAAGTGTGTGTGCATTGCCATAGAGTTGTTTTTGTTTTTTTTTTTTTCTGTGAAAGCTTTCATTGCTGAACATACTGGAAAAGTAAAAATGAAATAAAGTTTGAAATAAATGAAATACAATTCAATTATAAAATGAAATTAACTCTTAGGAGATTACAAAAACATTGGAGGTAATTTTATTAGCACTTTGGGTGAAGATAAAGGACCCGTTATTTATTTAATGTTGAAAATATATATTTAGTGGGAGTCTAAAAGATCTTTTAAAAAGCATTCACTAACAGTGAATTCCAAGGCTCTTTGTCTCTGCTCCTCCTGGGAATACCGATTCTAATGAAAAAATTATAATAAATCTTAACACAAGAATTTGCAAGATTGGCAAAGCCAATTCAGTCTTGGGGATTTTTCTTTCAAGTTTTGTTTCTTTTGAAGGGAGACATTAGTGCCTTTCTTGTATGAACCCTGAGGTACTGACAGTGGGCCTCCATTTGAAAACAAGATTTAAATGGCGTCCACCATAAGAAATGAAAACTCGGTAAGCATATGGTCAACCCCACCATCAAAGTAATAGTTAACCCAGAAATTGCACAAATTATGTGCCCGGTACAGTTCTAAATGGTTTATATAGCAATTCATTTCGTCACCACAAATACACTCAGAAAGTTAAGTGCCATCAAGTTCCCTCTTTTACAGATGAGGAGCCAGGAATTCTCCTGAAGGCCACGTGGAAGAGCAGGAATAGAACTCAGGCAGGGCCGTCTGGCTCTGCACCACCGTGTGCTTCACCAGGACACCATCTAGCCGTTGACAAATCCATCACGTGTACAGGGTGGTGTCCCAGGTGCGTGAAAGCTGACCAGCACGGCCATACATCCGCTCACTGAGCCTGATGTGACCACACCCACCCCGTCTCCCCAGGTCTGCACCCTCACCAGTCCCTCCCAGGATTCCAACTACCTCCTGACTCCCTCACGCCCTCTCCCCTCTTTTCTCGCTGAATTCACTTCTGTGTCTGCCCTGCTTCTTGGATGATGAGAGCATTCTGAGGAGACAACAAAAGGACATCTTAGACTGCTCAGGCTGCCGTAACAAAATACTCGAACGGGTGGCTTAGATAACAGATGTTTATTTCTCACAGTTCTGAAGGATGGAAGTCCAAGGTCAAGGTGCCAGCCCACCCAGTTCCTGGTGAGAGCTCTCTTCATGGATTGCAGACAGCCTCCTTCTCACTGTGTCCTCACATGGCCTTTTCTCAGTGTGTGTGAGGCGAGGGAGAGAGACTGAGAGCCTCCTTTCCGTATAAGGACACCAATTCTACTGAATTAGGGCCCAGCACTTAGGACCTCATTTTCTTTATTACCTCTTAGAAGTCCTGTCTCCAAATACAGTCACACTGGGGGTTGGAGTGTCAGCATATGAATTTGGGGGCACACGATTCAGTCCACAGAAGGACCCGTGGATGGCTGACACACGTGGCCTTCCACAATCCAAGGCTTCTCAAACTGTATTAGAACCCACAGGCCTCATAGCCATAGTTTTAGACTCCTTCAGCTTCAACCTAAAATGCATGCTGTAGATGCCAGCATTAAATTTAATAAACTTCGGAGTAGAAAAAAGATTTGACACTCTAACTCTGGGTGACAACTTGGTTGTCTAATTGCTTTCTGGGTGGGACAGATATAAATGACAGGATAAATGATGATGAAAGGCCATCAGCTACATTAACCACGTTCTCCTGATTGCAGGGTCCTTATTTTGAGGAAGCCAGTTAGAGGGAAAAGCTGCTTTATTTACTTTTTGTTTCCTAAGGGTGCATGGCCAGTACATTGCTGTTTAAGGGTGTTGAAGAATAGCTAAGAGTTACTTTCCTTAGCAGGGGCCGATGCAGAGTACATGTGTCCATTTGCAATGTCCTCACCCCAGCTCTATCCAGACCCAATACTTTGCCCCCTTCCCCACTGCACAGATCTCTACCCCCAGGAAAACAGCCCTGTAGGTGAACACTCCAGAACATTCTTATTTCATTTAGCTGTAATGCACAGCTAATGTACAGATGACCCTTGAACAACCTGGCTTTGAAATGCACGGGTCTACTTAGAAGCCAATTTTTGTCAGTAGTAAACGCTACATTACTATACAATCTACGGTTGGTTGGCTCTAAGGATGTGGAACCACCGATTCAGGGGAACTGTGGATAGCGAGGGCCAACTGTAACTTATATTCGGATTTTCAACTGCACCAGGGGTGGGCACTGCAACCTCCGTGTTGTTCAAAGGCCAATTGTATTATTAGTACAATATATAATACGATATTATCCTCATTATTATTTTAAATCCTCCCAGTTTTCCAGTCTTCCACATAGTGTGGAGGGGAAGCTGTATGTGGCAAATCACCGGACAGAGGAGACTCCTCCATTCCTTAAGGCAACTGGTGACTTGTTAAACTCGTTAGGTTCCTTTCAGCTCCTGGCACACACTTCCTCCCTCTTTTCTCACTGCCAGTTCATGTACTTAGCTGTATAATTTCCCTTTCTGCTTTCTTTGCACATGATTTCCATGAACATGACTCTTCCTACAAAACTGGAGCATAATGAAATAAAGAGAGCAAGTAAACACAACTCACCTCCTAATCTCCAGTAACTGTGAATGTTCCTTACATGGTCCTTTATCAAAGAGACTTGGCATTTGTGATCAGTTAAAGATCTCGAGATGGAGAGATGATTCTAGATTGTCCAGGTGGGCCCCATGTAATCACACGTCCTTGTAAGAGGGACAGAGGAGGACGTGGAGTCAGACACCAGCAACGTGATGAGAGCCTCGGCACAGAGACAGAAAAAGCTGCAGATGCTGTGCTGCTGGCCTTGAAGACAGAGGAAGGGGGCCATTGGCCAAAGGGTGGAATTGGCCTCTAGAAGCTGGAAAGGTCATGGAAAGGGGTTCTCCCCTCAGGCCTCTAGGAGGAATAAAGCCCTGAAAACCTATTTTAGACTTCTCACCTCGAGAACTATATGATATTAAATCTATGTTGTTTAAGGTATTAAATCAGTGGTAATTGGTTCTAGATGCAATAGGAAACTAACACAGGTATGCTAAACAAAATCTTTCTCTTCCTTCGCCCGTTAAATCTGGCCCCTTTAGATTATGAGGTGATGGCCTTTGCTCATAAAGTTGCTACCACAGACCCAAGCTGCTCTTTTTAAGAAGTACCTACCTGCCATTCCTAGTGAGCATCAGAAATCTCCACTCTCTCGTCACTCAGTGCCCCCCAAAGTTCCTGGACTAGCATCTCGCCCCACTGGCCTCTCTGTGGACAGTCTTAGTAAATGGTCTCTCTACCCTCTCTTGAGCCCTTCTGGAGAGATGATATTTATAGGTCCTGATCCTGGAAGTCATAGAGAATTTGAGGGAAAATAGTCAGTGTTCTGTGATAAAATCAATCTGCAAAACTTTTCAGTCAGCATCTGCTGTGGGCATGTGGAGAAGCAAAAGGGCGAACACCAGATTCAAACAACGTAGGTGAAGTTTAATCTGGACATACGCAGATAAAGTGTCATGAGGCAGTGAATGCTCGGGGATAAATGGGCAATCAGACAGAACAAAAAAATACTATGGCCAAAGAAAAGTTTTATAAGTTTTCTTAGAAGTATAGAAATTTTATAGGGTAAAGGGATACCAAAAGTTAGCTATTCAGGAGTTTCTTAACCTTTTTTTAAAAGTTATTTTTCTTGAAAAAAAAACTTGATGAAAGCTATAAACCCTCTTTCTCAAAAAAAAAAAAAGAAAAAAAAAAAAAAAAAACACCCACATAAGAGCAGATAGCCATATAACCCTCACACGTTGCTCACAATCTCAGGGAGTCTGCAGGCTTGCCATGGCATCCACACATGAATCTGCGCTCTCCAGGCTAGAACGTCCTGTGTCCAGCTCCTCTGGTTTAGAAAGGAGAGAAATGGAAGCCCAGCAACGTTCAGGGGAAGACTAATGGCAGAGAGGAGTGGGCCTCCTGGGTGGCTGTCCTCCCAGACCTCGAGCTGGAGCGGCTACAGCACAAGGAGGTCCAGTCCGTGTGTCTCTCCCATTTGATGGAATCAGACTCCAGGGTTTCTTCCACATCCAGATGTGGCACTGCTGGCAAGTGCGGCAGAACTTTTCTGAGTGTGAAAAATAATACAATGGAAATCACTGTTTAAGTGATGCCCTTTGCTTTTGTGGACTGAGTTACTGATGTAGTCAGCAAATATTTTCGAGTACTTTCCACATGTCAGCCACTGTGTTCTGTGCTGGGCACAGAGAAGGATGAATTAGACCTTGTCCTTATGAATGCCAGCCTAATGGGTGAGAGAGGCAAAGACAAACAAAATCACAATTCAGAGTGGCAAGTAACGTTGGGGGAATAAACAGCCCTCTCCTCCCTCTGTTATATTATTATGGAAGTATTCAGCTGCTGTCCTAAATCTCAAAGGAGCCTGAGAAGTATTAGAGGACAAAAAAAGAAGCGATCAAATTGCAAACGGTTGCTATTTTTTCCCTCTGTAACTCTAGGGAGAACAATGGCCAGTCTAATTCTGTCCGTGAAAGCAATGTGTTTCTTTGTTCTCCAAATGCAAACTCCTATTTTTCCTGAGATTAAAAGGGAGAAGGCTCAGGTGTTCTCCTGAGCTCATGTACAGAAACTGGATGGTGTTACTTTTCGTAATCAATAATGAAAGCAGTGACATGTTTTCTTAATAAAGACATAAGCACTATGGTGTGAGTGCGTTTCCGGACAAAGATGCTGATATATATGCAGGACCAATGAACTTCAAGAGCAAAAGAGCAGTGACAGCTGAGCTGTTAAGTCCATAACGGGGGATAATGAGATTGACGTCTTTCCATCTCACACCAAGTCATTTTTCTGTGTGAGACTCTCAAAATGCCCATCCCAGGATCTGTTAAACCCACTTTAGGCAGGAGTTACTCATCCTCTCTACAGCTTTAAACACAAGATAGTGGGAAGCACCTTTAGTGTTGACTTAATTATAAAGAAATGGGTGTCCAGAGAAAAAGGAGTAGGTTGCCTCTGTTCTGAAAGAATCATCTAGGTTTATGGAAGTAAGTCATCCAGCCGCATGGGTCGGGATGTGCTTGGCAAAGCAAGATGCAAAAAGGAAGCTGTCGGCCAAGAGGGACAAGAACTTGTCAGGTGGCCCTGTCATATCATGGCTGCTTTTGTCACTGCCTGACGTCCTGCCAAGGTGGGAAGAAAATAGCTCTCTGGATAGAATGTTGCCAGTCTCCTTGGCATGTCTTGACATCATTCAAGAGAAAAATTGGGTTAGGTTTCCATTTCCCTAATGACACAGAGCAGATTGGCGAAAGGTTGGTTGGGGGGTATCCGCAGCTCATGAGAGACCACAGGCAGAGTAGTCACAAGAAGCTTCCAGACAGCAGACCTCGGATCCCCGCATTCTGTATGTGCCCCTCCCTTCGGTGCTGCCCACAATTAGATGTTGATAAAATCTTTTAGATGATAATTTAAATAGGGGTCTATTCTAGCCAAACTACCCTAAAATTATCAATGGACTTGTTTCTCATAAAACTGGGATAGGAGAAAGTATCGTTTTAATTCCTTTTTCTTGCTATTAAGTCTAGTTCAATGGAGAGCAAAGGAAGTGACAGGAGAAGATGGAATGAACAGAATACAATGCCTGCCACCCTCCCAGGTGGAAAAACTGAAGTCAGCTTGAAACTGTGGCTTTCCACTACTTTTACGACCATGTTCTCCCGTCTTTACCTGGTTTATAAGGTCTGGCCCTCTCTGCTCCTTGTTCCCCAGTTGATGCTCATCTCTCAGCACATTTTCTCTCCTCCTGGGCACTGGTTCCCTCCCCTCCCATCACCTGCCCCAGCCTTAAGGAGCATCTTTAAATTCTCCTAAATCAATGACTGATGCTCACAGGCCGTGAACCATGTGATCCTCCACATGGTGCCTCCAAATTGGTCATAACCTGATCCCAGAGCTTATAGACAAGTATTCTATAAGGAAATTATTTCTATGATAGTACATATGTAAGATAAGCATTTTCCCCTCCCACATAAAATAGTAAATTATTAATGTGTGTTCTTCTGCATTCCCTAGGAAAGAAGAGACAAAGCAGACCACTGCCGTCATACTCCTGACCTTCACATGTGTGGTTCCTTTTGCCAGGAGTACTCCTCTGTCTTCCCGTGGCTGACCATGGTTGTCTGGCAAACTCTTTCTGATCCTTCAAGTCTCAACTCTGATCTCACTGGTTCAGGTATGTTCCTACTGACCACATAAGCTGGATGAGATGTCCCTGTTATCTGGTTCTACGATGCTTCTCATATCATGGACGTATCGTAGTGGAAGGGGCCGTATCTATCTTGTTCATCATTATAATCAAACATCTGGGCTGATTTCTGACAAACACTGTGCTTTCAATAAAAATGTGTTTATTGAATGAACAACAAAGTTAATATTCCTTCTTTTTCTGGCCTGTATTAGCCCACCCCAGGAGAAAGGAAGAGAGCAAACGAGGGCTCATTTGAAGCCAAGAGATTAAACTCAGCAAGAATATGTGTGAGTTAAACATAGAGTTCAGGAGGGAAGGATGGAAAACGATAAAAATAGAATATGGAACATAATTAACTGCATTTGAGAGAATAAGAAAAGAATCTAGGACATTTTTAATATGACCCCCAGTGAATACATGAAAAGAGTAAGCAATTATGTTTAAGAAAATAGATTGAGTCTTGAAGTGAGAGACAACAGTAAGGAAGAAAGCCTTCAGGAAACCTGGACCTCACCTTGCACTACATTTTCAGAGAGATTTAACACAAAGTGTGACACCGGAATCAGGCCTCCAAAACAGAAGAGGGATTGGGAGGGCCCAGCGTAGATGCCATTGTAAAACAAACTTAAGGAAAATGAGACTATCCTAAGTATGAAAGGTAACCTCCCTGCTTTCAGGTAATCTGTGTCATTTCAGGATAAGAAAATGAAGTATCAGGACTTGCTTTTCAACTTTGTTGCTCTGTTGTCATTATTCAACTGTGAGAGAGTATGGCTGACATTTTTCATTTTTGCTTGGGAAATAAATAATAGAAGCTAACAGAAAATACAATCAGAAATACACTTTGCTCAGGGATGGTGGGGAGGGTACAGCTCAGTGGTAAAGCTCATGCTTAGCATCCTCAAGGTCCCGGGTTCAATCTCCAGTACCTCCTCCAAAAATAAAAAAATTAATCAAATAAATAAATTACCCCCCAAACAAAACAAACAAACAAAACCCAAATACAATTTTAAAAAATGAAAAATAAAAATTAAATAAAAAAGAAGAAATAAACCTAATCCACCCCCCACCAAGAAAAGAATACAATTTGCGCTAAAGAAACTTGTTAATGGGAAACACTAAGTATCAGAAAGGACATTGAGGGAAGCTCTGCTGTCCTAGAACAAACTTCCACCTGTCTGGAGGGGAGGCTGGTGAAGACGTCCCAAAGCAAGAACCCTTCTAGCTCTCAGCATCACGATTAGGTGGCGTTGTGAGTTCATCACACGCACCTCAGTGTGGTAGACACACACAGGGACTCAGTTCAACTCCTGGTTCACCCACTTCGCCGTTGTTAAATGTATCTGAGACTCAGTTTTCTCTCCCAAGAGATGGACATGATAATATCTACAATATTTGTCAAGAACGTCTTAATTTTCTTTCTTCCTTCCTTCCTCCCTTTCTTTCTCTTTCTCTCTTTTTTCTCTCTTTTATTTTATTGTGAAAAGAACTTAAGATGAGATCTACCTTCCTGGCACATTTTGAAGTCTACAATGTGGTATTGCTGACGACAGGGACAGCGTTGCACGGCAGATCTCTAGAGCGTATTTACCTGCTTCCCTCAGATCCCAGCATGAGTAGCTCTCCACCAGGAAAGCTCTTCTTAACCCAGCCGACAGTGTTACTGGCCTCATCAGACACTCCTTCTTAGCACTTATCAAAGCTGCAAACTTATACTTAAGTCTATAATTCTTCAATTAATGTGTGTCCTTGACACCTAATCCAGAACTTGGAACTTAATAAATACTCCATATATTTAGGGTGATGAATGATAATTAAAAGAATGAATACAGTTGTCACTTGAATAACACAGGTTTTAACTCTGTGGATCCATTTATATGTGGATTTTTTTCAGTAAATTTGTGCTGTGGTACCACAAGGTCTGCAGTGGGTTGAATCTGCAGATGCAGAACAGGGTCGGGAGGGCTGACTATTGAGACACTCAGGGTTCTCGACTGAGTCCGTGGGCACCCCTAACCCCATCCCCAACCCCCGAGTTGTTTAAGGGTCAAGTGTACATGCGTGAATAAAGATTAAGAGACATAAAATGGCACAAGCTTAGCCCAGTGCCTGGCCTTTGCAGTGATGCCACGTCTTTGCTAGTCAAATTCCCCCATTGTTCTCATGGGAAAATACCACCAGGACTTTTTGGTTTGTTTCCTTGCTTGCTTCTTCAGAAATGCCTGTAACTTCTGCAGCTGCCACCACGCTAATCCAGGAGCCATTTGGGAAGGTTCAGAAGCTGGGAGACTTCAGAGCAGTTTCTTCTGAGTTTGTTCCCCACAAAGAGTTCTCTTCCTTTGTCTTCCAATCCCTGCCTATCACCCCGCCAGCCCTGCAGACAAACATGTCTCAGACAAGTCTATCCGAAACCACAGGGACCACATCTTAAGTAACAGATAATTACACAGCAGTGACTTCTCTTCTGGCTCACTTATCTATAATTTTTTCATCCTCCCTGCTTTTTTCTCACCATCTCATAGCTCTTGTTCTTTTAACCCAGTGCAGCTGCCATGTCCCTGTGTCTTGCTCACCGTCGTTTTGCTGATCCTGCTGACCTCAGTGTGCTGCTGAGGCTAAACGAAGGTGATAGGCTCTTAAAAAAATTTTTTTTAATTAAAAAACTTTAAAAAGAAGAGCTAGATTCTTGAGAATGTAGTTCTCTAAATTTAAATTCCTTGGTGATGCTCCCCAAACTTTGTCATGTGTATTGTAATAAAGACCCTAACTTGTAAGTCCACGAGCTTAGGTGTCATATCCATCAGCTAACACTGTCTCTAGTATCAAATGATTACCCAATATGAATTTGTTAAGTAAACAATGAAAAAAAAGTATTGTGCACTCAAACCATGGACCTTTTATATAGCAAGGTATATTTTAGCAGTGAAATACACTTGGATAGAATTTAAAGTGAATCCACTTAATGCTCTATAAGAATTAGAGTGATTGGAGACACACTGCTTTGGGAAAGATCCCTGGTGTTCTTACTTGCTAGAAGTAATAAAAAATCCTTCCTTCTGCTTAAAAAAAGAATGAGAATCATTGAATTACGTTGTAGTCTAAGATAGTCCAGTATATTAGAGATGGAAGGGAATTCTGAATCTCCTCATCATGACCAAAGTAAAGACTAGCACACGTCTCCCAAGAATATAAGCAATTTATGATGCAATTTGCAAGGGACTTCAATTGCTATTAAAATTATTAAAGCCATTCTTATCATTAAAGACTAAGAGTGCTGACTGATGTTGTCTGATGGGGGTGGACTGTGGGTAATTCTTTGAATCCCTCCCTGGCCTCTTTCATACACGTTCACTAAATATTGGTTTAATGGTTGATTGAACTAATAACGCGGAGGAATTTCCCTGAGTTGATTACCCACTGCTTTCTCTCCTACCTCCTTGATCCCTCTGCTTTTACGAGCAACCTGACTTGGTGGAAACCAGTAGCTGACATTTCCCCTGTAATGGAATAGTTCCATTTGGGCTTGTTAGAGTCAAATCAAATCTTCCATCGTGTCGATGTTTGCTCACACGTCAATATAAAATACGCTGAAGGAAGTCCTGATTTTTCTCTCCTTTTCAGATGTCCAGATCTCTGGGCTAAACTAGACGGTGAAATCAGTCCAGGTGTAACAGCAGTACGGGGCGCAGATTCCCTTCTCTGTGTTGTGGAACGACTGTCTCTTACATTTGGTGATTCAGAGAGAATCCTTTTGTGTTAACAGCACATAGTCTTTTTAAGTCTTCCTGTTGCAGAGGAGTTTGGCCAAAATCTAGCATCTGCCTTAAAACTAATCTTAGATCAGGGTTGGTTGGTTGGTTTTCCTAGGTGTCATTCCATTTTGGAAGACCCACTTACGCAGCTATCCTAACAGACTGTGGGTCAACGTAGTTTTGAAAATAGATGATAATCAGTTTAAGATTTACAGTGCCTTAGGGACTTTGGATAAAATAAGTCTGGGCTCTTCCTAGATTACTACTTATGTGATGACTGTGATGTAGGTGAACTTTTAAGATGTAGAAACCCTAGCCACAAAGTTTGCTCCACAGACATCTGCTCTGAAATAAATTAATTCCATGAGGGAGCTATGACTGTACTCTTATTTTTCTAAAATAAGACATAGCGAACGAAGTCCTCTACAAGCACCAACCTTCTCTTCCACCCACACTCACCCAGGATTGTAGCTGTGCCTTTTTCTTCATTTTACTTTGCTCATTCACCAGCCTTCACACCCATATCCTTCATGTTTTATTACGCTTATGTACCCATTCAATTTTGGCACTTGGCAGTGACTCAGGAACCGGATGACAGAACTATTTACTCTTGGTACAAAGGTCCTACAGAAAATATCCACACAATTAACCCCAGCCTCCTTCATCACCACCACCACCTCCACCACCATCATCATCAAGGTATCACTTAGCTGCTTCTACAGCTCCATCCCCAAGCATCCCCTTCAGAGCCCCCTTTCTGTGTTTTGTTCTGAAGAACTGTCCTTCATTTCCCCCAGATACAAAGATTAAAATTAAAATAAAACATAGGAGAAGAATAATGGAACTAGATTTATGGAAGTTCATCCTCTAAATCTAATTTCCTTTGTGAGGACTTTAAGAATAATATTTGTCTATTCATTTATATCTTACATATTCCACAAAGGATTAGAGATGACTTATAAGATATATACAGAACAAGATAATAAATAAATACACCTTCAAAAAATGAGGAAAGGAAAATAAATTGAATCAAGACCTATACCACACAGATATGAAATTGCTTTAGAATAAACTGCAATTTTGGCCTTGATTTTCCCAGTAAATCAAAGAGGGGAGCCTTCAGATAGCTACAGGCCACAAAAGCTTTAAAGTGTAGCCCTAATTTATTTTAATAGAGGCACTGAGGATTGAATCCAGAACCTCGTGCATGCTAAGCATGTGCTCTACCACTGAGCCACACCCTCCCTCCCCACAACCTGTAAGTTTGATGAGTGCAGAAACTTTGATTTTTCTCTTCCTTGATCCTAACA
The DNA here is from genome assembly GCF_048773025.1 of Camelus bactrianus. Lineage (NCBI taxonomy): Eukaryota > Metazoa > Chordata > Mammalia > Artiodactyla > Camelidae > Camelus > Camelus bactrianus. Next base: position 36,959,531 of record NC_133543.1, on the reverse strand, counting down.
CAGTTCCTGGTATAGTGTATGTGTTCAGTAAATATTCATTTAATGAAAGAATACATGATTCAATGAATGAATGATTGAATAAATGAAACGGATCTAAGAACTCAAGCAGTGCTCTCTTACCTGACCAATAGGATCTCAGCATTGCCCATTTATTTCCTTGAAAATCTTCACCTTCAGTCACTGATTTTCATTTTGTACACTATTACACTTTGGTTGTTATCCAGTGTCAGTGTCCTCCACACAAAAGACCACCAAGATCATACCTACTGCAAGCACTATTGGGTTTCCTTCTCATTGCAATGAGACAACCATAGAGCATCTCAACAGGACGGGTTAGGAGGGACCTAGGGTAGGATCTGAGTGTGGATCAGGCGACCTGAGGAAGGTGTTCAAGGAGGAGCGAGTTCACTCTGGGTTAAGTGCTGTCAGAATACGGGGTTAATTCCATGGCTGAGTATATGATATGAATGAACTTTTAAGCAGAAAAAAAAAAAAAAGACGACTAGAGCACCGCTAAATCTGTCATTGATAAATAAGCAATAATCATTTATATTATCGGGGCAAGGGGGTAGCTGGCATTTTGTGACGTCGACAATGGTTAGGTTTTGTCATGCTGAGACTTCATTAGAGAGTAGTCTTGGTTTTGCCTCGATCTATCATGATCCCAGAGTACCCTGGCCTGATACTGACGTTCTGTGAAACTGCTGTTTAATAGAACACCAAGCCCCAGCTGGGAGCATCAGACCTGCTCCGAGATGCCAGCGATGCTCTCTCTTTTCACTGGGAAAGTGACATAAAAGTGACATGAAAAACTACTGTCATCTATTTGATTTAAGTTGAATCTTTTTTTTTTTAAAGTTGCCTAGCAGGGTCGAGTAATTTAGAAATTAGTCAGAGATGGGTTGTTCTCACAGGGAAGGAGAGGGGACAGATTTTGAAACAGGAAGAAGGCGGAAAGGAATGCCTCATTAGAGCAAACTGAGGGGGCTGGGGTATTTAAAGACACATGGAACATGAGAAGAAGGAAAATAGATGAGAAACCTTACTTTGTGTTTTGAATTGTTGAGACTGAATTTTAGAAATAGGATTTTGTAAAATAACAAGAAAGAGAAAGTTGGAATTTCTGTGTTTACTACATGTACGAGGAAATAGGATGTTGTAAAATTATGACACAAAGAAAGTTAGAATTTCTGTTTTTATAAAAGTTATGCAACACCATTACTGAGATACACATAAAAGTAGTGCAAATGGCAGTATGAGACTCCATCTTCTACACAAAGTGCTCTAAGCAACCTTTTATATCTAAAATTTGTCATTCATTTTAAAATATCACTTTAGATATATTAATTAATTAATATTACATTTTTAAGTGATTCATCCTGCTCTCTGAGAGGTAAATAATGAATACCACTAAAAACAGACCTTTATTCTTAGATATTAAAATACTGAAGATTTCATAGATTTAAGCACATTTAAAATCTCTCTTTGTAAAAGATCAATCAAGCAGCCCAGATTACATCTCTGTTCTTTACATAGTTTGTTATCATCCATCATATCCTGTCAGGGATGTTAGCTGTTTTTGGCTAGTTCCCAGGACCTTTCACAAGCTTTCATCTTTGGAAACTCAATTGCTTCCTGTATGGGTAAACTCCGGAACATCAAACCTGCCCTTCCACTCATTTGGAGGCGAAACTCGCAGCACAGTTTATGCATGCCTTTTTGCTGAAGACATGATTATCCTTGTAGCTTCTCGTACATAAAAGCCCCTGACTCTGCCCTCTTCCTCATCAGAGCACATACTGCCATAAAGAGCTCTAGGTACGCCATTAGTTTTATTTTAGTCTCTAAAGTTTCTTTCATTTACATGTGTGGTCCTCTGCTTTCCACAATTTTAGCGCAGTGTTTTTTTATTTTTCACTTGAGGGAAGACGCACACATACATACCCCTGTTCAGCGTACACCCCTGAGGTAGATTCTTTGCAAAGACACAAGAAACATACCATTAAAAACAAAACACTGCTCAGAGACGTCCCTGAGCTTTCATCTTCGCAGCAATAATCAAGCAGAGATTTGTTCATTTTCTGGTTAATTAAAACATTTCTCAATTTGGTTCTCCAGATTAGATTTCAGTAATTAGACAATGGCCAAATCTTTTCTTCACTACACGTTAGGTAATTCTGCCAGATTTTCAGCACATACACCTTGTTCCTTCCTAAATTTCTTCTAGCGCCAATTTGTTTTCGTACAACACTAAGTATGCTTGTTTGGAGTTGAGATAATTATCACATAACTTAAATAAAATGCTACTACAGAAATAATTTACGTCCCTGTTGTTTTGGACCGGTGTAATTTACATTTAACCAATTCTCTGGCTCATTTAAATTGCTGACTCTGTTTAAAATATGACTGTCCAGATAGCGCAAGACATTTGTTTGGTGCAGTAAAGAGTAACTGAATAGCTCAACAGCTTCTTTGATAGCAATTTTTATTAATTCCTGGTAATTTAAATCACAATTCACATTGCAAATTTATACACATAAAAAAGACATGACATTTAAAAGTTAGATTTAAAAAGTCAATGTGGATGTGGCTACCTCAGTGGACAAGTGATTATATATTGAAATGCTACATATTTTAATATTGCTCCCAAGTGCTTCTTGGTTTTTTTTTTATTATGCAATTAATGTTTTGTTGGAATTTCATATAAGCAAAAACAACGTTAGAAACTCCAAAATAAAAGCTGGGTTAAAAAACATAGATAATATCAACAGTAGATGTTAAGGGCCATCTTTTCTTTCAATCATTCTGTATAGGCTTATGCAAACTGAAGGGGATAGAAAGGAAAAAAGAATTCTTACCTGTTCAGGTGTTTCCGGAGCAAGTATAATCTTTGCCTTCATAATTTCCTCTGAAAAGTCTGGTGCTGTCAGGAGCAGCGTTAGACTGGAAGTGGCCAGGTAGGATCTGAAGCTTGGTTCCAGACTAGACCTGAGTTTCACCACAGCGCATGAAGGGAGTGTTCCTGCCTCTATCAGTACGGTGTATACTTCCTACCCAATACCCTTTTATTTTTTAGGATAAAACATTTCCAACATTATAAATTGCTACGTTGACTTTTATAAACTTGGTTTTCCAGCCTCAGTCTAAAGAGGCTAGCAAATTACTCCAAAATCCATTTTAGTAAAAGCAAGTCTGCAGTGTCTCCAGAAATTATGGGTTAGAGATACAGCTTAATCGTGGTCCAGTTTACTCCAAGAAAGTCTAAAGATCATTTCCAAACTTCTCAGTATGTTTTTCATAAAGTACCTGGGACGGCAAAGAAGAAACTAAAAACTTACAACATCAAAAACCATAACTGACAACTGACTCACTACTGAGATCTTAGATAATTGGCATTAATTATAAAGGAATCAGATTGAGGGAAAAACCTCCTCAGGGCGCAAGTCACGGCAATACTGGCGAACAGTTACGTGGTATTTACTAGATGCCTGGCATGGTTCTAAGATTTTACTTATTCTAATCAGTTAATCTTCACAACAAATCTATACGTTCAGTTACTATCATTTTTCCTACTTTTCACTTGAGGAAAACAGATGCACAGAAAAGTTAAGTGACTCACATAAAGTTAGTAAATGGTGGTGTTGACAGTTAAACCAAGAAAATCTATTTCTTATAACATATTACTTCTTTATATATCACAGTTTTGTTTTGTGCAAAAGGGGTCACCTGAAAAAAGTAGGCAAATGCTTCACAGCTCCTAATACGTGTCCGTTAAGACTTAGAACCTGTAATAATGAAGAACTGGGCATCACTCTCCAACCTGGGTGCTTCTCCATGGCGGGTTGTCCTCACTGTCAGAATCTTTCTGCATAGATGCTAATTGGGTACCACCCAGGAGTCACTGAGAGAAAGAGGGGACCGTACAGGCAGGTCAGAGCGTGACTGCAAGCTTTCACCTCAGTCCAGAGAGTGAGAAAACTGCTGAAAAAAGAAGGGAATAATAACACGAAGATTCAGAGTAAGATCCTGTCTTTGAAAATGATTGTCTATAGCCTTAAGGGAAAAACGTCAGCAAACATCTGGCAACCTAACAAAAATGCAAGGAAAGACACATCTTCTACAAAGCAAGAACTGACAATTATTAAAAGAAAACAGATTGAGTTTTTTTCAAGCATTAAATAAAGTGAAAAAGAAACTGAATAAGTAATCAATGTAAGGATATAAAATATATCTGCATATATATACATATATATATATATAGAATTAATACCTCATCTGAAGGCTTTAAAGAGCCATTATCCATAGACAAAAATGAGAGACTTTCACAAATGAAGAGGAGGACAAAAATATGAGAAAAATTAGAGGGAAATGATTATATAAATAAAGGAGAAAACATTCTTGTGGTGACTAAGTACTGTGCTAAATTTCTTACTTCACATATAGGAATATAGTCTTCACTCTGACATTAAATAGTAGTAATTATAATAGTAATACCACCAACCTTTTATTAAGTACTTGTTGTCTGCCAGGAACCGCTCTGAACAATTTACACAAATTAATCCATTTCAAAAGTAAAATAACTGGAACAGAGAGGTGCTGTTATATCCTCATTTTACAGGTGAGAGAACTGAGGTTGAGTAACTTGCCCAAAGTAAGTCGGCTGCCTTTTGAGTCTGTCTTTTTAATCACTATTTTACTCACGATACATGTCTAACAATAGGATGTTGATTAAGTAAATTACGAAATGTCTAAAACATAGAGTATCTTCCATTTCCATTTCAAGAGCATGTTTAAAAGCATTATTTGTTGATATGTAAAGATATTTTCAATCACATGTACAAATAGTTACCTTGTATTACACAGTGGACATCTTCACAGCTTACAGCTCACAGAGCTGTCTAAGGTGCCAAGTGATCACAGTGGACTAAGCCACATCTCAGTCTTCAACCTTTCAGTAGGTGCCAATAAATTCTCTCTATACATAGTAAAGTGGAAGAATGCTGACTTATCATTTGGTCTTACGTTTCCTAGTACATGCTAGAAAATGAAAACATAGGGCACTTCCTTTCTCATAATAATCTTACTCATCTCACGGCAATTTAGCTTATTCTCACTTTAAATTATCTTTAAATACTATAGACCTAGAGTCATACTTCCTTTAAGTGAATTTTCTATAGTTGTAGATTGCCTGTGCCATATACTAAATAAATACGAAAGTCTGTAAGTACATGACCAATAAGTGTCATATGCACATTTACACTCAAAATTGGGGCAAAGTAGTTAATTAGAGTGATGAGAGAGGCGTGGTCATGAAAATTTGTTATTTATAAAAGATGGACCAAGAAGAGATGGCTCCGAGCACCCGTCTTAACTGTGTGGATTTTAGAAAGATGCCATAATGAAAGTTAGGAAAATCTGGAATATAAAGTGATTGTCTATGTTAAAATATAAGTAAATAAACAAATCCAAAAACCCCAAACAGAAAGACTATACTAGAGGCTAAGATTAGATGATATCATTGTTTTTTTTTTTTTTTTTTTTTTTTTTAAAAAGACCTTGCTTTTCTGGTAAAGGGCTTGTTTAGTTTGGATGCTGGGCTTTCCTTTCTGAGGAGTCAAGTTTCTCTTTCCAGATGGTTCCTCCTCCTCCCTTAACTCAAAAAAAAAAAAAAAAATTGCTGTTACGGTTATTGATTTTGATTAATGGATACTGTCATGGGAAACCATTTTCTTTTCCTTAAAGAATACAAACCCCTGTGATAAGGAAAAAGTTTAGGTTTTAAACCTTTGTCTAATGTATAAAAGATCTACCTAAAAGTGCTAGTTGCATAAATGAACCAGGGAAGCGTTATTTCAGTGAACACTGTTTTCACCTCTACGTGGTGCATGTTATGTACTCTCTAAAGTCACATGTGTAAGACGTGTTACTGAGTGCTAATTGCATGAGTAAATGAGGATAGTACTATTTCAGTAAAAAAATAAAATAAAATAAAGTAAGAAATAAAACCTTCACCTACCATGAACCAATTAGATTAGGGAAGACTAGGCCTAGGGCTTCTTTGCATGGTTTGAGAGGATCTAGCCTCAATGTAGGATGTTAATTTTTGAAGTCTTTTCACTTCTTTTTCATTCTTTGGCTAGAATACAATGGCTGGTGAAAGAAAAGCTCTTGACTGGAGGCCTAATTTCGATTCAGGCATATAATTAATGTTCCCAGGGTCAGGCTCTTGCCTGGTAGATGCCCCATGGGGTTCCAAAGGCTGCGCTGAGGGAACTGAGCAGGAAGAAGTCATCTCTGCAAGCCAGCTGGGCTTCCCTGGTTCCCCCTCCCTGGCTCGCCTAACCCCACTGCATCCCTGAGCCTGGCTGGTATCTGCTATCAAGCAGAGCCAGAGGAAATTGATGGAGACAGTGCCAATATCAGTGCCCCTGAGGCTTCCCCCTTTGCCAACATTAGCTATAAAGAAGCTGGTCTCATTCTCTGTTAAAGTTATTGATTTTTTTCCCTCCCTCAGGCCAGTCCTGCATTATGCTCCTTCCAGGGTCTGAGAGCTGTGTCTTTCACCAATATGTTTCTTTTAGAACATTCATTTACGGAATCAAAGAACTCTCCTGGGTATCCTGTTATCTTGCCAGTCCTGACCTGCAATATAGCTGGAAAATGCAGGCAGCTCTGTAAATAACAAATCTGAACTTCATCCCTTAGCGCTTCCTGGCACACCTCTTGTTCAAAAAGACTCTAAGAAAATCAGGAGATGGTGTTCAGTCATTGCCTGCTTCTTCTCCGGTTACCTGTGTTTAAATCCTCTCTGGTTACATGTAAATGATGTTTATGGTTTCTATTTTCTCCTTGGTGGATACTCTTTAAACTGGTGAATTCTGTCTTGAGTTATTCATTCATTTAGTCCATATTTGTTTATTTATGCAATCCATTCATTCAATTCATTCATTCATTCATTCATTCAGTACTTACCTTTTTGTCAGGGGTAGAGGGAGGGTATAGCTCAGTGATAGAGCGTGTGCTTAACATGCACGAGGTTCTGGGTTCAATCTCCAGTGCCTCCATTAAGAAATAAATAAATAAATAAACCTATTACCTCCCCTAAATTGCAAAAAAAAAAAAAAAAAAAAAAAAAGTTACCTTATCGTCTATTTATCTACTTCATGCCAGGCACTGCGCCAGGGATGGAGCTTCTGTTTGGAAGAACCCAGACCTGGTCCCTGTCCTCATGATGCTAACAGAGTAGTGAAGCAGAGAGTGTATAAAGAAATGTGCTCTGTGGTATCGGGGAAAAATGTAAAATGCTCTAAAACAGTACAGCAGTTGAGATGGGAGAATCTGCAGAAGCGACATCCAAGGTGACCCAGCCCGGGGCTGGAGCGCGTGCTCTCCACGGGTCTTCTCCATGAAGATGGATGGGAGGGAATAACGGGCCCTGGACTGCAGGCGGGAGAGGAGCTGGGAAGCTCTTGCTCAAGTTCACAGAGAAACGATAGCTCACCTAATGACGCAGGAAGGACTTTTGGAAGGAACTGACAATGTCTTTCTTGTCTCATTTCATCAGCGTAAGACAGTATCAAATATTGCATTTTTGATTTGGAGAAATTATTTTATTTCAACCTAATTGAGATTTCTGCTTCATTTTTAAAAATTAGAGTAGGCAATAAGTAAAGTGTAGACAAAAAAGAGATGATGTCCCAATCACCCACAAACTCTGCCCTTACCAGTCTCCCGGTAGCAGTAAAGGCTGTCCTTCCTCGTCTTCTTCCTTGTGTGCATGTGCGTGTGTGTTTGTGTACATATATGAATGTATGTGTGTATGTGTTTATATATATATATATACACATATATTACATAAAAGGAATTAATACTATTTATACAATCAGAAAATTATTTTACTTAATAAAGATGCCTTTCCATATTAGCCCAAATAGATAAACCTTATTTTGAATGTTTGAATAATATTGTACAAAATATAAATAAGAGTACAATATTTTAATAATTCCACATTATTTTGATTGCTTTGCACAGTTTTGATTTTTCACAGTTTTTCAATTCATCCAAAAATTTTCTTGAAATATTATTTGAAGTGAGATCACAATTTATTTCCCCCCCTAAGTGTTCTGTTCTCCCAACCCTATTTACTGAATAATTCATCTTTTCTTTATCATCATCATGTACCAAATTCTCCTCACAGGCATAAATATCTTTTTGGAATCTATTTTCTATTCCAGTGATCTATTTATTTATTATTATGGCTGCCCCACACTGTTCTAATTAAAGTCTCATGGTGCTTTGACATCTTATAAGCGAGAGAACCTAAGAGTAGTGGTTAGGGTTGTCGTCACTGGAGTCAGGCCAAATATGACTCCAAACTCTAGAGAAATAATCGTTTATTTATACCCCATGCTGTATATGATTACGGCATTCTTATATCAGTATGATATCTCTTTCAGTATACTGTAGTTCAGATTACGATTAAAATTGATTTGGGGTTGACTTTCAGTGAGGGATGTGTATTAAACAATTTATTTTTAAGAAAAAAATATTGAAATTCTTTAAAACACCATTCTTTAAAATTTATCTTCTTTCTTATAAATAATTGACTTGGAAACAATGGTGGCTTTAATAAAGTTACAAATAAAAATACCTCAGCTACCCTGGTGACTGTCTACCCCCACAGCTCAAGTCCTTGGGTACAGAATGCAAATACTGTGTTGACAGCATAGACTGTGGGCAGCTCTTGAAGAAGGGGAGGAGGGATGGGAATAAAGCACATTTTTTTTTGAATCCTATACGACAGAAATACCTGCTATAGCCGCAAGTTGCCAGGCACAGGGGAGGGAGTACGGAAAGTAGAGTCACCTGGAGAAATTACAGCTGGCCATGGGGATACTTCAAATCAGTCAGTTGGAAAAACACCATGAGCAAAAACTCTTGAACAATCTGAAAGAAAATATTTACAAATAGTAATAATGTGTTGCCGGAACTATGTTGGCAGGCAAAATATGGTAAGACTTGAGGCAACAGACTCCAATTCTGCAAGGGAAGTCTGGTCGAGGGGCTGGACCCGGGGAGATTCAAAGGTATAATCTGACCACGTCAAGAAGAGATTGTTGGCACCAACTGACTGAAAAGCCAAATTCAGTTAGTGTTCTAGGGCAATCTGAATTGCGAAGTCCAAGAGGAAGATTTTTAGGAGTAAAACACCAAAGTCACAAAATGGTCCTACTGGTTCAGCAATATACTATTTCACCAGCAAAGTCATCATTTATCCTAAAAATAGTAGACACTCATTATCATAACCCCACCCAATGTACTGGACACTGAATCTCTTTTAATAGTACCTAAGTCCAAGTTAATACACGCAGCTAGATGAAAAAGAAAGTTTTACACGGGCACCCACAGACTTCCATTCTCCCTCACCTCTCCCTCCCTCTCTCCTTCACACACACACACACACACACACACCACACCACATACCACACACACACACGCAGGGTCCTGAGTGGCTGCCGTCAGTTCTGTCAGGGTGAACGGGAGGAGGAAGTAGGCAGGGACCGGGCTGCTCTCCTTTCTCTTTTCCTTTAGTCACACAGCCAATCCTATTAAAATTCTCCTCTGACAAGTTCCCAGCTGTTTTCCCCACCATTCCTGCTGTCACCATCCTTGTCTAGGCCTTGATGACGACAACAGTGGACTAATTAGTTTCTAGCAGCCTTTCCTCTTCCAATCCATCGACTTCTCCATGGACAGATTTACCTTCTGACTCGGCAATCATTGCTCCGTCTTAAAATCTTCAGTGGCCCTTATTTTCTGTAGAACAAAGACCAGTCTCTGTCCTGCGGGCCGGCACAGCCCGTCTCCGAGCTGCCGGCGCCTGCAGCTGTCCTCGGGCGCATCACCGCGAGGCGAACCGCTCGCGGCCCCGCACGCCCTCTCTGTCCGCTCTCCTTTCCTGTTTCAGTGTGTGATTCCGCCAAATTGTTTCCATTTCCTTTTTCAAAATCTACATCCTTTCCTTCAAGGTCCAATTCATATCCCTTCTCTTCCTGTTTCCTTCCTGAACTTCCCCAGTGTCCATGGCCACGCTTTCCTCTGAGCTGTTTTAACAACCGTAAGTCAAGTTGCTGGGCAATACTAATTTTTGAGATTTGGGGACTATTGTAGAAGGGGGCAAAGAATACAGCCTTTAAAGTTGCAAGTGGTTTTCTCTCTGCAGAGGCAGAGACTCCAATTCACTTTTTGTGGAGGATTGTTTTAGAGGGTGGTAATGATTAGTTTTAGTCACACATTTTGGACCGGGGGTAGGAGGCCTGCACCTCTCTGCTCTTTTACAGTTAGGTGTGGGCACATGATTTACTTTGGCCAATGAATTGTGAAGTTAAGTGACAGGTGATACTTTTGGTTGGAAGCATTGAGTCAACACGTGATTTTTTCCAAAATTTCCCTGCTACATTAGCAACCAGCAGTATAACTGATAGTGGTTGAAACCTCAGTCTGGTTCTAGAGGTTGATATGCAGAAGAGCCCCTCAAATCACCAAGTTGCCTCTCCTTCGTCAGCCGGAGTCCATCGACTCATGAGTAACTACAGTTCCCCATGATTAATAAACAGATAGCAGGAGCAAGAAATTAATCTTGATTTTTAAGTCACTAAGATTTAGGGGTTTTCTACTTTCCTGCATAACCCCTAGCCTATCCTGAATAATACACTTTAGGAAAAACTTCAAAATGCACCTTTCATTCCACAAATTAAGTAGGTGCCCTTCCATTATTGTGGAAACACTATGAAAGCATTATTTACTGAAATGCAGGTGTTAAGTCACTGGATAGTTGAGCTGAGCCGTTTCACTGAGAGTTTATGTCACAACACCCAGAGTGAAGAATCTGATCGCCAGCACTTCGGAGTCATTTCAGGGCTCTGGAAATGCACAGGGATGCTTTGAAGATCAGCTAGACAGACGGGCGTGCGTGTTCTTGGGAAGGGGAGGCCTCTTTCCTCATTTCCCCAGCAGTGGGAACTGCTGCGGCTCACGGAGGAGGGACTTTTGGAGCATCCAGAAGACTGTCTGTTTCCTGAAGAGAATTGGCGGCGGGGTAACAAACAGGTCTTTTAGACAACAGTGACATTAGCAGAGGGAACTGTAGCCACAGAGAAAAATCGTAGCAGTTAGTTACTGGCTGAGGGTGAAAGCTGACTCCAGCAGACAGACTCTTTTGTGAGCATAAGTGAAGGCACCCCTGGGGAGTCCCAGAAATAATTAGAGGATATTATGGAATTAGGAGTTTGAGTCAATGTCATTTGGACCATAAAATAAAGTTGACCTGATTTATTACTGGATAAATCACGTTATTTATGTAGCAGAATTATATTTATAAAGTTTATTTATCATTCTTATTAGCTGGTTTACAATGATAGATTTTTGCTTAACACAAAAATCTCATCTTCACAAATATATTGCTTTTGAAGACAAGGACAATTTTTAGTATACAATGGGCACTTAAAATAGGTGATTGTTAATATTGGCAATGAGGTTGTGGAAGAAGTTTATTTTGAGCAAAAAAGCTCATTTTATTTTCATGTTGGGTAGAATTTAATATATCTCTAGAAAATTAAGAATCTGAATTTCAATAATAGAAAGGAACCTAGAGAGAATTCTGTCCAGTGCCTTCCAAGTGGGCTTGGAGGAGCCCCTCCTGTAATTTCAACAAGATATTATCAGAGGACTTACATTTTTCCATGCAAGCTACTCCACTTTTGTCTGTTCTGTTAGTGGGTTCTACAGTCAAGTTCATTTGAAAAATGAGTCTGCTGTTAATATAAGACTGACCTAGACCTTTGACAAGATTGATACAGTTCAACTATCTTATTTTATACAAGGTCAAGACATGGTAAATGAGTTGCCCGAGGACACATACCTGGTACATATAAAGCCAAAGAATCAGGTCTCCTACTAGCCGCCCTGGTGTTAGCAACCACAGTTGTTCTTGCTGATTTGTATTCTTTATTTGTAAAATGTATTATTTACTTATTTATTTTGTAGTTCCATAAATGTCCCATTTTACATACTTCCACTTTAACCAGACACTTAAAAAAAAAAAACAAAAAACCTCACAGATGAATGAAGTACAGTAATGAGGAAGAAAACTTCTTGGTGTGGTTGGAATAGTCCTGAGTCCCAGAATCCTGCCTTGGATTTGGAAGTAATCTGACTTGCCTCTCATGTGATGTGCCAGCCCCCTTCGTCGGAACACTACTGAGGGGAAATCCTGCCTATGTTGGATGACTGGGAAAACCAGTGTCTCATCTTTGAACAGTTGAGCCTGTTCTCTAGTTTGGTCTTTTATTGAACTCCATTTTATTTTTTAATTGAAGTATAGTTGATTTACAATATTGTGTTAGTTTGGGGTATACAGCAAAGTGATTCGGTTATCTATATATACATATATTTCAGATTATTTCCCATTAGAAGTTATTGCAAGATATTGAATATTATTCCCTGTGCTATACAGTAAATCTTTGTTGTTTCATTCAACTTAATTTAATATCAGTATAGCATTCCAGCCATTCTCCTGAAAATATAAATACATATGCCAGTGGCCATACTTATGTTTAGCTTGACCTGGATGGAATTTTTTAAAATTTTAAATTAGTTACTATAACTCACAAATCAAAAGTGGTGCTGAATAGAATCTGTCCATTTTATATAGGAAATGAGCTCTTCAGTTTTCCACAATCCCCAGCACTCCCTTTTGCTTTCCACTGGATCTGCTTCTCTCATTTAATGGTAACCTCCCTGAACACAAGGCATTGGAAATGAGTTCCATGTGCTATGCTATATCCATGTCAGATTGTTATGTTTACCTTAAAACTCCATGGATTTATGCAAATGTTCAAACTTTTAATTCCTTAAGTGAGTGTATAACATACCTGAAGAGTGGTGCTTGCCACTTTCAAATCCCAGTTTTGTGACTCATTATGAATAAAGGGAGAAAATGGGTCCGTGAAAAGAAAAAGAGGGTGAAGTGTGTGAACTGGGAGTTTCAGCAGCTTCAGCAGCAGCATGAAAAAACGGAATCCGTGGAAACGTATATATACAGGAAGCAACCCAACATGGGAGTGATTTTTGCAGCCGGGAAGCAGTTATTTACATTATCTAGGAGGCAGAGTCAGACACAGCAATCTCACTTGTAAAGCAAAGGACAGTCGTTGTGTGGGCTCGAAGTGGAAGGTCCAGCCTTTGAGCCGGGTCCAGATATGGAGATCTGCTCTGTCGGCGGCAGCAGCTCCAAATGCAGACGGACGCTGCCTCTGTCAAGCCAGCTCTCACCTTATGGCAGCTCTCTGGGATGCAGTCTGGAAACGCCATATGGGATATAGCCTTTCCCACATAATCCCATGGAACTGTTTTACAGTAACACATTATGAATATTTCATTTTTTCTTCACAAATCCACTTCCAAGGTGTGGAATATTCCTTTTCATTTTTTTTCCTTTGCTTTCTTGGTCCTTGGTTTAAATGGTTTTTGCTTAGCTTGATGAATACTTCCTTATCAAATTTAGGATGTTAGTAGAGAGTTTAAATTTATTTGCCATCACAGTAATAAATAAGGATTTGCTGACCTTTCTTGCTACACATATATAATAGCAAAACAACTAAGTAGACACTTAAAAAAAACAATTGGTTTGAGTTTTCCTTTCTTTCTTTTCTTTTTTTTTTTTTTTTTTGCCAGAATTGGGTAGATTTTTTAAAAGCAGAGTTGGCTCAATTAATTTGGTGTTCTGGTTTCCTGGAAATGTGGTCTCTCTCTGACCCAGCTTAAAGGGATAATCTTCAAAGCTCCTTTCCTATCCTATGGTTTAATTTTAACATATTACCCATCAGTCATTTAAGTTTATATATTGTTTTGAAATGCAGCTTTGGGGCTATTGCTTTGTCTCTCGATACCAGCAGAATCATTTCGTCCTTCTCCAGTGAGTGATAGCAGCTGGTTGACAGGCCAGAGTGTGCTGCAGACTGTGCAGAAAAGGGAGGGGAAAATACCATATCTAATTAAAGCAGCAGGGAACGTTTTTAGCAAGGCAAATAGTAATCCTTTATCTGGAAACTGGCCAGGGCATCAGGGTTAACAACCCTGTTTGTGAAAAGTAATCATAAAAAATAGATACCCACCATGGTGTTACAGATCCCAAGTGTCTGGGATGTCCAGGCTTACATCTCATTTAAAAAGCTTTCTTACATTCAGTGTCCCTAACACCCGCCGAACAACATTTAGCAGCTATGGAAAGATAGTGGTAGCTTCAAAGTGCCCACGGGTCTTATTTGTGCTGGATTGTAACAAGAATTCTAACTATAATCGCAGGGAGAAGAAAAATCAATTGCCCTTTTAAAGGAACAGGACATAGAGCTGTTAAAAATAAATTTCTTTTAAACAGACCCATCCTTACTGGGTCAGAAGTACCAGGAATCAACTCCAGATGCGACACTTTAATGGTTGTGTGACATCCGGTGAGCCAGTTGGCCTGCCTCACCTTCAGTTTCTCTCTTGGGAAAGTGAGGGTAACGAAATTCATCTACTACCTTCTCTGAATAGCAGGATCAGATCAAATACCATCAACCACGTGAAAGCACATGAGAAATGGAGGGCAACTTACAAGTGCGAAGTCTTCCTGTTGTTCGTACGACGTTAGCGCCTGCAGGACCCAGCTACCTAGTAACACTGAGAAGCCTTGGTTGGAAGGCTTATCAGTGAATAAGCAGGCACATTTCTCAAGAATAGATCGCATCAGTCCCCCAAACCTGTCCGTTTAATTCAGTCCACCCGAAAGTGCTCTGGACCTAGCCTCCAGGTGATTTGTTAGTTATACATATTGAGCTGAATCTGTTTCAAAGAGGGAGTCACATGGGGTGGTTGGTAATCCAACAAGTTGAGGCAGCTGTTTCAGAGACAGGCCACATAGAATCATAGGAGAAAACCGGGGGAGAGGAATTCAAAATTCATATACTTAGGAATAGTGTTTCAAGCTGTAATCAGGGGTTGAGTAAGCAAGCTCAAAATGTAGCCTCTGAAATTTGAGCAAAATAATAAAAACAAAATACCAACTATCACTTTTGTGTTTGGAAATATCTAATAACGCTGCCATTTCAAGCTGTGTCACAGTTGGCAGGGCCTCCATCCTAGAATTACTGTCCCATTTCTGGGGAGGTAAATTCTAGCTACAGGACACTTCTGAATTAAAAAGTATTCTGAGGTGAATAGTAAAATCACTGTCTCTATCTATAATTATACCTATTTCTGACTGTATTAAAACAATAAGAATACCTACAAAATGTAAAAAAAAAAAAAAAAAAAAAAAAAGAACTTATTTACTGTCCCCAATCTTTACATTTTAGAATTTTTCAAATATTGATTTTGAGTTTCAGGCAAATAAACAAACAAAAACTTCTCTATTCAAATTTCATTTGCAACTGTAAAGATTTTTATTCAAATGCCTATTTGTTATTTATAAACAACCATCTACACAAGAGTTAGGATAGAAAGAATGCTTGATCTGTTTATTCGTTGCTATTATTGTTATTAAATTAATGTGTTGTGTTGGAGAGAAATAAAGGGGGAGGAAAAAACTCAAGAATAACACGTTGGGCAGTTGAACTCAAGTGGTTTCTCAAGAAAAGGTGCTTTTCTTTAGTGATTATATGGTGACCTGGAGCCCCATGAGTCCTTTTCAATCACCAAAAGTCACAGCCCAGATGTGAGAGCCTGGCAAGGGCCTGGGGTGGGGGCAGAGGAGGGGTGGTATCTGCCAAACACAGTTTAAGTTTGCATCTCTTTCCCTTTGCCCCCACCCTCTGCCCTCCAACTAAAGTCGACAGCATTGCTGTCTTGATTCTGAACTGTCCTTCGCAAGTACACCTGGAAGGCTCTGCTCTTCTCTGGGGCCAATGTCATTCTTTACTGTCTCCAGCAAACTCTAGGCCAGCAGGCTCATCTGGTATCAGTGTCATTCATGTGCAAAGTAGAAACCAAATGCATGATCTCTGAGCTGAAATTGGTCTCTCCAACAGTCCCAGCCTCTTTAAGGGGTGGCATGCACTTGAAGGTTGGTTATTAGTTCCAAATGCTGCAGAAGCATCTGCTCTCAACTAGCTAGAAATCATGTTTAATAACAAGAAAATCTACTCCAGCCAAATCCCTGTTGGGAGGGCTCCCGCATGAACAAAAGGCCCCCACTTCCCCTGATTTCCATAACAGATGTAGTATCTGATGCATGACAGCTCAGCGCAGCCCCGCGCCATTCTTCTCCTACACATCCATCTGCAAGAAGCCGCACTTTCATTTTATTAATTGCTCTGGTGGGCTACACGTTATTTTCTGTTGCCCAGAGAGTATTCTGTTTGTGCTTCATGCTACACTGGTCACAATAATAGTGATTTTTCTTAATGTTAAAGGTTATTAGCCTTCCTCCTTTACTTTGCTCTGCATCTTCCATACGCAATAAACTATTAATGCCTCCCTGGGGGGTTGACGGTTTCACTTAAGTTGGTGGGGTCTGGTCTGCCCATCCCTGGTGCTACTTCTTTGTAGTCTTATTGAGCATCCTTAGGACAAGCCAGTTATAGGGGAAAGTCATTAGCAAGATCCTAAAAACTGAATGCAATTCCTAACGCTTAAAAAAAAAAAAAAAACCAAACAAAAACAGAGCATTCATTTTGACATTTGTTAAATCAACAATCACTTTAAAATAGCATACACACACACAGCCACAGACAAAAACATTTGCCACTTTGGAATAACAAATGCTCTTAATTTGGGTCAGTTTTCTCCTTCTGATGGAGCTTTAGGTAAATAGTGAGGTTTGCTGCCTGATGCCACCAGTGGGCCAACTGTGACACAGCTGGCCATCATCCCACGTCACTGCGTCGTAGGATGCATCGCAGCAGCAGCAGCTGTACAACGGCATTAAAAGCGAATGGGGCACAGGGAGCGAGGGAGGAGCTGATCAGAGTTTAGAGGGAAAAAACAAAGAAAACAGAGTGCAGTAAGAAGAGGAGTTGTATAAAATAATAATGATAATAATCTCCACTTTCAGTTTTTAGTAGAAAGTTGATTGATTTATTTTACTTTTTAAAAATAAAGTAGGACATACATGTGAATTTTCATCCTCAAAAGACTCTGTTTAGAATTTAAAACATCGTAACTTGAAAGACATTGAATTTAGTACTGAGTCCAAAATCAAATGAGTGCAACTCATGTTCAGGATACACCAAAAATAAATAAATAAACAAAAGATACAGGTACAGCAGACCAATGGTAAAGCCCCAACAACACATATGTACGAATCTGCCAGGTCAAGCATATTTAAATATGATTTGCATGTTTGTGGAGCTGGCCATGTAGAATTTAGACAGGAAACAGCAAAATAAGTGAGCCGTCCCTACTACCAAAATCTCCTGAATGGAGTACCAAACTATCAGAGCAACACTGAAGCATCCCAAATGGTATTTTAGAGCAAAGGTTAAAGATTAGAGAGAAAGAAATGTATGCTTCTGTTAATCTATCCCTTTTATGGTGTTTAATATTCTTGCCTGCTGATTCTGAAAAATAAAAGAAAAAATTAATCAAAACAAAAAAGAGCAGCAAAAGCCATGACATATTTACTTATAAGTATTATGTCACTGGAAATCTTTCAAGAAATCTTTTTTGGACCTGCCACATGTCCACTTACGGAGCCACTGATAAATCTTCCTTTAAATGTAGTTACAATAAGAATCCTTCTTTGCCTATGTTACAAGCTAATGCTTTTTTATAAGACTTTTTTTTTGGGCATAAGGTTATATTCGGAAAACCCTGGCATGAAACAGGTCTGCACAACTGAAATCAGTAACACAGGAAAATGTGCTATGACTATACACTATGACTGCATTTCTTCTTGGTTACCTTTTGGAAGATTGCCCCCAAACTACTAATACCAAGAAAGAACATGTTTCTTATATTTTGCTAAATGTTATTTAATGGGAAATAAACATTAAAAAAAATAGGCTTTATCATGTACCACATGGGATAACATCAAGAGGAGGAAAGAAATGTTTCACAGCCAGCAAAAGAGAAGCTTGTCAGTGTTCGCATCCTGCCCCTGACTTTACCCTGGTACCTTTCTCAACGCAGCTTCTTAATGGGAAGGGCAGTTTCTCCCTCCACCCCACCCCTGTGGCTAGAGTTGCAGCTGGCAGCCATGCGAACTAATCAAAATAGCCCTTGGTGAGATTTTGCTTTTGCGTGGACCTCTATTATTTTCCTTCCATTTCCCATCCCAACTTTACCTGCCCCCACACAATAGGGCTAATCCTCCCTGAGCATCCAAGACTGGAAAGAGGCTTTGGAGAGACTCTACTCAATTGTTGCATTTCACAGATGAGGAAAAGGAGTGTCAAAACATTCACTACATCAGTTACTTAAAGACCATGTGAGTCAAGGATTCTGTTTCTGGATTAGAAAAAAGCTTATGAACATCTAATTGACAGAATAATAAACGTGCTACCGTATACGTGTAAGCTTTTTAAAAACACTCAGTACACTCACATACAGTCTGTGTAACAGTCTTATCACTCCAAACTCTCAAAGAGGCGCAGTAGGCATCATTCTCTCAGCTGGCCATGCTGAAGATAAAGGAAGTGTTCTGGGTCAATTAGCAGAAATACAGACAAGACGAAGAGTGAGAAAGAGATGGGGAGATGTCTGTTTAAGCACCGCAGAAACACTGGCTCCCGACTACGTGCCAGGTACCACAACTCTGAAGACGAAAGGCATAGTTCCTGTTCTTCAGAGGTGGGTGTCGAACTAGGGTGGGAGATATGAAAGGCAGTCTTCACAGCAGTCATACAGGGTGCTTTGGGAGCAGAGGGCATGGAAACACGTGCCTACAAAATCACACCACACTTGACAGAGAAGGATTGTTTCCCGCTGGGCACTGAGGGATGAGCTCGGGTTTGAGTCCATCAGTCAGACGGAGGAATGGCATCCGTCATCGGGGCATCGCGTACACAGGGAGTATCGGGCTGAGGGCTTTCACGAGGTGTTTTCAACAGCGCCCTTTGACTCCTCTCTGCTCTGCTCTTCAGCATTATTTTTTCACCATAAACAATGAAGAGTTACCAAGAAATGCTTCATAACATGTACATGAGAAGATATGTAGTGAGAACAAAGCAGTAAAACAGAACTAAACAGTACAATAATATTAAAAAAAATGGCATGATTTGTACAAAAACCTTTGCAAGGTGTAGCCTACCAGGAAGGGTGACCCATAGCACCACTAACATTTTATTAAACTTGGGTTATTTTATGCCACCCTCCCTGACTTTATGTAGTTTTATTTTCTCCCCAGCTAACATTGTCTAAAGTTGTGGCTAATGGTGATCTCTGTCTTGTTCCAAAAAGACCTGAATGACAAAAGCAGCAGTGATTTGCTCCAGGAGAGAGAAGAGGGGAATGAAGAGAGAATCGGCCACCTGCCGCAAAGGCTAAAGAAAGAGGAGTTTGCAACCCGCAGATGCGCAGGGAAAACTTTTCTGCCTCTCTGTCCAAAGTAGCATGAGCCCCTACTTAATGCACACACACTTTACTGTCACCACTGGAAAATCCTGGCTTGGTAATTCTCTGCCAAAGGTGGCGTTAGGACTAGTTCAGGTCCCCCCACCCCCTGAAACTCACAAAGATCTCCACTGGAATGAAAACAAAAACTGCATCTCATTAAGTGTGTAGAAGACAATTCAGACAGAGTCCGAGGAAGGAAACTGGGGCAAGCGCTACATAAATGAATGGTATGAAAGGAGGAAATTTCCCTGTTCTGCTATTAAACAGGATTCTGGATTTGCATAGAAAATCCAGTTGCAAAGCCTTTAAAATTTTTAGCAGCACTGTTTCTTCTTTATGTCATTGTCTTCTTATAGTAAAAGAGGCGAGAAAAACCTGGGGAGGCCTTTTTGGGGTGCCGAGAGGTGGGGTGTGCTTGAAAAGGAAACCTCGAGGGGCTTAACTCTATTCATCTCGTCCTTTCATTGTCGCCTAAATGGAGGCACAGCGTTAATGCCAGTGCCCAGGCCAGGGAGCTGGCAGAGGGGCTCGGTGCTGCCAGGCAGCTGAAGCCTTTCACTGGTGACAGCTTTTCTCCCAGTGTGTCCTGTTAGGAGTTTGAGTTGACAGACAACAAAGGATGGGGAGTGGGGAGATTGGACAAACAAGCTGAACAACCATCACCTTTCTCCACAACGGTGCCTTGGCTAGTGGACAAAGGGAGAAAATCTACTCTGGGAAAGGGTCGGGCTCTCCTGCCTTGGGTTACCTTTAGTGAACACAGGAACTCAAGGGCAAGTCTCTCAGCTTCATCCAGCTGGGTCAGCTGTCTGGGGGGCCTTGGGAAAGGAGAAACTCCTTGCAAATGGATCTGGGGGAAGGAAGAAAGGCTTTGTCAAACACTCCAAGGATGAAAACTTATTTCTCAAAACTGTAATGAGAGGCTATAAGAGGTATCTTTTCCCACCACTCACACAGTGCCTGGTACCCAGCAGATGCAACAATGAGCCGTGTTGAAATCAAAGAATGGGGTGCTAGTATTGGGGACATTATCCAAAGTCTTAGACAAACTGATCTCGGATCTCAAGCTTTCTGGAGCTCTGGTGTGGTTTACTTAAAATTCTCCATCTGCTTGAAAGAGCCAGGTGGCATGCTGGTGGTTTGCAAGTAACAGCAATGAAAACCATTTTCATTTGAGCTTTTTCTGTCACATGGCTGGAACTATCCAGTGATATTCTGAGTATCAGACCACCTCATGGTACCAGCCACAAAAGCTCACAATAGATTTTTACACTACCTTGGACAAGCACATCTTTGAGGACAACTGGATGCGTGGGTGGGTGGGGTCATTAGGCAAAGCCTGTGCAAGTGGTCAGGAAGCTAGTCTGACAAAGCCAACGACTGTATTTCTTCTTTGCTTTGCCTTCTGTCAGCATGTGTTTATATGTTGTGACAGAGAAAGGACCAGAGCAATTCTCCTGCACTGAATGTTATTCTAGCAGTGTTTCCAAATAAAAACATGACTCTGGGTCTGGCTAGTGAATAGGTCTCCAGAGAAATGTAAAGACTCATTTTATAGACAAATTAACAAACAAGGTGGTTTGTCTGGAAAGAAAGGGACGGTGTGAAACCCGAGTGGTTGGGATACGGTCTCCTGAATGGAGGGCCCACACGTGCTGGTGTCTTAAGCAACTTGATAACTATTCCAGATCGCTCCTTTGTGAAATCCCGCCATGGGAAGAATAATGATGTATGAAATAAAGATGCCCTGGCTCCACAGGGAACACAGAGAGGATGCTTCAAGCTATAATGTGTGGTTTCTGATGGGTTTTGGCTGTGACCCCTGCACACAATTTCTGTTCAGCTGTGTGGAGCCGAACAGCCTCCCGCAACCCTAAACGCCAGAACCCACACACCCTCTTCTGCTCCTGCTGGAAAAACATTCTCTCACCCAAGTTCACTTGTAAATTTCTTTCATCACAGATACTTCCCCACCTTGGCACCCCGACAGCCAGCTATCGTGGTGACACCTCATAATTACAGTTCTCCAGCAAAAAGTATTGGAAAATCTGGTGATAAATTGCTTGACTTCTGTGAAATTACTGTCACCAGTATATCCAAAGCTTCTGTGAGCGAGAGCACTATAGATGTGCAGGCTTTTTGGGACATTCAAATACTGTTTTTTTAGTACAGTTTCTGTAATCCAGGTTGGGTTGCAATTCTATGCTAGGAAATTTACATCCATTCAAGCAGCACTGAAGACAGGATAGGAGGGTTAACACTGTAATCAGCTAACTGTGGACTAACTCAGCGGTAGTTTACTGTGAGAAATTATGAGTTCTGGGAAGCTCTGCCCATTCATTATCAAGCAAGCTTCTGGAACGCTTCTCCTTAAAGACGCTTGATGTATGTTAAGACAATTAAGAATGGTATTAGTTTAATTAATGACAGTAATTTGAAAGATAACACTTTAAAACAAAGCAAACAAACAAAAATATATGGGCAGTACACTTCAAATCCAAGTTACATTTGGAAGAATCACTGTGGGGAATTTTTTTGTTTTTGTTTTTGTTTTAATGGAGGTACTGGGGATTGAACCCAGGACCTCGCACAGGCTAAGCATTTAGTGCTATGGATCTGCCAAGATATCTAAGTGTGAATGTCCTTTGTCTGCACAAATCCTGTCTGCCCTGGTCTGATTGTTTGTGTTCGCCTACATTTCATATGTTGAAATCCAATCCCTAATGTGATAGTATTAGGAGGTGGGGGGGGGTGATGAGGTCATGAGTGTGAACCCCTCATGAATGTAATGAGAGCCCTTAGAAAAGAGGCCTGAGAAAGCTCCCTTGCTCCTCTGCCCCGTGAGGTTACAGGGAAAAGAGCCGTCTATAAGGAAACAGGCCCTCTCCAGACACTGACTCTGGCTCTCCAGTCATTTCCCAGTCTCCAGAACACTGAGGAATACATATTTATTGTTTATAAGCTACCCAGTTTATGGTATTTTTGTTATAGCAGCCTGAACAGACTAAGACGCGGCCACACCGTAATCCGTCCTCTCGGCCACCACGATTTCCTCCTTTGGGAGCCGTCGGGTCTCACACACCTGAAGGGACTCGTCTGACTACAGCGGATCCTTTTGTAGCATCTAGGCCTCTTGACCACAAGCTCCCTAACTCCTACTGGGTCACCCAGTCCTCTCCCGGATCCTTGAACTTGGAACCACTGTACATTTGAATCAGACTCTGTGGATGACAAACTCGGTGGGATGAAGCTCTGAAGCTCTGGAGTTTGCTGCCACGTGGAGGAAGGGGGACCAGCTGCTGTGAGTGAGAAGAGCGGCTCCCTGCAGGGAGAGGCAGGGACACGAGGCAGACTCCCCCTTCCCGCTCGGCTCCAGGTGGCGCTGGTCAGAGGGAGCACATAAAATGCAGGCTGCTCAGTTAAACCTGAGATCAGGTAAACAACTAATATTTCATTAGCATAAACCTGTCCCATGTCATATTGATAATTTTCTTGTACTCCCCTACCTCGGTACCCAGTCAGCCAACGATAGCAGTGACACCTCATAATCATACCTCAAAATTCAAACTTAACTGGCATCCTGTGTTTTGTCTGGCAACCCTACTCCAGATATATTGCCTCCTCATTGTTCCTTGACATTCTAGACGTTCTCCCGCCTTAGGGACCATGCCTGGGCATCCCGTCTGCCAGGGCTGTCCTACAACCAAGTGTCTCCCTGGCTGACTCCTTCATCTCCTGCAAGTACTTGCTAGACTCTCAACGTTTCTTTCTTGTGGTTGGCGGGTCCCTCCCGGCCAGACTGGACTGTGAGTGGATTGAGGATGACCTCCTGGCACAAAAGGAAACCAGGCCAGCTTTATACTGAGAGCAGTAGACTCCCACCCCGCCCACCCACTCCCCGTTCTTCTGGTTGACCAGCTCACTTTGGGGTTGTGATTCTGGAGACTAAATAAAGCTCTGTGCATATAATTTTCTTCTTCCTTTCCCTCCTTTTTGGGATCATATGTAAACATTATAAATAGAAGTTTTCTCCAAGGCAAAAGCTGTCCTACCAGAGATCAGCTACTGTATAACAGCCATTTCAAAGGCAAGACTGAAGGGCCCAAGCAGAGAGTGTTTAGTTTGGTTTTGCTTTCCCCAGAGTAACTCTGCTTTGCACAGAAGTTCTAAACTAAAGTTTGCAAAAAAAAAAAAGCTTTTCCCTCAAAACGGCCAGAAAACAGTTTACAAATGTTAAGATGGAAAGAGGGGAGGATAAAAAAGAAAAAAAAGGGCAAGACAACATCTACACTATACTCAAAATCTAGGAAACTGCCATCATTCTGTTAGCGTGTCCTTTTTTAGATAACCGGGGAACTACTTTTCCAGTTCCCTTCGGATACACAACAAACAAAACAAAAAAGATAACAACACAACAAAAACAGAAAACTCCTTGGCAGACTTGTACTTCTAAGTTTTGGTTTAGAAACTTCTGTTTTTTTCTAAGTGACTAGTTCTTATTTTAGGTTTCCAGCAGTTTTAAGTAACTTGAGACTGAACATTTTAAATACACACATATAATAGAAGGAAACATTTGAAGCCTTGTTTACTCATCAAAACCACATTCTGTAGAAGAATTTAAAGCTAGAGCTTGAATGCAATTTTCTTTCAGTCCAAAGTAGGATTTCACCTTAAACTTACATATGTTACATGTCAACTATGTATCAATAAAGTTGGAAGAAAAACAAAAAGTTGAAACATAGTTTGTGAAAATTTTGGTAAAATATCTAAAAATATGACCTTAAAATGTATGCTCTGGACACTAAGAAAATTTATATATGAGGAATATCACATTTTCTGATGATTTTAACCAATTGTTAATTATACTAAAAATTTTTTTTAAATTAAAATATAGTCAGTTTACAGTGTTGTGTTAATTTCTAGTGTGCAGCAAAGTGATTCAGTTATACATATGTATATATTCTTTTTCATATTCTTCTTCATTATAGGCTATTACAAGCTATTGAGTACAGCTCCCTGTGCTATACAACAGGGTCTTATTGCTTATCTATTTTATATATAATAGTGTGTATCTGCAAATCCCAAACTCTTAATTTATTGCTCCACCCCCCATTAAAAAAAAGTAGAATTTTACCTGTACATTTGGCATGTTGAATGTGTGACATTATGCATTCATAGACTCAGAAATCTTAGTTTAAAAAAAATGAGTATCAATTTTTATTAGAACCCTTCACCAAAAAGATTTCCATCCTGATGAGCATAGCTACAGGGACTCATTTATATGCTGGTCAGTATTATCATGAGGGGTCGTGGAAAGGCCTGGGTCCAGGCTGAATCCTGACCCTGTCTCTTGAGTGACCTAACTAACCTTTAGTCTCAGTTGCCTTGTCTGTAAAATGGAAATCTAGTTTAGAAACTATATAGTGCAGCACGTTAGTACATTGTGGATATTCAACAAATCTGACTTTTCTCCAATTGGTAGTTTCAAGTTCCTGGGCTCAGAGAAGCAGAGGAAATTACAGCGCACCCTCCGGTGCTGAGGGCGACACCTGGGTGCCTCAGGCTAATCGCTGGATGAGCCCTTCTCTCAGCAGTTTGACACAAGCCCCATCAGCTCGTTACTTCAGGCAGCCAGTTCTGTATCACTCTCAGTCTCTAATCTGTCTTGTTAACATTTTGTAGTTTGGGGCTTAATTGAGGGTTTTCCAACACATGCTCACAGTGCATTTTGCAATTTGGCAAAAATCTATGAAACATATTCTTCCCAACTCATGATAATTTCCTCTATCAAGGGTTTGGCCTGAGGACGTTGAACCTCCTGACTCTCAGATAACTAACAAATCAGACTCTGGGAGGGGAGCTTCCACACACTGAAATTTTGTTTAACTCAGAGTAAAATAGCTCAATAAAAACAAATAAACAAAAACCATTTTGTAGACTTGGTTGACCAACAGATAACCTAGAGCTGCTGAATTCTGAAATATTTTTGGCAGTAGGATTAAACAGAGCTGGTATTAAGGCTGGACAGAACATTTCAGCAAAAATCTTACCTAATTAAAGCAAAATTCCTGCTTAGAGAGCTATTGAGAACCTGAGATTTTGAGGGTTTTGCCTTTGTTTAATTTTTAATTTCAGAATTTGTGCTTTCCCAGATATTTAGTTACTTACTCCTTGTTTTAGTCAGGAGTAGTTAAATTGTGCTGTGGTAATAAACAATCCCATCTTGGAAGCTCAACAAAAGTTTATCATTCATGCAGCGTGGTCCATATTGGTCCACTGGAGCTCTGTTCCTTGGAGTTACTCAGGCGGTGGACAGAGGCTACGTCATTTTGTAGCTTTCATATCTGGATCCTGGGACTGGCTTAGTCCTGACGATAGGGGAAGAGGGAGAAATTCAGAAAACTGACCATGCCTCAGGCTGGAAGTATTAATATATCACATCTGTTCACATTTTATTAGGCAAAACTAATCCAATGGTCCAGCCTAATTATAAGGGGACTGAGAAATGTAGAGAAACAAATTGAGTATTTGGTGAACATTACTGTATCTCCTATTCTTCTTGCACTGGTAATTTTTAAATTAGTTCACTAAGATTCAGCATTTATTTCCAGGCAATGAACCTATTTCCCCCCACCCCCAAATTTATCAGCATTTGTAATTAAAATAAACAATTAAATTTACTCTTTCTCAAAAGATACCAGGCTTTCTCATTGACTCTGCTTTATAATACAATCCAAAGTTTTCTGAGCTTCCCATTTACCGAGTTTTGAGTCATATTTATCTATCACCAACTTATCCACTTTGTAGAGCTTCCTTATCTGAAAAACCACATTTTCCCTTTACATAGCAACAAATTCACTGGCAGCCTGATTATATGGTTCACATTTTATGTGAAAGGCCTATCACAAACCCTAAAACCCAAAAGCTTCTTTCTAAGCAAGGGTCTAATAATTTTTTCCCACCCACTACTTTTAGCAACAGAGAAGGGAGGAGGAAACACTTCTTCCTCTACAGCAAATACACGTTTTGCACTCCCAAAGGAAGTCACGGGTAACGTGTATTTCATCTGTTCCCAACTGTTGGTGATCTGGAAGGAGTAATCTAATACTGAGAAAGTTGACCTTATGTAAATAAATCATCTTTTATAAAATGACAGTACTTAGCAAACGAAAGTTAGCTGTGACCAAGTCCCGAACACACACTCATAACATCGCCATAATGATGGATTTTAGCTGTGGGCGTGCAAGAATATGAGTGAAAGGGGTGTGTGTGTGCGTGTGTGTTGTGTGTTTTAGAGGGACACCAAGGGTTGATTTCCAGGGACTCCTGTACATCCATGTCAGATTACTTGTAGAACTAAAGTTCCCAAATCCAATCAGTTGCCAAGTTTTACTAATTTCCCCCTCTTTGGACTCATTCTTTTTGACCTTTCTTCTTCACCGCCCCCCCCCCCTGCTTTCCTCTGAAATTTTTTTTATTACCTTCTAAAGTGAGTTCAGTTGGTGGGATGGCAGTAACCCTGTATGTGACCTGTTGCCCATTATCTCCAGGTTGAATATCACACAACTGGGTAGGAGGGGAAAGAGTCATTGGCCTTTTCTGCTTGCTTCTTCCAGGGCTTGTGGTGAAGCAGCTTTGGCATTATTTTTAATTACGCCTGTATGACAGATACTGCAGATTGGCTCCTAATATCCATCCTCTCTTTCTTCCATAATGATAGAGCAGACAAACTGTAGCTGGGAACATGGCCAACAATCTCTGGCACAGCCAGATCAAGTTTTGGACGGTGAAACGTAAGAAATATCACGTAAGACTTTTGTGCCGTTCACTGAAAGAAACAGTGGTTACTGTTTGCTCCGTCCTCCATGTTACTGGCTGGAATTCAGAGATGGTGCTTGGAGTTTGAATTTTTTATCTTGGACCAGTAGGTAGATGTCACAGGCCAAAGATGAGACGGGAAACAGCACAGAGGGGGAGTCTGGTTTCCTTATGACTTTCCGATGCTGGCCTGTCAGCCCGGGCCCACCATCTTCAGACTGTGTGTGTGTGGCGGGGGGGCACTCACACATACGTGCATCAAAGAAACATACTTCTACCTTATTTAAGCCATTTTTATTTTAATTTCCGGTCACTCACAGTAAACTCAGTCTTAACACCGACAATATGTAAAAGCCTGATGACCTCAACGAACATGAATCTTCATTTTTTTCTTCTCTGACTGTGCCCGTGTTTAAAACCTGGTTTTAAACATATGGGAAAAGATTGACTCCAGTAGAATGTGAACTCCATGCTCTTTAACCCATTATGTTCATGTAACTACCAGCTGTTTCCCAGATTCAGTGTGCTGGTTTCCTCTTCTCCCTCAAACCTCTGCTCAGCTCATCTGCCAGCTGCGCATCCTGGGAGAGAGAGCCAACCCTCTCCACCACTCTCACGCTGCGGTACCGGACTCACGCTTTGAGCGCAGCCGGGAGAAGTCAGAGCGGGGCTCCTGCCTGGGAAGGGTGGGTGAGGGAGCGGTGGCTCTGCAGTTCTGACCTCTTAAAAGTCCCCTCTGCCTCCAACCTCTGGTCCACACTGCAGGGGGTTCACAATTAATCAAGGGTGAACACAGAGCAAGCATACGATAGGCCCCTATTGACTGATCGACTGATGCTCATCTCCTGCTTTTCCAAGAGGAGACATTAGAGCGGCTTTGGGAAGGAAAGACAGCTGCCACCCAACTGGTCCTGCTCAGTCCTCCTTTGTTCTGCCAGTCAGCCTTCTCTGTTACCAGACAGGGCTCTCTCTCCACCGCTTTGCTAGCCAACATTTCTAGACTATCTACTGAGGATTTAGAAAGTGGGTTCTTATGTTTCTTCTCATGTATTCATACAGCAAAAGGAGTGAGTTTGTTGCAAAGGCAAGACTAAACCCGAGTTTTTAAAGTTCAACTGAGCTATGTGAGCTTACGATTAAGAAGGAGACCACCAGACCACAAGCAGTATTTCTAACATGAGCTTCGCGCGCTCATTCCTTGGCCTGACAGTGTAGCGAGGAGCGGTTTTCTGGAGCAGTCAAAAGGGCCTGGGCTTAGAGTCAGACAAATGTTGATTAGATTCCTGCTTATAACACTGACTATCTGTGTGACTTTGGACATGTTTTTTAACCTCCTTCCCTTGAATCTCATGTTTCTTTCTTTGCTAAACAAGGATACTGATACATTTATTTTTAGGCATGTTTTAAAGATGAGGACTAATGTGCAGTAAATGAAGTGACCGGCACGTGTTAGGAATTCAATATATATCAGACATTTATCTCAATTCAGTTGACATCTATTGATTCCTTGCCACGTTCAAGGCCTGCACTGGGTGTCGTCCAGCCACTGAGCTGGCAAGCCTCAGGTGTGGTATTCCACCTGCTACAGCCAGCCTCTCCGTTCTCCCTTGGCCTCCATCTCTCCACTTGACTAAACATGTTGATGGGAGCCTGGGCACAAGCTTCCTCTGATGAGAGCTGGGTCGGGTCAGGGCACTTAAAGTTTTTCACATGTTTTTGCAATGGGCCTAGTTTCCAGAGTGAATATCTGGACACATTCTATAAAGTAGTCTCCAGGAAAAAACACACAAAAAAACAAATACTTGCAGTTTTGCTCTGGGTTTTTCATTGAAACAGATGAATCCATGATGCATGAAAAGGCTGTCAGGCAGGCTGAGGGAGGCTGAACGCTGGTATAAAGCTGGGCATCTGGTACTCCACGCCCCAGTGTGAGGTCTGTTCTCCTGGGTGCAGCAAGGCTTGGCCAGACAAGCAGCACCATTGTAAAGTCCTGACAATGGACAAGCAAGAGGACTTGGCTGTGATGAAGAAATCCCCACCCCCTTTGAGTTTTAAAGGAAGGGACGCTGGGGTCCAAAGCCTGACTTATTAGAGAGAGACAAATCACCCAAACCAATCTTTATTATGAATGCCGAGCTATTGAATTTCCTTGGCTCTGTAAAGCCCATTGATTTTGTGACAGTCAAAGATAAGTTATGCTCATGAAAGCTTTTTTTTTCCCTCCTCTCTTTCCCTTCACAACATATTTTTTCAGACATGTTGGCACGGGGGATTGTAAGTAAAACTGTTATTGGTTTCTTTCGATTTAAGTGTAGGTCAGAACTCAAGCAAGGCTAAGGACCATTTTAACGGAGGTTTCCACTGCAAAATAAATGAGGCAGGAATCTCCAGAGCTGGGGTCGCTCTGTTCAGTTATTTCAATCTCCAGCCAGAATGCTCCAGGCATTCCAGGCATTTCTGGAATTCTGACATTAGCAATGATTCACTTACTTACTCTTTGTCCTCTCTCTCCTCTTATTCACCCCCATTCCCTTCTCACCAAGCCATACCATAAAGTCAGTCAACCAAGACTTTGAAAGGCAGAACTTGGAAGAAACACTCACTGCAATGCAAAATGCTGGGGTCAGTGTATGCGTGTGTGTATTCCACATAAATACAAGGTTTCTTAAACTGTAGGCGTTTCTTTTTAACTGTGCAAATACAATCTCCACATCTTGCAAAAGTTCCTCTCTTGATAATTTATTCAGAATTCCACCATGTTATAAAAATATCATGGCAGTTCACATACATGTATGTAAAAGGCAGGCATGATGGCTCCTACAACTAGTGACTTTCACAGAAAATGATTATAAATATATCCAGACAGTGGTATTTAGGATGGTTCTGATTGCATTTTAAGTCACAAAAGATAAGATATATATATATATCCAATATTTCTGAATGGTCAAATATAGAATAAACACAAGTGAAAAGCCTTTTAGCATATTCACTGGACTCTAAGGCCTGATTAATACTGTGTTCAGCAACACATTCATCCATCCATTCATTCATTCATTCAACAAATAGATGTTGTGTGCCAAGCACACAATCAGAATACTGTGGATTAATTTCTTTATATTTTTAATTACAATGAGCCTAACTTTGTAACTTACTGCCTAGAAAGCCTCTATTCAGATTAACCAGAGAAAGGTGGAGGCGAGAATTGCTACCACATTCCTGTCTCATCCTCCCCACCGCCCTTAGAAGACCCTCTGCCTCAGGGCAGCAGCAGGCTAGAGAAGGTATTTTGGAACGGCTCATAAAGGTAATCCCCTCTGTTTCTCTTCCTCACAGTCTATATGTGTAGAGCGGCTTTCCCCAAAATTAACATACCAACCCCCCCCCCCAATAAGAAGCATCTCATGGGAAAAAGTGTTGACAGACATTCCAGCCAGCAACCACACACCTATTTTCAACAAGGCATAAAATCCTCTTGATGATAAACTAGGAATGAGAAGAAAGGAGCAGGGGTGTTAGGGGTGTGGGGGAGTGATGGTGGGGGGGTCGTTTGCCCTTTCGTAAAAATGAAGTCATTTTCCATGCATTCACATTGATTGGCGTGCACATGCTCTGTCGTAGAGATATCAGACAGTTCCACCACTGAAAGACACTTCCTTTAGCAATAGGTCCCAGGGTCACAGGGTCAAAGAAACATGTTATCAGGGGGTCAGACATTGCTCTTTCAGGAGTTCTCTTTCAAAATATATAACGTCTGATTGGAAAGCTGATGGTCTGGAGATTTTACATGGTACTGGAGAAAGGAACAGACTGTAACTTGGACATTTGCTGGGAGGGCTGGCACGGGGGAGGGGCTGCAGCAAGCAGCCAGGAGTAGCCAGCTTCTAAATCAGACAGAAGGAGCTAATGAAGCAAGAAGAGAACCAAAGAGGGACAGAAGAGGGTGGAAAGAAAGTCTCTCTACAGTTCTATATAGTGACTCCAGACTCTCATCATTACCACACTCTCCCCCATCCCTTCAAAGGGTGGCATTATAAAAGAGGGTTTCAAAGAAAGTGTTCTAACATTTACACTCATTAAACTTAATTAGGTTTATATTTTAACTCTATATAGAAATGTTTCCCACAATTTCTGCTTCAGGCATAAACTCTTTCTGGTGGTCCTAGATTCTTTAAATCTGAGACTTATAGTCTCTCTAGACAAAAGTATTGAGAAAAGAAAATGGCTGAGAATCAGACATTAGTGTTAAATTCCTGATCCAATACTTGCCAGTCCTTGGGCAAATTACTTAACCTCTCAAAGTCTCAATTTCCTTACCTATAAAGTCAGGTAGACTTTTAATCTCTTAAATCTAGTGTAGTAAAGAGAAACTTAAAAAAAAAAAAAGGTGTCTGACATCTGATGAGGGCTTGGGAAAGACTGAACTACCACCTTCAACAATATCCTACCTCCAGTAAAGACAATATTTACAGTCCATTGTTATGTGGTTGTGCACGCCAACCTCAACATCCTCACTCCATTGACTTCTGGCTTGACTTGGCCATGGACTTGCTTGGAACAGTAGAATGTTAGTGGAAGTGATGGTTCCTAGCAGAGACTTTTAGGGCATAATGTGATTCTGCCCACTCTTCGGGAGAGTCTCCCCTCTACCATAAAAAAGCATACCCCAGTTAGTGCTTCCAAAACAAGAAGATGTGAAGTCTGTCCAAACCCAGCTGAGTCCAGCGGAGCTCAACTGAGTCAGGGCCAACCTCCAGAGTCAAGAGCAAAAATATACAGTTTATTGTTAAAAACAACTAAGATCTTGGTATTGTTTATTACCACAGCAAAAGCTGACTAATACAGTGTTTAAAAAAAAAAAACGTTTGTAAAGTCCTCCCGCCCCCATACACCCTTCTCTTTAAAGAGTTTTTGTCTAGGTTAAATGAGAAAATGTAAATAAATCCCTAAACCAGTAACTGACATCGTTGGTTGCCTCTCCTTCCTCCTTGTCCTCTGCTTGGTTTCTTTCTTGGTTTCATAATTTCTCTAGTATTTATTTGGGATCTAGATATTAAACAAATTGAACTGTTTTCAGATTTCCAACTACCATCATGGTTCTTTTAATTGGATCAGTTTTGCTCCCTAGGGTTCATCCTACTGGCCCTGGTGCTGAGTTAGAAGTTTCAGTATTAGATTAGTGGATAAACTCTGGTCCAGAGGCAACAGATAGGAGCCTTGGGCTTGCCAGCCCCCAAATGTTTAGCTGTGCTCCATAGAAACAAATAAGAAGGAGGTGGAAATAAAAGACCAGGCCCCAAAGGAGAGGCACTGTTCAATGAGTACACTGGCTAAACGGACTTCATTCTTAACCAGTCTCCTTTTACTTCTATCAAGCCTGATGGCTGGCTACAAAGAAAACCTGGGATGTGCTGGATCATTATACAGATTGCAATATCAGAGGTCATATTAAATCCATAATCTGAGAGTAAGCTTTGTGAGCAGGTCCCAGAAGGGTCTGTGAAAGGGATCCACACACAATACAACTCTCAGACATGTCCACAGAGGGTTAAAAATTCAAAGCTTAGAGTCGGGAGAAAGCCAGCTTGGGAGCTAAAGAGACCTAATTGGACGGAAATCAGAGCAAAGGCTCAGACGTGGGAGGCTCAGATAAATTTTCCCTGATGGCTGTCCTTTTGGCTGCTCCTCTGCTTGTCAGGGGGCTTTAACCCAGACTACCCTAAAAGGGGTATTTCACTTCTGACACACTCCTATTGATGGGAGATGCGGGGTGGTGATCCCATAGGACCACAGCGTCCATTTGTCCTTCCAGAACTCAACAGAAAAGTGGGATGTGAGAAAGGCAAGAAAAAAGGCCCTCACCACAAGCCTGCCCTATCATACAGAAGCATTTTTTGTGCACCTGATATTAATAAATTGATGCCACCTATTTAAACACAATCAAAACTGCTTCAAAAATCACTTGAAGTGGGGAGGGTGTAGCCCAAGAGGTAGAGCGAATGCTTAGCATGCATGGGGTCCTGGGTTCAGTCCCCAGTACCACCTCTAAAAATAAATAAGTAAATAAACCTAATTACCTGCCCCCTCCCCAATTTAAAAAAAAATCACTTGAAATGTGAAAGAATTCAGGAAACTAATAGTTTACTTTCATTTCATTCTCTAACTTTGGGGGGAAGAAAAAGGCTTAGGTTGAGTTGAGGGAAGAATACAGCTCAGCTTTTCTCGTATAAAGGTGTCCATAACACGAAAAAAATCTTTTGGGAAATGAAAGTTTAATTAGAGAGATTGGTAAAGTCTCTTGTGGGATATAGGAAGACTCAGAAGGTGAAGAAACTTGGAGAGACGGCATGCTTTATGAATAATGCAATAGCTAGACTTCGCCATCTCTTTCTGCAGATTTACATTTCTGAAAACAAAGGGTCAAAGTACATGGGAAAAGCATTTGAAGCCCCAGAAACCACTAAGCCGGCAGGACCAGCCCCCACAATATATTTGCAGCCGGCCCTCCCAGCTTAATTCCTCTCAACACATGCTCTGGGCTACAACGGACTCAACCCCATGAGGGCTCCAGCGGACACGCTGAGCTCTCTCTACCCCTCCCCCTCCCTGCCCAGCGCTGTGTCTCGAGATAGCCTCCCCAGGGGAGGACCACGAAGATGCCGCCTCCTCCACGGAGCCTCCTCCAGCTGCAAATGGTATCTTTCCCACTAAATTTCATGGCAGTTTGTCCATCTCTCATGACACTTACGATTTTCTACTTTATGTAATATTATATACTACACCGCTTCTACTAGACTATAAAACCCTCTGGGCAGGGATTGTATGCAGCGCGTCTGCTTACTCAAAGCACAAAGAACCTGCGCAAGACAACTGATATGCTAAATAGAAGTAATGAGAAGAAAAAACAACTGGTCATCAGCTTGTTTGGAGGGGGGAAGGGGGAAGGTAATGAGGTTTGTTTATTCATTTGTTTTTAATAGAGGTACTGGGGATTGAACCCAGGACGTGGTGCGTGCTAGGCATGCACTCTACCACTGAGCTATACCCTACTCCTCAGCTTTTTTTTTTTAAATTGTTCATTACTTCCTTTTTTCAATTTTTATGAAAAGTTCTGTAAAAAGTGTTGAGGCACATGGCTTAAAAGACCTTAGGGGGCTTGTTATAAAACAATGGGGTCCAACTCAAATATCCAGAGGCAACCACTTTTGACTGTGTTTGCCCTTTGTTTTTCTATTGCCTCTGTATCTCTGGTGATTATCACTCTCTTGATTTTTTTACTCTTTGGCCTTATCTATTGATTTCCTACTTTGAGATAATGAGAATTTAGCTTTCTTGCACCATTCCAGTCATGTTGACTCATGTCAACTTCTTGAAGACAGTCTCTAATATAGTTAAATCTTAATTTGGTCAGAGTAATATTCGGTGTTGATATAATTATGTTCTGTTTCGTATACCCTAATAAACTTTCCTTAAAAAAAATTCCCCCCCCTTAGAGTTAAAAACTATCTTTTGCCCTTTCTCAGTTTTCTGTATACTTATCAGTAATGAAACCCCAAACTCTCCTCTAATTATTTAAATCCCCTCTCATATTTCCAGATGTTTTAAGTGTTCGATCGACTTTCTCTTACTGAGTAAATTTCGCCTGATGATTCCTGAACAGCCCCAGCCTGGACTAGCCTCTCCCACCACACAGTTGTCCTGTGGAAACCCCTGAGCTGTCATCAGTGGAATCCTTTTGCTTCTCTCCTGGGTTGTGCCTACTGAAATAAATGTGCAGCCTAAAATTTGTGAGTTATGTTTTATTTGGTGGGAGGACTTGAGCTGGGATGACAGCCTCTCAGATCGCTCTGAGGAGCTGCTCCGAAGAGGTAGGGGAGGAGCTAGGATATATAGGAGCTTTACAACAAAGATCAGGTAGTTGGAACAATAAAAGATTACTTGTTAACTAAAGAAAACCAAGGCATATCAAGTTAAAGAATTTAGTGCTTTTCTATGTATGGGAGGAAGCAAACATTTAGGCTCATTGAATTCATTCCTTTGACAAGCATCTAGCTATCTAGGGCCAGTATCTTGTCCTTTCTTTTTCTGAGTCCCCTCAGAGTGCACCATTGTGAGTGGCTGCAGAGAGAGGCTGGGCTGCAGGCTTGTCTTCACTGGGGGGTGGCGGCATCGGCTAATGACTTGATGGCTTCAGCATTCTTTGTTTACCGATATGGCTTGCAGTGTTTTTCATTCACAGTTGGAACCCACATCTTTGTGGTTCTTGGTTTAGTAGGGAGATTCTCAGAAAGGTTCCTAGGGAATCAGGCAGAGAAGGTAAATTTCTTAAGATCTGGAAGCTCTGAAAATGTCTTTGTTCCACCTTCAGGCTTGAGTGATAGTCTGGCTTTGTAAAGAAGTCTAGTTTTAAGTAATTTTTAGTTACAATTTGAAAGGGCTGTTCTACTGTCTTCAAGCCTCTAGCCATTCTAATACCTGATCTAATTCGTATGTGAACATTTCTCTCTGGAAATGTGTATGGTCTTTCCTTGTACCGCGGTTAGATGTTCAGTACAAAGTTCAGTAACAAGTATTAAAAAAGAGATTTTTCCAAAATTACATATATCCAATTACTTTCTGAACCTCTTAGAATTTTTTTTTATTATTACAGAATTGCCTTGAAATGTAAACAGCTGTAATTAGTATTCACATAATTCTTTTTGGTAGGACATGCTATTGGTCCTTATGTGTTTTTAGGAGCTGAAAGTAAATGGTAGAGATGTGTAATCCTGATATAATTATCTCGCTGACCATTTGAAACCTTGAACCCTGTTGAAATGCCAGATGTTTAACATCAGAGCTGGATCCGATGACAGGGGCAGCTGAGGGACCCTATAGCTGGAAGGAGCTAAAATGGTCAAACAAAATAATCAAAGATCTAAGGATCTGAGTTTGTTTGTGTCCATTCTTGTAAATTCAGGGCTGGGCCTTGACAAGTAAGAATGTGGCAGATTGCTCAGCACCAGCAGATATTTAGGATACAATCTGTGTATAAGAAAAATGCTCTAAAGCCATTCACTGGAATGAGGGAAGGTGACAGAGGGGCCTCCACAAGTATGAGATTTAACATTTATATCACAATGGTAATAAACAATTTCTCCAACATAAATCAGATTATATAAAGGAGAAGAAAGAGGAATGTTGCACTGCTTTGTAAGAAAAAGAAAACTATAAATTAGAGAATATGAAATTATAAATATAGAGTGTTCTGATTAATTCACCTATAAAATACTGTGTGGTAAAGATCACTAAACCTTAACTGGTGACTTCATTCAGATCTGTCAAAACGTCTCCAGTTACTCCTCAGGGAAATCAGTTTGTGAGTTACAGAGCCAGTGCCACTAATCTGAGTGGCCAGAGCAGGACTTGGGACCGGCCATTTTTGGAGTGGGGAGAAGACCTTACGGTACGGGTAACTACCTAGCCTCCTTTGATCAGAACTTCTTCCACAACGGCTGCTATCAATCACTGAGTTCCTCTTTTTTTTTTTTTTTTTTTCAGGTCCCTCCCTTCCTTTCTGGACAAAGTGGCTCTGACCTTGAAATATTTCCATCCCCTCTATTTTTCTATCTATAATTCCTTCTTTGTTTTCCTCATGGCTGGTTTAAGCTAACTTTCCTGGAAGCAAAAAGCTTCACTCCAGTTCCTTTTAGGGGAAAACACCAAAAAAACACAAATCTTACATGCTTTGAAATGATACATAAGAAAATAACATACGAAGGGAGTGGGAAAGGCTGAGCCTGTGCAAGGACTGGCATTGTATAGAATAGTACATGGTAGTTTTTTTTATTGTGATGACTTTAGTCCTCTGAGAAAAAGAAATTCTCAAATCATTCTTTGCATAGTCTGCCTGATCAGCATGCCATCTTCCTGTGCCACACTCAAGGCTGATTATAGTTTTTTATTTTTATCATTTATCATTTATTTATTTATTGAAGTGTAGTTGATTTACAAAGTTGTGTTAGTTTCTGGTGTACAGCATAGTGATCCAGTTATACATAAAAATATCTATTTTTCAGATTCTTTTCCCTTGTAGATTATTACAAGACATTGAGTATAGTTCCCTGTGCTTGCAGTAGGACCTTGTTATTTATCTCTTTTATACATAGTAGTTAGTATCTATCTGCTAATCCTAAACTCCTAATTTATCCCTCCCTCTCTCCCTTTGTTCTCTATGCTGTGAGTCTCTTTCTTTTTTGTAAATAAGTTCATTTGTGACATGTTTTTAGACTCCATGTAAAAGTGATATATGATATGAATCTGACAGACTTCATATAGTATGATCATCTCTAAGTCCATCCATGTTGCTACAAATGGGCTGTTTCATCCTTTTTTATGTCAGGCCTGATTATAAACCTATTTTGGATGTGGATGACAGAAAGAAACAAAAATTATGTATTATTTATCACAGAACATTGATTTATATTTATATAAAATGATATATTTCATGATAAAAAAAAAGATTTGGGAATAGAAAAGTATACAAAAGGGAATATAAAAAGTCATGTCATGTTTTTCATTAGATTTACTTCTAATCATAAAAGAATTCAGGTGTGTGTGTGTCTATGAGTTTACCCATGAACATGAAAAAATAATAGAATGAAACTGCCTAAATGTTTGACTCCTAAATATTGCAGTGCATGTATTTTTATATTATTAAATATTGTTTGAAAGTCTGATCTCTACTGAACTACACAACATTTCATTATTTGGACATATCTTGGATTCTTTAAGCAGCTCTAAGCTTTTTGGACATGAATGTGTTTCTGAAATTCTGTTTATAAATTGCAGTATTTTGGGGCTTCCTTATACTAATCTTTCTGTTTTTCTTTGATTGCTTTCTTTGGATAAATTCCAAGGAGTGGAAATACTAGGGTCAAAGGATATGATTGCTTTTGGCATTCTTTATATATAGATATATTACCCAAACTACACTTTAGAAAAGTTATATCAGTTTTCACTAATGTAACAGAGTATGAGTGTGCTTTTACACCAAGCATCCTTTCCAACACAGGTACCATTATTTTTTTAATATTGGTTTTTGGAAAACAGGTTGGTAGTTTCTAGAAAAGCTAAACATACATATATGAGTCAGTCATTCTTGTTTTAATTTAAATTTCTTTGATCTTGACAAGGTTGAATTTTTAAAAATTGTGTTTATATTTTCTTTGTGGATTATAAGAACTCTTTGTAGATAAGAATATTAACCTTTTTGACTTTTAATAGTTATATTGAGACATAATCGACATATAATAAACTGCACATATTGAAAGTATACTTGTGACCCATAAAAGCATCAACATAATCAGGATAATGAGCATATCCATCAGCCTGCAAAGTTTCCTTGTGCCCCTTTGGAAAGTTCCTCTCCTTCTACCTGACCCTGCTCCATCACGTCCCAAGGCAACTACTGATTTTATTTCTGTCACTATTGGTTACTTTTCAGTTAAAAGAAAATAGTACTATATAATATGTACTCTCTCTCTCTCTCTCTTTTTTTTTTTTTTTTTTTTGATCTGGCTTCTTTCATTCATCATAATTATTTGCAGATTTATCTACATTCTGTCATATATCAATAGTTTCTTTTCATTGCTGTAATAGTATTGTAATGTATGGATATAAAACAGTTTGACCATTCACCTGTTAGTAGGAATTTGGGTTATTTCCAGTTTAAAGCTATTACAAATAGATACAGCTTTTACAAACATTGCTGTACACAGTTTTGTACGGACACATGCCTTCATTTCTCTTGGGTAAATACCTAGGAGTGGAATGGCTTGATCACACGATATATGGATATTTAACTTTTCTAGAAACCATCAACCTGTTTTCCAAAGAGGTTGTACCACTTTATATTCTCACCAGCAAGATTTAAGACTTCCAGTTGCTTTACATTCTTCCTAACACTTGGTATAGTAAGTCCTTTAAATTTTAACCATTCTAAGTGTGACATGGTATCTTACTAAAATTTTAATTTACATTTGTCTAATGACTAATAATATTGAACATACTTTCCATGTACTTGTTTGCCATCTAAATATCTCCTTTGGTGAAATGTTTATTCAAACCTTTTGCCTATTTTGAAATTGAATCCAACACTAAATAAAAAGAATAATAAATTGTGACCAAGTGAGGTTCATCCAAGAATGCAAGTTTAGTTTAACATTTGAAAACCAATGTTAATTCACCAAATGAACAAACTAAGAAGCAAAATCACATGACCACCTCCATAGATGCAGAAAAAGCAGCTCACAAAATTTAACATCCTTTCATAATAAAGATGCTATCAGCCTACTATGAATAGAAGAGGACTTGCTCAGCCTGATAAAGGGTACCTACAAAAACCCAGCAGCTACCATAATACCTTACGGTGGAAGTCTGAATGCTTTCTCCCTAAAATTAAGAAGAAGACCAAGATTTGTGGTCTCACCACCTCTATTCAAAATTGTACTGGACATTGTAGCCAGTGTGATAAACCAAGAAGAAGAAATAAAAGGCATCCACATTGGAAAGAAAGAACTAAAACGTTTCATTCACAGTTGATATGAGTGCCGATATAGAACATCAGATGGAATCTTTAAAACCTAGTAGAATTAATAAGGGAGTTTATCAGGGATGTAGGATACATTGTATACAGAAATCAAGTATAATTCTACATGCCAGCCACAAGCAATAGGGAATTGAAATTAAAATACAATTTAAAAGCACATAAAATTATGAAATACATTGGGATAAATCTGAAAAAAGAACAAGACTGACATACTGAAAACTATAATTGCTAAAAGAAATTTTAAAAGATACATAAATTAAGTGATATACCTTGTTCAAAGAACAGAATACGCAATATTTTTAAAATAATGATTCTTTTGGGAATAATTTTTAAATTCAATATAATCCCAATCAGAATCCCAGTAGGCATTCTGTAAAATTGACAAGCTGATTCTAATATTCACATGGCAATGCAAAGGCCCTAGAATAGTCAAAACAGCTTTGAAAAGGAAGGATAAAGTCGGAGGACTAACGCTACCTCATTTCAGACTGTTTAAAGACTTAACTGCTACATCAACAAAGACACTGTAGAACTGATACAAAATGGTAGACACATAGGTTGAGGAAGCAAAATAGAAAGTGACACACACAGGTGGATAGATCATTTTCAACAAAGGTGGAAAAGCAAGGTAATCAGCAGAGGAAGAATAGCTTTTCAATAAATGCAACAGTTAGATTTTATATGCAAAAAATAGCTTCAATATATACATTACACTATATAAAATTTAACTCAAAATGGATCATAAACCTAAGTATAAAATAAAAAACATAGAATAAAACATAATAGGAAATCTTTGTGGATTTTGTAGGCAAGAATTTCTTAGATATGATGCTAGAAGTGTCATCCATAAAAGAACAAATTGATAAACTGGAATTTATAACATTAAAAAGTTATACTCTTTAAAGGCAGTAAGAGAATGAAAAGACAAACCAAAGAAGAGAAGAAAATATTTACAAATCATATATCTGATAAAGACATTTAAGAATATATTTAAAAAACTCTCAAAACTGAAGGAGGAGAAATTAACCCTCTCTCCCACCCCCAATATTTGTGAGATATCTTCCAAAATGATGATTTATCTTCTATTTTCTTAAAAAATTTTTTTCTTTTTATAAGTTTATTTATTTATTTTTAATTTTAAAAACATTTTTTAGGGGGGAGATTAGGTTTATTTATTTATTTTAATGGAAGTACTGGGGATCAAACCCAGGACCTCGTGCACGCTAAGCATACATGAGCTATACCCTCCCCCATCTTTTGTTTTCTTAATAGTTTTCTTGAACAGAGTATTTTGAACTTTTTACGTCATCATATTTATCAATTAAAATTCATTTTCATAATATATGATAGGGATTTTCTTAAACATAGAAGTTTGAATTTTGTTAAGTAGTGGAAGAAGGCTAAATCCCAGCTTGAAATTGACTTTGTATGTGGGAAGATATTTTTAAACTGTCAGCCACGTGCAGTTTTCATGCAGACAAGTTGTTCAACATTAGAAATTGATTATATCAGAAAAAGCTGCCCATACCTTTGACCCTGGCTTTGTAGCCCCAGTAAACTGTGTGGTATGGCAACTGGTGTTAATGATAAGCAAAGAAAGCCAGAGAAATGTGGTCCTGTACCAGAATCACCACCATCTCTTGGGAATTTGTTAGAAATATGAGTCTGTAGGCCCTATCTTAGAATCAGGCATTGATATCTAGTCAACCTCAAAAACAAAACAAAACAAAAATCCCACAAAAAACCCTCCAAAAAAAACTCAGATAGGAAAAGTCAACCATAATCAAATAAACACTAGATTCTTCTGCTCCTCAGATTCTCTTGCAGAAAAGGGCCCAAAGAATTTAATCTTTTCAAGACTGACCATTCTGTTTGCTCTTTCAAATGAAGAGCGCTTCCTCCCTTACTGTGTACGTGTGTTCCCACCAAATGCCCTGGAGTACAGGATGATCTGGGATAAAGCTGACAAAGAGGCAGAGGACCG
Organism: Camelus bactrianus; assembly: GCF_048773025.1. Lineage (NCBI taxonomy): Eukaryota > Metazoa > Chordata > Mammalia > Artiodactyla > Camelidae > Camelus > Camelus bactrianus. Next base: position 36,917,550 of record NC_133543.1, on the reverse strand, counting down.
AAAGCTATACTATAGTCCCAAAGGTCATTTTCTGATAATGTTTCAGTCTTCTGCACAAAGTCATGTCTCCAAAGATAAGGACAAAGTCTTACTTATACAACAAGGGCACAAAGATGTTTGTTGAACTGAATTTAAATGGTGCTATTTAGACGTAATAGAAGAAGCGATATGTTTGGCCTCTAAACAGCTATCAATGATTTTATATGCTCTTAGGCCAACTTTGCCAAGACCTAAGGGCAAAGGAAGGGGCTCAATGCAGGAACAAAATGACTATAAGAAAATGGAAACTGAGGCAGTACAGTATGAACCAGGGGGAAATGTTATCAATCACTCAGGACCTCAGAGGCTAGCAGCTTTGGAAAAGACTAGCATTTTATGTCCATGTGTTTTCTAAGCCATTTAATATACTCCTTACTAGCCAATTTGGATGAGTTCTGCTTTCTGAGGTTTTTATTATATAAGAGTGATTTTTTATTTTTTAATATAAAATTGGAATAGTGGTCTTGATTATATGCTTTTAAGTACACAGTTGAGCACACCTGATCTCAGCTGACACCATCATTCTCCACGTGGTGCCCAGAATGTTTACGCCCCTTGCCCAAGGTCATACAGTAAGACATCAGTTGAGCTAGATTAGGGTCAGGCGTCCTGTTAAGTGGTTTATTGGCTATAGTACCTGCTATAAGATTTCCTGGAAGAAATCCCTACTTTAACGGGGGGAACTTAGTAGATACAATCTCAGGATTCTAGTGTCAGCACCACCACGCCATATTTTAGGTATTGGGGAGGCCATTTTATGTCACTAAGTCTTGCTAAAAACCTTATTTGACTCTAAAATTTTATGAAGTCTGTCAACTTCAAGCTACTTCTCTGATGAAATTGAAACTCAGAAATTTATATTTGTGATTTGTTTACTACTTCTATTATCTTCAATACCTGCCCCTACTCTGCTCCATTTGACTTAGCTAATAAACCTTTTATTGTTCTACCCCGGGGTTCACAGAACCTTTAGAGGCTGTTTTAGAGTTTAGGTTTTGAATAGGCAAAGGGAAATTAATTCTAATACCATAGCTTTTCCCTTATTTCATATAAAAAACAAAATTAGAATTTACTTTTTATTATTGATCAAAAATAATACGTAGAGTCAGAAACTGTTAAGATATGAAAGACTTTTCTCAGAGGTGATCTTTCCTTCTGCAAAACATACTCCATCACTGTGGTCTTTGATGCGAAGCTACAATGATCTGATTGCAGACATAGCACTTCCTGTACATAGCAAGCTCCTCTCTCACCTTCTGTGACATTGTCTTGATCCTCCAAAGAAGGATATTTGATCACTGAGAAATCCACTTCCAACTCTGCAAGTCAGTATTATTTTTCTTCAAGATACGGTATGGAAAGATGAGAGGGAAAACAAAAATCCCCTTCCTATTACGGTGGGGGTGAGGTTCCGGAGTTCTTTAGAAACGGTTGTATCAGAGGTCTAATAACTCCTTTGAAGGACCAAGTCTCTGCATTTTTTGTCATTGTGTTCCCATCTCTGCCATTTTCTGCAGTAATTTACTTGTCAGAAAGATCACAGGAAACTAGTAATTTACTTTGTGCACAATGCATTGTGTGACTGTGGCTTTCTTTTCTCATAGGACTGTAATCTTTCGTTTGTCTAAATGGAATGATGGATGAGCAGATACCCTCGCTTGGCATGCCCAGGCTGCTCTGTGTCCACGCCTATCATGCCTTTCTGGCATAGCTCTTCTGACTGAGACCCCCCTGGAAAAAAGGGAGCTGCAGGACCTAAGAGAAAGACTTGAATGAGGTTCTCCAAGATAGGTTGAGCCTCTGGAAACCAATCCATAAAATTGGAAACATTTACATTGTTCAGTATATCTTAGTCTCATTATATTAAAAAAAAAAAGTTAGATAAAATTACTTGTTTTGTTTATGCAAAAAAATTTTGATCAACATACTCAGCACCTCACAGTTGCTCACGTAAGATGAGATAAAAAAAATACATTGCCTGTGGTTGACCCCTTTCCCTTTCCCAGCCAAGGGAAAAAAAAGCCACTGCATCTGCTAATTACTATTAGTTTTCATTCATAAAGACGTTTCAATGGTCTTCTCTACACACACTACAACTCTTCAGCCCAAACTCTGTGCTGAATGAACATAAACAGGATTAACAACTTCATAATTTTCCCAGGCTTCATTCCCAGCCACCCATTTCACGTAAGTGACAGTAATTAAAATGAAAAGAGTTTAAAATTTAATAAGAAGGTTTCAGTTGAGATAATTATAGAGATGTTCATAGGCTTTCAGAACCCTCTTCACTATCAGAAATAGTTTGGATATTTTATTTCAATTTTGTCTGTGCAATTTACAGCATGAGTACCTGGGCCCAGCAACTCTGTTATCTGGGCTGGGAGGAAATGTTGGAGTCGAGGAAGTCTCCCACATGTAATGTTAAGCCTTCGGGGTCACAGCTCTCAAGAAACAGGGGACAAGAGGTAGGGTCCTTCATATGGCAAAGAGTGTGTCCGAAAAACCTACAGCAAAGATCATATTTAATGTTGAAATACTGAAAGATTTCCTGCAGGAGTTGTGGGAAGTGAAATTTTTGTTGAGCTGAACTCATCCTCTCCCTTCTCCTAACCACTCACTTCCTCTCTGGGAGGCAAATTCTGCAGAGATGTGAAGCATCTTCTCCTCAAGTTTAAACATTAAGGGTACAAGGATGAATAAGACAGGGCTCCTGCCCTGGGAGGGCTGATGCATTACTGGATAAGGCAGGCAGAATCGAACTGACTGTAATACGTTGTGGTAAGTGAATGCCAGCAATTCAAAGTACTGTGAAGCAAAGACCCCTCAAAATATTCGTTATAGATACTTTATCATATGTATAAAAAATCATGAATGTTTCTAAAGAGAGTTTAGGAAACAATAATTATGTCTAGTGGCAAATAACCAAGCCTAGTGCCCAAAGTTTCTGAGTAATAAATAAGTCATTCATTCATTCATCCATTTCAAACATTTATTGGGTCTTACTCCTTGCCTGGCAATGTGCTTGGTCCTCGGGCTACAAAGATAATTTTGAATTGGTGGCTCCTATGCCAGGAGCTGAGTGCTGGATATCAGAAAGCAGATGGAAAGACCTTGGATAGTATGGAGATGTTCAAACGTGATTCTGTGAGCAAAGGGAAGTGCGCAGATCTGATTGCCACTTTGTTCTTTAACTGGGGAAGAAATGCTCTGATGGGATCTTTGGAAAGAAGTTGAGTTGGAGTGGGAAAGACTGACGTCAGGGAGAAGCAATGCTCCCTGTCTAGATGATAAGGGCTTGAACTAGGGTAGACAAATTCGCTCTGGAGGCAAGAAATTTGAAAAAATAAAATAAAAAGGATATAGGGCATAATTCAAGAATTTAAAACTGCAATTAAGAAAAACTGACTCTGGCTATGTAAGAAAGATAGATTTTACTGGAGGGATTTTATCTGACTGGTCTAGATAAGCAGTGCGAGGCTGGAGAATCAGATACAGAAAATGTACAGTAAAGGAACCTCTGGACAATCAAGAGCAGGGAGGATTTCCCCTATCTTAGAGGAAAAATGAGTCCCAAACGCAGAGACATTGCTGCTGCTACTTGGCATGGCCCCATCTAAATCTGCTGCCCTGGGTCTGTACTCTGTTCCAACTGTGTTAAAGCTATTTGGACTCAGAATCCTGGGTGCCAAGCATGAAGGTACAGGGAGAAAATGAACCAATAATTCTGGTGGATTCTCCCCGACTGGAAAGGGAGATTTGGACATTGAATGGTCCTGGTGACCACTGTTCACTCCAAGGTTTATCATCAGGGATCTAGACTTACTGACAGAGTGAATGACGATGACGTAAGGACAATGGGACACAGACCCAGAAGGAATGCAGTAATGAGTCAGGGTCAAATTAAGTTTGAGATAGCTTTGGGAAAACCAAGTAAAAGCCCAGAAGCTGAAGACTGTGGTTTCTGGACACTCGGGCAAAGGTCAGAGCTAAAGACAAAGACTTGTGAGTCCCTTTATCTCCCTCTAGTGCTGCTGTCTGTCCAGAACCACCCAGGGGAGCTCTGCTCATCCCTAGTCTTGCTACTATTATCTCACTCTCTGTGTGTTTCTGTATTTTATTCCATTCCCTGGTCTTTCAAAATGGTATTTTGTCCCACGGTTTGGGAGGAAGTTAATCTTCAATTGCCTGAACTCCACACTGACAATTCAGAGGGAAGAGTATGCTAGGAATGTGCCTGTATATGCCCTACACTCAGACGCCACTTTCTCTTCATGGTGAATCAATCACTTTGGGGAGTGTTCACCAGTAATTCCACACATAGTTAAGAGATCAGTGGCCAGAAGGTTAGTATTTTTAAGTAAGAGATCTCCCTGAGTGCTTGCCATTTGATGGACCAAAAAGGAGGCAGAGGCATTGGCATCTGTAATCTGATTTGAGGCTCCCCCATTGCTCGTCTTAGCTCTAGTTCACTCTAGCATCATTTAAGGTCTGAGATGTTGCAGCTGATGCTTCTGCACAGAGAATTTCAAACTGGGATTATAGAGGGACAAAGGGTGGGGGTGGGGTGGAGTGGGAAGGGGTAGAGGAGGGGCAGAATGGGCGGGTGCCTTTTTCTCTGTTTAACCACAGCAGCTCTGATTTTATCTTTTCTGTGGGTTAGAATTTTATATGAAATTTATTTTGAGGACAGAGTTCTGATGTTAAAAACAAGTTTACAAACCATTGCTTTCAATTGGTAGTTCTCAAAACTTTTTTTGATTTCAGGACACCTTTCCACTTTTAACAGTCACTGAGGACCTTAAAGGCAGTTTATTTATATGGATTTCATCCATTAATATTTGCCATCTTTGAAATTAACACAAAAAATTTAAAATATGTATTTATTATATTAATTTTAAAAGAACAATAATAAACCCATTACATGATAAGATAAACATTATGTTTTTGTGAAAAATAATTATATTTTCCAAAACAGAAATAGTGAGAAGAGAGGCAGTATTTTACATTTTTTTGCAAATATTGCCTGGCTTAGTAGAGGGCAGATGGATTCTCATATCTGCTTCTGTACTAAATCTGTTATGATACGTTGTTTTGGTAGAAGTATATAAAAAAAAGCAGATCTCATAGAGATATAAAGTTGGAAGGAGGAGGACTATTTTTTAAGTATTTCCAGATAACTGTGGCTTTTATTCTTTGACACTAGACCAAAACTCGAAATTAATAGTTTCTTAAAAGTTAATTGTGGGGGGAGGGTATAGCTCACTGGTAGAGTGTACGCTTAGCGTGTATGAGGTCCCGAGTACAATCGTCAGTATCTCTGTTAAAATAAATCAGTAGGCAAATAAATAAACCCAATTACCTCCACTCCCCCCCAAAAAAGATTAAAAAATAAATAAATTTTAAGCAAGTTAATTGTAATGAGAGATCAAAACCCGTATCAATAAATATTTTGAACTCTATAACATTAAAATACATCTATTTATCTTATACTTTGTTCCCTTTGTCTTTTTGTTTGTTTGTTTGTTTGTTTTGTTTTTGCTTTTAATGGAGGTAATGGGATTGAACCCAGGAGCTGCTAAGCACACATGCTAAGCATACACTCTACCACTGTGCCCTACCCACCCTCCTGTCTTACACTTTGGATGGATCTTTTACCCATGAAAAACTCCATAACTGCATTCATTGGGCATCTGGAAAATATTGGCTCACTACTGAATTATGTGGTTTTTCAAATTGATACACTTCATGTTGCAATCTCAGAAATTACCTTCAACCATATTATCACTGATTTCGTCTGAAAAAAATCTCCAAATATTGGGAATCAGTCAAACTCAGAGCGCGGGATTACAGATTTTCAAAATTCTCATTTTGCTTGAAAGCTTTAATTTTATTAATGGCAAGAAATACTATCAGCTATTTTCCTTGAAGCGACAGGCTCACTTTACTTTCAAAAAAGTCCTTAAAATACTCATTTCTGACTAAGCATAGTTTTTCTGTTAGTCATTCTTTCAAGATAAAGTGTGTTTCATGGGAAAAGTGTGTAGCTCAGCTTGCAATTAAAATAGTCACACAAATGCTTTTCCTCAGGGCAACCAACATATTTCTGTACGCAGCTTAGAAGTGCTTTACATCCTCTTACCATTTCATCACATAGACTATTAAAAAGATGTGTACAGAAAGATAGAGATTTAATAAAATGAACACACATTTATTCCTCCTCAAGGACATTCTTAAGTGAAATTTGCTTTTTATTTTTCCCTGTGAGTGCCTGACATGCTATAAGTACTGGTGGCATTGCCCTGATTCCTACCAAGGCAACAGCAATTTTATTCACCACTGCTTTTCTAGCATCACTAGAATGTCACTAGAGTGAAAAAGATTAATATCGCTTTTGTATTATTATGAAAATACACACACACATATCTACAAATACATATATATGCATATATATTATGCACATATACATATATATGTACACACATACATATATATTGCTTTGCAGTATTTGTGCCACTGGTTTTTGATTAATTGGTGGAAACCTTATTTAGATACTCGTGAAAAGTGAAGAAGTGACAATTCCATTTATTTCTTTGGCTTCTGAGACTAACCTGGTGAGGTGAGTTTCTGCACTAAAGACATTCCTGGACAGATGGACTGTATAAGCATGACTTGCAGTTCTGGAGTATTCCCTGATTAGCTTCTAAGGCACTTGAGTAGAAGATGTGTGAAAGGAGTGCTTTCATGGAAGCTGGTGTCGGAGCATCTCCTTTGCCAGGTGTTTCTCCACATCTGCATGCCATATGGGCTGCCTGATAGTCTACATGTAGGGGACTTAGCTACTTCCTCTGTAGAACAGGGCTAATTCCATTCATTTCTGACCCCTGGTGAAAATGTTTTGAAATCTCCTCCTGATAGATGCTAAAGTAAAGAAATTATTTCACTTAATAGGTTTATTGATTGATTCGAGTAATTGATTTTATGGTCTCTAATAATATCATGTCTTACTTTGTGAAGTAAAAGACTCTAAGCAGTCCCTATAAAATTGAAGGTGGGAAAATATCCTGCTAGAATATCCTAAAGATGAAATATCTCAACAAAAAATATGAGAATTTCAACAATCAGGACTCTTTTGCTGCCTCAAACTCTCTGGCTCCTAGGGGGCTAGTCTAGGCATCACCCCTAATCTCTTGTCAGAAAGGCCCCCCAGTTAGGTGAAATCATTTCTCATTGATGTACTCCACTGAAAACGCCATCCATCACTGTTATGTGGGATGTAGAGCACTGAGATCTTAAATTGTGAAGAAATGAACAGTTAAAACCAAGAGGTGTTTTTCTCTAGCCCACAAAGTCGAACTAAAAACTGCTACCTAAGATCAAATAAGACTCGCTTTCAATTTTGGCAACATAGTTGTGTGTTCCGTCCCCCCAGCCCCACCCCGGCTCTAATCCTGCCTCTTGTTTTAGAAAAGCCGAAGTCGCCTAAGCCTCCAGGAGTCGTAGAAGAGCAGGCTCAAGCAGATGATTAGGACAAGCCTGCAGGCCCTGGGGGATGGCGACGACTCTGACCGCCTATCTCAATGATTAACTGAGATTATTCTCTCATTTCCCTTTAAAATTTTTATGGCCGAATAGAGCCTTTGGAGATTTTGTTTGTTTTCACGGGGATGCTGGGTCCACCAGATTGCAGGCATTCTGATTAAAAGCAACTTTCCTTTTTGTTACCAAGGCTGTTGTCCCCAGGATCATACCCCTGCCCTTCCCTTGATTAGAAACCAATTACTCTTATCTAAGTGTCAGGAGACAAGAGAAAAAATAAGAACTGGCTAGAACCCACAGAGCTCAAGACAGTGGAGGATCTGACTTCCAGTGGACCTTGAGCCTCTTTATAAGGTCATTGTAATGCATTAGCTGCTAAGTGACATGCCCACCAGCGTCATGACAGTTGACAATTGCCATGACAACAGCCAGAAAAGTCCATACAAGGACTGAAAAGTCCATACAAGGACCGATTGGCCCCAGCACACCAGGAACAAGGATGCAATGGCAGAAGCTTCTCACAAAAGTCCACGTGGCCTTACCTGGGCTGGAGCTGTCTCTACTGCCGGTCTTGGCTCACAGCTCCCCACTTGAGAGCTTCTCTTCCCTTCTTTCTGCTTGAGCACTTTCCTTCCATTTCCCTTTCTGAGCAATAAAGTGGCTGTTCATTTCATTCCTCTACCTCTGCTGCGTGAATTCTTTCACAGCTGGCGGCAAGGACCCACACTTTGATGAGCTTCCTAATTTAGGGGTCCCCCCATCTGCTAACAGTTGTGGAAAAGAGCATTACGAAGTTGCATCCACTGTGGTATGGTTGTTTAATTTATATTGATTCTCTGTACCTGCTTTGAGGTTTGGCTTGGAAAGGTGGACATACTGATATATCCAAAGCTCATTTCTTAATACTGGTCATAAAAAAAATTTAGTTTAAATTTCTGCTTTAAACCTAGTATATGGAAAGAAATGGCATGAAACCTTTTGCCACGGTACTTCCTGAAGATGACCTTGTCAGAGTTCTGATCATTACAGTGGCAGCTGAGGTCAAAGAGTAAATTCCACTTGTGCAACTTGAGACCTAGCTTGCTCTAGGATTTAAGCAACTCTGAGGCTCCAGGGTCCAGATTTGCACAGGCTTTGAGGCAAGCTGCCTGCTTGCATAATGTTCAGGTGCCCCCTGCTTTTTGAATATGCACAACTTCCATTTGTTCATGCAGATTTGGTAATTGTCTATTTAATCACCTATTTGCATGCACAATTACTCAGTTTGGGCACATCCACACAACATTTGCATATGTAAATCATGTCTTGGGCTCCAGCAAAATGACTGCACCTGCAAATTGCAGCCGGGTCCATTTATAAGCCCTTAGGGGGAATCAGCCTTGTCCCAAGAGGGAGAGCAAGACCAAAAGGGGTTGAAGTCCAAATAGTAAGCATTCATTGTGTGTATAATGAAATCGATTTTATTTTAAGCCTAAAAAAGGAAAAAGTTAGAAAGAATATTGTTTATTCTCTAATAGATGGAAAAGCAATGGCAGAAAACTGTAATAAGAAAATAAAAGAAGAAAACCAGAATAAAAAATATTGTAAGAAAGAAAAACAATACTGAGATGAAGCTTCTCCCCAAACCCTCTGTCAATATAACATTTGTTACTGTTGATATTTAAAAGAACAGATTTTTTTTTTTCCTAATGGAGATACTGGGGATTGAACCCAGGGCCTTGTGCATGTCAAGCATGCGCTCTATCACTGAGCAGATTTTTTAAAACTAGAGGTCAGAAGGCTGAAATTGAAGTCATTGCCCTCTTTGGTGGGAAATGGAGCAAGTGACACAAATGCAAGGCTTTATGAAGATCTCTTTCTTCTCCCACCAGTGATAAAATTGCCTTAAGGTCCTAGGCATGAGGTTGCTTTTCTGTTCACAGAAAAGTTCAACTCAGCTCTCTGGGGCTCCTTTAATGACTTAACTGTCAACGTAGAATGTGCCCAAATAAATATGGAGAAAATTAACATGTGTACAGAGAACGGAGGGGAACAAAACTTCTTGCTATTATGCATAGGAACTTCTGGCCACTCAGAAAACAGCCTCTCCAGCTTTACTTTGAATGTCTTATTTGAAAGCTTGCTTAAAATTCAGAGCATGAGGCCATCCCAGAGACTGATTCAATGGATGTGGGACTGGGCCCAAGAATGTGCATTTTATCCAACTGTCCAGGGAATTCTGATGTATGTGAGTTTGGAGCATGCTCTTTTTTGGGGAGAAGGGTAGATAATTAGGTTTATTTATTAACTTACTTTATTTTAATGGAGGTATGGGGGATCGAACCCAGGACCTTCTGCATCCTAAACACATACTATGCCACTGAGCTATACCCTCCCTACCCTTGAAGCACACTCTTTGAAACATTGATTACTATGGCTTTCAAGGAAACTGATGTGTGTGTGTGTGTGTGTGTGTGTGTGTGTGTGTGTGTATTTCTTCTCCAAACACACAAAAAGCTCTTCCTGATTCTAAGAAGCCAACTCCTTGACTGCTGCGTAATAAACTTACACAGTACAGTTGGTTTTCAGTGAAGTTTGTAACAGCAACCAGGTTTAGCTCAGTATGGCTATTAATAGCATGCAAGGATGGGGATGCAAAATTGTCCAAAACCCCACCTCCACATAACATCAGACCTGCCTTGTTTAGAGCCCCAGGGAACCAGGAAGCCCTAGTTCAGCCACAGCAAAGGCCCCCTCTCCCTGGAACAAGGTTGAGCCACAATACCAGGCTGAAAGCTAAGTAGAAGCATTTCTAGGTCGTGATGGCTTATTAATTGCTTGTTGTTGTGGTTTTGTTAATACATTGATTTACCTTTTCTGGTGTTTCTCTACGTACAATTTTGTACAATTTTTTTTTAAAAACAAGTTAAGAATATATGTATCAGTCCTGCCATTATTACCTGCTGTTGTTTTTCCCCAGCATCTCCAACGTCATTAAAATACCTTTCTACATAGTTTTGTCTGTAAATATCCTATTTTATGCAAGCATTGTAATTTATTTTATTACTATTTTAAATTTTAAACACAGAAGTTGTTTCCACTTAAAAAAATGTAAATGACACTATGATGAATGTAATTTGTACACATTTAAAAACTTCATTTTTTAATATTTATTTAAGATAGATTGTTAAAAGAAAGAACTTGATACAGAGGGTGTATGATTAATTAGTTTTGATCACAAGAGCAGTTATGCAAGAAATAAGTCTTTAGCAAATTTTGTTTCCAAAAAGAGGTTAATTTACTTTGATTCATTTTTTGAAGGTGATGGGTTCTAAAAGGTCCTGGGCCTGATTTGTTACAGTGGCTGTGATAAGCAGGAAACATTTTCCAAGATGTCTTTAATGGGAAGAATTTCAAAAGAGAAGGACAACCAGATGCTGATTGTGTTTGACGGAGACTTTTAGATGAAGTAGCTGAATTAGTTTAATAGAAATAAGTCCCATGTGATTATCTCCTTTAATGCTTACCAGCAGGTTGGGTATTATTGTCTCTGTGTTGCAAATGAAGAAACTAAGTCTTAGAGAGGTTAAAGTCACACAACTAAGAGCTGAGAGAGGCAGGATTTGAACTCTGGTCTTTCCCACCGGATTCTGAACACCACCCTGGCTGATTTCAAGCAAGCAGGGAAACTGACATCTTCATTCATCCTCTCTCCTGTGACTGTTCTCCCAGAGGAAGGGCTGGCCATTAGTTCCTTTTTCTACCACTGACCTTGAAAACCACCTATCTCTTCCAGTAATTACTTGGATGAAAATGGTGAACCCAGCTGCTTCCCTGGTGATTCTTTAGCTCAGTCTCATAACAGCTGCCTTTGTAAAAGCTGCTGCTTGTCTCTTTCTTCTACTTGATAATTCCCAAGGGCAAGATTACCTGCTACCAGCTGCTCCTCTCTACATGCAAAGGGATTGAGGAAAATCAAATGCTGATTAAATCTACACATTGTCTTTCCCATTCCCCTCCAGTGAACACCAAGAGAAATCACTAGAGTCAGAAGACATTGGCTTTTAGCTTTTTCAGAAACCCCAACAGGATTATTAAACTGATAAAAGCAAGAAACAACAGACTAGTTTCCTCTAATCTGCATGGAGGTTGTATCCAGCGTTTCTCTGCATTCTTCCTCCATCCAGGGGCTTTTAATTTAAAATTTAGCCATCATAGATGTACTCATGAGAGAGATAAGGTGTCTTTTGAAGTCAGGCTGCCTATTAGTAACAACTTAGTCAGAAAGTCTGTCCCTCCCAGGATACTAGAAGAGTTTCTAGGATCCTTTGTTTGTTATGCACACATTGAAAATTCCCTGCTTACGTACGTCTTTTACTAATTAATTGTTGATAACAGCTACATATTAGAAATGCTGTGCGAGTACACCTTGTTTTCCATTCATTTTGAAGAGTATGTCTTCTTGCTCCTTCTATAGAATCACTGGAGAGCATTTTTAAGGAATGCTTAACTTTTCCTAAGAGGTGCTTGTGCTGAGAATCAATCTCTGTATTATAATGTGTTAAAAGGGGGCTCTTCCAGACTTAATATCTACAGACGTGACCATGTGATAACTGTGAGGATACCAAATATGCAGAGCCCTATGTGCAGAATTTTTGAAGGACATTGTAGAGGACCAGTTCTTTGGCTCTTAGATCCTTGTAAGATCAAGAATGTATAAAAAAGAATCAGAAAGTGGAGAGAAATGTTGCAAATACTTTGGAAAATAATTTGGCCGTTTCTTCATAAATTAAATATAAATTTACCATATGTTTCAGCAATTTCACTTTTAGAAATCTCCCAAGAACAATTAAAGTATATGTCCACACAAAAACCTGTACACAGATGTTGACAGCAACATTATTCATAATAGCCAAAAACTGGGAACAACTAAAATGTCCATCAACCAGGGAACGAATAAGCAGATAGTGGTATATCCATATAATGGAATACTATTTGAGAATAAAAGAAACAAAATACTGAAACACACCACAGCATGGATTAGCCTCAGAAATGTTACTCTAAGTGAAAGAAGCAAAGAGCACATATTGTATGATTCTATTGATAGGAAATGTGCAGAACAGGCAAATCTACAGAGATAAAAAGTAGATTAAGGGTTGCCTGGACCTCGGTGTGGGAACAGGTAGTGACTGAAAAACATCTTTTTGGGGTGATGAAAATGACCGATTTTAACATCTTATTGATAATACAGAGAATACAGAATACAGAGACTGATTCTCAGCACAGACACCTCTTGGGAAAAATTAAGCAATCCTTCAAAATGCTCTCCTGTGATTATAGAATGGGCAAGAAGACATACACTTCAAAACTACTGGAAAACAAGGTGTATTTGCACAATATTTCTAATACGTGGCTATTGCCAACAATTAGTAAAAGATGTACGTAGGCAGGTTATTTTCAGTTTGTGTATAATAAAACAAGAGATTCTAAGCGTTCTAAAACTGGATTGAGGCAACTGTCGCACAACTCCGTACATTTACTTAAAGTCAATGAATCGTACACTTAAAATGGGGGAATTAGATGGTATGTAAATTACACTATAATAACAAAGCTGCTTTAAAAACTAGAGAAAGTGAAAGAAAGTGAATGAAAGAGATTTTTCAATAGCTCTTCAGTGTCCAATATGGTAGTCACTAGCCACACAGAGCTAGTCCAAACTGAGACGGTCTTTAACTGTTAAATATACACAAGATTTCAAAGACTAGATGTCAGAAAAAAAAGAGTTAAATGATCTCATTAGTAATTGTTATATATCAGTTACATGTTCAAATAATGTTTGGGATATATGGAGTTAAATAAAATATACTATCATCATTATTTCTATGTTTCTTTTTAGTGTGGCTACTGGAAAATTAAAATGATGGGTGTGGTTCACTCTGCCTTTCTATTGGCAGTGCTGCTGTAGAGAGAGCTGCTGCCCGGACACCCCTGGCCCCTGGCAATCCCTAAAGCTGTGTCTGAGTGAGGAGGGCCAACAGCTAAATAAAGGCTGAGGGCGAGTTGGAGAGAAGCTAGTTGAAGAAAATGCTCATTGCCCTTCTCATGAAAATTGGAAAACAAATAAGAAAAAGCTAGGTTCTGTTTCTGATTCAAAATTTGCCTACTGAATATACTGATTATGCTATAATAGACCCTCTCTTCAAAAACCAGGCAGCTGTGGGACAGAGTTTCAGGAGATGCTATTCAGAGCACAGTCCAGGTGAGAGGTGCTCAGGCACAGGGAAAGCCAAAGAACCCACACGGGTGCTCAGCAGAGTCTACTTTAAGCACATGGCTTCACCAGAGAGCGTGGGGCCAGCTCGCAAAGTCACCAGGTCAAATAAGAATTTTCTGATCCTGGTACAGAACCCTACCCTGCCCCACTGCCGCCCTCTCACAGAGGCGTCAGAAATCAGCCTGCAAAAAATGGGGATAAGGTGAGAGGGAGGTAGAGGGAAGATAAACTAGGAGAGAAACAGATAAAGGGCTAGTTCTGCCTCCTTTTCTCACCTCAGACTTTTAGCCTATGACTGGTCCGAGCTGGAGGTGGGAAAAAGATCTGACACTGGATTTCTGGCCATTGATTAATATACTGGTCTAGATGCTAATTTCTGATTCAAGAACTCATTTATGATTTAAAGAGGCCATATGATTGTGATTTAGTTAAAAGCCTGGAAAAAAAGTTGTGGGTCTGCCTGAGTTTTCATCCAAGGGCAATAAAATGTCAGTACCTTTAAAGTGACAGTGACGGAAGAGCTGAGTTCTGGTGATAAGTCAAGTTGTGCTTGTTCAACAGAATGATTACACTGTAATGACCTCCCTCTTCAAAGGCAGGGCTGTCACAGTGTAGAGTTCCTGGCATTTCCTGGATTTTACAGGGTAGCACTTGTTGGCCGCGTGGAGTCCCATGAGGGTGGGTGTGGTGGGGAGTCAGGCCAACCAGGCCTACATTTTCTTTCAATGATGAGAAAACATAAAAGGCGCTAAGTCCAAGGTTCAGTCTCAGGCTGATCCTAATTCCCAACCACGTGCTCCTTTTTCTACAAGAGGGTAAAGGGTCAAACCCAGCACATCTTGAAAATCATTACCTTTTGTGAAATAGGATCCCTTGTTCAGAGGCCTGCAGGGCTTACAATGACTCCTAAAGTCAACAGTGCCATCGCTCTGACCAGTAATGCTATCAGTGCCTCATCGATTGTTGCTAAGTGAGTGTCAGAGTCCAGACAAATGAAACGTAGCCTACACATGTCTAAATCCCATGCCCTTTGGTGCTACGGCTCGGTGCTCCCAATGGACACTGCATAAGTGAAACTGGATACAAAGTGTTAGGCCTACAGGACTAAGCAAATTAGCTGTGAGCACGCTCGAACGTTCATCATCAGTCTAGCTATCCTGAAAAAATATATATATTTTTTGACTTTTAACTTTGTATAGTAAGTTATTAGACACCCAATGCAGCCTTACTTCTGAGAATTCTTTTAGGGGCAACATAATACTATAAAATATGATAAATCAATAGTATACTGTATTATTAAATGTACCTTAGAAATAGATTCCTTGCTCCTCACATGACTTAGATTTTTGTGTCTGTGTTCTCTTAATTGACGGCTCAGCTCTGTCTTCTATGTTGCAAATTGTATCTGATTTTCCTTTTGAGCGCCGGCCAAGCTCTACCTTGTTCACATGCAACGCCTGAGTGAGCTTATCAAGATGATAAAAGTCTCGAGATGACGACACGGTGGACGTGGCACAGATGGCAAGTTTACATTTTAATATTCCAATCGCTCGAGGAAGAAGCAAATGAGACATAACATACACAATGCAAACCCAGAATTACAGTCAGCCTCCCAGAACGCCATGCTCGGCCACCCTCCTTCCATATCCGTCTCCCTGTGCAGCCAGCCAAAGGCAGGAGTCAGTTTCTGCTGATGACTCTATCCCACATCGTGGTCTTTGCACGTGTCCCTGTCTCTTCTTGGGATGATTTCCTTTTCATTTTCTGTGTTTGACCACAGCCTTTCTGTCCTTTCACTCTCAAGTCAAATGCCATCTTAGACCATCCCACTAGGTTCTTCCATGGCTTTCTATCTCATACATTCTTTTTTCTCTCACAGCACTAACACATCTTGACATTATTGTACTCACTTTACTTTTTGTCCTTCTCACTCTAACATATGCTCTGTGAAGGCAGGGATTCAGCTATCTTGTTGACAATTTTATCTCCAGAGCTGCCCTCAGTCCCCTGATTTATAGTTATAGTTCAATAAACACTTGTTAGATGAATTAAATGGATAAATGAAAAACATCTCTTGGAATCCTGATGATAAAATGTAGGCTTATGGGGCCAGACATTTAAGAGGCAATATCATACGGAGATTACGAACACGGGCCCTGTGGCTGTGGCTTTGCTGGTCACTCACTGTGTGGCCTTGGACATCTTACATTCTTTTGAGCCTTAGATTCCTCAGCTGTAACACAGCAGACGACTCACTGAGTTGTCAGGACTACAGATGCACAATGCCTGCACAACACTTCACAAGGTCTGGCCCTTAGTTATTAATCAGTAAGTGTTACCTATTTTTATATAAGATCTCCAAAGGAGGATATTCTGAACTCATGCCAGGTAAAATAACAATATATAAATTCCCTTTGTTTGGAATGCTCAACTGAGCACCTTATGTGGGTTCTTCAGCATTCCCCATGCCTGAGCCCCTCTCACCTAAAAATGTGTCCCATCACCTGCAACAAAATCATCTGACAGACATACTTGCTAAAAATATAGACCATTTGATGAAGTCCTGATCTACTGGATTAAAGTGAACCCCAGGAATCTGCATTGTCATAAGCTCCTAGGATAAAGTTACCAGATAAAATACAAGACACCTGGTTAATTCTGAATGTCAGATAGTTCAAATGTGACACACTTAGGCTAAAAAATTATACTTGGTATAACTGAGATTCAAATTTAACAGAATTTGTATTTTTATTTGCTTATCTGGCCACCCTATCCTAGAGAGACTCCTTCACACAACAGTCTAAAAAAACCACTGGAGTTTGAGCTTCTTGTAGAAATTTAGTGAGTGCATTAGAAGCATTTCATTTGTTAATAAATTTAGAGCAGTGTTTCTGAGCCACTGGAATCACCTGGGGTGTTTTAAAAATTATTAGGTCCCACCTCCAGAGATTGCACTTTAATTGATCTGTGGCGCACTGCAGGCATTGGGCATTTTAAAAAGCTCCTCAGGTGATTCAACGTGCAATCAAAGCTGAGAACCAGGATTGGAAGAGAGAGATGGAGAGACAGCTGAAATTCTGATTATGAACAGATAACATTAAAACTGGAGTATAACATTAAATGGTCTGAGAGCCAGCACAGAAATAGCTCAGGTGTTTAATAAATAAAGCCCTCGGTTTGTGGTCAGTGCTTCTCAATTTTTTTTGTGTGGTGGGTGGTGGGCGGTGGGCGGTGGGAGATGGGCCTGAGGTGTCTGGGTCGGAGAGGGTGGATGAGGGGAAGAGATTTATACTGGGTATGAGAATCTCTCAGGAATTTTGTCCAGGTGCTCACATCTGGCTAATCTAGTCCAGCCCTTATCCAAGGAATTCTGGGTATTTCTCTCTCTAACCCTCATCCCTAACTAGGAAGTTAGAGAACTCTTATTCTAGTTAACAGCTGGTACAAACTGAAACAGAAGGAGAGAAAAACGTGAAAGCAGTTTAGGCCAAACAAGAAGAGGGGAAAAGAAAATAACCAAATATTTGGAATAAGTAGAATTTGCCCATAGTAGTATAAATAATCACAAAATCATTAATACGGAGAAACTTATTTTTGTTGACTTGCTCATATTTGGTGGAAAGAAATAAAAAATACGGTAAGTGATTATTATAAAGAAAGAAGTAAAATAAATAAGCAGTAATTACTCTTTTCCAAAAGAACTTTTCTTGTAAGTCAAAGGTGGGATATGTTGGAGAGAGAGCCCTGCTCCTTAGTTAATAACAGCCGAAATAAGCACAAGTGTCATGTCTCTGCCGTCTACCTGGGGGCAGCTTCCTGAGGAGAAGGTGTAAGGACCTAGAAAGATTATAAATCTTCTTTAGAGCTGTCCTGACATCTTTCAGATCTTTTTCAGGTATGGTCTTTCAGGCAAATTTCTTTGAAAAAAATCTGTTCTTCTTTGGCATGAAAGTGTAATTTTCTCATTAATTTTTGCTTCTTTTTATTTGCTTTGTATCATCTCAAGGACTAGGTAGTAAAGGCTGGATTGATTATGCAGAGATGAGACCTCAGAGAGCCTAAAAATATTGCAGAGGCTAGAAGTAGACTTGCTGTGAATTCCAGGGCTGTCAGAGGACCAGCCAAGTGACAAGGTTCACTCAGATAAGTGCCTTCAAGGCCACTGGAGAACGCCATCTCCATTGAACAGAGCAGCCTCTGCTCTGCTCCAGCTATTTATTGTTACCATGACAGTAATGCATTGTAAAATACTTTAGCAGAAGCTGTTTGTGACCCTGGTCTTTAAAATCACCTGAGGACCTTTAAAAATATACTGATGTCGGGATCCTACCTGGCCATTAAATCAGAGTCTCTGGGGATGATATTTGGCATTGGATTTTTTTTTTTTTTAAAGCTCTCTAGGTGATTCTAATGTGCAGCCAAGGTAAAGAACTGCTAGCCTAGACAATGTGATATGTTGTGTGTGGGAATGTTAAATTACAGACCAGCTGTAGCAGGCAGTATGAACTGTGAGTAATTCACACTGCAGAGATATCAGCCAATAGTAAACCCAAAGGGCCACCCTCCAGAAGTGATAATTCTTAGGGCAACATCAGACGTTTAGTTAATAAACACATTGGATGTCAGAGATTTTTTTAAATCAGTGACTTGTCAATTAGCATAACGGATTTCAGAAATGGGCTCTTATTGGTAGAATTAAAGCATATTTTAGAGACACTCCCCAAACTTGTATGAACCCTAGTGACACTTGTAAGGATGGTATCCACCGAGACTCACCTCATTAGAGCAAAGGACCTCCTTTCACCTAGGAAATTCCAAGGCATCTAGAAGGTCTGTGTCAGGAACCAGGTCAAAGACCAAATATTAGAACAAAAGATGCTCCTAGTGTTCTTATCACTTAAGAAATTACAAGGATTTTAGGAGCTCTGTGCTAGGAACCAGGGATATATATATGTATATTCCTACTGGTACAATTAGAACACAGTTGGGGATTCTTGTGTCTCCAGCCAAGAGCAGGCACTTAACAGACCTCTGAGGAAAAGTCAAGAGAGGGTTTCAGAGTCTCTGAGATCTTCCAGCAGAGCACACTGTAAAGTCTGCAAGTCCAAGCTCGGCAAGGCCCCTGGGAGCTCTGGGCACCTGAGGCCTTGGCATACTCCTGGCCACCATATAAAGATGCTCCTTTCTGTTTAGAGTCAGTCAAAGGTATATCCCACACAAGGGTCACTTGTAGGAGGAAGTAGAATTTTAAGTTTTAAAACTTAAAATTTAATTCCACATCCAAAATATTTTTCATTATAGTATTTTAAGCAAAGATTTTAAAAAATCATACAAAGCAGAACGTGATAAACACTAAAAACAGTGACATGGTGCCTTTGTGAGTAAGTTCTTTGAAGTGTAATTAAGTGGATAAGAGTGTTGACTTTGGAGCTTGAGTTTGAACCTGAACTCAGTCACTTCACCAGGTGTGTGATCTTGCTCTGATTACTTTACATTCTCCAGGACCCTAGTTAGGGAATACTTATGCTTAGCCCACAAAGTTGTTTTGAAGATTAAACTAAGTGAGATAAAGCATCTAAGAATTTCATAGTTGCCAACAATACAAATGCTTGAGAAACGGCAGCTAAAAATAATAAAGCAAATATGGGAAGGCATCGAAAGTCTCTTGTAGGTGGTAGCATCGTGCTTTGTTCCTGATACCTTTGTTGTTCCCATTCACTGTGGCCCTCAACCAGTGTGGAAAGTACACAGCTCTCCCGCTGTTCTTTAGCAGGGAGAAGGCATGGAGAACGTTTCCATTTCTCTCAAAGTCATCAACTCAAATGCAGCTCCTGCTCCAAGAACTAAAGATGGGATAAGAAACAGCCAAGGGCAGTGTGAGAGAGAAGTGGACAAGTATGTTCTCCCAGTATTCTCTGAGAGCTGGGCTGCGCCTTCCCTGGGTCTGCACCTGGGGCCACAGACCAAAGGATCAGGCTTGTTGCTTTTGGTGGTGGCCCAATGACCCTTCAGGGTGACAGTCACTGAGCCAGTTTTGCTGACTTAATAGAACAATTGCTTTCCTCGTCTCCTTTCTCTGCTTCTCCCCTTTCCTCCCCCACCCCCTCTGACTCCCTCCTCTCCATTTCCTCCTCCTCCCCCTCTTCCTCCTCACAATTAGTCTCCAAAGAAGAATTCATTTTTAGAGGCTAGAAAAAAATTGCTCTCCATCTTGTAAGTTTTTATCTTCTATATTTTGAAAACCCTAGAGACAGTTTTACTCAGAATGGAAGGAAGCAAAGAAGTAAAAATGCACTGATCTACCAGCAGACATGGAATGAAAGCAAATTTTCCATGCTCAGATGCACGTGAGCGAACTTCGTTCTCAAGGTCACTGTGGTAATACTGTGAGGCTTGGTCGGTCCTGGTGTCTCAGAAGACACTTTGCCCTCAAAGTCCACTGGTAAACATCCCAGGTGGCTGACATCTTTTCTCAATTTGTTGCTTTCCATAAGAAACACACAAGACACATTTGTATCTTAAAGCATGGACACCAGCAATTAGCTTTAGAGCCCTGATAACCCGCTGGGGTCACACCAGACGAACACAGTTCCCAAAGGGAAATGATGATTGCAGTCGGATTGAATGAGGGCTTCCTGACACCAGGCGCTGACCAAGCTCAAGTGCGCCACTAGCCGACACTGCTGTTCTGTGACTTAGAAAGAGAAATGCCTGCGGGAAAAGGAAACCCTGGGCATGTGTATTCTACTATGAGAACTGAAGCAATAAAATCACCGCGCCATCCGCCCTGGTGACTGTCATACTGCAGGGGATCTGCTGGTATGTTAAACAGTGTCATAACATTCCCCAGACAACTCTACTGAAAATACGTGCATCTAACACTTGAGGGAGACTGGCTAGAGAATAAATGTGTCGCAAAAGAACAAAACCCAGCGTTACAATGCTAAGGTAGTTGAGGATTGTTCATCTGTACGTGTGATTAGAGCAACATTTAATTAATTAATTGATTAATGTTTCTCAATATGTGTTTTTTGTTTTCTGGCCTTCGTGGTAGCCCAGCACCAAACACTGGCTGTTTCTCAAAATTCCTCTTCTCTGCCTGTCTTCACAGGCCAGCTGTTGAGCCTTGGAGAATGGCCCCCAAACTCCCTGTTTTTGGTCCGCTCCTTCAAGCAGCCTGCGCTTCACCCGCACCAAACCAGGCTTCCTGTTTAGACTCCCAGCGCTCCATCAGGACTGTGTGCTGTGGGGCAGGAGGGCTCCAAGGGCAGACCGCTTGGGCTGGAATCCCAGCTGTGCCTTCACCATGTCTGAAATCTTGGAAGAGTGACCTGGCCTTTCTGGACCTAAATTTGCAAATCCTGTCCAAAGAAATGCACCCACCTCATTGGGTTGTTGCGAGAATCAAATGAGTTAAGACATGAAAATGCTTAGAACGGCTCCTGGCCATAGCAAGTCCTCAGAAACTGCCATCTAGTATTATCTCAGACTTTGACGGCTTTGCTTTTCCCTCTGTCTGGAATGCCTTTAGCTCCAATTCTTCATCCTTCTGTTTCCTTGTTCAAATGCAACCTCCTTGTTGGCAAAAGTCCCCTGCTTGCCCACATGAGGCTGATCATTTTTGCTCATGCCACTGACCTGAACTTGTCATTGTCACATTGTATTGACCATTGTTGTCTAGCTGTGAGCTTCTTAAGGACAAGGCCATTGTCTCTCCTTCATGTTTGTTTCCATCTAAGCTTTTCCCACGGAAAGTTCTCGGTCGATATTTAATGAATGAATAAACCAGCAAACCAACCAACCAACCAGGTACTGTCTACTCTACATTAGTTAATAGAATTGTTAGTGATACTTGGAAAAGGTAGGGAAAAAGCTTATTATGCTTGTTCATTATGAAAGGAATGATGAATTCAGTGTCTTCTGTACACTTCCACATAAAAGGATTTCTTGTGTTCTGACTCAATTCACTTGCCTTGTCTACACTAGGCCTAAAGTGAAGTCTGCCTCGTGCCAGCTAAAATGGATATTCAGAATTCACTAGTCATTATGGTTATCGTGGGGAGCCCCAAATCGTGTAGACTCTAAGGTATATTTTTAGAAAATACGCACGGTCCATTTAGCCTTTCTAATTTCTGAGACCCAGTTCCAAATCTGTACTTCCTTCTCCACATCAACAGGTGGCTCACCCCATTGTGAAAAGGCCCCATTCACAGGCAGCTCCACAGATGAACTTAGGACTGGTTCACATACTCTTACAGCTGAATACACACTGCGTTGACCAGTCTGCAGGACACTGACCCAAAACAACCCTGGAGGGCAACACAACCAGAAGAAAACCCCTTTCCTCATGAGGGGAGTTAGAGGTCAGGCCTTCTGGAACAATCGTGGCACTTCTGCATGATCTTTTCCTTGTCAATGAGTCTGCCATAGGCACCAAATGTTTCCTCCTCTTCTTATGGATTTCTCTTGTTTTCTCATTTTCCCAGATTGCATCTTATGCAATTTCTAGCATTTTCATGATTGACCACTGGGCAGAGATTCAGGACATCGGGGTCCCAGTCTCCATCCTATCACTGACTGTGGCGTCAAGTATCTGGGCTTCAGTCTGGCTTGGTATAGAACAGTCTCCCTCTTTTGGCCATTGATACAGAACAGTTTGTTCTTAGAGCCTTATAATAGAATAAATGCTCTGTTATTTCAAAATAATTTTCCTCTCTGGAATAGGATGACTTAAATCCCTATGGCTTATGTGCAGCTGGATTTCAGTTATTTTAAAAGGATGTCCATTCTTCCATGCAGGAAAATAAAACTGAGCCCAGTGATGTCTCCCAGGGCTAGAGTTGTCTTGGACTGGTTACTTTCTTCTTTCCTTACCTTGCTGCTTATTTCTAGGAGGGAAAAATTGCCATTATAATACACCCGTTCTGCAAAACCATCATGTGTGGCATTTGTTTCTTAAGAGCATGATACAGATTTTAGGATAATAGTGATTACTAGAGAACGTTATATCAACCCAGATGAAATAAACCACTATATCTCTCCACATCCAATGCTTCTGTTATTAAAGAAGCAGATTTGATAGCAGGAATACAACTTTAAGTTTATTGGCTCATTATGGTGACTTGGAAAACTTTTACTGTAAGAATAGGGTGCTACAACTGGGGTTGCTATATTAGAACTGCATTAGAATATTTAAATTATCATACTAGTGTTATTTACATATAGAAATATAAAACTATTATATATAACTACTATTAATTAATCCCAATCTGTAAAATTTACCAAAAATTGTTCTAATTTTATTAAATGTGCTATCATTATTCATACTAAATAATTATATAGTTCCATCACTGAGATTCATTTTAGGCAAACAAATGGATTCTTTTCAAGTTAATGAATCATGAATTCATTAAATAATATATCACTTGAATTAACATTTCTTTCATTAATTACAATTTTAATACAGCCTCTGCCAGAATGTATAATGGAGAAAGTGTGTATTTAAAAGAAAACACAGGCCCTTACTCTTGATCAATGGTGAGTAAGTCGTTGAATTTGCCCTATTTTCCCTGCCCTAGCCAAGGAAGTGCAAGGAAGTAGGCTTGGCATGAACTTTGGGCCATGGTCCTGGACAATGTATCCAAAATTAACATAGATAAGGAGGATGGTTCCCCATTCTCTATGGGTACAAGATGTGTGTGGGCCTTAACAGGACGCCTAATAAAAATGGGAGTGTCGGTAGCTGAGCTTTCCCAAGATCCTCAAGGTCAGTTTCTCAATGGGATGATGTTGATATTTTGGAAGGGAATATGCTTGACTATGTAGAATCTTGAGAATTACAGACCAGTTAGCACCTTCACTAATGAAAAAACAGACTTCCTGTCCCCCACCCATCATTGTCTCATTGATTTAACAACTATGCCAGTCATTGCCAAACATCCCTTCAACTTAACTCTTGGTAACTGGATAAGATTCTGCATAATGCCTGGCCTTTGGGCAGAATGTCTACTCACTCTTTGCCTTCATTTTCTTAAAAAAAAAAATTCAGGTAACTGCTAAAATACTTGGTGAAATGACAGTTTTTTCATCAAATTGCCAGTCCTTCCACCCTTATGCTATATTCTGGAGTAGGATTTTCATGGAAAATTAAGGGCCGCCTTACCTGGGCTCTGAACATGGTTGTACTGAGTGTGTTGTGTGCCTCACTCTCCCTTCTTCAGACTCTTCCCCTGCAGCACCAAAGCACTAAGCATCTTTGAGAGGATGTAAGTTTCCTAGGGAGGTCATAACAAGTTACCACAAACTTGGTGGCTTGAGAACAACAGAAAATGCTTCCTTCACAGCTCTGGAGGTCACAAGCCTGAAACCAAGGTGTCAGCAGGGCCATGTTCCTCTGAAGACTCTGAGAGACAGTCCCTCCTAGGCGCCTCCCCCAGCTCCCTGTGCTGCCGGCAATCCTGTATTCCTTGGCTTGTGACTGCCCTCCCATCTCTACCTCCATCTTCACACGGCCCTCTTCTCTGAGTCTGATTTTAGTATATGTGCTGCTGAAGCGAGCTCCACCCTTTTCTCTGAGTTTGAGTGTGTTGGATCTCCCTCTCCTTTGTCTTACAAAGACATCCGATGTCAGATTCAGGGCACATCCTAAGTTCAGGATGGTCTAGTCTCAAGATCCTTAACTTGATTACATCTGCAAAGACCTTATTTTCAAAAAAAGGTCCTCTTCTCAGATACCAAGGCTTAGGACTTGGAAATACTTTTGGGTGGCCACTTTAATCCCCTACAAGGAATGAGTTTGAAGGTAAAGAACACAGAAGGACAGGGAGCAGATGCTGAGGAAGCACTTCCCTTCTTTCCTCAGGTGACCTAAGCCATCAAAACACATTTACTGGGCTCCCAGGTCGGCGTCCTGGGTCTCCTTTGTACAGTATGATTTTATGCACAAAACAAGGAAAGGAAATGTCAGTAAGGAATGTTTTTGGCTACAGATAACATGAGGTACAAATAAAGTGGCCAAACAAAGAGGAGGTTATTTTTTCTCACATAACAGGAAACCTGGAAATAAGTAACAGTTGTTGACGGTTCAGAGGCCTAAACGTGTCAGGGCATCTCTATAACTTTCTTGGATGCTTCTTCATGTTTGTCACTTCTCAAGACGGCTGGCTCAGCTCCAGGCTGCACATATGTATCCAAGGCAGGAAGAAAGTAAAAGACAACGGGTAGCTCTCTATAACTTTTATCCAAAAAGGCAAAGTCTTCCTCTGAGCCCCTGGCAGACATTCATTTGCATTTCACGGCCAGAGCTATGTCAGCGAGTACCTCTGAAGGCAACGGACACGAGGAATGGGCGTATTTAACTTCTTTGGCCTCTAGAGTGGGGGTGGCAGGGAAGAAGGGAGTGAGGTTGTCTATTAGTTTTGCTAATGAACAGAACTGCCAAAGGGAGAGAGGACTCTCACTATTTTTACATTTCTCTCATACACTAAGATAAGATGAACAAAGGGTATGAAAAACAGTGGGCCATTAGAACAGGATTCCAATGCAAGTTTTGCCATTATTCATCTTTGAATAGGTGATCTGAACATACTGGGCCTCAGTTTACCTCATCTGAAGCCAGACACTAGATGGGATAACTTCTAATGTTATCTCTAACTCTGAAAGTCTATGATTCTCTTACTCCACCATCGAGAATGCATTTCTATCTGGTCCCTTTTTAATTTCAGTGATGGATTAGCTACATCTAGGAGCATAGATTACCACTGATGGAATCAGAAGGAACCATGGAGATAACATAGTATACAACTCCCTTATTCCAAGAAGTACGCTTATACTGCTGCTAGGGGAAGAAAAATTAATCCTTCTACTTTATTTTTCATAACTATTTATATATTTGGTTTTTAATCAGAGTGGATCAACCTGTTCAGAATACAGCCAAGCCTATAAATAAATGGTTGCGATCATTAAAAGGTTTCTTTAAAAGTAATTGAAAAATTTGCTGAGAGTCTAGCCATTTCTGAAATGTCATTTTTTGCTGGTTGTCAAATGAGCCTCTGCCTTTTTTGAAAGCAAAGGAACTGCCTTTCCTCAGGGCATCCCTGAGTCAGTTGCACCCAGGCTGCCTTCTCCCCTTGCCGGGCCCTGCTGAGTAAGACATTCTTTTTCTTGGGTAGGAGAGGTCCCCGCTCCAGATTTCCTCAAAGGACTGACTCGTGAGGGTGTTCTGATGAGGCTGTATAATTTTCCATAAAACTACATGAGCTCAATCAGGCAGGAAATGAGGCCCTCAAATTAAATCAGAGATGGTGGCAGCATCTCTATCTGCTTTTCCAAAACTCCGTGAGAGACACAGTTTCATTTCACATGGTATGAAAAATCAATGAGCAAGGAAAGGTGTCAATCATTTAAGGGCAGCATGACTAGAATTGCCCCTAGAGAGCCCACAGAAGGAATTCTGACAGTCATTAGAACTTTGACAATTTAAAAAGCACACAAGTAGGTGAAATATATATTCTGCTGGCATTGTGCTTAATGTACTTTTTTTTTTACCTGACATGCAAACATCAAATATTTGACTCCAATGTAGCAAATGGGAGAAATAGCAGTTTCATGAGAGAAGTCTAGTAGGCAAGGTCCACTGCAGTGTGCAAGAGTAGTGAGGTGTAATCCCATCTCTACTGTTCTCGGCTCGGCCCCATCCCTCCGTGTCCACCCTTAATCAAGTGTCATCCTTCAGCTTTTAGCACCTTGCCTTCAACCAAGAGCATGAAAGGACGACATGGCTGAGACATGCTTCCAAACTGCTTTTGTGTCTCTCTTAGTCTGGAGTGTGAGTGAGTACCACCAGGCTTCTTAGTGAGAGGTTTAAGGAAGTGATATCCAAACTCTTTTGGTCATGTAAGGGAAAACAACTTAACATGTGTTTCATTTTCATTAAGAAGAAAGATGTACCTTTTACATGGTTCTAGCTTGACATCTATAAATTTTGATTATAAGTAGTTTTAAGGAATATAGTTCTTTTTATTTTAATAGTTTTTGTTTGTTTGTTTGTTTTGGGGGAGGTAATTAGGTTTCTTTCTTTCTTTTAATGGAGCTACTGGGAATTGAACCCACCACCTGTGCATGCTAAGCAGGTGCTCTAACATTGAGCTATACCCTCTCTTTGAAGAATATAATTCTTGAAGTACTTCTAAAGAACATAATTTCTGGCATGTCAGTAACATTGACACTTAAAAATGAAACAGTTACTTTAGCTTTTTAAATGTATCCAGAGGAATTTAGATAATTTTATAATTTGATATTTTGGATCATTTATTTTTAAAACATAGGAACATGATCCTCTTAATTGTATGAAATTTTATTTTATTCTTTTTTATGGGAACTCATATTTCCATTTCGCTTTTTCATATTTTTATATTTGAAAGTCTTTTATTAATCACCCTATAGCAGCTCAAAAAGAATACGTATATACATTTAAATCTACAATTTTAAAAAATTTCTGTGGTCACAGATTCTCATTGTTTGAAATAATCTGAATTAAGATAATTATTATTCATATACAGTTGCCCCAAACAGCATAAATTATTACACATTTGAACACATGTTCGTTAAGCATGAAAAGCAAAATTGTAGTGGAGATGCATTTCTAAATAAGATGAATTGTGCTTTTAAAAAATTAGTTCATGAATCCATGAACAAATGTTATACATTGTTAGAATTAAACAGCATTCAGCCTTAAGGTGATTACTGTTTTTTGTTTTTGTAGTAGTAAGCACTAAGTAAACTTGTTTGCACAAATAGATGAGAATGGAAGGAGTTTTATTATAAAAGTATCACTCAATTCCTTTCATGTTTTCTCAGTTACATGCTGTGCAGGGATCCATCATGCAAAAGTTATTTCTAATGATCTGTTCTTTGATAACTGGATTAGGCTCTCCTTCAGTTTTGTTACTAGCAATGCTTTGGAAACCACACGACTCACAAAGGAATTTGTTTACCGCTAGTAGAGTTATTCACTTTCTCAAAATTGGCCCGATATTTCAATTTGGTCCTTGATTTGTTGCCCTGATCATTTTTGATCCTTGGAGGAAAGTCCAGGGTAAGATTCAGGGTAAGAAACAGGAGGCCAACATAAGCCACACTGGACTTGGAGCTGCCAATGGCTCTTCTTTCTTGTGTTACCTTTATAAAACTCTACAGGCAAGAAACTGGACAGGCCAAGAAGGTGACCGCCCTGCTTGCACAAGGTGGACCTAGATTTGTATTTGGATCTGAGGACTATACATTGACAATCTGGAACATATCTGAATCATAAAGAAGATGAAAGAGTGAGGAAAACTGGAGAAATGATTAAAGAAACTTTTTCATCAAGAAACAGAAAAGGCATTGGAAGACAGGGGTTGTCTATACACAATCCAGAGAAAGATTAAAATTGTCCAATATTCTGCCACAGAACAAAACTAGGATCAATGGACCCATCAACAGGAGAAACTTTTAACAACTATCACTGCCCAACAACGCAATGAATAACCATTTGACACGATGAATCCTCCCCACCCCCGTGGCCACTGGAAATGACCAAGCAGAGACTAAACTACTTTTCCCAGGGAAGCTGTAGAGAAAAGCTCTGCATCATGCAGTGACGTGGCCCAAATGACCTATCAGGCCCTTCCACTGTAGTGATTCTAAGTACCTTAGTCAAAAGAAAGCAGAAATTCCCAGCAGCAGGAGTAAAGCAGCAAGTATGTTGAAACAGTAACATGTTGCCTAATCATAAGATGCGTTGCTAGTTACCTAACATAGTGGAACATTATTTCAGCTCTTTCTTGGATAGTATGGTTGGATTCACATAGGTTAACCCCACTCCTCTGTCTAATCGCCTTTGTGGCACGTAGTTTTGAGACTGCTGGGTTTGGAAGTACAGTTTGTGGCTAAGGCATAGAACCAAGCCAGGCTGCCCACTCAGAGATCAAAGCAAGGAAGCTGGCTGTGCTCAACTAGTTCTCTGACCAAGTTAGCTAATCACATGCTCTTTCCTTACAGTTAATCTCAATGATAGAGCTTCATTTAAATGCTATACTTGATGCTGAGACCCACAGAAGCCAAACATGTCATTATCGAAGTAGGTATTTGAATGGTAATCAGTTCTGGAAGGTTCCAAAGAGGTTCTGGGTCATCTTAAAAAAGAGCACTTCTCTGGGCTACCATTTGCCTTCTTCTGGTTTACTATTTGACTACAGCTCCAGGTGTTATAATTGATACATTCATTTGTTCTGCATTTTAAAATGTACAACCTGCTTTTGTGTGCAATGGTCTCACTTCACCTCATCAAATATGCCACTTGATTAGTCTGTGTTCCTGTGCGTTACACAGTTACGTCTTCCCCAAACCAGTCTCCAAATGATAAACGGATAATTCAGCCAAGTCATTTGAGTTTCAAAATTAATGTACAATGCTTATGATTGTGTACAAAATTTAATATAAATAAAACTACTATTTAGTTTGCAATGTTTTACTTCAATTTTTAATTTACATACATTTTTATTTATGTAGAAATCTAATTTCTACAAAATAATATATGCTCGTTCAAAAAATCAACTCTGCTGATGTTTATAAAAGTTTCTCCTCCTCCTCTTCCCATTGCTATAATTCCACTCCTTAGAAATAATAATGATTGACTGTAATTAATCCTTAAAGACCTCTTAAATACACATATAAACACAGTGTTTGTATTACATGCTGGGATGTAACATGCATTTTTAGATTTAAGCAATTTACCAAAATGATATATTTACAGATTTTAAAGAGTCAGATTGTCCTCCAAGCTTGTTGAGGAAACAGCAGTCCCCAAACACCACCCTCCTCCCCATTTCAAGGACAGTGACTTTTTAAATGTTCAGCTATTTATCCTGTTACCTACAGTTACATTTCTTAGTAGTATGCTTATAATGCTATTTTTCTTTTCAGTTTAGCTTTATTTATTTATTGACCCCCCCCCCACCTACTTCCTACCCTACAGATAGGGTTATAGAGTATTTTGAGGAGACCAATATTCAGCATTTACATTACTATGACTATGAGTACACTATTCACATCTGAGCATTGTGGGGTCCTATGATTAGTTTTCCTTTCCTGCAGCCTTAAACTTAATAATTGTCTTATTCATTTGTTTTCCGGTTTGTTTTTCTATGGACTTATCACTAATGTATCCCTAAACTCTCCCAAACCAGTGTAAATCTAATCTCAGTATGCTTAAAGACAGATATTTCACCAATTTTCTCTTCTTAAAGGAAACTTTTTGATAAATATGTTAAGGAAATATATATTTTAAAAGGAAATTTGAGTTAATCTGTTTTGACATTTGTCACTTATAAATAAGCATATCATTATGTAGTATATATGCTAAGTATCAGTCATTAATTTGGGCTAAATATGTCAGACCAAATTATGACTGCATTTTATCCATTCTTCTCTGAGCATTTCTCACTATTTTCCCTATAGTCAATGCTCAATAAAATTTCCATTTAGATACCAAATGAAATATTTCTAAAGGGTTGATGGTGGTTAGCAAGGTTATTTTACCATAATTTTCCTTGACTTTGTGCTTTCCAGACATCTCAAAAACAACAACAACAAAATACCTTGAGGTAATGGAGTTTCAAAACTTGTGAAACACATTTATATTCTGTGCAGCCCTCTGGGAAAGCTCCTGTTGAGTTGGAAGGGTTAGCATTTGAAACCGTAGTGATTCTAACAGATAGAATTCTCACTCATCTGTCTCAAACAGGTACTTATGAGTAGCTGAAATCTGCTTATCTTTCTTTGTCATGCCCCCTCCTCGTGCCCACTTCGATCTATATCTGGCAAGTCCAGTGTGAAATAATGTATATTTTCTGGCCCATGTCTTTTATTTTTCCAATCCCTTTCATTTCCCTTCCTGTAACGACCAGTTCCTGTTGTTGCTTTTGACTGGCTTTGTAACTGCCTCTGAATCAACAGTGTTGCTGACTTGTAGAGCTGGAGTGGCCCAGAGGAAGAATGGGAATCCATTCGCTGCATCAAAATGTTCAAGCCCAGCACCGCGAGCCCCTGAAGTAGGATATGTCTTTGGCATACACATTATAATGAGATGCGGCGACTACACCTACTCCGTGAAGAGATTTTTTATCGTGAACCACAGGTGAATTGCAACAATTGTCTAGCCTATTGTGATGTGCCGCTGGCTATGCATTTGGATTTTTCAAACCTGCAAATTATCTATTTACATGATAGATGAAAAAATGACAATGAAAAAACAATGAAAAGGTTTCACATGCATCTTAATGATAGCTTGCTTCATTTCATTTCAAAAACACTTTTGAGGTATTCCTCTGTTGCTGTTACCTACACATGTAGATATATTATTTGATTCAAGTCCTCCTCTCTAACATTTTAGTTATTCACACAACATGGATGGAATAGCACCAGCTCAATCACATCTGGTTGAGTAGGGGTAGCTGACATACGATCATCTAACTTTATAGTTCTCTCCCCAAGATACACCCATAAGTTCTACCCTATGATTGCTTTCAGCATCTGTAATGCGGTTTAGAGATTTGGGTTTCTGAGATTATAATAAGACTACGACTAAGTATTTGTGTAAGGTAGGCTATATAATGGTCCTTGTTTAAAGGATTTCATGACAGAATTTTAATCAGGCATTTCAATAACCCAAAGTAATAAATGTTCACATTTTCATGATTAGCCAGTGGGAAGCATCCTTTTAAATTATGAGACCCTAGGCTCTCAGTCTGTTTTGACTATCATTGTACATACGGTGCCTTGTACTTGCTTGGTGCTCAATAATTATTTGTTGAATGAATGAATCATTGTAATCAATTTAGTATCAGTCAACAGCAGTGAGAATTTATCAATTGCCTCCTTTGTTGGAACACTAAACTACATAGAGTTAAATTCCAAATCATTGGATACCTCTTAACTCTTATTGGTCTGCTCTGCTGCATTTCAAATGTTGATTACTTCTTTTTCCTTGGTGATTTCACTCTCTGCAAGGCCTCTGTCTCTATCATTTCTATAATTTCTGTTATCTCCTTGGTCTTCTTCACAGCCTGTGCTTCTTTTTACTCCCTTTGTGAACATTTGTGATCTCCAGAGTTTCTGACTGCACCTGCTCTTCCCACTCTAAGTTCTTCCTGGGGACATCTCATCCAAGGTCATTGTCAGTTATAGATTGCATTTGGCACATAAGAGAATGAGAAAGAGAGGTGTGCACGAGACAGGAGTTTCTTTTTCTTTCATATGACAGGTAGGTTCTCCTAAGTGGGCATGGTAACTCAGCAACTTTAGGGCCCCTGTCTGTTGGCCTTTCTCTCACGGTCAGTCACACCGTGGCTGCCACAGCTCCAACAGTAAAATCTGCTGCTAGTCAAGCACTAGGAGAACAGGAAAAGGACCAGAGCTAGTAGACTCTGTCTCCCTTCTGAGAAATATTTAAGGAGTCTCCACTCAACAACATGAACTTCATTTTCATTAGCCAAAACCCTGTCACATAGCTATACCCATTTGCAAAAAACACTGGGAAATAAAGTTTGTTTTACTTTTGAAGTTAGAGTTCAGTTAGTAAGGAAGAAGAGCTTTAATGACATTTATGTTCTGATAACTCCCAAATTACTGCTTTGATCCTCACCTCTACTCTGGATTTATTTATCCAAATGTTCATTGGACATCTACACCAGCAAAAAAAATCCCAGTGGCCTCTCAAACCCAACATGTCTAACTCTCTAAACTTTATTTGCATATTCTAGTTGATTTCCTTCCCTCACCATCCCAGCTGCATTCACTGAGTCCATCACATTTATTTTATACTTACTGCCAAGGCAGCATGCTAGGATCTACATACTACTAGGCACCATGCTAGGAGGTGGTTTTACAGATATGGATGAAACATACCGCCTACCTAATGGAATCTAGAAGCGACCTAAAGGAACCCACAAGTGGATGATGTCGCGTGCTGCCCAGAGTCCCCTTCAGGACTGTCCTTCCTTCTACCAGCTGCTGGGAGTGTTGGATGCTTGCTTACCCAGAATTGCTCTCTGCTAAAGAGGGCTTCCTCGCCCACAGTCAAAGCACACTTCCCAGGAGCAGCCGACTGAACTAAGAGTGTAAGGCCACTGCTCTCTTGGCTTAAGGTGGGGCAAATACAAAGAACTCTCCCAGCTCTAGCGCTAACTGTGGGGTCATCTGAGGCTCGTGAAGTGAGTGTAGCACAATTCACTTGCCCCCTCTGTCTAGTCTTACTTCAGTCATCCACAGGTTTGCTCCTGAGAGGGATCCCCAGTGAACTTGCTGAATGCGAACCTTTATAAAAGAGTCTGTTTGCCAGATAATCTGATATGCAACAGGGTAGCAGGGATGCAAACTAGGAAGCAGACACTAAAATGGCATATTGGAACTGGATGACTGGCAATATATACACCGTCACTTGGGTAGTGAGTGCGCTGGCGATAGCCCTAGCATGCGGCAGTGGTGCCACTGTTCCGACCCTCACAGCTCCTGAGCTGGAACGGGATCACAGTGGACGGGGCGCTGTCCCTGGCCTTGGAGCAGTTTGGGGAAGTGGTTATTAAACAATTGAATTAGAGGACTGTTGCTAGGGGCAACAGTGCCCTGGAGAAAGACAATCATGGGCTGAGAATGACAAATCAGCAATTCAAGGTGAAGTGTAAAGGCACAAGGGTCTTGTCAGCAAATAAAAAAACTCTCACCTGCAACCAGAAAGCAGAGACAGGCGAAGATCAGGTCCACAACTGAAAGGTAAGCGTAGCAGATTTTTAGAGAAGGTTAAATTCTCAGTCTCAGCAATTTGGCTAAACCAAGTTCAGGGTGTTAATCAGAAAAGAGCGGGACCCTGAAACTGGGATGGCAACACCTGGGTCAATGTATTAAAAAATCTTGCATCCCCAGATCACTGTATATCTGTTGGTTCCACAGAAGTGGACCCCCTCTCCCTAGGAAAGCCTGGCTCTCCTTCTCTTCGCTTACAGATGATGGTGAGGGTTCTGCCTTCTAAGACAATATGAACCCCCTTCAGGATGGACTCCCACCTCTCTTCCTGGACAGAGAATAACTGGCTAAATCAAAACGTAAGATAGGTGAGGAAGCCCTGAGTCTGCTGAGAGAGGAGGGGGACTATAACACAGAGAAGCTGCAGCATCTAGGGAGTGGTGTGTGTAAGGGACTGTAGATGCTGACTGAGGCGGGCAGAACATAGAGTTATAACAGGAAAACTCTGTCAGTATAGTAGCACTGTCCTGTGATATAGGACTTAAGACCCTGGCAAGGACCCCAAGCGCCTACACAAAAGCGCACACAGGCTAGCTCTTGGAAGCTAGGAGAAAGTGATGGCCCATGCTTAGCGAGGTAGCAATGCCAGAACTGCCATGACTGACCATGAAAGAGGTACTAAAAGGCTCAGAAGAGCAGCGTGCTAGTAGATGAGGCTGGAAAGCCCAACAGCCAGTGCTATTCAGTGAGCTGGCCTAGACGATACTCCATTTACCAAAGTGACAAAAATGCATTTGTAAGAGTGGCACCAGGGTCCCTGTGATGGTCAGTGGTGGTTAACCTCTCTCGATCTAGACTGACGGTAGAAGATGCTCTTATAGAACTTGGCTTCCTGACAGCAATGAGGATAATAGGACCCCAGAAATAGGACCAGGTGGCAGTGCCCTGAGGGGCTTAGGCCATGGGAACATCACATCACATGTGTCCAGAGCAGAACTAAGCAATGAAACTTTGAGACCAGGCAGAATCTGGGTGGGCATTAAGGAAACCTGGACTCTCAAGAAAACAACAAGTAAGAAGCAAAACTCATCTATGGTTTTTTGATGATATACAATTTGGGGCTTTTGTTTAAAAGTTAAAAAAAAAGAACCTCTCATGACATTCCACTGTAACCACTAAAACTGACTGTCTTCCCTGAAGAAGCTACCATGAATAATCTGTGCAGAAAAATAAGGCACGCGTGCACACACACATACACGTATGTATGCATGACCTTCTGGCAAACATTTTTGTTATTAATAAATATGCTAAAAATTGAAATTCAAGATCCATTAGGTTTTAGTCCTTAGTTGTTTCTTGAAAATAGCTAAAATACTCTTCAATTTTGATTGGACACATCTCCCTCCCATCCATCTAGAAATGGCCGAGCACTGCACAATTTCTAGGGAAAGAGCGGCGGGTTTCAGATGGACCATTAAAACAGCCATTGACATTAGTTTCACTTTCCCTGAGTTTTTTAGGGGGAATTGGGGCCAAGGGTGAGGGACAGGAAGGAAAGGAAGGTAATAGAGATGCAGACATCCTCTTTCTAGACAGCGCTAGATGAAGTGCCTGCTCTCTGATGGATGAGATCAATGCAGGTAGCTTAACAGAGTCATTCATTATCTGTTGTGGCTGACTCTACTGACTAAATTAACCAAGGAACCACAAGCTTTGCCTTTCTTTTACTCTATTGGGGAGATAATCATTTTAAAAATAAGCCAAAGCCTTGGGGGCTAATTACAGCATGCTCTGAAAGACCTTAAAGAATAACAAACTCCAGAAACAAATGCTGTAGAATATGTGAGTGGTGATGTTTCCATTCAAGTCCACTACAGAACTGTGCCCAGTTCTCCCAGGAAAAGTGTTTACTTAGCTTGATTTAAATAGAGATAAGGTAGGGAGCAGATGGAGCTTATTTGAATCCATTGGGCAGCTCGGGCTCATGTGTCAGATGGACTCGATGGAGACTGGGAGGGGAGCGAGCAGGGGAGAACAGCTGGAAAGGGGAAAGCAGGGTATTCCAAACAGAGCCGCTATTTCCAAAGATCTTTCACTCCCATAAAATGCTGGAACCTGAAACTGAATCTGAATCTGGATTTCAGGAAACCACAATCGTAAAATATGTTTGGCTTTACTCTATTGCATAAGCAGAAAGAATGTCAAAGCTAAGTGGGGGCATAAAGATCTAGGTTCAGAAAATTCCCCAGACAAAATCTAGCTACTTTTGACTTATGTGGGGAATTCAGTTGATAACTGTCCCCAGCTTCAGTCCTCACCTTCCTTGGACACTTCCCAGTCAGTAATTCTAGGTAGAAAAAGAAAAACTCATATTCTGGTGTATAGATTGTTAGATTAACCCTGTCGCCTCAAAGACCCTTCTGTCCTATAACTCTGCACTGTCTCACCCAGCAGCTGCTACTCACGTGGGACAACTAAACACTTGGAATGAGGTGCTTTTTTTTTTTTTCTTTGCTGTAATCAAATAAAAGTTTAGTAAATAAAAAAGAATGGGGGTAGATTTTTAAAAAATAGTAAATTGACCTATCAGTGATACCCAATGCAATAGGAAGGGAAGTTTAGAGACTGGGATTTCTCAATACGAAATTTCTATTAGAGCTTGATGAATATGGAAATAGTAAAAGGCAGGAAGCAGGGGAGTAGTAAACTCTGGGTAATGCAGAGTTCAGACACCAGGTCTATCAGTTATTTTTGGTCAATAAGTGAAAAAAATATCAGGGCTGTGAAGATCTAAGGGTTCCCAAATCTGTTCTAAAGACTCATACTGGTCAAGACTAAAGTCTAAGACAAATGGTAACTACATGGAGAGATTCTCATTAAGCTAGGTTTAATAACTTTTGTTTGGTGGTCAGCTTTCCTACCCTTTATGAAATCATGGTGACAGTAGATGGCACTTTTTAATGTCCCTATTTGGCAAAACCAAAAGTTGGCAAATATATATTTGAACTGTTACTGGGTAATGAAATATAAAAATCCATGGACTGCTAATTTCATTTACTTTTTATTTTCCAAATGAGGAAACTGAGTACCGGGAAGGTGGATGGCTTGCCCCCGCCCTACCCTGCTCCCCCAGCAGGTCTAGCTAGTCTCACTCCGTCTCTCTTCACTGTGCCCACGGTCATCTCAGTCATCTCAGTCATCTCACGAGCAAAACCAGACAGAGCTTGTAGGTAAGCTCATCAAATGTCTGCTCCATCAAGGGTTTCAATTTCGATTTCCCATTGTTACTTGGAGGAGTCTGAGTGTTAAGTTTGAGAGATACTCTGCTCAAAAAGTATGACTTTATGGACACCATGAGCCTACCCATCTTCAGTCTTCTGTTTCATAAAGCATGCCACTGAGATTTTAATACTACATGCTCGGTGGGGGTAAATCGAATCCAAGAAATCTGTCAGAAATACCTTTGTACTTAGATTGGACTCAGATTTACGCGTGGACAAATTACACAGTACTGACATCTCTGTGAGTTCTTAGTGAGTCTCAGACATGCATTGCATTATGGCAAATTGTACTTACCAAATAGCTCTACAATGCATTATTATTTTTTACAAAACTAATATGATTTCTGCAGCTCCTAAATTTGGTTTTACATATGCAAGTTGACTTGGTTAAATTGATCAAAATAACAGTTGAACATAAATTATCGCGCTTTGACTGAATTTTTTAAATTATTCATCAAAACCAACTGATAGGTAGACTCTGAGCTCTGTGAAAACTCAGTTTGTTACTCATCTATTTTCTGCCAATTTCTATTTCTTTATTTATCAAGTCCTAGTAGAAATCCCTTACTGAAAAATATCAGTTTTCAGACTTTCCCATTGCACTGGGTGCCACTGGAAAGTAGGTTTACTAATATTTTTTTCTTCTATCCAGAAATATGTCCTTTCATCTTTATTAGCATTTTGTTTAACAAGGGAAAAAACGAAGACAAAACCAAAAGTTCGTATGTGTGGTCATTAGGTGCATGTGGCTAGTGACTACTGAATTGGGCAGTGCAGATATAACACATTTTTATCATCACAGAAAGTTACATTGAACAGCAGTGGTTAGGGTATACTGTATTACTTTTTTTTCTACCTAGAATTACCCATTGCAGTTGTGAGAGGAACAGTGAGATATAATCTTGGAACAGTTATAAACTGAATTCTCAATGTGAGTAAATATTAGCTTGAGTTTGTTTGTTGGTTTTGAGAAAGGGAAATATAAAATATCCAATTCAACTGCATTTCAAATGAAGGAGAATGTATATAGATTCTCTTGTAAAAAAAAATGGGACTTCAGTTCACATTATGGCTAATTAATGCCAAGAAACAAAAGTCAGGGGAGAGGTGTATGCAGTAAAGGAGGGACAGTGGGCAGGTTGGGAAGTTAAGTTCTCAAAGCTTAAGGGTCTCGCACTCATAGACCATCTGAGGAACCAGCGGAGGCCACGTCATTCTGAAGGTGGCAGGAAGAGAAGGAGACAGAAAGAACCTGTAAGAAAGAAGCTATTTGGGGGTAGATTCTGCTTGTGAGCTTCATAGTAAATTATTAGCTATTTTTCCTGCCCTTTGAAATTCAAAATGCATAGACCAAGCTCTCCAAGGATGCTGGTGTGCCCTCTCAGGAGAATGTTAATCTCAGGATTTCAGAGACTCCAGCCAGAGAAATGTAATCTCCTAGGGCACTTGCTGCAGGAGAATGAAATCGTGGGGAGACCTTGATCTATTTTGTAACTAATGTCTTCAGAGGGATTTTCAGAGACCAATGTAAATTGTGATATAAAAATATCTCACAGATTTCAGACACTCCTTAGAGAACACAGGACCATAACACAATGAATAGATTACACGGTGACATTAACAGAATCTTACCCTCTGTAAAATGTGTTATTTTGCCCCATATTGTTTCCCTTTTCATAATCTCTTCAGAATTTCAGTGTGGGTAGTTATTCAAATGGTTTACAGAACACATTGAGGCAAACATATTCCATATCTAGGTCACGGTGTGATTGTAGAAAATTCACTCCAGCGAAGCACAGCCAGGGAACTGTCAGCCACCCCAGTTCTGACTGTGAGCGGCCCATCCAGCAAGCAGGTCAACCCTCTTCGTCCCTGTGATCACCAGGAGCACTGCATGATATCCACTGGGGTGTGGGGGACCAAGAAGTAAATTATAGGCAAGTGGACAAAAGGCACTTGAAGAAATTGTGCAGAAAAATAAAGAAATAAAAGAGAGGGAAGAAGAAAGGGAGGGAGGGAGAGAGAGCCAGTGATAGAAAAGGAAATGCAAGTGGTGGGAAGACGTGACAAGTCCCCAGTAATCATCTTGTGCGCCAGTCAATGACGCCATGCTTGCTTTGTACATTTGTACATGGTTATTTGTCCA
Organism: Camelus bactrianus; assembly: GCF_048773025.1. Lineage (NCBI taxonomy): Eukaryota > Metazoa > Chordata > Mammalia > Artiodactyla > Camelidae > Camelus > Camelus bactrianus. The sequence goes on along the minus strand of NC_133543.1, from coordinate 36,878,516 downwards.
AGAAGCATTTACTGAGCATCTATTATGCCAAAGTCTCTGAGGGGCTGCAAAGACTTGTCAAGTTAACCAGAAAGTGCACCACTGAGGATGGCCTGGAATCGTCTCTTTATAATTTCAGGGCTGAATTACATTAGAAAGTCACGAGAAAAGCACAGACAGAGTTCATGGTTAAAATGAAAATCTCAGTGAAAGAACAACAGTAATCAAACGGCCCTTTTGAAATGTTTTAAGCCTAATGTTTCTCTTCACTCACTTCTAATTCTACCTTAAAATCTATCCTGGTTTCTCTCTCAAATTCTTAGCGGTCTTTCCACACTTTATATCAATTACTACTTTGACAGACCATAATAAAGAAGTCATTTTGGCTTTCCTTTAGCTGCTTGCTGCTTTATTATTAATCTTTTTTCTCTTGTTACACATAATATATTTCAATTTAAAGAGAACCAGCAACATACAGCAAATGCACCATTTTGACTTGAGCCTGAAGCTGAAGGTCATAATTTATTTTCATTTTTCACCTTTATTTGGGAATGATAAGGTAGCCACCTATTTCTGATTGTGAACTGGGAAAAATTTTTTTTTCTGTTTAAAAAAAAATCATAGAAACAGATTAAGAAAGCCCATGTGCAACATGGGCAAAGCGGAAAACTACACAGTACAAAACAAAATGAAACATATATCATAAAAATAAAAAATAAAAAAACTTATGATTCCCACACAAAAATCTGCACACACATATTTGTAGCAGCTTTACTCATAATTGCCAAAACCTGGAAACAACCAAGATGTCCTTCAGTCGGTGACTAAATAAATAAGCTGTGGTCCATCCAGACAATGGAATATTACTCAGCACTGGAAAGGAATAGCTATCAAGCCATGAAAAGACATGGAGGAACCTTAAATGCATATTACTAAGTTAAATAAGCCAATCGGAAAAAGTATAGACTGTATGACTCTAACTATGTGACATTCTGGAAAAGGCAGAATTATGGACATGGTAGAAAGATCAGTGGCTGTCAGGGGTAGCAGGGGTGGGGAGGGATAAATAGGCAGAGCACAGAGGATTTTTAGGGCAGTAAATGTATGATATTCTAATGATGAATATTCTAATATTAATTCATTAAAATTCTAATGATGGATATTATCATCATTATACATTTGTCCAAACCCATAAAATGCACAGCACCAAGAGTGAACCCTAATGTAAACTATGGACTCTGGGTGGTAATGACGTGTCAGTGTGGGTTGATCAGTTGTACCAGTGCACCACTCTGGAGATGTTGCCCATGGAGGGCTATGCATAAGTGGGGGCAGGGGTATATGGGAAATCTCTGTACTGTCCCCTCAATAATGCTGTAAACCTAAAGCTGCTCTAAAAAAAAATAGTCCTAATAAAAAACCAAAAAAACTCCCAACTAACTAAATCAATAAAATTAGGTCTGATAAAAACAAACAAACAATGATTCTGCTTTGACCAAGTCTACCTAATCCTAACCCGTCTAGAACCTTGTGCCATGGAAAAGGTCTCCCCACTCAAGCAGCACCCACACATGACCCATGTGCCCTCCACCTTCTGCCACAGACGCACACAGGAGTGGACCCCACCACCAGGCTTTTCTTGTAACTACTCTTTCTGCCTTGCCAGGGCTTGGCAGCCTTACCTTTGGCATCCGAGGGCAGAGTTTGATTCTCCATAGTCTCAGCAGCAGAGAAGTAGCTCCATTACCGTAAAAATCACATACGGACACCGCTTCATAATCTCCATGGGCTTCAGAGTCTTTGTCACACTTCTTTCTGTCATCAGACCTTGGGGTGATGTGACTCTTCCAGGGGAAGCATTTGGGGACGGCTTCCACCCAGGCCTCCTGGCTCTGCTGTACGTGCACAACCTCTTTTTTTTTTTTTTCGTATTCAAGGTTTTATTCGCGTTTCAATCACTGCAGTAAAATCAGAAAAAAATGTGTAAGAGTTATAAAGGAGGAAAATTGTCACTTGTTTGCAGATGATACGACTGTTAACATAGAAAATACAAGGCAAACTAAATATAAATTACTAAAATTGCGATGAAGGCAATTGGCTGGATATCGCCAAGTGCACAAGTCTATTTTATACACCAGAAATACATTTTAAACAATTGTAAAATAGGGCCAATTTATAAGGCAACAAAAATAGCAAAGAAAAAAAATCCAGAAAGAAATCAAGATAGTAATAGAGAAAGTTAAAAAACTTATGAAAACCATCCAAAAAAATCTAATTAAATGATGGGTTTAATTTTGGTTCTTTTGCAAATTTTTGATCACTTCAATGCATTCTTAGTCTTAATGTACATTGAAGAGCAAAGCTCCCAAAGTAGGCAAATTAATATCCCAATGAATTGCTATTTGGAACAAAAAGCCGTACACAGCCTCTTGCATTAAGCAGTCCTGGATTAGGCTTGCTGGGGTCTTTGTTGCCAACCAGTATTTGACCCTGGGCTGATTTACTGGTGAGAATGGACGTGCCAAAGAAAACTGTGGAAGGAGCCTTGTTGCTGCCCAAAGTTTGCTCTCCCACTGAGAGGTGTCTTTTGCTCTTGATTCACAGTCACCAAAACCCATCACTGACTGATGCAGCAAGCACACCAGGGCAACCGACTCAACTCTGTACATGTGTCCTTTCCTTATCAGCATTGACCTCAGACTTGCAGGAAGCTCCTGAATTTCAAAATCAGATGAGCATTTAGGAGCTTGAATGAGGATAAGGTAAATGGCTTCAAGAAGAGGCTGTTATAGATTTTATATATATATATATATTTTTTTCTTTTAGTTTTAAATTTTTAAAAAGATTTTCTTTTTTTTCCTTCTGTTTTTAACCTTATCTTTCTTTTTACTCTTTTTTTTGAGGAGGGGAATCAGGTTTCTTTCTTCCTTCCTTCCTGTCTTCCTTCCTTCCTTTCATCTTTCTTCTGCATGCTAAGCATGCAGTCTACCACTGAGATATACCCACCTCCCAACAGATAATATTTGAGTTGATAACAACATGAAGGTTAGAGGAATGAAAGTGAGTTGTTCATTGTACTATAAAAGGGGAAGGGAAGTTCAGGAAGGGAAGAACTGTTAAATATTGGTAAAGCAATTAAGCAAGGAAACCATTAGACTGAGGTGGTTCTAGTGCCTTGGCAGCCCAGTAAGGCAGAGAAATCCAGGTTGAAGTCAATTCCTACAAATGCCTCAAGGTTAAGAAGTCGAAACTTAAGAACAACCAATCACAGACAACTAGGCTTTCCCAAATAAGGCAAGTGCTTCGGTTACAGCCAATCAAATCATTTCCATACTTTGCTTCTGCGTCTGCTCCCTTGGTCCTCCCAGGAGAGTGCCCCTTACCACTTCTGGTTTGGTGCTGCACAATTCCAATCTATGTTAGATCAAGTAAACTCATAAGTTTTAATGTGCCTCAGTCTGTCTTTTAATAATATTAAGACAGAAAAATTAATGCTAAAAGGATAATGCTCTTTGGAATTACATAAAGATTAAATTGATTATTGAATTGAACCTCAAGAAATCATCCCCTCCCCCAAAGGACATTTTACTTTCAAGACTTTTCTGAATTGCTTTGAGATAATTAAAAGACAGTCAATTGTTCTTGTTGATAATGACACACAGCTTTCCTTGCATTGTTATCTTATAAGAATAAGTAAACTATAATGATTGGATCTATCTTCTTACTACTTTTTTCCCTTAAACCTCACTTTCTTCCAACTGAGACAACTATCATTCAAAGGTATCAATGGTTTAAAAGTTGACTTTTCCTTTCTCCCTTTCACTTATTTTCTATGAATTTCTGCACATGAACTTAACACTGTTAGCATGGGCCTTGGAGCCAGACAGATCTCAACTGGACAGCTCCACCACTTATGAGGTGCATGATCGTGAATGAATTATGGAGATTTTCCCAGCCACGTTTTCCCCTAGTGGGCTTCATAGGGTAATGGGGAGAATTAAATAAGCTCATGCAAGTGAGAGTATGTCACTGTATGATTACACCTAGTACCTCGCCAGGCCCACAGTGGGCAGCCTATTTTCACATAGTCTCCCTCACCTTCTTTTAACATTCTCCTCATGTCTTCCCATTGCACCACAGAATCTAGGTTTTCCTCCTTTGAGCACTGCCCCCAAGACCGTTTCTCAAATGCTCTTCCTCTTTTTCACCCCTAGATATAGGTGAGCACCAGTGAGGTTTTCTTGGTGCTTCCTCACCCATGTTGGCAGCTCGAGGCACTACCTCAGATGCAAGGGTCCCATGTTGTACACCTTCACTTGGGAGCATCACTCCCAAGCTCTCAACCACATTTACCTCTGCTTGCTTGATATCTTTCTGTGGATGTCCAAACTTCACTTCAAACTCCACTCCACACTTCTAAAACTCTTGTCTCCTTACACCGTACTGCTGCTCCTTGAATCACCAAGAACCATGAATTTGCCTAAATCAGCTTCACCTCTTAGAGAAACATCTCTCCTAGCTTACATTGCATTTAATTGTCACACCTTCATTCACAAGATGATCATATGAAGAAAAAGTCTACAAATAACAAGTGTTGGAGAGGATGTGGAGAAAAGGGAACACCTGTGCACTGTTGGTGAGAGTGTAAATTGGTGCAGCCACTATGGAAAACAGTATGGAGTTTCTTCAAAAAGCTAAAACTAGAGCTACCATATGACCCAGCAATCCAGCTCCTGGGTATATATATCTGGAGAAAAACAAAAACATTCATTTAAAAAGAAGCATGCACCACAATATTTATGGCAGCACTATTTACAATAGTCAAGATTTGGAAACAACCTAAATGTCCATCAATAGACAAATGGATAAAGAAGATGTGGTATATATACACAATGGAATATTACTCAGCCATAAAAAGAATGAAATTCTACCATTTGCAGTAATGTGGATGGGCCTATATTATGCTTAGTGAAATAAATCAGACAGAGAAAGACAAATAGTATATGATAGCACTTATATGTGGAAATTAAATAATAAATAAGTAATAAAATACATGAATGCATATAGCAAAACAGAAACAGACTCACAGATAACAGAAAACAAACGTGTGGTTACCAGTGGGAAGAGGGAAGGGGGAAGGTAAGGTACAGTAGGGGATTGAGAGACACAAACTACAATGTATAAAAAAGATAAGCAACAAGGATATACTGTACAGCACAGGGAATTCTAGTCATTATTTTGTAGTAACTTTTAATGGAGTATAATCCATAAACACACTGGCTCACTAAGCTCTACACCTGAAACTAATATAATATTGTAAATCAACCATACTTCAATTAAAAAAAAACATTTCTTGTGATTATCTGCATTAATTTCTTTTTTTACAATGAACATTTATAGTTTTTAAAATTGGGGGTAAATCTTTTTAGTTTGAAAATAAAGGAGCAAAACCTAATCATTCTCATACATATGCTGAGGTGAAGTTAGGACATAAAGAGGTGGCCCAGAACGATCCTGGGGAGCGGTGCATTCAAAACCGGCTTCTAAACCTCAACATACTGAGTCACAAAGGGGTCGCCAAAGAAAAAAATAAATGTATTAAAGTTGAAAGACATAAAAGAGAGGCGGGCAACCGAAGAGGCTAGTAAATAAATACATATTTGGCACCAGCAGGGTAATGACACTTGTGAACGTCCAAAGTGCCTGGCCGGTGAGCTGTGGCTGTCCGCACCACTTTTACAAGTGGAGACCATCCCCTGATGCTCGGCTCACAGCCTCTAGCACAGCCTGGCCGCTTGTGAAATGCAAACACCCATGCGGCCTAAGGCTGCTGGGTCCAAGCTCTCCTGGGCCAGTAATTCCTGCAGTCTTTAGCCAAAGCAGCGCGCCAGTACATCGGCACAAATGAAGGCGCAATTTAAAAGCGTGTGCATGTGCCAGCATTTACAGGCATTTAGAAAGGACATTTGTAGAGAGCAAAATACTATTTTTTTTACCCAGTTTTGTTGGGCCTTAATTAAAGAGGCCTTTTCCCCCTTTTCTGCCACTTGGGCTGTGGGATTGCAGCCTCTCCCGGCTTGGCGAAGGATTTCATTGGCCCGCGGGCTAATTATGAAGGACTCACACTGTTCCCCAGCCTCCTGAAAGGCCGGAACAAAGGCTGCTGCTGGTAGATTGCAGTTCTGCCTCGATTGCAGAGGCTCAGGAGTAAGAGGAAAAGAAAAGCTTTTGAGTAGAAAAGGCTTTTGATGCTGTGAAAGAAATTAAGAACTAAAACAGAGGCCGAGGCGCTGCTGCACACAGCCCTCCACACAGACTCATTGTGTGCAGGAATAGGGTCAACAAAGTTCGTCTGATACTGAACTCCTCACACCACAGAGCCATCTATTAGCGCCTGTTTCCTGGGCTCTCCTTCGAAGCACATTCCCAATCAGACCGTCTGGTGCCGCGATAAACACAGATAAATATGAGCAGCATCATGCTTTCATCTGAACAATTAATGCATGATTTCCTTGTTGACTGTTTGCAAATACAGCACAAACGATTGTGTTTTCTTTTCTGGACCAAATGAAAATAAAGCTGTTAGGAAAAAAAAAATCACCATCATTATATTAACATCTCATTGTTGCACCCAAATTTCACTGCCTCTCTCTCCATATTCTAAAATAATTGCAGTTTAACCAAATAATGTGAGAAACGTGCAGACGTTCCCCCCCAGGGAAGAATGGAAGGCTTGCACACCAATGACTTTTTTAATAGCATGAATCAGCCACAAGCAACTAAAGCTAAAAATGCCCATTTGTCCTGAAATGTCTAGTCTTCATTTAGAAGGCTTCAAATGGAAGTCCTTTGTCTAATTCTATGATTTTGAAAATTGGGCATCTTTTTTCAGAGCTCTACTTCCAAATAACAATAATCATTCTTTGCTAAGCCCTTATATGCCAACTACCATGCTAAGTACGCTACACGCATGATCTCATTTAACTCTCAAAAATCTATGACTTGAGCACTATTATTATCTGCAGTTTGAGGAAACTGAGGCTCTGAGAGGCTAAACCTAAGAAGGGAGATACAGCTCTGAGGCTGGAGTAGGGATTTGAAATCACGGCTCTCTGTCTTCAGAATGTAAACTTTCAACCCTGAACCATTATGGTAGAATTTTAGTTTTAATGTGTGAGTAATGCAGAGTTACACATTCAGAAATTATGTAACCCACACTCTTCAATTTGCTGATAAGAAACCAACTTCAGGAAGTGGGAGGATTTACTCATGCTCATCCAGCTGATTTGGTGAATTGCAGTTTCCTGATTCCAAAGATCTTCTGCATAGGACAGTCCTCTCACTATAGCATGGATTAGAACCACATGGAGTTCTAGCAGATTTCTGCCTCCCACCCTCCAACCACAGTTTCTTATTCAGTTGGTCTGGATGGAGTTCCAGTATCTGCTTTCCTAACAAGTTCCCTGATGCTGCTGGTCTGGGAACCATACTTTGAGAACCACATTCCTAGGCTATCACACTGCTTCTCATGTAACTGGGAGGTAGAACCACTGATAAAGAGGATGATTACATTTTAGCCACAAAATAGTTGTAATTTTATTCAATTGAGATGCCACCTTGAATTTTGCATCCTTTTTATCCAGCTGATGGTCACATGTGCAATTTCGGGAAAGACTAAAACAAGGCAATCATTTACAGCAATGTGACTTCTAGCGCAAATATTTCCTGGAGATTTTTTCGAAGAGCTTTGGACTCATTTTCCTCTTTAAAAGATAAGCCCCAAAGCTAGAAGTTTTCCTGTATGCCTTAAGTTCTGTTCATAGTTCCCCTCAAGCCATTTCTAATACAGAGATTTGGATAACTCAGCCGTACAATTTATCTTTCAAAGATGCACGTACCACCTCACTGCTGTGCAGATGACTCAGCATTGAAATGTAATTTACCAAAATGATTATGATCTGGTAAGTGCGTGTCTTTTCTCGGGAAAATTGAAACATCTATCAGCCAGGGTACGCTTTTCTTATCCTCTTTCCCTAAATAATTTTCACCTATTCAACTCACAATCTGTGATTGCTCAACCTGTAAAATAATCCTTATTCAAATCTGCTCATTATCTGGGAAGAAAATGAACAACCTTGAAGGAAAACTTGATTAACTCCTTCTCTGTCCTACCAAACTTTTCATCCTGGTCACATCCCAGGTCTGTTTCATCAGAAGGCCAAATGACCAGACATCATCACCATCTATTTGCTGGTCACCACCCTGTACGTGGAAGTCAATTGAGATTGTCATTGGGCTGAACAGGTGGCCTCACTGCAATTGATGTCAGTTATCGTTTTTATCATCTGTTATTTTGGGATCTACTTGCTGCAAAAATGACAGGTTAAATAGGAGGAAACAGGTCTTTAAAGTGGGTAGAACTAAGTGATCTGAGGAAGTCTGGAAAATGTTTAAACAGAAAAAAATTATGAAGTGGTGGCAAGTGAACTTGGTTCCTTCTTAAATATGACAATTCTCAGACAGTCTTCCAAGCAGCCTTCTTTCCCTGTGAGCCAAAGGCATTTCCAGGCAATGATACCGTTATAGTGCGTGCTTGGAAGGATTCCAGCAGCTTCAAGGAGAATTCAAGGCTCCCACGGTTACTGTGATACTTGCATTAATGCAGTAACAGGACAAGAACAGGAAGCACTATAGCAACAATTATAATATAGCAAATGGACTTGGAGTGGCAGAGATAACCTGTAATTTAATGTTTTGCCCTTGCAGATGGAGAGTTTTAGTATCTGATGTTAACTGGTTTCCTAGCAATGATAGCAGGAAGCAACCAGTGGGATGAACATGGGGACAGAGACAGAATGCTCTAGAGCAGAGATGAAAAGTGGAGGACCTTGGACAGGACCAAGGAGCTATTACGCTGGTGGGGAATGATTGACAGTTGACTCTGACTATACATCAGAAATTTTATTCTTGGGCTGGTAGGTTTAAAAATGTGCTTCTGAAAGATGATTCTGCAAGTGCAGGGTTGACCTAGAACAATATAGCTAATAGCGCTGCAAATAATTTGTACTTTTGTAGGTCTTAGTTAATTCTCAGTAAGTTTACATAGTTTATTTCAATGCCCCATGTTCCATTTGCCCTATTAATCATTTGATAACCTTTATATAATCTCAAAATGAATAGCTCATTCACATGTTACTCAGGAGAGAAGTAGAACTCAGAGAAACTCAACTAATATTTATAGTAATGATCGGTGTTTGGTTTAGGCAATTTAGATGAATAGCACTTATATTTATGTCAGAAGTGATCATACAGTTCATTAAAATTTTTCCAGCATTTGAATACTCACATCAGGTTCTAGCAAAGTTGTAAAAAAGGTAAATTGATCATTGAGCTTTCCTATTTCCTGTATCAATGTCCTTTCATCTTTGTTTCTCTTCTCTGCCTTCTCTATGCTGTTAGTTGGCTGCTAATTTTTCACAGAGCAGGGGTTCACTCTGTTCCGCACACACTAGTTCTTGTGAGTGTTAATTGGTGATCAAAGAACAAAGAACCTCATGGTCAAGAAAACTTGGGAAATGCTGGATACCAAATTCTACCCTTGGAAAGTCACAATACCTATTAGCACATTAAAGGCTCTGAAAGGTCCTGCAATAAGAAAGAAACCTCTCTAATTTTGTTTAATAGTTAAACAAGCCTATTTGAGCCTGGCTAGACTTTCTTCTTGGCACATCTCTTAACACATCCTGGAAAAAAATGTCCTTAACCCCAAGCTGGGACGTGTAAGTGTTAGCAAAATTTCAAGTTATAACCATCTCTGGGCTCTATATTTTAGGAGGGAACTTTGAAACGCCTACTTAACGCAAAGGATGTACGCTGTGACAAATGGTAAAGTCATTACACGTCTGTTCATGAAGATGAACTTGCAAAAAAAATACAGGAAAATTTATAAAACCACGAGACAGAAGCCATTGTTTAATACTGATTTCAAGACAATGTGACCCATGTATTACCCTTCCCAAACCAGGCAACAAACAAACAAGAATGGACAGACACACACAAACCACACGCACGCACGCACGCATGCAGAGCACAAATGGTGCATAATTTGCTGTTGACTCATTTCCATTTATCCTGAGTGTTTGCCCAGAATGTTGTGGGTTTGAGACACAAACAGAGCTTGATTTCAAATCCTGGTTGTGCTACTTACTTACTAGTCGACTGACCTTGGGCAACAGAGTGAACTTCTGTTTTCTCACTTACAAAATTAAATATTTACTTAAGAATTGTTACAGGGATTCTGATGGGTAACATGAACAAAGGATCTAGCATATAATAGACACTCAATAAATTATAATTTCCCCTACAGCTCTGATTCTCCCTCCACTTTTTGGAATCAGTTGTGGTCTTCAGAATGACAGCATTCTTCTCACGTGCTAATGATAAACTGCTATTGCACTGAATAAATTGTAATAAAATTAATGTTCCTGTCTATCACCCCATTGTGAGCTCCTGAGAAGCAGCTCCTGTGTTTAATTCACCAGGCCAGGGTCTTCAACATATTAGGAGCCCAGTATGCTTGTTAAATAAATTAATAATCTCCAAAAAAAACAACTGTCCCTTATCTTCCACAGTCTTCTTTTTCTAGCTACTAAGGATGACTAGTCAAAGCTACTTTGACTTGATGTTAACTCTCTTTGCAACAATGCTTCTCCTGTGAAATAACACACACATCAAAATATCAGTTTAATACACATAGATTAGTTGCTCATTGCACTGTGATATTAGTTAATTTTGAAGTTGCATTATAGATTTCTAAATTAAAGAGATTGCCTGCCTGTCACTCACATAACATACAATGAATGCCAACATCAGGCATCACCTTTTTCCAGCTTTGCCAGACTGAAGGTCATTATCAATTGCTGTTTAATCAGCCAAGTCATGCATATAGACAAAGGTTAACTGAGCATGGACCAATCTGACTTCCTTTGTCATCGCAAGACAATTTGCGGCTTAATAAAGCTGCTCTGATTGCACTTAACAACACCTGCTTTAAAAATCCAGCCTCATTAATAGCACACTAATGAGTTAGGGATCTTCTGGCAAGGGCATGATCAAAGACAGATGATTTGCTTTCTGATTAAAAGACCTAAATAACATAAAACCAAACCCCAGTTTCCTTTAGGGAAAGTCTTTTTGGAAAAAGTTATAAAAGCTGTTTGCATCTTCAGATACGGTTTAAAAAAAAAAAGACAGACAGACAGAAAAGAATCATCCTTTGGTTTTGGTTGTGATGTGGAACCACAGTGAACAATACATGAAATTGAGCCAAACCATGTTCTCAACCTTTGAACTCACACTTTAAAACACACAAAAAATATAACCACTGAGCAAGAAAGCAAAAATATATAAAACTCATAAAACAGAAAGGGAATTTTGGGAATCTTTAGGAAGGCAGTATATTAATATAAAGACATTTTTTAGAAGCAACTTCATTACTAAAACAATAAAAATGATTTGGCGCTTTTGCATATACTGGAGTTTTGGAGTTTAATGTTAACCTACCATGTGATGTCGGGCAAATCATCTGTCGCTCTGAATGGACTCACGTGTTCTGATCTAATACAACCACTGGCTGAACTTGGAACAGCAGATATCTTTCACCTTTCTTTTTGCATTTCTGTAATTGTTCCATCTGTACTAGGAATGCCAATCATTCCTGCCTGTCTGCCTAGGTAAGGAAAAAACTCTGCCACGAGCTCAGCTACTAAGACCCGTGAGGGAACAGAATCTGCTGTCAGAACTTGACCAAGGGAAGGGCAGGCAATCTGAGTAGCGCCAGCGACCAAAGCTTTTGGTTTTCAGCTGCCAATCCAAAGTCTTCTCAGAAATGGAACAGAACTGGGCATTCAGAGCCTGGAATAAAGAGGTTCAGAGTAGCTGAATGAGACACACACACGACAGCAGATGCGAGGAGGTGAGCTGAGTCATGTTCACAGAGCACAAGAACGAAGTTCCGTTAGATTTGGGGGGGATTTTTTTTAAATTGAAGTATAATTGATTTACAATGTTATATTAGTTTCAGGCATACAATGTAGTGATCTGATACATAAGATTGAAAGCTCCTTGAGTGTAGGGACCAAAACTTACACTCCTTTTGCCATCCTCACGTCTCTAGCAGAGGACAAAGGAAGTGCTTTGTGAATATGTATTAGTTGATGGTGCAGAGAGCTTCTGTGTGAAATCTTATCTGAACTTCATCTTTAAAAGGAAATCACTTCAAGGATCAGTAGGGCATAGCTTGGACAAGTTTTAAATGAAGATGCATCAATAATTAAAATCTTCCTCTGAAAAAGGTCCCCCAATGCGTGTTCCTTGTTTCTAAGATGATTCTAAACAGGTGTGTTGGTGAGACGGTGACTGGGAGACAGATGATGGTGTTCCGGTTCAGCTCTGTGGCTTACTCAGGAGGGGACAAATTGAAATCTCTGTGCAGCTTGATATCCTCATCAGTCAAAAGGGGGTAATATGCCCTCTACCACCTTCACTGAGTGGCTGTCAGGAGAAGAGAAGATAATAAGCTTCCATAGTGCTTATTTGTTTCCTGTATTCTGTTGTAGTTCGCATATCCTAATGCACTAGAGGTGGTGATGTACTGGAGCTGGCTTGCATAGGCTCTCAAGAACAAATTTTTAAACTTTGCAAGATTTTGTGAGCTGTTAAATGGAGCCATTGTTAAATATTAAGTTATGTAACTTATAATTAAACAAATTACATTAAAATATGGGCAACAAATAATCAAAACTCATACTCCTTAATTATATTACCACATTATATTATTACCTGTTCTTTTGAGGTACTTATGTCCGTTATCTTTGTGTAGTAGAAATACCGTGTATTGGTGTGCATTTTCACATCTCTTCCTGGGTCTGCCTTCAATGAGTCATGTTGTTAGCTTGAAATTGGCTGTGATGAAAGTATTTATACCATGAAAATCAGCAAATGCTACAAATTAGGGCTTTTTGTTCAGATAGCCAGTTTTTAAACATTTACAATACACTATGGGCATTTCACCCACTTAGAGAAAAGAGCTGGTGCCAAACCTAACTTTGTATACCTCACAGTATGGGGTCAGTGTTTAATCTAGTGCATATTAGAATCCACTGGGGAGTTTTAAAAAAGGAAAAATAATCTGATGCCTGGGCAGCCCGTCTCCTAGGTTTTGACTTACTTGGTTTGGGTAGGGACTAGGATATTTTTTTTAAAAGCTTCCTGTTAAATCTAATGTCTATCACATTGTAAACTACTGGCCTAAACATTACCTTGAAACTAATAGGCATTTAGCAAGTGATTGTTGAACAAAAGAATAACAGTGTTAAGAAACTCTTTAAAAAATACACTGTACTATATGTAAGATACTATGATTCTTGTAAGAAAGATACTCCTTTAAAATTAGTTTGCTATAGTTCTTCTCAAATGCTTGCCTAATTTCCAGTAATAGAACCTCTGGAGACAAACTCAATATCTGGAGACAGAAGTAGGATGTAGACTTATTTTTCATCAGATATCTTTTTAGTTTTCTACCATGAATATATATATATAAACCATTCGAAACACATACTTTTTTTTATGATTTGTGTCATAACAATTGTTTAGTGAACAAATTAATTTTTTAAAATATGGTTTTATAATTTCTCAATCTGCTTCTTGAAAATTGCCTGAATTAACCTTTTTAGGGTAGTTAATTTTTCTTCTTTTGCAGTGAGCTGGCTCAAGCAGAGGACCATGGCAGGTTGTCAACAGTAGATGACAAACCATAGGGAATTATACGTAAAGTCTCTAGTTCGGAGGAAAGCAAGTCTGATTAAGAGAATGTGAGAACTTCTTTGACATAGATTGGCTAAATCTTCCCTTAAAAGCAACAAGAGAATGTTAGTAGTTTTAAACCTGGATATACAGGCACATCTGAACATTTGAGGCCAACAGTGATCTAAAATATCACTGACCTAGGTATTTTACAATGTTATTTTTTAACATATTTGATGAGATTTTACAGAGTTACACACAAGTGAAGCTATTTAACAGTAACTATATAAGTTACATGGAATTAATCATTCTAAAACTCCAATTCTAATATTTAGTCATATTTTTCAAATGTCAGCATTGCATTTGTATTGATAATAGGTATAGAAGTCCATTTCCTCATCTAAAGTGTGTGTATAATAATAGTACCAACCTCAGAGTTATGATGAGGATTATTCCAATTAACATACATAAAATATGTAGAGCAGTATCTTGCATGAAATAGGTGTTCAAAAAATATTTGCTAACATTTATTTTGTGGAAGATAACACTTCCACAAAAGTCCCAGAAAGACTAAATGAATAGACTACAGTCACATAGGTTGTTAATTAAAAAACCAGGTATATGAAACACATAACCCTCTAATAATCACATAATTAAAAACTCTTCAACAAACTCAATTACCACCATTCTAGGAAATAACCAAAGCTTAATTTTTCCTCGTAATTTTTACTTAAATCATTTTTGCCCATTTCAAAATCTAGTATTCTCAAATGATCAGCATGTTTTATTTTAGTACTAAATTATGATTAACATAAATTATATCAGGATTCAATTATACTATAGGCTTTTTAAAACCAATTTGGAAATATAATCATTCTCTATTTTCCCATGGAAATTGAATTATTTAATTTTAAGTTTGTTAATGAACTAGAATTAACTGATTAATGTACAGAGAAAGGTTCTGTAATAAATGCAATTTAATGTTTAGTGTAACTGGAATCTACTAAAAATCTATGGAAAAAATATACCAATTCATCAGTGTCCCTTAGATCTGATGAAAGAAAAAATTAAATAACATTAGTGAAATTATAATATCCCTCTAATTTTTAACTAACTTTTTTGGGAGAAAAAAGTCTATTAAAAATACCATATGATGGGAGTTCTACTTACAGTAATATAGACTACTAAACCCGGAAAAATAATCTGAAATAGAAGCTAGAAATACTTTACAATAGAAAATAAAATAAGAGTGTGTCAAGACCAAGGAGGAGAGGGGAATCCAGAGTGGGGACAACATTTTGGGGTACTTTCACACTAGAGGTTTCATTCCATTCTTAAAGAGGTGGCTGAAAGTTGAGAACCCGAGCAGAGCTTTCAAGGTACGTGGCACTAGAGTGCTAGGGGCACTAACAGAATAAATGGTGGGGTTCAAGTCTGATCATTAAGGGAACCCTCAGTGATTCTCAACTGGGGGAGATTCTGGCAGTCTCTAGATATCCTTAGTTCTCACAAATGGGAGGAGGCATGCTACTGGCGTCTAGGGATTAGCGGTCAGGAGTGCTGCTAAATGTTTTACAAGGACCAGGGTCGCCCATCTACAAAAGAATTATCTGGCCCAAAACAATGCCAAGGTTGAGAAACCCTGCCCCAGGCTCTGAAGGTTTGGAGGAGTTAGGTATAGAGCAGCCTTTGCAAGAACAGAAGTCTGGCTTTGAATGATCTCAGTTCCTGACTGGAAGGTAGCACCATATTGCTAGTGGTCCTAGCTTATCCACTTAACAGAGGCAAAAGTAAAACCTTTCTAGAAGAAGGGTTAGCAAACTAGAGCCTGTAAGCCAAATCCAGGTCACTGTTTGTTTATTAAATATCTCTTGGAACACAGCCAGACTCAGTCATTCATTTATATATTGTCTGTGGTTGCTTTCATATCACCACGGCAAAGTTGAGGACTCGCAACAAAGATCACATGGGCTGCAAAGTCAATAATATTTACTATTTGGTCTTTAAAGAAAAAGCTTGCCAGCCCCACAACTGGATGCAGGATGCAGACTCTCATGTCATCGCTACAAGTTTTCATATTCAGTGTGCAGCACTCAAACAAAAATAACCAGGTATACAGGAAACAACATCATCTATCAATAAGACAAAAGAACCAACCAACAGATGTTAGAATTACCAGATAATAATAAATAATAATAATAAAACCATGCTTTAGTAGGAAATGTATAGCTTTCAGTTCATATCTGAGAAAGAAAAAGACTGAATATGAATGAATTATCCATCTCTAGGATGGAAAATTAAGCTTCAAAATTTATAGAAACTGCTAAGTTCACAGATGTCAACTTAAAAAAATTTACATAGAAAAAACAAGGTAAAATTGGATTCTTTGGAAAAATTAATAAAATCGATAAAACTCTGCAGTGCTGGTCATAAGAAAAAGAAGAAGAAAGGCACTAACAGTCAGTTCCAGGAATGAAAAGGGGACATCACTACAGATGGAGTAGATATTAAAATGATAAGAAGAAACTTATAAAACAATAAATTCTTTAAACAAGACACAAGAAAATGACTATGCAGCAATAGCATAAAAATCAATTTTGTGGGAACAGAACTGAGAAAAGATATGCAAAATATCCATATAGAAAACAAAAAAAAAAATTAAGAGAAATTAATGAGAATCTAAATAAAGGAAGGGATATACCATGTTCATACTGTAAAGGTCATTGTACTCAAATTAATTTTCAGATTCAGTTCGATCCAAACAAACAAACTCTAAACAAAATTTGGAATTTGTCAAGCTGATTCTAAAATGTACATAGAAATGTAAGGAGATGAAAAAGAAAATAAAATGAAGAGAAAAACTGATTCTACAAGATATCCTAGAAGATATTAGATGTAGAAATTATGATAAGAGTAGAGAAAAACATAGCTAACCCAATAGACAAATGAGCAAGAAAACTGAACAAAAATTTTACAAAATAGGGTAATCAAATGGCCCACAAACATTTGAAAGAGTGCTCAACTTCACTAAGTCCTCTAGGAAATCCAAACTAACACCACGCCAAGACACTCTTAACCACCACCTCCCCTGACTGATGAAAATTAAAAAGATTGTAAATAAAAAGTTATTATGAAATAAAGAACAATAAGCTGTCTTATTCATTGCTAAGTGCAAAGTAGTACCATCACCTGGAAGATATTTTAGCAGTTTCTGTGAAACTTGGTTCAGCCATTTAATTCTGAGGTATGTAGCCAAAAGAAATTCATGCACACTTATATGAAGCACACGTACCAGAATATTCATGGCAACTTTATTTGAATTAGTTTCAAAAAAGTAGGCAACAGAGATAACCCCATCAACATCAGAAGGAATATATTTTGTTCTGCTTCACAATGGAATACTACAAAGCAATGAAAATTAACAAAGAACAATTTAGGGCAATAATAGATATCATCCAAAAGAGGTCAGATATGTACAAATATGTGTCACTTGGTTCAATTTCTCTAAAGTTCAAAAACAGACAAAACTAATTTATGTTGCTAGAAGTGAGAACAGTGACTATTCTTAGGAGAGGGGAGGATATTTTGGGAAGGCCTTGCTAGTTTCTTCTGGGATGCTAGTGATGCTGTGTTTTGACACTGGCCATGGTTACATGGGCATGTTTACTTTGTGATAGATTACTAAGCTATATCTTTATGATTTCTCTTTCCTATATGAATGTTATATTTAATAAACATAATTTTTAAATTAAATGAACAAATTTTAAGTTCACAAAAATAATTTAACCACAAATAAATGTTAAAAACCCTATTCTAAATAACTCCATATCAAAGAGGAATATAATACAGATACTACAAATTATGTGCTAATCAGTGAAGTTAAGAACACTTCTTTGAGGCAGCTAAAACTGAATTTAGAGGAATTGTGTTATTAAGCTGGGGCTGCCATAACAAAATACCACAGACTGGGTAGCTTAAGCAACAGAAATTAATTTCTCACGGTTCTAGAGCTGAGAAGTCCAAGATCAAGGTGCTGGCCAGTGTGGTTTCTGCTGAGAGCTCTCTTCCTGGCTTGCAGATGGCAACATTAGCATCGTGCCCTCACATGGCCAAGAGAGAGCTCTGGTGTCTCTTCCTCATCTTAGGGCTCCAGACCTCTCAGATTAGGCTCTTACTCTTATGACTTCATTTAACATCTGTTATCTCCTTTCAGGCCCTATCTCTAAATATAGTTATCTTTGAGCTTCAATATATGAATTTTGGAAGGACACAAGCATTCAGTTTATAACATGAAAGTCCACAGCTTTATATTTTAATTAAACAAAAAATATGTAAAAGTATTCTAAGTTGTTTTTAACTTAGTAAATTTAATAAACTAATAGACAACGATAAAATAAACCAAAAGAAAGTAGAGGGAGAGAATTGATAGACTGCACAGTAGTCAATGAATTTGGATACAAAATTCTCCACACTAAATGAGTTAAGAACTAGAGTGAATAAATAAATAAATCTTAATAAGCTCTTTCTAACAGCAACGTTTTCAGAAACCAGCAAGCACTACCTCAATCTTGGGAATGAATCTGAAACGATGGGTTATTTGTAGACTGGTTACTAATGAACTTATCATGCCATTTCTATTTTGGAATAATTACTATATTAGTTTGGCCACATGGTGATATGATTGATTCCTGGACATTAGCCATTCAGACAGCTGAAAAATTAAAAAACCCAAATGAATGCTATCCTGCTTGTTTCAAAGAAGTCATTTAGGCTATGTCATAGCTCTTGCCAACTTAACCAAGGGATCTGTGAAAGACATAGAAGACTCATTGGCTACAGTGTTACAGTGTATAAATCAGCCAAGTAACAAAAAAATAAATAAAAATAAGAGGCTATGTGCGGATGTTTCCCCAGGCCAGAACCTGAATCATTTCCCCCGTTGGAGTGTGAGTTTGTGTGTTTGGTGATGTTGTATCTGTGTATATTAAACAATGACTCCATTTAGGGGAGTGAGATGATGGTTCATTTTCTCTCTGGGAAAGCACTGGTCGTCCTTGCATTTGAGACTAAAATTCTGTTTGGGATGGAAAGCCAACCACATGTATCTTTTTATTCTGCTTCTTTTATGTCTATGAGCGTGTCATGCTGTCAATCTCATTGCTTTGCCAAATCCCTAGTGCTTTCAGCCATGGATTTACGTTAAAGGGCCATTTAACTTGGGCATTTCATCAAAGGACTGAAACTTTTGGGCACTGAGTCAAGCAACTGAAAACTTGATTATGACTTGAGCTATGTCGCCTAGACATACTTCTGTGAAACTGGCAATTAATCATCTCTTAGAGAAATGAATCTTACTTGATTTAAAAAAAAAAAGATCACTTTTTCATAGGCCTCATGCACACACATACACATACATGTGGCCAAAAGAAAGAAACAAACTACTCATGTGATACTTTCAGCCCTATTAAGTTATAAAACCATCAAGAGATTGAGCTCTTTAAGTTAGTATGATTAAGCTATTATGTCAAAAATTAAGGGGTCAATTATAAAAGACTCTAAGATTTTCTTCTCGTAACCAAGCAGAAGACATGGCCAAGAATTTAGCTTCACTTGTTATCCCTTACAACACACATAAACATTTTCTTAACTACATAGTCACAATTTTAGAGTTACCCATGTCATCAAAAGTAAACTATTTTCAGTATTCTGTATTGATAAATTCCAATACATTAGCAATTAACTTCAGGTGGGGCATAAATTGTTATTCAAATTATTTATTGAGAAAATGCTGATAAAGCAATAGAACTTTTAGAGGTCCTAGAGTTCTCCAACTCAGCAGATAACTCTAGAGTCTGTTTCTCCTACATGCTGTTATTTTTTTCCTCTTTCCCTATGGAATAAATGTGAATCGAGTTCATATTTTATAACAAGACCAAGAATCAATGTTTGTATACTGAGATGCAGGGGAAAAGATCATTGGGTCAAATGTAATATAATCCCACTATTTATTGTCCTGATTCTAGTGATTTTTTAAATGTATAAACTTGACTGTGCCTTTATAATTATCGTAGAATTAGACATAGCAGAGAAAATTACTTGAGTCCATTCTCTGCTCCTTATGAAACAGCCCCATTGAGAAGGGCATTTCCAAATTTCTCCTGTTGAGGGAAGGTTCCTGTTTGAGGCACAAGGTAAATGGAGTCTACCGAAGGAGATGGTCCTATTAAGTTCTGTTGCCATCATTAGTCACACGTTTTTAGAATTTGAGCTTACAGTGTATAAAGTGTCTGATTCATGTACCATGATCAGCAAAGAGAACATTGCTCTGAAAGCAATCACACTGGGGATTAGAGCTTTTTCTAAGTAAATGGAATTGAGTCCATTTACTTGGGACTAAATGCAGTCCTTGTTAAATGTTCTACAGACTGAGCTCAATTCTCCTCTTTGGCTCAGGCATGCTATCTCTGAGTGTGCAGAGGGGAGAGAATTCCCTTTCCAGGTCTCTCTTATACTTCTCCTCTGGAATACCTCATACTCTATTTCAGGAGTCAGGTGCAAAGCAAATGCGGCCGATACTTCTCCCCTGCTATTTCTGAAGGTCAGCAGGAAGCCTGGCAAGCTGCTTTAGTGCCTGCTTCCACAGTGAGATGGAAGCCTGGTGCAGAGGTGATAAAGCAAACACCAGATGTTTTAAGCCCCCTTTTGCACTTCTCTTGCACGGGACATCCATACAGCAACCTCTTATCCAGGAGGCGAGCTCTTTTTATGACTAATTGTACCACCCGTGCCTCTAGAAGTGCTTGTTCTAACTCCTTCAGGGTCTGTAGCTGTTGCTAAGACCTTTTAGGTAGACCTTCATGCCTGATCAATGGGACAGGGTGCGTGGCTGGGAAAATCCACAATTCGAAATAATAATAATAGGATGGTAATGAAGCAGAGCTAAATAAGCCCCAACTGGATTGATATTTGCTGAACTGGTAGGTGACTGACACTCCTTTATGCCTATAACTGTTGGTTGATATGCACAGGGGATTTACATTTTGTGGCTTAAGGAAGAGTTTTGTGCATGGCAGTGCAGGGGAGCCTAGGAAACAGAAGAGAGGGAAGCAAAGGTGGGGGACTGGTCAGGAAAACATCTGTACTCCTGGTGGCCTACAGACCGGACTACGGACTTGTATAGAAAGAGGGTTAGGGCCACAGACTGAAGAGGTGGGGTTCACAAAAGACTTTGTCAGACTTTGTGCTCGTATGAAGCAGTTCAGCTGAAAAGTGTCGGGGGACCATTTGAGGTAGACATTCATTATTTGTTCCTGCTTGGCCTCAATTCAACCTTCTGGTAAAGGCAACTTCCCCTCCCCCACTCGTAATCTGTGGGATTTGGGTGCTGACTCCAAGCCCCAGATGCAGGAGAGGGCACCTGATTCAAACCTGTGCCTCTTCTCAGTCAAATTGATTCCTTCACAGACCAACCAAATCAAGTCAATAGGAAAAAATTATAAGTCTTTTGTTGGAACAAGAGGCAAAAAGAAGTTTTTTGTTAGTTTGTCTTAGGCAAGGGTCTTAGAGAATTTAATCCTGAAAACTACGGGGACTATACAGAAAATGCCTACCTGAGACTGACGCCTACAGAGAGGGAAGTGGGGATAAGGATGCAAAGAGACAAAACCCTAGTGCACATTGTTTTTGATACCAAACACCCTGATCTCTTCTGTCACATTGGTTAATATGTTCTTTTTTATATGAGTAAGTTAGTATTGGATTTCTTTAGTTGTCATGAGGTTCAAGACATTCTACCCTACAGTATGGCACCTTGGCATATAAAATATCTTAAGCAGAAGAAATTTTTGAAAAGTGGCAAAAGCAAAAAGATCACTCTGGCCTACCCTCAACTGCCCTTTCTAGTTACTTCTTCACCATTTACCAGCCTTAGTCCAAACCCCTTTGTCTTGTCAACTTGTCACAAATGTATCGTTCCTTTGTCTCAAAGTATAAAGATTCTTGCTCTGGTCACTTCTTCAGATCTTCATTCTCTTGCAAAAGCTCCCATATACAAGTAAAAATTCAATAAAATCTATATGCTTTTCTCCTGTTAATCTGTCTTCATCATTTTAATTTTCAGACCTAGCCAGGGACCCAAAAAAGGAAAACTTTTTCCTCCCTACAGCTGCAACCCAAGAGTCCTTCCCTTTTGTCACTGCCCCCCACCCCCCACATTGTACTTTTGGAACCCAGAGGGCTTTGAAAGGCATCCGTGGAGACTGGTCTTTCTGGAGTAAGGTTGTGTTTCCTTGGAAATCACTGGCAGCAGAAGCAGTGGTGAGAGAGGTTGATAATGTGGAAGAACATGTGTGGGCTTGTTGCTTAGTTCAGGTTCAATGCCATCATCCTGGTGGTTTCCAGCAATACTGAGGGAGGTATTGAGAGAGGACGGAGTGAATGTGTCCAGCAAGTGTAACTCAGTCACTCATTACTATGAACAGGAACTCAGTTGTCCCACAGATTCTAAGCCCTGG
Source organism: Camelus bactrianus (assembly GCF_048773025.1). NCBI lineage: Eukaryota > Metazoa > Chordata > Mammalia > Artiodactyla > Camelidae > Camelus > Camelus bactrianus. Next base: position 36,856,221 of record NC_133543.1, on the reverse strand, counting down.
GGCAGGTTACAATAAAAAGGCACCATTACTGAGAACATTCTGTGTGTCAGGAAACTTACATGCGATCCTTCCAGTCCCTCTTCCAGTATTTTTATTCTCAGTGAGGTTAAGCGAGTTCCCCAAGATCACACAGCTAGTAAATAAGAGAGACAAAGTTCAGTCCAAGGTTTCCTTTTTTTTTTTCCCCCAGTGTCCACTCCTTTCCACTCTGCTACAGTGTCTCCCTACAGCCCTGCAGAAAATCGGGTCCTAAAATCCCATCAGCAAGTGAAAATTTTCTCTACCCACAAAGAGGCAGAATTTGACTTGGCACTTATTAACAAGCCCAACAGAAGCACTTAAAAAATGTTTTTTTATGACGAAGAAAAAATCAACACTTAGGACAGCAGAAAAGCAAGAGGTAAGTTTAATCCCTTGAATTTTGACAAGAAAGTTCTATAGAAAACACAAGTTATAGATATTTGAAAATCAACACAGAACTTTCAAAAACGGGAAATATTTCCTCTCATTGGGTGAAAATTGCCCTTGCTGTTTTTACTGATATTTTAAACCTCTCTCTTCTCTCCCCATCTCCCTCCATCTTTCATTCTCTCTCTCTCTCTCTCAATTCCATATATATACGGAACTGAAGATAAATAGATGGGGATTGTTCATTCCTCCCTTGTGTCCATTCATTTCTCTCCTATAGAAGCGAAAATAGCTCATCTCAGGATTTAAAGCCGTCTCCTCCGCACAGAAGCCAGGAGCCTATCTGATGTTTGATGATTCATCCGTCGCCCTGCATGACAGTGACAGCTAAATTCACCGCAGATGTTATTCTGGAGTAAAAAGAAGTACTAATGGGCTCTTGTGCTATTTATTCAGGTAGCTCTGCCTCTCCTGTAGTGATACTCAAGAGTCCTAAATAAAATAACCCAGGGAGTTTACGACCTTGAATGGAATGGATACGCATAGCTTCTCTCAAGGAAGTTTTACCTCTTGACTAGGACTTTTGAAAATTACCTGAGAACCTCAGAAATAAGAAAATCAAGTCTAGACTATGCTTTAAAAAATTTCTGATGCGATCATTAGAACAAAAGCCCTGGGCTGATATAGGAAGAATATCAAAATGGACATTACTTACATTGCCTCTCAGGTACCAACTTAAAAACAATCAAACTCGTGTTCAAAGAAATTAGGGGCAAAGTTAGGGGCCCCCACGCATGTGCACAGGTCCCTTCCAAGGCTCTTTGAGGGTCTTTAGCAATGTGTTCACATAGTCCTGCGTTTGAGTGTATCTGCAAATTAAGATACTCTTTTTTCTGAAAGAGGGCCTCCGAACTATGGAAGCTTCAGACCCCACAAATCCTGGATGTGTCCCTGTGAGCAAGGCATCCCTGGAGTGGCACTGACAAGGCGCCCCTGCTCTCCTGGGGCAGAGGCACTGCCCTGGCAGAGGGAGTGAGTCTCCTGCAATCGGCTCCGCGGCCCCGGGGCCTCAGTTTCTTCAGCTCTACAACGGGAATGTTAGGGCAGATAATGTAATGTGTGTGTTCCCTTTCGGTTCTAATATTCTGTGATTTGAGGCGGGCTCCTTCATCTCCTTTGTGAGCTAAGAGTGGTGTGTGTAAAGAGAGGGAGAAAAGGAAGTAGATTTTTAACAAGGCTTTGTACCTTCACTCCCTTACCACCTCAGTCTGCAAGGTTAACATCAACAGTTAGGGCGATGACATAGAATTTATAAATAGTACCAATTACTAGAACTAAATAATAATTATTTTGACACAGAAATTTAATTTGGTAAAACCTAAGAGAATGATACATGCACGTTTCTTCTGGTCTACACAAAGGCAGTTTAACATGGCAGATCCCTCAGGAGCAGAGTGAACCTGAAAATGTCAGCTTTGTCAATGACAAACTTTGAAACAATTATGTTGACCGTGAGGTGATGTGAGTCAATTCAGAAGTGACAGAGAGCGGGGCTGCGGGCTGCGGCTCACATTGAAGTATCCCGGTTTCCTAGCCATCAGTAACATTGTGCCCTCTGAGACTCTCCAAGTGGTTACGCCATAAACAGAACTGGATTGAATGTATGTAAAAAAGAGAAACTGTTAGCAAGTTCATCACTTAGGGTCAAAGATAAACATTCACTTCCATAGATTTAGTTTTTACAAGAAGTTACACGAGTAATTCTACTAAACCTCTGAGAACGAGAGCTATCGTGCTGATAAATACTTCAGCGCATCGAAAGTAAAGGAGAGCACACAGAATATTTTTATGACTCTAATGCAACATTGACACAAGAAACCTAAAATAGCACAATAAAGCAGATCCACACACCAATCTCACTTATGAGTACCTCAGCCAAAAATTCTAAATAAAATGTCAACAAACAGAATACGCTTGAAAAGAATGATATAAGAAAAGTTCCATCACAGGAATTCAAGAGTGATGCTATATTAGTAAATTTGGTAAAACAGTTCACCATATTACTATATCAAGAGAGAAAGATATCATGTACATAGATTCTAAAAAAATAATAAAATTCAACTTTCATTATTGAATTTAAAGTAATCCTTAATAAAATATGAATGTAATGGCTATGATGGTCACATCCTTAAAGGTTTACAAACCAAAATCCAATGTCAGACTGAATGGCAAAGTACCAGGGGAATTTCAATGGAGGTAAGGAACAAGCCAAGATTGTTTACTCTGTCTATTTTTATCAAAACTTGTTCTGGAAATACTAGTCAATATAATTCAAAAAGAGAAAAAAAAAAAGGAGTATAAACAAATTAGAAAAGAGAAGAGAAAATTATCATTATCTGTAGCTGATATGCTACAGTACTTAGAAAACAAAGAGAAGTAACTAAACATTATGAGACATAATAAGACATTAAGTGCATTATTGTAAATTTAAGAAAGGCTTAATCATAATTTTTCTGCATAATAAAAATAATCAGTATGAAGATTTAACGTTGAGAAATTATTCTGTTTGCAATAGCACCAAAAAATAATCAGTTCATATAGGAATTAATAAATAGGCATGATCTAAAGAAAAGATGATAACAGCAGCCATGAGACTGAAGAAAATTTGAACAAATAGAACAGTATTGTCTGGCTAGCTTATCTTTTCAATGTTACTATACATACAGTAGTTATTTCTAAAGTAATATATATGTTTAATACATTCCTTATTTTAAACGTTACCAGATTTGTTTTTTCTTTTACATTCTAGAAAAGATGAGTCTCAAGTTTATAAACTGCAAAATGAGCCTGAACTCATAACTAGAAAAATCTGGCAAAAATCTTTTTTTGGTTAAAAAATTCTTTTAATATAAAATGAAGGGGAATAGATCTATCAAAATTAAAACATTATACAGTTAGAGAAATTAAAATAGTTTGCACTGATCAATGAATAGACTAAAAGATTAATAAAACAAAACGGCGACCACACAACATGTAAGAATTTCATACAATCTGGGAAGTATTTCCAAGATGTCAGAGAAAAAAGAGGTTATTCAATAAACAGGTCACCATATGGAGGAAAAATTGTATTCTTTCTTCATTTCCTGATTTAAGCCCCAGGGATCAAAGAGTTGAGCATAATTAAATGAGTCATAAAAATAATAGAAAAAAAGGAATCATTTTTTAAATATGCAATTTTAGAATAGGATAAACCTTTCTCAAATCATGTCACAAACCAGAAGCAATAATAGTTTATATTGGGAAAATTAAACATTTTTTAATGGGAAAATATTTAGTAAAGTAAAAAATGCTAAGAAAATAATTTGCAATATATAAATGTACTTTAAAATATTAGTTTTCTTAATCTTTGTTAAAAGTTCATTAAATAATAATTTTAAAACACTAAAATTACAACAGAAGAATGAGCAAGGGACGTAGATATTTTGTTGCCCAAATGGCTTTTAAATAAAAAAAAAGGGGCAACCACATTCATAATTAAGAAATACAAAATAAAATAACAAATGAGATTTAATTTTTCACCTGTTACATTGGCAAAGATTAACGTATTAGATACTATTTGAGTTGACAAGACAGGAAATAGAAACCTGTGTGTTGCTCTAATTGGAATTTTTACGATCCCTTTGAAAGACAACTTGCTAATATTTATTAAATTAGAAATGTATACGTCCTTTGTCCCGGAAATTTTACTTTTTGGAATTTATCTCAGAGGCACACTTGCACATACTATTAAGCATGTACAAGGATATTTATCCCAGAATTGTATTTAAAAACAAACTAGCTAAAAAAATCAAAAAGCCAACCAACCAAACAAAAATGGAAAATGATCTTTCAATTTAAAAATGTAAAGTAAGTAACTTGTAGCTTATCTTTGTAATGGAATGTACTGTGTGATTAAATAAATGAGGTGGATCTATATAAACTGACATTAAGTAATTGCCAAGGAGAAAAATAAGGTGCAGAACAGTATGTACAGCTTAAATGTATTAAAAAAGACAAAGGATCTATGTACTGTACATACATATATGCACACACGCTTATGTATGATTGCCTCAAGGAAAGTTATTTGAGAAACAGAAACTGAGGTTCAGGGTTGGGCAGAGTAATTTTTGCTGAGTTTCACTCTGTATATTTGAAATTTGAAATGTTCATGAATTACCTGTTCAATTAAAAAGTCAAGTAACCAAAGAATTATCCTTTGTTACATAGAGCTGCTCTTACTGATCAGCAAGTAGCAAGTGAGACAATTTCTCAAGTTACCAGCACATGGCATGAGTTTCTCATTTTTAGCTGCATATAGAGGCTCACTTATTTAGTGTGACTTGATCAGGTCAGAGTCACAGAAGACCATCTAAGTGAGCAAATTATTAGTCTTTAAACAAATGCTAAATATAGATACATGAATTCATATTGTCTGAGAAGAATGACTATTTGATATTCAAACTTCTAGTTATTTCCTTTCCAGTGGTCAGAGTAATGGATCGAACTGTGTCCCCTCAAAAGATACGCTAAATTTCTAACTCTTGGTACCTGTGAATGTGACCTTATTTAAAAATAGGGTCTTTGCAGATGTAATCAAGTTAAGATAAAGTCATTAGAGTGGGTCCTAATCCAATGACTGGTGCCCTTATAAGGAAAAGGAAATTTGGACACAGACACACACACGAGGAAGATGGCCATGTGAGGGTGGAGACAGAAACAAACCAAGGGTTGCCAAGGAATGCTGGCCACCACCAGAGACGAAGAGGCAGGAAGGATTCTTTCCTGGAGCCTCCAGAGGGAGCAAAGCCCTGCTGACAACTTGATTTCGGACTTCAAGCCTCTGGAACTTCGAGAGAATACATTTCAGTTATAAGCCATCTAGTTTGAAGTAATTTATCATGGCAGCCTTTGGAGACTAACACAGTGACTTTACATTTCTCTCTTTCCCCTCTCTTGTAGTACATGTATTAAACTGAAACGTCACACATATTTCTTCTCAGTAATGTCTCCTCTGTTTTTACCCTGATATGCTGTTAGATATAATGTTATAAAATGTATCACTCCTGAGCAGATCTCATGTCTTTATAAAAATAGTATTCTAATTGGGATTGTTTTCCTGCTCAAGTATCTAATGAAAAAAATTAAAATTTTGGTTATATGTGATAAAAACACATATAAAACAGTGGTAAATCCTCTTTTCTGTTAAAAAATAAAAATTATTTCAAATATCATAAAAAGGACAGAAATGAAATAAAAATGTTAACATACAAAAGATTTTAACAAATCATCAGGTATATGTCTGGCTTATAAAATTATAACTATATTCATAACTTTGACCTAAATTAATGTGATAAATTTATTCAAGTATAACTAACATTTTTTTCTTTCCTTATAAAGAAGCACTTTTCGAGGATAATTTGGATGATTCAGATCTCAAAATAATCCCATTTGGGGAAGTTGAAGCTAGTGCTTCTTGTTAGATAAATTTTCTAGTCATATGTAAATATGAAAATCATTTCATTAACCTTAGTTAGACAGAGTCGAAATAATTTTCCAGTAAGAATATCTCATTAGGAAAAAAATACAACGTAGCTCAAATCTCAGCAACTATTGACTAGAGCTGTGTGACTCTGGGCAAGTTACTGATAACCTTTTAATCATCATTTTCCTCATCTGTATAACGCTGCTAATTGCTACTCATCTTGTGCACATTAACTAACCTTATCCATCTATTGTATTTTGCATGGAGCTTTGCACATAGGTTAGCCTAATTGGAGCTACTGTTGTTGCATTGTGTTGGCCTGTGTGAAACGGGGTCAGATAAATCCTTCCCAGAATGAAAAAGGAGAACTGTCTCCTTGACCTTCACTTGTAATAACAAAAGTATAAGCAGCTTCACAGATGAAAGGCAACCTTTATGTCAACCTCCTTTAAACTTTAATGAATAAGGCAAGTATACAGATAAAACAAAATTTGCATGCTGCTTTCAAAATTTAAGATGTCCGAGGCATTTAAAATAATGAAATAAATGGCTATTAAAAGGTATTGGGATAATTTTTAAAAATTTGTTTATTGAAAATATCCAATAAACAATGCAAAAGATTTCGAAGACCTTTGCCATAGCTAGATCAGCATTACCAGTGCATGCTCCACAGAATAGTACCTGTACAAGATGCTTATAGACACAGGTTCAAAAACGTTTCCAAGTGTGAAAAACTCTTTGGTAAACAGTTGTCTTTACTGTAAACTTCCACTGAATCTGTAGGGAAAACAGCATATAGTGATTCCAAAATTCACTGACTTTTGTTTTTAGCTGAATGTCTTTCAGGAGTTATTATTCTGTGGAATATACTTGGGGAAGTGTTGGTGTAGCTCTTGCCTAAATGTCCACTTTAGTCTGTACGTGGAGACTCAACTTTTATGAAAGAGTAGAATGGAAGGAGTAAGAAGTGTAGGGTGAAGTGAAATCTTGAGATCATTGTAGATCTTTGTGCTTAGAGAAGAGATGGACAAGGACAATCTGGGGGCCAAAGCTGACCTGTCACCTGTTTTTGTAAATAAAGTTTTATTGGGCCACAGACATGCCCATTTGTTTATTCACTGTCTGTGGTGGATTTTGCACCACAACGGCAGAGTCCAGTAACAGCCACAGAAATAGCGTGGCCCACAAAGCCAAAAATCTTTCCCATCTGGCCCTTTACAGAAAGGTTTGTAGGCCCTTATTCTAGATATTTTCCTCTGATCAGGGTAAAGAAAGATTGTGGACTAACAAGTCCTAACTAATCTATGTCCAGGGACTGTGAAAATTCTATTTTGATCCCAAATATTCATTGACCCCCCCCAAACCAAAGATGTGAGAGGTGTGTGTGTGTGTCTATGGAGATAAATCAACCAGATAGGAAACTATGAAATTTCCACCCTTCAATTCATTACCGTTTGTGGAGGTGGTGATAGACATAGAAAATTAAGCCTACTAGTGAAAAAAAAAATTCTTTTCTCTTGGGCAGTAAAGGTTTAGTAAAAATGGTGCTGATTTTAAATTTTGAAACATTAAGTTAAACAAAAAGTAACTTTATAGCACTTTTTGTGTAAATAACTAAATCTGTGCCAAACTAGCTACTACATTGAACTATTATTAAATTATATATAAATATATATTACTAAATTTTATATATATATATATATGTATTGTAGCGAGAGAAGGGGGAAGAGAGAGACAGGTGAATGATTTCTTCATTGATGTTTAAATAAAATTGAAATATTTCTATAAAACAGCACCTGTTGAGAAATACCAGTATTATCATCTTTTTGCTATACTTGCAATAGAAAATTCACCTATCTTCTCAAAGATATAACTTACTGCTTCAAAAAAAAGCGCACAAAAATTCCCTTATATCCATTTTTGAAGAGAAGCCTTTATACACATTTTGGCTTTTACATTTAACTTCTTTTACTTGAACCTCTCTATCCTTTCATTGTGTAAACAGATGTGCTTTACAAACCCTCCTTTATTAACAGAGCAAAAATCAGTTAAATTCCTTTTTTGAGAATAAGCATAAAATAATCAAGCTTTAACTGTCTTGTTCGAAGTCATCCCAGAACAGAATATAATGTATATAGATGTACATGACCATAGGGCAGGGGCCCGGAGGGAAAAAGAAAAGGCTGCGGTGTTTAGACTTTGATTTAATTGCATTGGCTACACAGAAGGCCACACTAAAGGAAGCAGTCATGCTCTCTGAGCCTGGGGTAGCAGCAGAATATTGTCCCAGCAGGCAGGGCAGTGGACTAACAGAACCCTGGAATAGCTGGTCCACAAAGACAAGGAATGTCTGGCATCTTGCACAAATACATATATATGCAGTGGATGCACAGTACTATTGGTTGTCTCAACAGCATTTCAAAACCAGTTTTTTAAAGGATATGTTTTATTTTTCACTGCCTTTCAAATATTAACTGAGCTTGATTGGTTCGTGGTAGAATAGGGAGTTAGCTGCTTCTGATCAACCAGGCTCTGCTTATTGGAGATTTTCAATAGTGTTTAAACCATTCTATCCTTGTGCAGAAGCGGATGCTAAATAATGTTTCAGTGCTTCCAGCACATTCCTGAAACATTGGGAACTTGAAAGGGGTCTGGAGCAGAAGGGTCTCTGGTAGTACTTCTTTAAAAAGTAAAGGGAAACAAAAAAAGAAAGAGAGAAAGAGGACAGGAGGGAGGGAGAGAGGGAGAGAGAAAAAGAGAGGAAGGAAGGAAGGAAGGAAGGAAGGAAGGAAGGAAGGAAGGAAGGAAGAAAGAAAGAAAGAAAGAAAGAAAGAAAGAAAGAAAGAAAGAAAGAAAGAAAGAAACCAAATCCTCAGTACTTCTTGGACTTTGGAAATAATTGTAAATCAAACATATTTTGAAAGATTAGACTAGTGAGGGCATTTTTTTAAATACCCACAAGAACACAATTTTATGGGCTATTGAGTCATTGCTCCATTTGAAGACTCCAGAAGTTTCCCTTTGCTTCTCCCCCAAATAAGAACCTCCTGCATCAACTCAAGGGACAGATTTCATTTCACTCCTCCTGTTTCACACTCTCAGCTCACAAATCCCACATGCATGTGTAGGGAGGAACTTAAAGGAAAGACAGGGTGAAGTATTTTACTACACTCCTGTGGATACATTCTGACAGGAACATACCGCAGCCCATTGGAAACACATGCTGCACAGCTGCTCTGGGCTCTCACACCCAAGGAAGGTGTTAACGCACATCACAGGATCCCGGCATGGATATGCAGCAGTTGTAAACATGTAGAAGTGGCGCAGAAGCTGAGGAGGGTTCAGGCCCTCACCTTCCCACACACAAAGCAAAATTTGGTGGACGAGGAACCTGAAAAGCTCCCCAAAGGTGTGCTGTTCTCCTTACATAATTGTGGTCCCCTACTGGCTTGGAAAAGCCTAATTTGCTGTAGTTTGGGGTTATAGCTTCTATTTCCCTCCGGGAAGCAACTCAGCACATCTTAAATTTCATTTCCATACTTCCCTGGCTGGCTTGGGATTCCAGATGTGGAGAAGTGGGGTGGGAGTAGTGATGGGAGGAAGAGGAAATTCCTTTTCCTTGCAGAAGAATACTGTTGTGGGTCGTGGCTGGGACTGAAGGGGGCACCATGCACTACATTGGGACATGTTTTTTCTTGCTTGCTTCTCTATTGCTTTGTCCATCCTGCACTTTAATTCTCTTCTATGAGCTGTCCTGGGAACAGGGACCAATGAGCTTGAGTGTAAAAGTCAATATTATTGGAAAGAGGGGAGGAGAGAAGAGAAGAGCACTGAGTTCTTTAAGCATATGAGATGATGAGATGTATTTTTAATTTTTGAGATGGAATCTATTCCTTTTTTTTATGAAACTTATCTTTGTGGATGTAAAAGGATTAGCAAGAAATTAGTAGTTCAGCATGAAGAGACTGGCTGCTTAGAGTGATTCTATTGATATATGCCCATTTCTATGCCTCCCGCTGCCATTTGATCTATTTCCCCAATTTTGTACAACTTGCTTTGCACAACTTGTTTAGAACTGTGCTGTTTTCTTGGGCTCTGGTCTGAGTATCTAATTTGATTATCTTCCCACTGAGATTCTGGTCCCTCAAGGTCTAGAACCCTTTGTGGAGTGAAAGGAACCCTCCTACACTGTTGGTGGGAATACAAATTGGTGCAGCAATGATGGAGAACAGTATGGAGGTTCCTTAAAGAACTAAAAATATAGTTATCATATTATCCAGAAATCCCACTACTGGGCATATATCTGGAGAAAACTCTAACTTGAAAAGACATGCACCCCAATGTTCATAGAAGCACTTTTACAATAGCAAAGACATGGAAGCTACCTAAGTGTACATTGACAAATGAATGGATAAAGAAGATGTGGTATATATATATATATATATACATACAATGGAATATTATTATAACAAACTTACGGTTACTAGGAGGGTAAGGAGAGATGGAGGGATAAATTGGGAATTGAGGATTAGTGGATACAAACTACTATGTACAGAATAGGTAAACAAAAAGGTCCTACTGTATAGCACAGGGAACTATATTCAATGACTTGTAGTAACCTGTAATGAAAAAGAATATGTGTGTGTGTGTGTGTGTGTGTGTGTGTATATATATATATATATATATATAAAATATATATATATATATATATACATGTATAACTGAATCACTATGCTGTACACTAGAAACTTATACATTAGAAATCAACTGTACTTCAGTTAAAAAAATAAAAAAGGTCTGGAACCCTTAACCATAGACCAGTGGCCAAAACTCACCTTTTGCACTGAATGAAGATTAGGCAAGCAGGAGGCACGTTCGCATAGGAGATTTTGAGTGTTTGCTAGCTGTACTCCCACAGCAGCACCTGCCATTGAGATAAGTCAGGTTTGGCCTGACTAGCTGTCCTTTTCCTGGGCATATTTACAGCTAGATCAGCCCCCTCTTAGCCATTCTTCTTCCATTCAACTTTCTGTTCTTCTCCAAACCCAGCCTTTTGGATGCCCAGACCTGCTTCTGCTGTTAATATTCAAGACAACGTTCCTCTCCTGAGTAACTTTATTATATTAATGGTTCCAATTTTTTTCCCCTAAAAATCTTTCCTGTTTTTTATTTAAGGAAAAAAAAAAGGGGGGGGGGTGTCCAAAAAGTGTTTGAAGAACAAGCATTGGGATGAAAATACTATTTCATAAAAATTTCACACGGATTTGCAGATCCCAAAAATGTCTATCCATGAAAACATGGATGTTGTAAATTGTATTTAGCAAATCAGTTTTGGAAATCGCCACATATGTTTCTGGAAAAAAGTGAGAAACAGATGTGGAAGCAAGAGTGAAACTGAGACAGGAAGCTTGTCAAATGTGAAAACTGGGCAAGCAACCTGAATCCAGCAATCAGAGCAACGAAAAGGGGATAAATGCAAAGGAGTTGTTGATAAAACCAGGCAGTCATCTTTTGGTTGCATTTGGTAGAAAGAGATAAGAATGTCGTCTATGGACACGCTTTTAGCAGATGCTAAACAGATCTCGTGGAAGTCTTTTAAGTTCATTATGAATGAGTAATAAAAGAGCAAATTTAATTTGGGGCCCTAAGAACAGATGTTTTACATAAGGACGTGTGTTCTATGAGAGCAGCCTCCACGAGCTCCTCTTCCCGGGTGTCACTGCCCAAAGGAAATGTGAGGATGCTCCCCCCACCACGGAAGTATGATGTGTCATCTGTCTCCCAGGGACACTTCTGCCTGATTCCAGAACTCTGTCAGAGGTTTTTGGAAGGAACTCTCGGAAGTTGACATGTAAGAAAACACACAGGAAAGAAGTAATTCTGTGGATAAATGAGCCACACGTGTCTCCACCGAGTCACATGAAGTCTCAGGCGTCTATCCAAGCTCAGCATCCCCAAGGGCTCTGAGGCTTTTTCCTGTGTTTTTCTCAGATTTGTGGAAAACTGTCAGAATTAGTGATTATACAAAAGTTTCTCTAGAAACCGTGGAAGAGGCTGCACTTCTTTTTGTGCTCCAGGAAAAGAAAGAAAAAGGAACAAGAACTTTGTGCATCACTTTATTTCTATTTTTTTTTAATTAAAATTTTTTTTTGAAGGGGGTAGGTAATTAAGTTTATTTATTTATGGCGGCACTGGGGACTGAACCTAGGACCTCGTACGTGCTAGGCCCACACCCTACCACTGAGCTATACCTTCCCCCAACTTTATTTCTATTTTAATTCTATTTCCACAAATAGATGTTGGCATTGTTAGAGCTATTTTCCTTTGGATATTTCTCTAGCAAACCCTCATCTCTGCATACTGAGAAAAAAGAGTGCCAGATTCACTTCTGCATAGAAATTTGCACCATGTCCTAAAATAAAACACTATAGCCTGGAACAGTGAAGGGGAGCTAAATGTGCTCACGGAATTGTAATGGGAAGACTGAGCATCTGAGAATTCACTTTATGATTTAAATTTTGCCACCAGAGCAAGAAGGTACCCTTCCCTAGGGAGGCAGAGAGATGTCTCTCCAGGACATCCCAAGAATGTAGATATTAAACCAATTTTCATGTCTCTAAACTCAAGGCCATTTCTTTTAAAGAAATTAGAGAAAATACAGAGAAAAAAAAGTTAATGAAATACGAAATACAAGCAACATGTGGGAATAATAAAATCAAAATAAATTATTCTGACTTCAAAAAGTAAGATGTAACAAAGTATTTTCTCAAATCATACTAAAAGCAGTAATACGTTAAGAGGAAATGATAAATTTTGAAAAGAAGAATGAAAGAAGTCCATGGATTGTTTGATAATTCCATTAGTGATGAGGAGGGAACCATATGAATACTGTTTACAAAGCTTCAATTTTTAGGTTTGACAAAAAGATATCAGCAAAGATAACACAAAACTCAACAACCACAAAAACAGGGACATGAGTGACAAACTAGTTAATGAATTTTTTCAGCTCAAAGATTATTTAAGATTAGTCACTGCTTAAGAAAATTTGAAATGCTGTGAAATCTTTCAACTCATCCAGGAGTGAAACTGAATAAAGTTTTCCCCAAATTTGGGAACAATCTGAAAAACCTATGCGTCATTTTCAATACAGAATCATAAAGTCGAAACTTTTCTAAGCTATCAATGAAAACAAATCAACCGTCTTAGAGAAAAAAATTGAATTATCTATTATTATTTTTTTTCTTTTTAAGGAAGTAACATTGAATTTTTCCCTGGTGCTTTCTTTTGTCAAGTCCAGGAGTCCTGCCCATTAGGCCTCAAGAAGAGAAGGAACGGCTAAACACAGTCATACTCATCCCAGCAAAGGCGAGGACAGCAATTTTCATCAATATGGAATACATCCCCAACTGCAGCCTCTGCCTTTGGGTATGTTTCCCCAGGTACAATGACTTTGCATCTACTTGGCTAAAAAGACTGGTTAAAGTGATGCCTCCTGGAAAGAAGGCAAGATCGACCTTAGGACAAATTCTATTTCAGCCATAGAATGCAAATGTTCCTTCTCCTACATTAATAATTTAAAATTCTCTAGCTTCACTCCACCTCAAGCAATAGGAAAACAAAACAAAACAAAATAACTCCTGGCAGCTTTAAAATAGTAGTTTTTTCCCCTGGTTCACATCCCAACTATTTTCATGAATATCAGTACAAGTAAACATTGCAGGCTGGGCTCAGGAGTGTGTTGGTGAATGCTCTTCAGTTTTCATTTTCACTGCACTCTTGGCTAAATTCTGGCTGTGTCTGCATGACTCCAAGGAAGGCTTATTTCTATCGTGGTCAGATGTTCTGCACTTACCCAGTAACTGGCAAATATCTGAGTCAACGGGAGCAAAGCAGGACTTGCACGGGAGAGCTGTCCAAAAACAAACCCCGTTGAGCTAGGTCTGGGGCTCACTGTACAGAGCGTTTGCCCTTGGGAAAAATTCACCATGTGCAGAGGGTTTGCAGTCCCTTGGCTTTACCCCTCTTTCTGTATTGAAGGGAGTGCAAGATGGCTAAGGTCTTTTGAAGAATATTCAGTTCCTTTCAGACACTCACATAAACCCTGAAGTTTTGGACTGTCTTCACGCATTCAAAAATAGTCACATGAGAATTTGATTTTTCGGGGGTGAAGGGTGAGGGGAGGGAACATCTCTATTTCAAAACATTTATTTGGGAGATTTTTCTTCTTAATGTAAATAGTAATAGGTAACACTTAAGTAGAATATTCATGCTCTGCCAGGCACTGTTCTAAGTGCAGTACATGAAGTGAAGCATTTGATTGTTAGAATAATCCTAAGAGTAGTAATTGTTAGTATCTCCATTTTACAGATAAGGCGTAGAGAATATAAGCAGCTTACTCAACATAACATAGTAAGTGGTGTCAAAGCGTAGCTTATAAGAAGTAAAAAACAATTTCCAAATGCATGATGAGACCATATCAATAAAATATTTAACTCATTAATGAGGGAACAGGCAAAATGATTTAGCTGAATTCAAAAAAGAATCTGATAAACAGAGGTTATACAGTCATCAGTAAAAGTATACTGAAATAAGCTGGCCAAATTAGAGACAAATTGGTGATACTGTATAGAACAATAAAACCATTACTGTGGGGTTATGCTCTCTACTGGACAGAAATCATCTGCTACTCCACTGCATTTAGCTTCCAAGCCAGCAAAGCTCAAACTGCGGTCCATGAACTTTAGGGAAAACTAAACGTTCTTCAGGGGCCCACAAGGTTAAAACTACTTTTATAATAATGAAGACATATGATTTGCCCTTTTCACTGTATTGACATTTGCACTGATGATGTAGAAACAATGGTGAGTAAAACTGATAATACCAAACTGTACCTTACCACCAGATAGTCACAGATAGAAAAAGAAAAATTGCCAGTTTTCATGTAAGATGTCTTGATATAAGAGGAAGAATAATTAATTTTATTAAATTTCAACCTTTGCATACACATCTTTTTAATCCTTATGACAAAATGGGAAGCATTTGTGTTGTTTAGTGAAATACCATGCTAGTCTTAAGGAAAATAATTTATGCACTATTTTGTGTTGTTCACTGAACTAGCTAATTGTGTTCATGGAGTGTTGCTTCATTTGAAAAAAAAATGAAAAGAGTGTAAGTCATTGCTATTCTGACCTGAGTATTTGGCAGGAATTTCTCCAATATAAAAAAAGTAAGCTTGACTCTCTAAGGAAAGGAACAAAGAATATTTGTTGATGATAAAATTAGAGCTTTCAAGCTAAAATTAGAATTTTGGGAAGAGTAGCTCTGCAACTGGGAGCCTGAGCACTTCTTGACATTTAGAGACTTTTCTGATAAGATCAATGGTGATATTAACAGATACAATTTTTGAAACTGTATAAAGAAATGTGTCAACATTTAGAGTATGTGCATAATTAAATGAACCATTATTTCCCAAATGATAATGCATGATATTACAAGATTATGCATGGGCAAATAGTCCATTTAAACTGTAAAATATATCAATGCACTTCAATGGGGTAAAAAATTCACTGACGTGGTTTCTAATTACACATTACAACTAACCTTTAAAAATGACTCCTTGTAGAGTTTTGGTGTACTAATAAAGAACATCTGCAATTCAGAACACACTATTAAAGACTTCCTTTCTCCAGCTACATATGAGTATGATACCAATTTTTCTTAATATACTTCAAAAAAAACAATATATAGGAACAGGTGAAGTACAGAAGCAGATATGAGGATCTAGCTTTCTTCTATTTGGTCAAAAATTAAAGAGAATTGCAAAAATGTAAAAATCTCATTCTCACTAAATTTTTGGTTTTGAAAAATTTAGCTTTTTAAAAAATGTTATTTCTGTTAACATGTGATCAGCTTATTATTATTTTACATGAACTAAAAATAAATACTTTAAAGTTTTCTCACTTTCAATTTCTAACAGAATAAGTATTGATGGATACATCTAGACGAACAAAAATTATTTGCCTTCCTCAATAATTCTTTAAAATGTAAAGGGTCTTGAGACCAAAAAGTTTGACAGCAGCTGATCTAAATTGTAAATGAAACAAAGTACATCCTCTAGTTAATTAAATAATACTTGGTTGGACCTTTTTGACAAAGCTCCAGCATGATGCTGAAAAAATCATCGTGGTCTTTTATCTTCTTTCCCAGTTTTGCATAATCATCTATAACACCATTAAATCCAGAATTTGAAGCCAGGCAATCTACCTTTGGATTCTATGCTATTAGCCACTAAATCATTTTACTTGTAGGGAAACATGTAAATATCAAGTATAAAAGCATCAAAGTGAAATATATACTGCTGCTTTCCTGGAAAACATAGAACAAACATAAAGGTAAGATTAAAAAAAAAAGAAGAAAGAAGTGGTTTCACCGTGAGTCCAATCTTACCAAATGGGTCACTTTGGGGCTGTGTAATTTTTTAAATCCTTGGAATTTTTCTAATCTTATTAAGCAAACCCACTAATAGAACACTAACTGGTGATTCAACCCCCAAAGAAAATACTTCTGTTAACTTTCAAGTTTTCTTTTTGATGGAGAAATAAAGTTTTCAGAAAAATTAAACGATAGTGGAGGGTCCTGATAAAAAGCATTTTTTCTACCCAGGGGAGCTTGCTTTACTAGCAGTAAAGGATAGATGCTTAAAGGGTGAGTGATATTCATTTGAAGGAGTGAGAACGCTTTTGACCTGTTTTGTGAAGCTGTCCTGTTGCTACTGCAATGGGATGGGGACAGACTGGGGTGGAGACTAATCCTTCTTGACCTCTTTAGTGTTAAGCTTACAACTTAAAGCAGGAGAATCAATTGCACTTAACATGTGTTAACATCTGAACATACAGGTCACTAAATTGCTTGTCTTTTAAATGGAATTAACATATAGATAATCATTGGTCATGAAATGGTCTCTTTCACAAAGGCAAGACCGGAGTGTTTGACACTGAAATCTCCTCAGATTAGTGAATTCCACACCCTTCTTCCTCACAGGAGGTAGTCAAGGAAGAAAAGACTTCCTGAAGTCTGTCCATTCTCAGGGTTATTGAGCTTTGCTAAGCAGCAAAAAAGACTCTGGATGTTATCAATTCAGTCATCAAAATAAAAACAACTAAAGTGTTGAATGTGCTGGAATAGGCATTGAAAGCAAAGGAACACATTAGAAGACCAAGGAACAGAAACAAATGCATATTTGTATTTAAAGTATGATAAAGTGGAATTTTAAATCAATAGGAAAAGGATGTACTATTGCATAAGGTGTGTTAGGATTGTTGGTTAATTTCTTGGGGGAAAAAAAGTTATACCTTTACCTCACAACAAATAACAACATGAATGGGTTAGGGGTTAAATGTATAAGCAATATTTAAGTGCATATTTCTATTCTTATGCTTGGGGGTCTTTTATAAGCATGAATAAAATGTAACCTTAAAGAAATGCTTGATAATAATTGACTTTATCACCGAAAGAAGGAAAGAAAGGAAGGAAGGAAGGAAAAGGAAAAAAGGAAGGAAGAAGGAGGAAAAAAGAAGGAAGCAAAGAGAGCAGGAGGGAGGAAGGGGAACAAAAAAAAAACCCCAGAAAATAAAAGAAAGTTTAAATGAAACTGAGAAAAATATTGGTATAGTTTTTGCTCTAGCACAATTAAAACAAAGCGTTACTCATTAACAAAGGATATGAAGAGATTATTCATGACCAGTGTATATGTGAATATTATCTTCAACCTCATTAGCAGTCAAGGAATGCAAATTGAAACAATAAGGTGTCATTTTTTTTCTTTTAGATTGCCAATTTTTTTTACGCACATAATCCTAAATTCTGGAGAGAGTATAAAGAAATGTCCATGCTCTTATACTGCTGGGAGGCAATAAAATTGCACATTCTGCAGGGAAATCTATCAATATGTATTTAAAGCCTTTAGAGAGAATCTACCTTTTAATGGAACAAATGTACTTCCAGGATTTCAGCCTATAAAAATTCACTAATATGCTTATAATGAATTTTAAGGAAAATCCATAACTTAAATATCTTTCAGTAGGAAATTGGTTACGTGAATTGTATTACAATTTATTCCAACTTAGGCAATTGGGGGTTTTTTCAGCTGGCCATTCTATCTCCTTGTCATACTACCATCCTGTGTGCGTGTGTATGTGTTTGTGTGCGAGCACTGTCTTACTTTCTGACACAACAGAATGCTCCAGGCTCACTTGTATATTTCCTGCCCTAGTTCTATAATCAGCCATTTCTTCCAGAGCTCTGGTTCCTTTTATTGGAATACGGTATTAGAAACTGACACGTGATCCCTAGGTGTGCTTCTTGCTACTGGGGTGTTATTACGTGTAGGCCATCTCAGCTGACAGATCAAGGAAACACATGGGTGCTAATCCCTGTATGTACACTGATCTTTAACTATCCCTTTATATAACCATGTGTACCTATTTTAAGCTAAGCATGAGCTTATGTTTCCAAACGTAACCATTACCACCACATGGATGACTCTAGCCACCTTCATCACTTACCCATAACCTCCCATTGCAACAGTGAGATGTACCCCCTCCCTGACTCCTGCCATCCACTGTCTAATTCCTATGAGAAACAACTTTATTAACTACAACACTATGTACTGATCCTTTTGTCTTTGTTCTAACGGACTCTACCCGTTTCTGAAGGTACTTAGGTCAGTATCTTTTTCTTCCTCCTTCTTCAGTGACCCCAATTCATACCTTTGTAATATGGTTAGATTCATTTTTCACTATCTGCATTCCATTCTGAGATCTTTCAGCCTCTTAAATGATTTTTTATTTGTATACACTGGCTCACTTGTTGTACTATAAAATCTACGCATTTTTGATAAATGCAACAAATGATCTTTATCCATCTCTGTACTTTTGCCTTTTCCAGAGCTATTTGAGTTATCTATTTCCCCTTGTATGAGTTTTGACCAAGGAATTGATCATTTCATGTAAGTTATCTGTTGTATTTAAAATTACAAATTTCCCACTATGTATTGGTTTTGCTTTACTTCACAAATTTTGATACCTTGCATCTTCACTTTTATTTAATTAAAAATATTTTAAAATTTATCTTGAGATTTATTTTTTGACCCATCTGCTATTTAAAAGTGTGTTGCTTAATTTCCAAACATTCTGGAATTTTCCAGCTATCTTTCTGTTATTGATTTCTATTTTAATTCCATTATTTATGATGTATATTCTTTTAAACTTGCTAAGGTATATTTTATGGCCCAGAGTGTGGTCTTGGCAAATGTTTCAAGTGAACTTGAAAAAAATATTTATTATGTCTCTGTTGGATGGAGTATTCCATAAATATTAATCACATAAAATTGGTTAACAATGCTGTTCAGGTCAACTATGTTATTGATTTTCTGCCTGCTTGACATATCAATTACTGACAAAGGGGTGGCTCTAACCATAATAATGGATTTGTCTACTTCTCTATTCAGTTCTATAAGGTTCTGCTTCATGTATCTTAATGTTCTCTTATTAGGTTTATACACATTTCGAGTTGTTATGTCTTTTTGGACATTATAACTATGTAATATTCCTTTATTGTATGTAATATCCCTTCTTACTTCTGATAATGTTCTTGTTCTGACGTCCGTTATGTCCGACATTAGCATAACTACTTCAGATTTCTTTTAATTGCTATTAGTATGGTATATATTTATCCATCCTTATCTTACTGAGTCATAGCCATTCCTTTCTTTGTCTTTAGTCCCCTGCAACTTGAATATTATATACTTAGGTATGAATTTCATACTTAATACTGGATCTTAGCTTCTTGGATCTGTGGACCTGTGGCTTGATGTCTGTCATTAATTTTGGAAAACTCTTATCCTCTAATATTTCAAATATCTCTTTTTCTCAATTCTTTCTTCTTCTGGTATTCCAATTATGCACATTTTACACTTTTTGAAAATTTTCACAGTTTTTGAAAGTTCTGATTTTTTCATTCTTTTTTTCTTTTTGTGTTTTAGTTTGGAAAGCTTTTAGCTTCAAGCTCATTGATTATTTTATCAGCCAAGTCTACTGATAAGCCCATCAAAGGCATTTTTCATTTCTGTTGGAGTGTTTTGATTTCTAGCATTTTCTTTTTGCTCTGTCTTAGAGCTTCCATCTCTCTGTTTATATTCTCTATCTGTTCTTACATGTTATCTGCTTTTTCTATTAGAGGCCTTAACATATTAATCAGTTATTATAAATTTCCCATCCAATAATTCCAACCTCTGTGTTACATATGAGTCTGGTTCTCATGGTTGCTTTGTCTCTTCAGTATGTGGGGTTTTTATTTCTTTTTTTTTTTTCTTTTTTGGCATACTTTGCAATTATTTGTTGAAAGCCAAACATGTTGTTCCAAGTAGTAGAAAATGATTAAAATAGGTCTTTACTGTGCAGTATTACGCTAATCTGGCTTAGAGCTGTACTGTGTCTAATGTTTGCTGTAGTAAGCATGCAGGTGGCAGAGACTTCAAATTCCTCCGGGACCCTTATATTGGTCTCCCTCATCGACTTTGGCGTCTCGAAGTATTTCTCCTCAGAGAGAGTATGTGTCTTACTGCTCTTTCAACTGTAAACCACTGTAATTATCTTGGAGCCTTGTTGATGTGGTGGTAAGGTATGGGAGAGGGGAAGGCTCTATAAGCTTCCAGTTAAACCCCAGTCTTTTAGTGGATCTGTGTCTCTGGACTCTGCCCTTTACAAGTTTTTTCAGTAGTATAACCCTACCACCACGTTTATTCACTTCCCTACTTCCCTGGCTACTTCCTTGAAGAAATAGATTTCATAACTATGTTCCATGGGCTATTTCTTGACTATGTTCCATCTCCCCACACCACGGCTAGACTTTGGTGAGGCAAGAAGGCTAGAAGTGGATGGAATGAGAGGAATACCCTTTTCAGGTGGGATAAGGCTCTGGAAAATCATTTTCCTTCATTACGGGGAAGGCTCTGGTCATGTTTCACAATAATTATTTTTCCCCTCTCCTTGTCGGAGCCATGAAAAGATCTCAGCTTTTCGTTATGAGAACCTGGTATGGTTTCTGGAGTTAAAGTCCTTAAAAATACAGGTCTCCTCAATACTACCACCCCAAGAAGCTTCTCACTCTCAGGGTGGTCCACACTCAGCCTCTAGCGATTCAAAATTACCATTTTAAGTGTCCTACCAGTTTATGAGCTTCAGATGCTTCTCTTCTGCTCCTGGTCAGCCAATCTTGGCTGTTATTTTATCCACGTGTCTGTTTCTCTTGATTTTACAGTCTTGGTTGGCCCTAAAATCTCAGTTTTCTGATGGGTTCAAGAAAAGTCATTGATTTTTCAACTTGCCCAGTTTTTTCTTATTGTAAGAATGGGAATGACCATGTCTAAGCCTGTTATATTTCAGAGCTGAAACCAGAAGTCTCTAATAACAGTTTTTTAAAAAATTATATTCATAGCTAACTTTTTATAAATTAAATTAAACTTGGATTACTGTTTCTTTTTAAAGTAATATTTGGTATCCTCCTTTTTTTTTCATAGTTAGATGTCATTTCAACATGCTCAGTGGTGGGTTGATGTAAACCAAAATACTTCTATATTAGAGATACATATTATGAGGTATAGAGGTTCATGCTATATTTTCCAATTTTTGTTTCTCACATCCTACCTCTGTGTAGATAACAATAACAAAATTTAAACTGGATAGGTTATCAGTACTCATCTGAATAACCACCACTCCCCCAAGCCAGTTCTATTAGGCATGCCCAGACTTAGCAGTTAGTTCCTTGAAGATCCTCTGAGGACTCCATAGCCAGGAGGTGCAGCTGAAGAGGCAGACTGTCTCTGAAAGATCTCTTCTTGATGAATAAGTATGGGTTAAGTCTCTTGCTCAGCTTGCTTGGGAATCCATTCTCCCTCCTTTGCAGAAAAAAATCAAATCAATATAATGGTTTCTCACTTCAGAGTTGGAGTAAGGATTGGGTCAGAGCGAAAAGGAAGTAGAGAACATTCCTGGCCTTTGCCCACTCCACAAAGGGCTGTGTTGCTAGGGCTCCATTTTCAGACACTAATGAGTCTTTGCCATTGAACAACTTTGGCTGTCTTTACCCCTTCCTTTGTGTCTGTCCATAAAGACAGTTGGAAAGCTCCCTAACACCCACCATCACCACTCCAAAAACAGCATTTCTTTTGTAACCATCATCCATGGTCTCCCATGCCACAATCTCTGAAAAAAATCTCAAAAATAAATATTACTTTTAGACCAATAAAAGTTGACCTTTAAAAAAAGCCATTTATTACTTCTTATGGTTTTATTTAGTTCAGTGAGATGGGAAGTTTTAGTTAATTTTTTCTTTTTGTTGTTTCTCTTCTTTTTTCTCCTTCTTCTTTCTTTAATATCAGGGTAATCCAGATACTTGGAAAGTCAGTTCTTTATTAGAGATTAAATTTATACCATTATTTCACTTTTCTATCTCTGTGAATGTTTCAAAACATTGAGCCAATTAATATCAAATTTGTGGGATAATCAAGAGGAAGAATATAATTCTATCATGGTGTTTTCTTGTAGTGGGATTGCTTAAAATGTGAAGGGATATTTAAAGTGAACACATCTCTTTCTCTCTCTTCACTTTGCTCTGCTGTTCCATTGTAATGTTGGAGTGGGGGGATGCACAACTCCTGATGTTTTCAAGGGATCACTAGACTTCACATGTTGCTTTGGGGTCTCCATTCCACTTATACTATTACGATTATCCTGTAAGGTGAACATTGCATATTTTCCACATTTTGGCAACCACTTTTAACAAATGTGTCTATAATGAGGAAATGTAGACTTTTTCTTGCAATTTCTGTGTGCGTGTATGTCTGACAGGAAAGGAAATTAGAGGTTAGACATCTCTGCCTTGAATACTTATTCTAATGAAGTTACAACTGTGTATGTTTGGCAGACATGGGTAGTATTCATGCTGAATAAGAGGCTACACAAATTATAGTTTTGCATAAATGAATAATTTCGTATATGTTGATAATTCATGCATTGTCAAGTGATCCAAAGAACACTGAGGCTCTCCAAGACTTTTTTTTCCTCCCTTTGCTCAAAGGGACATGATCAGATTCTTTTGTTGATATGAGAGGAGAATGAAACAAATGCCCCTCCTCACACACTTCCCATAACTTGACAGACTGTAGCTCTGATCTTCATGTGTGTCTGCTTCCCGTGTCTCAGCAGACCAGCATGCCAACTGTTAGTTCTCCTTCTCCCAGTGGAAAGACTGGTAAATGTTACCCAGATGAAGCAAAGCAGATTCCATTAGATGTGGTCTTTAGCTAATTCCACCAGGCAGCGTGATGATGCTGTGGTAAGGGGCAACATTGTTCATGGTTTCCTGTGGTCATTTCTCCTCCACGGCACATGGAATTGAACCTCTCCGGGAGATGCAAACTCAGAGAGTGATCAGCTTAATGGACATCGATTCAGAAAGAGAAGCAAATCTTTTCTATGATATTAATGTCTTCCTCTTAAAGACTCCAGCGAATATTTGGTAATGTAAATTTTTATATATAATGACAATTCGTAGTGTCTTTGTCAGAAGTTCCAGTTTGAGTTCAGGCTGGTTTGGGGACAGGTCTGAGCATGTCAGATGAACTGCTAGTGTGGGCCAAACAGATGCTGTGAGCTGAGGGCTTGGAGGCTCTTCCCAAAGAATAAGAGTATATTAAGGGAGGAAGGAGTTAGGCACGAAGGCACTGAGTCAGCTGCAAAGTCATGTTTGTGATTTTGAGCAAAGAATGGTAGCCCCCCATGCAATCTGCACCTGGTTAAATTCATATATGCAATGGTTGCATATATAAATCTTAGGAATAAAGGCTGATACTTGGGAAAACAAAACAACATAAAATTCAAGTTGTTCCACCAACTACTATAAGATATTGAAGTGCAAGTAGGACTGATTTGAGGAGTATTTAATAGACTATGACACAAAATGGAAAAAAATCCATTACATGTCACCTCAAAAACTATTACTCACTTTTAGCTCTTTTTTTTTTTTGAGGGCAATAAGAAATAGAGTATTGGCTGCAATTTGGCCAGTCTTCGTATTTGTGAGCAGGTGTCCCCCAAGGACACCTACAAATATATGAAAGGGACTTTACAGAGGTCTAGATGTCTCACGTTAGCAGAGGCAGTGATAAGTGAATTATTACTATGAATGTGATTTCATTAATTCCTACAGGATGGTGAACACTGGGAAAAGGCAGCTAACACTTTTATGTTTGAGCTACTCCTACTCATATCCTCTACTCTCAACACCACCTTCAGTGTTCCCCGTTAGTTGAGGGAAGTCAACTTGTGTGCACACGTTCAAACAACATTATTTCTTAGCCCTGCTATATATATGGGGTATATATATATATACGCTGGAAACAGGATAATGGAAATTTTAAAAAATGAAGACAGGAAGAACAAAAGATTAGGGAAGATATGCAATCTATTTAAAAACAATATATTGTTCTTAAATTGATCTATTTGATTTGGACTGTCCTATGATACTTTAGAATTATGTTCAGTATTTTTAATATAAATTGTGTCCAGGCAAGCAAGACAGGAGAGCTTCTGAAGATAGATTTAAGAATCATTTTCTGATTCCTTGACTGTATAAGAATTAATCAGCTAATTAATCAATTAGCTAATAGTTACTATGTATCTTTAAAGTGCCCAGTTCTGTCGTTCTGTACTCCATTAAGAGATAATACTAGTTTCTCCCTTAACTTCATTTCTACTTTTCAGCTCTGCAGTAACTGGTATGAGAAATCTGTGCACAGTCCATCCAGCTGTGATTGAATTCCTGGTTTCGATGCTTTGGGTTTTTTTCCTCCCCAACTCAAAAATTAAAGGTGTAATTCCTGAGGATGGAAATATTTGGAAAATGGCTACAAAAGTAAATTATTCCCAAAGGGCAAAACTTTAAAATCATATTTTTAATTAGAAGCCCAATTGTTCATAGACTGTTTCTTGCAGTCCACTGGTAAATAGTATTTTTATAACCTAATTAAATACATGACTCTCATGAATGGGTCTAATTCTTCCTCAGATTTCAGGGAGGGGGTCATGAAGGTGCTTCTCACAAATGAAAATAACTTCTACTTGTCTTACTTGCTGTGTTGGGCTATCTTGCTAGAGTGAGAGAATAGATTAGTAAAATAGCAAAGCTTTTCTCATATCCCTGGAAATTAGGGCAACCCACCAGCTCTCTGCACCCAATATGGAAATAGGCTTTACAATGCAGTAAGAATCACTGAAGCAAATTTTCTCCCTACCCTGCTCCTCATGTGAACAGTCTTATAATAACTAACAAGGAGAAGAGAGACAAATGTATATTCTCCCACTTTAGCCCCAAAGGTAGGCTCTTCTCACAATTAGTTTGCTTGTGTAACTTCCAGGTCACGCTCTAGGAAGGGTCTCCATCCTGCCATGGAATAGGTTAATATATTTGAATCCATTTTCCCATAAAGAAAATTTCATTTTACCAGGTTTGCTGCTTGTGACCTGTTTGCCGTGAATCAAAGAATTGGTTTTAATTATGTGTCAAGGTTTATCTTGGTGCATTTTTTGTTCACAAAGCCAAAGAGCATACAAGAGGGAAAACAGCATTTTGGCCAAGTCTCTACAACAAAAATACATAAAGGTTGTTGTAGCAACTGACTAAATAACATGGCCAAAGACCCAGTCTTTAAGTGCTAATTGTAAGTACTTTAGACATATTTTTTCCTCACTAACAATTAACACTTATTCCAGTACATACTTCTCTGGACTAAACATGTGCACAGGCATATTGTTTCTTTTCAAGTGGCAGTTGTAATGCGGATTCAAAAATTGAACAAGTTTTCCAACATCACTTTCAGTCTTACCGTCACCAGCTGGATCTTCAGCTGGAGCTTGTGCTGAATGTTTAATTTAAGTAAGGGTACCTGTCCAACCTGAACATTTTGAGTGGGTGTGTTCCTTTCTTCTAAAAAGTTCTGAGGACTTTGGCCTCATCTGTTCGTGGGAAACTGCTGTCTGAAATGTGCAGTGAGATGAGATACTTGCATGGCATCCTGTCCATCACACTGTACGGAATCACACTCGCAATCACGTCCTCGTGTCTCTCACATCCAACAGCTTTGACTTTTGAGCCCAATAATATTTATTCAAGTGTTGGACTGGCTGAACAGTTGAGGCTTAGAGATCAGTTCTATTGGGATTAAATAACTGGTGAAAGATTTCAGTGAAGAGAAAGGAAATAAAAAGAGTGAAAATTATTTTACCAAAAAAAAAAAAAAAAAGAAAAAAGCATTAATGAAAGACAGGCTTGCTTGTAAGATGACACTTTTTTCAGACCATTTGTAAACTACCTTTTCTGTTAATAGTTCTCAGATTGTACTGTCTACTCTTCATATTGGTTGAACCTGCAGGTTTTGACAAGTTGATAGAAGTAACTTTTCAGTGGAATAGTATCTGATTTACATTTTAATCCCAAGTATTTAAGATCTGAGAAAATTACAATGCGTTCTTTGATTTTTTAAAAATAAATGTCGACTAAAAAGATAAGGAAAATGTTGGCTCTGGTAATTATAGATTTTGATGCTTAATGAAAAGGATTTAAGTCTAGCTCTGGAGTGAGACTCTGTAACCAAAGCCTGTTTCTGCCACATGTACTGGCCATGTGAGCAGGAACAAGTCACTGTATCTCCCTTTGTTTCATGTGTAGCATGGGGGGGAAAACTGTACCTACCACACAGTGTGTATGTGAAAATCAAAAGATGTATTAAGCCCCTTACTAGAGCATTCAGTGTCTACCAAGTGCCTAACAACTATGAGCTATTGCTACTGTCGTTTCAAGTCATGAAATGTGATGACTCTCTCACCTTGACAGGAAGCTGTGCTGAACTGGCCGTGCCTGTTGGACTTGATATATCTGGAGATGAAGGAAGGCCATGGAAATAAATGGGCAGCCCAAACACAAAGTTCTAGAAACTAGAATTGAGAATGCATCTTAGGCACCAAAATTAAAAAGCTCATTTAGGCAAATATCTTGATAATTAAGCTCAATGTATCCTTTCATTTAAAGTAAAAATTCATTGAACTTGAGGCAAAGATGTAGGCATCCTTGCTTTAAATAGGTGCATAGGGGCACTCACGTGGAAACACACAGGAGGAAGGCAGACTGGGAGTTTCCCAGTGTATTAATGCCATATTTTATTTCCTAGATAGATGCACAGCAACAGACCACCAGAAGGATCTTGTAGCAGCAATAAGATCTTTTTGTGTGTAATAATTCAATGATGAAGCCATTGGCTCTGTCTACCCTGAGCCAAACTGGCTTAGGCTGTGAGATTTTAAAAGAATTATAGGAGCTTTGAGAGGCTGAAGATTCTATCAACACACAGTTAATCGAGTTGTAAGGGTAACGGGGACTATATACTCTTGTCTCCATTTTTTCTTTTGTAGTCTCCTTCACTACTTCCTTTCTCCCCTTAATTTCTTTATTTTCAGGCCCTCTAGGAAGCTCCTGACCCTCTTATGTCTATACATTCATTTTCAGCAATTTAATTCACATTCACAGCTTCATTAGCAATAACTGCTCTCCTAAAATCTAAATGTGAATTGACAATTATCTGATGGATCCAGATCTTCCTCATGAAGCAACGGCCTTGTGTCCTTATCAAGACTAATATCCAAATCCACTAGTTTCCCAGCAAACCAGAGCCTTTGTCTAAACTCTCTGTATCTGTAAATGGCACAGGCTTGTTGCCTTAGGAACTAACTGTAACCTTTGATTCTTTATTTTTCTTCCCTTTCTCCATCCAATCCATCGTCAAACCTAAAGAATTTTCACAATATCTCCTCCCATCTCCTCTTTTCCATTTAAATGTCATCATCCTAATATAGGCCTTTATGGATAAGTTTGTAATAGCTTTGCCTCCTGGACAAGATGCAAACGAGAGAGTTGAGAAGACATCAGATTCCATCTTGGCAACCTCTTCATCTATCTCCTTGTTCCCAATCTGATCATTATCAAACTCATATTCTTGAGGCAGTTAGAAGAACTGCCATAGTCATGGTAGTTAAAATTATGCCCTTTCTTTGCTTGAAACCTTTAATAACTTATTATTATTTATCTGAGTAGTTGGAAATATTTTACCACATCACACACATGTTACTACATGTTCTCTCCAGTGACATATTTCTATGTTATTACAGGAATGAAACAATAAATTCTTTCCTTTCTTTTCCACTCAAGAAAACAGCAAAATGCAATTCAAGGATGGGAATGCATGTGAACCCTCTTCTAAAAAATAACAATTGAACTGATAAAAGGCTTTTAGAAGATCATTTAAAGTCTCAAGAAATTGTAATAAGGTCCTACAGCAAATGGATAAACATTCATTCGAGAAAATCTACTAAACCTCAGAGCAACAAGAATCTGGGGCATTTGGGCTAAAAGCCGCTCCACTCTCCTCCGTCATCACCCAGCTCTGTGTGGTAAGACAGAGACCCTACTCCACAGAGCTGTTGTCAATAAGACAGAGGCTTCCTCAACCCCCATTGCTTAGTCTGGGGCTATACTTTCACCACGGGAGAAGCAGACTGCTGACGTTTCTCACTGCACGCCCCCCACCCCCCGGCCCGTCTTCACCCCCCTGCCCTGCCCCATTGAAGAAGCTGTGTTCTGGGCAGGCACAGACAAGTGGACCAGATTTCTCTTGTCCCACCCAGCCCCCACTTGTAGGATGGAAGATCTATCCCAGGCATGGCAGACCTAGAACACCAGGCTCCTGATTGCCCCTGTTCCAACTCTCATAGGACAGAAGTCCCACAACTAGAGGGGCAAACCAAGATAACCAGGGGCTGCAACCTGCTTCCCACACCTCCTCACAAAGCAGGGGTGGCACTCTGGAAAAACTGGTCCCCATTCCTAGCTCCAGGGAAATGATGTAGGATTTCTGTACAGGACGGGGAAGGCAGGCCACAAGGAAAAGAGCATCTCAGCTCTGCCTGTAGGAACTGACTTTATTTGGGATAAAGATAGAACTCCATTCCTAAGGTCATTGTCAACAGTGGAGATTTTTATGGAGAAAAATTCAAAGGTGATTAGTAGGTCTGATAAATGCAAAATGGCAGAGCCTCCAGAAGTTTGACAGAGGGAACCAGGAAAAGAGACAGCCCAGAAGAGCCTTCCTGGGACCACAGACAACACTGTAGGTCAGGAAGGCTGTGCCCTAGCTCCAGGCTGCACCCACTTGGGGGCAATCAGAGCACGATATGAGGCAGATTTGAAAGCCACGAACAGACCCATCAACACAGAGTAGAAGTTTCATTGACATAAGAGGTTGAAACATAACTTTTCACGAAACACTGACTGAAATAAACTAATCAGACTCCGGGTGATTCCTAGGAAGCAAGCTTAAAAATACTATCACATAACCTGATAAAGGCCATCTATGAAAACCCCACAACTGACATTATACTAAACTGTGAAAGACTGAATGCTTTCCCCTAAGCCGAGGAACAAGGTAAGGATCCCACTTCTGGAATTTTTACTTAATGTTGTACTGAAGGTTCTAGTCAGAGCAATTAGGTGAAAAAACAAACAAACAAACAAATTTGAAAAAGGGATCTAGATTGGGAAGGGAGAAGTAATCCTATTTCTATTTGTAGACGACATGAAATCCTAAAGAATCCACACACACGCACACACACAGACACACACACAAAACCATTAGAGCTAATAAATGAGTTTTGTAAATTTGCAGAACACAAGATCAATATACAAATATCAATTGATTTCTATATACCAGCAATAACTTTCTAAAAGTAAAATTAAGAAAATTCTATTTAAAAATAGCATCAAACAAACAAAATACTTAGACATAAATTAAACAAAGGAAGTACAAGACTTGAAATTGAAAACTACAAAACATTATTAAAAAAATGGAAATCTAAGTAAATGGAAAGACATCCTATTTTCATGGATCAGAAGACAATATTGTTAAGATGGCAATACTCTTCAAGTTAATCTACAGAATTAATGCAGTCCCTATCAACATCCCAGCTGATCTCTTTTGCCAAAAATGACAAGCTGATCTTAAAATTCATATAGAATTACAAGAGATCCAGAATAGACAAAAAATAATCTTGAAAAAGAAGGACAAAGTTGTAGGACTGATAATTCCAAATTGCAATACTTACTATAAGTTTACAGAAGTCAACACTGTATGTTATAAACATAAGGATAGACATGTAGATTCATGGAACAGAATCTATAAGGCAGTCCAATGCAGGTGGGGAGGATGTGGAAACAGGCATATGCATGGTAACGTATACATACATACGTGGTATGTGTATTACAGCTCAAAAAAACTGTGGAATCAGCCCAAAGGAGCACGAAGTAGCAGGCACCATGAGGCCTTGATAAGATCCATGATGCTCCAGAAGGTAGGCGATAATCCCTACACATAGTCAGTGAAGATTTTAAGAGTCCAGTCGTCTGGGACATGCTCGAATATTCCCTCCAAGGTAAAGGACAAAGTGACGCATTTTACAACACCTACTAAAAGAAAAACACACAACATGATGGCACAACACAGTGTCCACGCTTGGGAACACTGCTGTGACCCACACAGAGTGACATGGAAAGTTACCAGATTTCAGTGGGTAGCAGACCCAGAGAGAGAAAGGGCTCTGTAAGCAGCCCTGTCACTTGTTTCCTATAAACAGGCAGGTGTTTGTGTGAGATAAGATGCTGTGGGAGGTTGATGGCAAGCAACCCCGAGGTTCTGGAAGAAAGCCATGCCATCTGAAGCCCAGAACTATATACCACCTTAAAATCAATTCCTGATGTGTTATTAGGTCCTGGTATTATCTGGTCATGAGACATCAAGGGGCCAAACTGCCAGAGCCGTTTATCATGAGCTGGCTTCTGAAAAATTCACCAAGTCAGCACTTCAGCAGCACTTCAGTTTAAGATAGAAATGGTACATCCATTAATAGCATGAGCTGGACCAAAAGGCACAAGTAAGCTGCATGAGCAGTGGCAGAGTCCCAGGTCATCTACCCCCATCGTACTGGCTCCTCAGACACTCCAGCCGGGCAAGGAGTCCCATAGGAGTAATAGAGCTGATAGAGGTGGAGATTGGTGGAGTTTGGTTTAAAGATGGTTCAATTCAGTGTGTGCAATTTGGAAATGAACTGCTCTTGAACCACAGTCCCACAAAGGATGACCCTGAAAGGGGGAATCCTCATGGTAAATAAACAATTTTTAGTGGTGGAGCTTGTCACTGATTTTATCTGGAAAAAGAAGTGGCCCAAGGTAAGAAAATATATGGGTACTTGGTCCAGGTCCTAGAAGAGAAAGCTTAGAAGATTGGAGACAAGGTCTGAGGTTGAGTCATTAAGATGGACTTATGGGAATGGGCATGAAGTGTTAATATCTTTATATCACTCATTAACATCTACCAAAAAGCATCCACTAAAGAAGGGGCACTGAACCACTAATCAGACAGTCTCTCTCCTCTGCCTCCCCAGTCCTGGAACAATGAGCTTGTGAGTGGAGTAGCCATGGTAACAGAAATGGAGGCTCCCCACAAGGCCAATGGCATGGACTCTCACGCACTGGGGCTCATGTAGCTGCTGCCTCCGCCTAGGGTCCAACCTGTCAGCAACGGAGACCAGTGCTAAATCCTCAATATGGTGCCATCCATCAAGAACAATCAGCTACTTGGTGGCAGGTTGATTACACTGAACTCTTTTCAGTCCACTGGAAGGCAGCAATTTCTCTTTACTGAGATAACCATTTATTTGCCCTTCCTGCCCACAGGAGCTTGGCCAGCACCCTTATCTGAGTGCCTGGAGGTAGTCTGATCTGCTGACATAGGCTCCCATGTGATATCGCTTCAAAATAAAGGACCCGCAGAGCAGCAAAGAGGCACAGAAGTAGACACTGACTATGGAATCCACGGGGCCCATCACATACTGCATCACTCAGAAGCTGCCAGCTTGATATGGTGTGAAAGTATCTTTCGAAGATGCACCTAACGTGCCAATTTGAAGATGACACCTTGAATGGCATAGCATCCATCAGGACAGGCTCTACACTCCAAATCAGTGGCGGTTTTATGGTGCTGGGCCCCTGATAGGTAGAAAACATGAGCCTGGGAACATAGAGGTGGGAGTCCGAGAGGCCCTGCTAGTCATGACTCCCATTCTACCCATGCGGGGAACTGGTGTTTCCTGCCCTAGATCCTTTATCTCCTGTGGATTTGGAGTTCCTTGCTCCCCGGGGTAAGTGCTTCCACACTGCGAGCTTGTACCACAAAGGGAGAGATCACAATTAGGTGAATGTTTCAATATTTTTAAATGACTGCTCAAGGCTACTCATTTTATCCATTAATGAATCAATTTGATTCTCCCTCCAGGCCCCCAAATGAGGAATAACCATTAACCGTAGTGAATATTATTGAGAAAAATTCTGAAAAATTATTCACTTTAGTTCCCAATTTCTAGGAACGATCCGACCATATCATAGATTCTCAGTGTTTGACAAATGCGTGGATGAATGAATAAGTCATTTGCAGCAAATGTGTGAAGCAACTGAAAAACACAGATATAAGAATTGTGTGACAAAGGCTTCTGGAACCTTGACCTTATAGTGGAACTAAAAAACACAGGTTGCTACTGTATAATGACGAAAAACAGTTATTTCAGTAACAAAAGCCAGCAATTACAATGGAACTTTTGGCTTAAAAATGTTCAATCCATTAAATGTCCTCATGTCATGTCATAAAAATATAAAGAAATGAGATAGCTATTATAAGTAAATGGACATGTGGGGATATTATTATAAGATACAAGGACAAAGGAAAAAAAGGAGAAACTTTCATAACATAATATGTATGTGACCATCACTCAGGCTGTAGTCAACACAGTGCTCTTGATTTAAAAATTATAAAGTGTGTATTTCTTTTTTCACATTACTCCAGACAAGGCTTACCATTTTTTCCTTCTAAAAGATCTAAAGTTAAATTAAGTATTTACTATCATTCAGGATCTTTAGCTGAAATTTGAAATCTTGCACATTTCTGACAGAAAAAATAAAATGGTAAAATTTTAATTTTAATTGGTTCTCCACCATAGGTGGAGACATCCTACTGCACTATGCCCATTTATTAGTATTTACTTATTTATTTAATAAACATTTAAGTAGCACTTATTAAATGCCAGGCAATATTCTAAGCACTTTGCCAACATGAACCCCTGTAATTCTCATAGCACCATGTGGATCATTTCCTCCACTTTACAGAGAGACAACTGGGATGCAGAGGGATTAAGTGCCCAAGGTTACAAGGTAGTAAGTGGGAGCTGGGATTGGAACCCAGGCAGTCTCCTGAGTCCATGCTCTTTAAGACTACACTGTGTCTCCTCTCTGAGTATCTAATCCCAGGGTAAACTTGAATGAATTATACAAATAATTAAGTGGTCGATTAACTGCATGTTGTTCTCCCTCCCAAGCATCCATTATTGTAACGAGTTCTGTCAATGTGCTCAATAGGAATTCCACTTCTAGCCAGCGGACGAGTATATACCTGCTGGGAGGAAGGAGAGGAGGAGGAGAGAATCAGAGACTCCTCTGCACTGAGCACTTCTCTATCTCCACACCCTATTCTTAAGAGAATATAGCAAGAAACACCATCATTCACCGAGCATACATCTAGCCGGTACTGTGCTCACCCTGAACATTCAAGTTCATTATCTCTTAATTCTCACCATAACGCTGCAAGGTAAGGGCTACTGTTCTCCCATTTTATAAAGAAGGTAACTGGGGCTATGAGAGCGTAACTGACTCCCTATAGTCACCCAGGTGCGTCTAACTTCAAAGCTGCTCATGGTGGCTGCCACTGAAGCCACTGAGAAAACTGACTTGGCTGTGTTTTTTGTAACTGTCTCTTAGTGGCTCAGCCCAACTTTTGTTGGAGTCATGCTTTGGTTTTGGGTTTCCCTTTTGCTCTGTGGCTTTGGCACATTCCCTAAACATGCCCTATTTATTCCATCCACATGACAGTTTTCATCTGATGCCCCACAGTTTGTGATCTTAGAGGATGGCTTGTATTTGCTTTTTTGGTTAACTTGAGTAGGTCAGGGTTCTGATAGCCACCACTCAGTTCTCCAGGTGGGGGAGTATTCAAGGAGCTTTGGGGAAAACAGATTCTCGCCATTGGCCTCTGTGGCCTTGGCCACTTCCTGCATGGTGATGACGTAGGGCTGGATTTGATAAGGAAGAGTCTTCTTTGCGTTCTCTCATTATTTATGCCACATCTGCCTCTCAGCATTTGTGTCAATGAGTCACTGTAATTATAGCCGTTGGATGATTTCCTCTGTTTTGCAACACATCCGCAACTGTGAGTGTGTGAGTGCTACACCAGAGAAAAACAACACTACAGCCTTGCGGCAAGGCCCACTCTTTCTTTAGACATGGTCATCAGCCAAGTCCAACAAGACGGCTTCTGTTCCTACTCACTGTTACTGAAAGTGAGACTCAAGGAGCTCGCTGACTGTAAAGCTGCAAGGGACAGGAATTCATTTTTCCATATGAAAATCAGGATTTTTGACCCAGAATCTTGCTTTAAGATGGTTTACAGATTGACCCAGAATCTTGCTTTAAGATGGTTTACGGATTAGTCACGGCGGGGTGGGAGGGAGCTGGGGAGAATCATGCACACTCTCTCTCCTCTCTAGGCCCCCTACCTGAACAAACTCCCCACCACCTAGCGAAATGTTCTAAGGCAAATGTCTGGTTTACTTGCATATGAAAAGGATTTCTGAAAGTGAAAATTAAACAAAAGAGTACCCTAAAGGTGATGAAAGTTCTGTGTCTCTTTTCAGCTTCTTCTGTTTCTTCATTGCTCCTTCATAGCACTGGAGACCAGTCACCAGGACTGGAAAAGGTGGTCCTGGAGCAAGAGCCTCACTTTGCCATCAGACTGCACCCTCTGACGTCTCTACTACATCACAGAAGGGAAAGGACCTTGTACAGTATGGGTTACTTTCCTGATCCGTGCAGTGGGTGTTCAGTGACTGAAGCATCATTGATAATTTCTATTTGTGACTCACCAGGTAAAGTAGGAGACACTGTAAATGAGCTTTCATTTAACTGTGTTTTATGTTTTTTTCCAAGAAAAATACAAATTCCCATTTGTACCCCTACTACTGTACCAAAGCAAAGATTGCAAAAACCAAAGAGGGAGCCAAAGAAATGGGAAAGGAGGAAAATGGTAGATATTTTCTAAGATCTCCAGAGAGAATGCTCTCCTTGCTGATACCACGTGAGCAACGTTTGCCTCCCTACCTCTAAGCTAGGCGAGCTGGCTGTCCGTGATATTTAAGATCATGTAGAGACTAACTGACCATAAATGTCCATCCTTCACTTCTACTGTCTTGGATCCAGAAGTTAAAGGCATTGCTCCTAGAATGTCATAGTGAAAATTCAACTTAAGAGGACTCACAGACTAATCCTTCCACTTACGTCAATAAGGATAATTTCTGTGATTTTCCAACTTTTCTTTTTTCCAAAGCAGAATACTTTCTCAAAATAAAGTTTTTGGTAAAACCCCAAAATTACAAAATAATGAATAGAGATGCTGTATTTGAAAAGTAAAGATAGGATTGTCTGGAGTGTCCCCAGTTACTCTGAAGAAATACTTCCCATAAGTGACCCTGAGACCCACCCATAAGACTCTGTAGAACATTCTTTGAAAAGCACTCAATTATTGATCAGATCTTACAAAGGACAACTGAGCCCTGTGGGGACGTAAACTAACTGGCTATCTTGTGGTAAAGTGAAAAGTCAGGTACAGAGGATGGAAGGATGGGTGATGCCAGTGAGGGCAGCTCTCAGCAGGAGCCACAGTGGCATAACTGGAGTGGGCATTCAACCGTCAGTGTGAACGTTAGCAGTGGAATTTCACTTAATTCATGTCTTAGGCATTCTTAAGTATCTCCAACTCTTAATGTCATGACTAAGTTTTGGATCCCAAAAGTCTCTGGCACACATGTGCTCAGGGTTCCATGTAGTCTTTTTTATTCGATGTGCTGCTCTTGGTGAAATTGAGAAAGCAACACAAAGAGCCTACACGCTGGGAAGTGTATTGTAGAGCAGTGTGAATGTGAGTCTATCCCAGTGCCTGGATATATAGATACCTCACTCACACAGAAGCAGAAAATCAAGAGAGATATAAGAGTTTAGGTCATACTCAAGACAATTTTATGACTGAGATAAGAATAAAAGCTCAGGAAAACTTCTCAAAACCCTAACCAATTTATAGCATAGGCCTGAAGTCTAAAGGCCAAAGTATTTATTTGTTCAGTAAAGGATATCAGTAAACATTTAAATTGCTAGTAAACGAAAACAGTGAACTTTTTTTTTTTTTTTCTCCAAAATTGGCTTGGCTTTTCTTGTTTGGAACTGATAAGAGCTTCCTTGTGATCATCCTGTTTTAGGCAATAATTATTTTTCATGGTTGAAAAACAAAAACTGTTTTAACTGGGGCAGTGTTGACAAGAGCTACTCCAAGCGATTTTGTATAATAGAATTTCACAGTAAAAAATTAACCGTAAACCACTGACCTGGCCCATTGTCTTTCTCAATACTACAATTTTGCCGCTGAAAAAGAGGGTTTGCTATTCAAGAATGCAAAAGTGGGATTCAAGAATCAAGCCTTTTCATCTCTCATGGGATACTGTCCTTTATCAGAGCATTCTTGGTGGATAAATATGTAAATTATTATGCAAAGCAGGATGGAGTAATTCAAATTGACAGTTGCCTTATTGAAAAAAAATTAAAACGTGGAAGCTTTGAAAATGTGTCTGCTGCCAACAAAGGAAATTCTTGTTAACATCAACATTATTTGGTATCATTTTCAAATATTTTTTCAAGCAGATGAAATCTTCTTGTTTTACTTTCTGTTTTGAAATTTTTTTTTCCCACCTATGTATTTGATAAAATAGTTTCAGTGGGAAAAATCTGAATTTTAGTGATACATATATCAGACAAAATACATATTATTTTCTTTACTACTCTAATAAGTGTAATCTGCTGTATTGGACTTCTAATAAAGAATATTTACGGTTAGTAATTATTTACAAGAGAATTAACTATGGTATTTAAGAGAGCACACCGTTACACCTTGCTATCGAGCTGCCACCAAGTCTGCCAGTTTTTCACCTGGGCTCATTGACTCTGCCTTTCCTGCCGTGATAACATATAAGGTGACCCTGCTCTTACCTACAATAAACCCTCTACTGAGGCTCTGGATCCCTTTGCCTTATAACTTCTCTTGGTCTCCTTTCTGTTAACATTCCCCTTTTCATTCAGTATCCTTTCTTTCTCCTTTTTGGACCCTTCCCACCATGATGAGTCTAATATCACTCGTCTTAAACAAAACGCTGCCTTTGCTGGAAACCATCATCACTTTTCTCCACTTCCCTTTATAGCAAGACTCCTAGCAAGGTTCTATATATAGTTGCTGTTTCTACTTTACCTCCCATTCTCTATTCAGTCCAATCTAAATCAAGCATCCAGCAACACAGCTCAATTTATTAAGGTCTCCAATGACCCACATCTTTTTCTTTAACTTTTTTTTTTAATTGAGTTATAGTCATTTTACAATGTTGTGTCAAATTCCAGTGTAGAGCACAATTTTTCAGTTCTACATGAACATATGTATGTTCATTGCCAATGACCCACATCTTGTGAAAGCTATTTGTTAACTTTTGTCTTTCTCTTATCTGATTTCTTAGCAGCTGTTGATGTTTTCTTCTTCAACATGTTGCCTAAGCACAGAGGAAGGCTTGTTTTCCTTTAGCTTCAGGGGCTTCCCCCATTATCTAAACACTGCTGTCTCCAGACATCTCCTCTAAAACTATACTTAGGCTCAAGTGATTTAATCTAGCATCATGGCTTTGAAAGTGCTCTCTAAAATTCTCAAGGGAATATTCCCAGCTCTGACTTTATTTGCTGAATTCCAGAATCATATGTAACTGCCTACTTGACATCATCAGTAGGAAGTCCAGTAGTCACCAAAAACTCAACATGGCTAAAATGGAGCCAGTGGCCAGTGGTTCCTCATCTCCAACACAAACCCCAGAATCCTCAGCTTACCAAGTCTTCAACATTTAAGTAAATGGCAACACTATCCGTCTATCTACTAGGGTCAAGATCTTATCTTTAATTTGTCCATTTCTTTCCATGCCACATCTAATTCACCAATATAATCTGTTGCTCTAAGGAAGGTGTTTATTTTGAATTTGAACTCGGCTGCTACAACCAGAGTTAAAAATATCATCTCTAACTTGGACTTCTGTAACTGTTTCCTGACCAGTCTATCCACCTCATTGTGATTAATTAATTAATTATTATTATTATTTTTTAACCTTATATCATCTGGTACTTGCTTCCCTCTCAAGCCCGCCCGCCCTGTCCTCTCTCCCACGTCTGTTACTCTTCAGCCACCATAGCTTGGAATATTTACTCCCCGGAACGACTGCTACTTCTCCAGATTCAGGTATTAACTTAAATGTCACCTTCTCAGAGAAACTTTCCCAGGCCAATGTGGCTAAAAAGAACGTCTGTATATTCCCTACTTCCTGGCCAGTTTCTCTCTGTCACATTATTTTACTTCATTTGTAGCACTTAATGTTACCATGGGGCACACTTTTAAATATTTCATTTCATTTTATTTTTCCATTATCATCTCATATATAAATACAAGCTTTCTGGAAGCAGAGATTTTGTTTTTTTCCTGAAATCTAGACTAGTTCCCAGCACATAGAATGTGCTGTATAAATACATGGTAAAGGATATTGACTGGCTTGGTTATGCAACAGGAATTTCACCTCTGTGGTTGTGTCTTCTGAACCTGAATGAAGTCCACGAAAGCTTTATGGTAGATGGTAATTAGAAGATGGTAATTAGATTCTGTGTGTGTGTGTGTGTGTGTGTGTGTGTGTAATTAGGCAAGTGGTTTTAAGTTAGAGCAATCTTTAGAAACCAATATTAAAATGTCTTAAAATATATGAGTGAGATCTTTAGATGATGGCCAAGGGGCCCAGAGGGTCAGGTTCACACTCAGCTTTGGCTTCATTTTCCATTTCCTTTTCCTGTCCTCCAATGGTACATGGTTTACTTGGGCGGCTATATTTTCCACATTAACCCAAACAAACCTATTGCTTAAGCTATCATATTTGAAAGGAGGTGACATTTTATTGACCACATTCAAACTTTTCCTCAAAAGCAAATACAGATATCTGAAAACAAACCATTAGGTGTTTTGTTATAATTTGCAGTAACAGAAAAATAGTCTCAACTGCATGGTTAATAAAAAATATATAGTGAGTCTTCTGTCAAAAACAGGGCATTGGGTTATTCCTTAAAGGGTTTGGGAAATATTTTTGAGCTAGATTTTATCCATTTAAATTTAGAGGGGAATTTATTGAATTTGGTTTGGCATGGGAGAAACTCCTAAGCAGAAATTTGGCATTCCTGAGAAAAGAAGAGAATAAATCAATGTCAGGTGTATTCTGCCAGTGATACGCAATAGTGACCTCTCGATTTCCCTTTTTTCATAAATAAGTTATGGTTGTGTTTGCCTTTAATGCCTATGCTGTTTTTGCGCTATTGTGAGTAGTAATTCTGAGGATGTAGAGCTGAAATCAGGCACACAAGACCCCTGGCACACCGTACAACAGGAAATTGATTGATTAATTACATTCCTTTTCCCATTTAACTCCACAACAAAATTTGCAACTAGTATCTCCATTTTACAGAGAGGATGCTAAGGTTCAGGAGCTAAAATATCTTGCTTGTGATGACATGACCAGTGAGTGGCAGAACTGGGATTCCAGTGCCAAGACTTGCAAAGCTCGGAGAACAGATTTGGAAGTCTGTGGGATCCACTGTGAGAAAGGCTGTGTTATTATACACACCTTGATTGTATCATAATTAAATATTTATTTTTCTATTTCTGCCTCTAAATTCCAAGGTCCCTGAGGGATAAGCATTCTGGCTTCTGTGTCTTTGTATCTCTAGAGTGCAATACAGCATTGTTGAATTAATAAATTAAAGTGGTCTAGCAGGCCTCAGAGAGCTCCTCTAGATTTCCCAGGAAAAAGAGTCATTACCCTCTTCCAAGCAGATGAAAAAACAGCCGAGACCTAATAAACAGAACACAAAGTAATCAGGAGTCAGTGACCCAAGTCTCTAAGAGAAGACGGTGTTCTACAGTGGAGAGGTGTGTCGTCTTCCTAGGGACAACAGTGTTCTACAGTGGAGAGGTGTGTCGTCTTCCTCGGGACACCAGCACCAAAGGCTTCCTTGACTATTTGAACCTAGAGTGGATTTACTCCCTGGGAGGAAGTAATAGGGGGAAAAACGTCTCCCCCGATCCCTCCTCACCCTACTCTCCACCCGCTCAGGTGCACTTTCTAACACATAACACAAAGTAAAGTTTCTTAAATGAATAAATAAATGTAACAATGAAACCGGTAATATTCCAACCAGTAAGTTGCTAACCACCTGGGATTAGCACCCAGCATCTGAGAGTAGGACCTATGGGTCACACACCCCTGGACTGTCACATTCTTGGGTGCACATTTGAGTGATCTTTGGGTCACTTTGGAATCCTCATGGGCGGACCACATAGGTCAGCACTGCAGCCTGGAGAAGATGGCCCTGGTCCCATCTGTGGGGCAAACATAAGTGTCCCAACACGTCCACCCAGCAGGCACAACGCCAAGGCCAAACCACTGGAAGTTCTTCGACGAGGAAGGCTGGATGCCTGGGAAGTTACGTTCTTCTGTGGTTTCTGGATAGAGAGTCCTGAGAGGTGTCACATACACTAGGAGGCAGCTCAGGCCTTTTGCTTTACAGTTGCTTCCAGCATTATAATTACTAAAAAAGAAATTTACCATCACAAAAAAAGTAAACTCCACCATGTGAAAAATTCTTTTGTTTGCCTCCAGTGACATTACAGAAAGGAAATCTACTCCCTTTCCTTGCTTAGAGTTCTGCACACAGGGCTGGACGAGTGTGACAGATATTGTAATTTGAATACAATTGTTTACTTAGCAGCCCCCCTGGTAACCTGTCTCCTGCAACTTGCTTTGTGAGGAGAGCTCTCCAGGCAGTTCTCTGAAAGAACAAAGCCCAACAAGGCTTGAAAGCAGAAAATCACAGTGGGCTTATCAAACCAGTCCTCTCCAAACTTCCCTTCTGCCCTGCCCTCAGAATCCTGCTTCAGCAAAGTCAGAAGCCAGGAGCTTATCTGTACAGGTGTGGTGATGCCCCAAACTCTGTACTCCTGGCAATAAAGAAAATATGCACACTTTGTCCATTTCTCATTCTTAAATCTGTGTGTAGTATTTCATAGAACTAATACTTCTTCCTATTGAATAAACTGTTCTTCCTCATGTATTTAGCAAAACTCCTGGGTAGATATCACAGAGAGCTCTGGAAAACAAGTCATTGTAAATATTATCCTTTTGTCTTTATGAGATACCTTGTGTTTGATTTGCTTAATCCTTTACCTTAATACAAAACAAGGTTACTTTCCCAAAGCTCTTCCACCCTTTCCAGGTGGCCTATGAACAGGGAAGAGGGTGTATGGCTGAGGTGTAGGTAAGTGTATCTCTAATCCAAACTGCGAGGAGGCCTGAGCTCAGCCTAGGGTTTTGGCGTTTTGCTGGGGCCGAGGGTGGAAAAACTCCTCTGTAAACTTAGAGGAAAGCCCTTCATTCATTCCTGAAGACTTTCTCACCAAAAGTGTCTTTAGCTTCTGTGAAAGCAATTTACCTGCATACAATAGCCTGTCTTTTTAAGTGGAGAATTTCAGAAGCTCGATTACTTTTAAGAATCCCAACAAGATTAAATACATTGGGAATCTTTTGTCCTCAACTTGCCTTGATTTGTGTTTGAGGAATATTATGTGGGGCTGAAAGACAGATAAAGTTGACTCTTGTTTCCCTGTAAGTGGGCTCAGTCTTCACATAGGGGAATCTTTCAGCAAGTATGACACACTCTTCCCCAGCCCCTCCCATCTCTGGAGACTAGGAAGGCACAGTTGCTATTTCACACTTTTTTTTTTTTATCTTTGAAAGCTTCAAATCAGAGCCTAGGGTGTAATGTAAATAAAGACCTAAACACGTATTAAGGAAAGCAATTTGACACTTTAAGAATTTCATCTCTTCCAAGCCGGCTCACAGACAGATTACACACAGAGAGGAACAGGTTAATACTTACATAACTGATTGAAAATTGGTGCTAATTGGCTGGGGGTTTACATGAGTGAGCTCTGTCAGACAGCTGGCTTAGTCGAGGGTTCCGAATGTGAAAGTACTACGTGGAAATAGGATTCATCTCTATGTAACTATGTTTATTCCCTGAAAATTAGGTTAAAATCGAAGAAATCATTTCCCTCTTCCTCAATTAAAACAAAGAGCTCACGTTTAGCTCAACGATAGCATCCCTGGGCCTTGGGGATAAATTTCCTCTATTTTACAAGTAAGCCACTGCCTGCATTTTCCTGGGACGAAAGGCCTGGAGGATCAGAGTATTTTAGAAAAGGTTAAAAGAAATTGTACCACATCCAGGAAGGCTAATTTTCATGCATCAAGGTCTTTGAGCTGAATTTGTGTAATGAGTGCACTGGAAATTGAAAGACGAGATTAAAGTGCTGTTTGTCGTGTACAGAGATTTCAGAAATGCTTATCAGCCCTTTGCAGCTGAACACAGCCCAGATTAAAAACCGATCTGACAGAAAGGGAGGCTGACTGCAAATGTGGGGCTTTACATCCATGCTAATTACAAAGTGCATATTAAACATGAGGCCTATGATGAGAGCAGCTGCAAAGGTCTTTATCTATATTAAGAGACTGTCCACCTACATAATAAGAATAATTACCAATGAGAGAATTCTTAAAAAGAAATTGCATTTAATGACACCTCATACAATTTCTCCTAATTTCAGAAGTCTATTCACCATCCCCCAATAAGGTGAGACTTTGCCTTCTCTCTGGAGCTAGGTGACAGGTCAGATTGTGAAGACAAGATCCACTCACTTACATTTCTATTAATGCCAGCTCGTTTGCTTCGGAAAGTGCAAGTGTGGAAACTCTGTGGAGTGCCCAGTCCCTGTTTCTAACGAATTGCAGGGAAGCAACTAACATTTTTCCAACCCACTAGAATTACTCGAGAGAGGTAACACCTAAGGGTGCTTGAATTGAAAAGTTG
Organism: Camelus bactrianus; assembly: GCF_048773025.1. Taxonomy (NCBI): domain Eukaryota; kingdom Metazoa; phylum Chordata; class Mammalia; order Artiodactyla; family Camelidae; genus Camelus; species Camelus bactrianus. The sequence goes on along the minus strand of NC_133543.1, from coordinate 36,812,939 downwards.
TCAATATCCCAGAACTGGACTCCATTTTTCCTTCCTAATAATAATTGGCAATATTAGAGCTGTGATTTGGGTGCAATCATCTTGAAGGGTTACAAGAAATTCTCTTGGAGTCTCTTTCTTTTCTTTTTAAAAAGAAAACAACCTCTCATGGTCCTTGAGAAGTAAGTTTAACACTCTGAATTAAAGCATCTGGCATGCACTGAGCATTCCATCAATGGTCGTTTCATTTCCTTCATCCTTTTTCTCTTTCATTCCTTCATCTGTTTCCCTTCCTTTTTTAATTCATATTTTTGGGTTGATATAAACCTGAGTTATCCAACTGCTCTTCAGTCTGAATATTGCTTTTTGATTCATTCATTTTCAAAGAAAAAGTTACACATTTTTGTTTGCTTGTAGTTGTTCCTGAAAAACTGGGCACACAATAAATAACTAAAACGTAATAGATGATCATTTTGAGCTATTAAACACAGCACCCAAGAAATTCAGTCTTTTGGGAAAGGCAAAATCAGAAATCAAAGGTCATGAAAATTGCACAAATATACTATTGAAAGATGTTATTTTGCCTTTATTACTGTTAATATAATTTAATCAAATTTTTCAAGATTTCACACAGAAATTCCAACTATCTGACAGCCATTACCAGGCTCTATAAATGTTATGAAATATAATATACACGCAAAAATGTTTATAAAAACATATGTATCATCTGCCAATAGTTGTAGGACAGAGACTGATACAGCCCTATGCAGGTTAAGACATGGAATCTGGTGACACCTAAGAGGCCCTCTCTCTCCTGTGCGCATCTCTGTCCGAGCCTCTTCCTCTTCTCAGGAGGTACCCTCTCCTAACTTTTATGATGATCGTCTCCTTGCTTTTTTATGGCTCTTCTGTACAGCGAAAGGTACTCTTTCATCCTATAATCTAAACCAACTGATTTCTTATTTTCACTTGTAATTAATGGAAATAAAATATTGATTCTTAGATTTGTTTCCTTGAAGCTTCTCAGCATCAGTTCCCATCTTAGTCAGCTAGGGCTGCTCTAACAGATTACCACAGACTGGGGAGCTTCACCAACAAATGCTTATTTCTCACAGTTGTGGAGGCTGAGAAGTCCAAGGTCAAGGTGCCAGCAGACTCCCTGGTGGGCGACAGGCCTCTTCCTCATTTGCTGAAGGTCTCATTGTTGTATCTTCATATGGCAGGGAGCAGAGAGGGAGCTTCATGTCTCCTCTCCTTTTTATAAGGGCATTAATTCCATCATGAAAGCTCTGCCTCACGACCTCATCTAATTATTTCCTGAAGGCCTCATCTCCAAATACCATCACGCTGGGGATCAGGATTTCAACGTGTGAATTTGGGGGGACATGAACATTCAGTCCATAGTGTCACTTAACCCTTTTCTCTTGATGGCAGTAGGGTCAACATTTCCAGATTGGGGCTTGCCCCATTCTTTGATGGCTTTAAAACAATAAGTTAAATAATTTAAATAAAACCTCAGCAGAAGGGAAAGTACAAACATTGGGGGATCTTTCTCATCTAATGATGCCTGAGATTCTTGTCTCTTATTTTCTTCCTGTGCCATGATGATCATAATCACCAGTGGTACAAAAAGAGACAAAACAACTCCACCCCGAAGAGCGTGTACTAGGAGAAAGGAAAACCTGGTGCAGGAGGGCTGCTGGAAATCTCTGAAAATCTCCAGCCCTTAGAGGAACCTTTATTTCAAAGGTAGCATCATATAGAAATGTTTGGAGAGAAAGTCACAGTACAGATCAGCACTATTCATAAAAGAGAACCTGTACTTTTCTTCCCCCCAAATTGATAAAATTTTCCTAAGGATAGGGAGGAAACGATAATGGAGAATGTTATTCACTTTCTTGAGGCTAAGAGGTCGTGATTTGAGCCAGCAGACACAGCCCTGCTGTCCTCACCTACTGATCTCACCAGCGGCGCCCGGGCATCACAGGCAGCAGGTACCAGACGCCATCTCCTGTGGTCTGGGGGGGAAGACACAGTCATTGGTTTGGCGACAAGGGGCCGAACAGGAGCCTGGAGAAGATGTGGGGATGGTGGTAGTGCAAAGGAGGAGCCTTAAGCTGAGCCCCTGCCCAGGAGGCTGCCCCACCTCTCCTGTCCTAGTGGGAGTGAGTGTTGCCCACGCCCAGGTCCTCAAATTCTCTCTCAGCCACCCCGTAGGTATCAGGTCTGTTTTCCAGGCCTAATAGGGATGGGTCTCCCAGTTCTAATCCAACACACCCAGTGATTAGAACCACTAACAACTTCCCGCCAAGCCTGCCCCATGGGGGGGGGGCTATAGAAGCCAAATACAGTCACTTTAGATTCTGGCATATAGAGGTTCAGTCACCTCTCCTTCCTGCCTATTTATCATTTAATAAAACTATTGCTAAATAGTTTAAAAAAAAAAAAAAAGATGTTGTGACCTTTTCAGGAGGTGGTGACGTAGACTAGGCTGACTTGATCTGAGTGACCTGGACATAATCACAAAATGACTTTGTGACTTTGGACAAGTTTTTCCATTCATAAAATGAACAGGTTGACTGGACGATCTATAAGATACCGTCAAGCCCCGAATTCTGTTCTGTTTGTCAGTGGTGAAGATCAGGATCTCATACTAGAGATTTTGTTTTTTATATACGTTTCATATTGAATTTTTATGGTGAGGGATAAAAATGCATAATAAAAAGTTAGAGCAATCAAGATTGCTTTTTAGAAGAATGGAAACCTCAGGAATAAGCAAATCACAGTGATCAAAAAAAAAAAAAGCACACTAGCAAGCAAACAAAAATTCTTCATATATATCTGCACCTGTATTTTGTCACATATGAATTACTTAGGGGGTCCTAAATATCTCAGGCTTGTAAACTGATGCAAGATTGTGAATAAGCTTTTTCTGAGAGAATACCACGTGCCAGGAATTTGCAGAGGTGCTAAATGCATTTGTTTTTGCAGTAAGGCTGTAAAGATAAGGGCATTCCCTCGTAGAGATGGGAAACGAAGCTCAGCTAGGGGAGACAAGTTACCTGGTGACCCTGTGGTTCTCAGAGTGCCGTCCCCACCTCAACATCATTAGCATTCCCTAGAAATCTGATAGAACCGCAAATTCTCAGGCCCCCACGCAGACCTACGGAATCAGAGACCCTGCCAGCGTGACCCAGGGAGGCATTTTAACCAGCTCTCCAGATATAAAAGCTGAGAACCTCTGATCAAGTGAGTTAAAAAAAACAAGGACTCCATCCCCGGTCTGATATCCAATCCAGAACTCTTTCATCACCCACAATTGTTATGGATTCCAGTCTGCCTGGATCATTTCTGGTTGCTTTCTTGAACTTGTTTTCAGATGTGTTTTCCCGGTAGGGAACCTCTTTGCCAAACCAACTAGAGATAGGTGAGAGAGTTCCAACGGGATAATTTCAAGTTTGACAGACAAAAGAAAAGGCAAAAATTTTAGAGAAGACTCACGACATCACTTACATCTACTTGTATTAAGTGTAGAGGCAACGAGCAGACTTGATGACCTGTGAGGTCACCCTTGTCCTCTGATTTGATTTAAAGGGCGCTAACCACTCCTTTCTATTTATAAGTGTATAATAGCACATTTTATTCAAGAAATGGCTTTGATCACACATTCTAATTTTTAAGTGTCATGTGTAAAATTAAAGCAAGAGAAGATTTTACTTATTTTACTCACTTCCCATCTCCAATCCCACAGCAATGCTTAGCTGTAGGTGCTTAACAATATTTACTGAACAAATAAAGTTAGACCCTGGGATTATATGGTAATTCCTCTTTAAATTTTTTTTTAAATTGAAGTATAGTTGATTTACAATATTGTGTTTCTGGTGTATAGCAAAGTGATTCGGTTATACCTATATATACATTTTTTTTCATATTCTTTTCCACTATGGTTTATTACAGGATATTGAATATAGCTCCCTGTGCTATACAGTAGGACCTGTTGTTTATCCCTTTTATCTATAGTAGTTTGTATCTGCTAATCCCATCACACTAAGTAAAGTAAGTCAGAAAGAGAAAGACAAATACCATAGGGTATCACTTATATGTGGAATCTAAAATATGACACAAATGAACTTATTTACGAAACAGAAACAGACCCACAGACATAGAAAACAAACTTGTGGTTCTCCTTTCACATTAAATTTTGTATCTGTTGATATAAAATTAGTTTGTATGAGACTGAAACTATGAGACAGTTCGTTAGCTTTGCCATACAACATGTGTAAACAAGGAAATTTTTGACCTCCAAGCTTCAGTTCTTGCTTGAGTTAAAATAAGAAATTACTTTTCCTTTCTATCCTGCTTTCATAATATGCATCTACGTGCTTTATACATCCTTGTTTGTCTTTTTCCAGTACAACAAACTGTTAGGAGAGAACAGCTAATATTGATCAAATCCATCAGTCCCACAGATGACAGGTCTAGACGTTGTAGGGAGAGGAGTGGGGGTGATGAGGTTGTAAGTCTTGCATGCTCATTTTACAGCTGCATACTCAGTGGCCATGAAGCTTTCCTCATTGCCTTGAGGTGTCATGAAATTCCCACTGCCTTTGCAAGAACCAAAGTCCAGGTGGGTGTAGGTTACAAGTGTAGATTAAATTCACATTTTCAGGAATCATGAAATTTACTAGTTTTCTTATAAATTTTTTCATAAGGTGAAACAGCTTTTATCTAGAATTCTGAGCTGCCTGAAACCATCTTTTATTTACAGAAATTTGTTTCTTGACTTTCAAGTGCCTTTTAGACTAATACAGATTCTCAGTCTTGTTACTGAGTTCACCAGCTGCTGTTTTCCTTTTCAGTTCTAAGTTATCAAGAATATTAGGGGAATAGGGGCATTTGGGTTTAATGAGGGGGTCTCATGACATGAGAGGTAACTTTATACAGAATGTATAAATTACTGATTTTTAGTTCAGAGAGAGTTTGTGAACTTATGTTGCTGCAAGACATTTATCCCAATCATGTATTTCCCCTGTTCAGTACAACAAATAATATTTTCATTATTCAAGCTTTCTTGTTTTTCTGTACTGTGTATACATGAAATTTGTTTTGGGGGATTCAATAAGATATTCATTACACAAAATCACAAAAGAACTATGACATAATCAGCCAGTGTCTTTAAGGATTATAATGAAAATTGCCCCAAAACATTAAGCTTTGGTGGACTGGCTTATTGGGCAGGTGGACATTGGTTCACATCCCAGTTTAGCCACTTACCAGCTATTGAGTTTGAGTAAGCTGCTCAAATTCCAAATCCCACTTTTCACTCTGATAAAATGGAGATGTAAATAAAATCTATGCAAGCATAGCATTTGTGAAGGAACTAATTTAGACAATTCATATAATTCACTAGCCCAGTGCTCACAAGTGGTTAGAATTCAATAAGCAGTAGTCATTATTATTAGTTTATACAATAGTGTGAAATAAGGAAGCATTTGAATCTTAAAATATTTCTCAACTAAATATATGACTAGAAGACATTCCAATAAATTTCCAAAACAACGATAAATCATCCCAGAATAACAATCAGAATGGTCCCTAACCTGGGAAGAAATCCCTCCTGTTGGTTCTGTGGTTCTGTGGTTCTGTGGTTCTGTGGTTCTGTGGTTTCGGTCTACCAAGCACTTATTCTTAAAAAATCCCATGAAGGGTTATTGTTGTTTCTGGACTGTTGTGATTTCTCTATAGTTTAAGTAAAGGAATACTTTAAAAAAGAACACAGTGACTGAAGGTTCCCAGCCGTGAGGAATTCCCTCCCTGGTTAAAAAGGTCACAGACTGTTTGCAAAAGGAGTTGTTAGATGTTGTTTGTGTGGTGCAAATCAAAAGGAGTTAGGAGGAAGTCCATAGGTTAACGAGAATATTGTGCAGCCTTATGATGTGAGGGGGAAAATGCACTTTCCGTCTCCACTCTAAATTTTCCAACAACTTTTTGTAAACCGGTAACTTAGGTAGACAAGGAGTCTCAAAAGCTGGCAACTGGACAGAGAAAATCTTACTTGGATTTTCCAAGGAGCTTCCATTGCGCTATTAAAATTAATACTATTTCTTGGTGAGGCCAATTTAATGCATCGTTGCTTCTAATTGTGTGCTTAACATACACTCCTTTGAACATCTAGCCTGGGATGTAAATAAATGTTAGCATTCACACATCTAATTAATTTCCACCAAAAATTCATTATGATATTACACCACATGAACTTATCTTCATTAACGGTAATGGAGCCCTTTAAAAATGAAATGTTTCCTGGAATGTTGTATGTTGGGCTGTGGTAATACAATAGGCTAAAGAATAAAAATAAAAAGCAAGACTGTCTTAAACAGAAAATTCTAGTAACTTCACATGAATTTGTAATTCAAGTTTCACATGCTTTGATAATAGGAAAAAAATACAGTACATGATAGTTCATAGGCAGTCTTCTAGAAAAGCTTCAGTTTCTGATTCATTTAAGTGTCACAGACATGTTTTAATTTTTAGCGTTGCTCTGAGTGTTCACTACATCCCGCTAATTTTTAAAGACCCACAGTGAAATTTTATCTTAAATCTTTTTTTCTTTTAGCTTTGTATAATGTTTCTTTAAACTACATCTTAGTGGTTATCCATAGAAGATAAAGAGCTTAAACAGAACCCAGGAATGGCTTAGAACCCTAAGAATACATATAATACAGGATTGCTTTACGTTTAAGCCATAATGTTGAGCTTGTATGTCTCCTCTGGATAGAAAACTCTACTTGACAAAGGCTCGATTAAATTGTGGATGTGAAGTGTATACAACATAATGAAAATGGTGTGATTGAATGCTATGGCCAAGCCGGGAGGACGCAGGCTGTCTTAAATTCAGGCTTCTCCTGAACATTGCAGAAGTTGTTCTGTTAAAAAAAAGTTTATTTCTTAACTACATTTTGAGGCATTTTCACTGAATGTAACTTATATAGTGGGTCTTAAATTATTTATTTTTCCTATTAAGTCATGGTCATCTTTTTCTGTCAAAATTCAAATTTTCTTCTGTACATAGGGTTTAGAAAAATCTCTCAATATTCCTTAAGCATCATCTGTAAGTCCTTTATCAAGAATTTATTCATTAAAAACATTTTATATTTACTTTGTGCTTTTTATATTAAAACATTACATATATATTAGATTTTATTACATTCAATGCAGAGTCAAACATCGATAAAGAAAGAAAGAAAAACGCTAATATTTTTTTCCTGTCAGTGTTTATGTACGGGGACATAAAACACATCTCTTCCTAGATAATTCTAGATCATATATAAGCCAGATAGACAGTGTGTGATAATACTGTTTGCTCTGTAGAAATTGAAAGCATTCTTCTTTGTTTACTAGAAGTACCCGAGGCCCCACATTCAGCACTGCCCTAGTATGGTATCGAGCAAATTACAGTCCTCACATGCGGAAGACTGGTTACTCCTTGCAGGCTAATGAGTTGACAGAAGGATTAAATATCATACTGCACATGCCTGGCCTAGGATAAATCGTTAAATGTTTGTGTTCATGTATTCATTTCACAAATCTTAGTGGCCCAGCAAGTTTTTCCTGAGAAAGAGATTTGAGCTGAGACATGAAGGGTGAGTAAGATTATGAAATAAGGGAGTTTGTGAGACAGCTTTTCCAACAGAGGGAGGGCAGACGCGGAGAGAGCACAGCTGTGTGGACTCTGAAGGCAGGTCAGTGCGGCTGGACGCAGGATGCTCCTGGGAGAGGGTCCCAGGTGAGGCTCTACCAGGAAGGCAGTGACATGGGCCTTTGGTGCCATCAACAAACTCAGTTTTCATACCATAAGAAATTAGAACCTACAGAAGGGTGTTAAGCTATGAAAAGGCATCTCAAAAAGATCTTTGCTTTGAGTCATGATCTCTCTTAAGTCACTAAAAGCTCAAATTTATAAAAAAAAAAATTATGAGGAGCACTCTTATTTGTTGTTGATTTTTCCTTTTTTATTTTTAAATTTATTCAGTGAAATAACATAAATACAGTGTCCAGGACAGTACCTGGCCCGTGGCAGGTACCTTTCCTCTGACAACTAGTATTTATCTGGGTTCTTTAGAATTATCTCCTTCAGAGGTTCAACTGCCAACTCCAGCTGTTTTGGAAAACGCAACAACTTTTCAGTGACAGCAAACTTTCTGCTTGAGTTAAACAAACATCTATTATAAAAATTGGGCAGTGGAAGAGGGTAGGAAGGGACAGATTGAGTTCGAAATCTGTAGATACTAACAGGCATATGTAGAATAGATAAACAAGATCATACTGTATAGCACAGGGAAATATATACAAGATCTTGTGGCAGCTCACAGTGAAAAAGAATGCGACAATGAATATGTGTATGTTCACGTATAACTGAAAAATTGTGCTCTACACTGGAAATTGACACAACATTGTAAACTGACTATAACTCAATAAAAAAAAGTTTAAAAAAAATCAGGCAGTGAAGAGATGGTTTAAACTGCTTTATTCAATATCAAAAAATAGTCTGTTCAGCCTGTGGAAAGTCGATACATTATGATCTTTTTATTCCCCAAGCAATTTAGTTTTCCAATATTTTCAGTAATACACTTCCTCTTATCAGTGTACGCGAGCCCAATTTACACAATAATAGATTATTTTCAGAATTGCAGAAATATGAATTGTAACTTTCTTAAAGCTTGTCCATAAGACAAGTTTACGTTTTACATGTGCACTAATGGCTTTAAAAATGATTTTGGAGACTATTTTTATTAGAGTAATAGCAGCAATAGCTTTCAAAAGATATTTGAGGCTCTTTCCGGAATAGACAAGACCATGTCCAAGGGAGGGAAGGATGACTTCAAGGCAAACCAGGTACTTGGACAACAGTAAATCAAAAACTGTCCGCCCCATGGAGAGAAAATGTTTTCAAAATCTGAAGTAAATTCTGTCCAGCTCTCGTGGTGATCTTAGCACAACAAAGGCTGCCAAATTGCTATTAGATGCATCATCCTGACAAAGTTGTCAGCAGCATCAGCCTCACAGGCAACTTGTTAGAAATGCAAATACTCAGACCACACCTCTGAGTAATTCTGGGCTGGGGCCCAGCAAATTGTGGGTTAATAAGCCCTCCCGGTTCTCAAGTTTGAGAACCATTTTTCTAGGAGAAACAGTGTCCCTCAGAAATCATATCATCTGCCAGTCAAGTCCCACGTTACTGAAATAGCTTTTAGTGTCACAAAAGGCAACGAGGAAAAGGTTGTAATTCAGAACCTATTCTTTTCCTCTGGCTGAATAAAAACCCTTTCCCAAGCAGCCAACAAACTCAAGGAAGTCTGACGGGTCCCTGCCGCAGAGGTGGACGATGATTAGGCAAAGCCAATTATGGCAACCCCAATCCACTTACCGGGGATGTGGTTTAGGGATATGGCAGATCTGAACCTATTTGGGCCAATGAAATGCATAAAAGATTGTTTGGGCTTTGGGGCAAGAAATTTTATTATTCTCAAGAGCCAAAGGAGACGTCTCTCTTCTGCTACATGTCAACAAAGATGCTGCCAGAAGGCACCTGTGAGCATTCTGACAGCCAGCTAGAAGATGAAGTGTACTTATTGTGGGTTGTGCATAACAAAATCAGAAGGGACCTGAGTTCTTGATAACATTGCTGGGCCACTGAGTCAGCCCACCCTGAAGCCCACTCTATGTCTGCCTTTTCTGTTATACATCCCAATGCCCTTTAAGTAAGTTAAAATTGTTACCTGTAACTAAAAGAATCCTACTTACATAGGCTGTCCAGTAAACCATGAGCCACCCTGAGGCAGGCGTCATGGCCTTAATCATATTTATATCCTGAGGGCCCAGTTCGATTCCTGGTAGACAATGACTGCTTAATAGATTTTTGTTCAATGAATGAAAAACTGAATGCATTTACATTTTAGAAGTATATTCCACTAACCACAGCATCCAAAGAGATAGAACTGTAATGCGAGTACCTTAAAAATTGTTTCCTTCAGGATGGTGTCATCCTGTGCTGTTTTTCCAACTGATTGACAGAGTGATAAAGGCTGTTACGTGGGATAGAAAGTATCTCTGTCCATGCTTTAAAAACATTTCTATTTTAATATTTAAAAACTGCCCTTGAACATAAAACATAACTGTTGCTTTTAATGATCAAGAATGTGTTCCTAAATCTACAGATTACAAAACATGAACAAGTCGCTGCTCTGTCATCGATTTCATTACCCACTTTCGGTTTTTCTTTCTTGTGTTGGCAGATGCTCTTAATTGCTCCCAAGCATAAGTGGGGAGTGATTATAAATTTCAGATTTAATAAGAATACCAGAAAAGGGAGAAACAGATCAAACCACTTTATCACCTTGTAGGGGTTTTCTGGTTTCATTTTTTAGGTTTCCTCTTCCCACATGTGTAAAACCTCCACACAAAAGTGATCTCTGTCTTTGTGCCCTTGTGCACTAAAGGCTTGGCCCAAGGCAGATGGAAGAGAAAAGACTTGAGCCCTCTCTGGTGAGACCACCCTGAGGTCACACAGGGGTAGGACTAAGGCCGAGACCCTCGTTCCCGCCTCCTGAGAACCAGCTGCAGACCCTCCACACGCTGAGGCGGCATGGATTCCTCCGGCAAGTGTCTGTGTGAGCACAGGAAATATCCCAGCCGTGACTGTCAGGCACCTTTGCCCACCTACCAGATATGCCCAAGATGGTGAGTTTTACCCACTTGATCAGTTGAAATTTCAACTCTATTTCCAGCTACAAGTGGCAAATGCTATTATCCTAGGAATTTTACTCCTGAATCACGTGCAACTTTAACACCATTAAGTGGTAAAATAATTTCTTAAATGCATTTGGCATAATGCACAATTGTTCTTGTTTGCTTTTAATTAGACTAATCAGTAAATAAAGCAAACCATGGTACTTGGGACTAATGGAGCATGACGGTTTGAGGTGGGGGTGATATCCCATCTTGAGCTCCCTTCTCTATTTAGACCAGCCTGCTGTCCCCTTCTGTTGGGAGCATCCTAAGAGCATTTTTTTCATGTCCCTTCCTAGCATTTTAAACTGAAGCATATTAATATGTAAATGTCTAAAGGTTCACCTGGGCTCTTTGAGTGCCTGGGGGCTTGGGCTTAAAATTTGCATTTTAAGAGGGGATGAACCCCTTTCTCTGGAACGTCTAGCATCTGCAAGCATGGAGAGGAGGAAGGTGATGGCAATACTCTCTTTGGCTCTGTTTTCACCCAGCCACTAGGGTGTCCTCTGGGACAACACCTGTGACTAAAAGCAGAATTAAAAGATTCAACAGTAATGAAGAAAAAGTCAAGAATCATGTGTTTGGGTCATGATAAAATAGGGTGGTGGTTTTACTTGTGCAGGTGTTATTAAATTCATTGTTAGCCCCAGAAAGCAAAACCAGGTTCCACACATCACCAATACAGCTGTCCTGTAAGCAAGTGAGAGCATCTTTTCTCACAGATTGATCTGGGAGTTAGTCAAGATGGGTTGACAGTCCTTCATGAGTCCCCGAAAGGCAGCTGTTTAACTTGGATGGTTATGTGAAGAGTTATCACCTTGGGCTGATCAGACGGGGCTTCTAACCCCCTCCACACTCTGCACTTCCATAACACATGAGGGGTCCATGTACATATAATACACATGGACTCCAACCGTCTTGCTCTGTGTGTTACACCTGGACCACTGAATATGTAAGACTCTCAGTTCTCCCAATAAACCCAGCGCTTTGACAGCACACCAACAGTACCGTGGGCTTGTTAGCCTTCAGCCAATTAAGGCAATTAGTGCTGTTTAATGTGCAATGTTCTCCAACACACACACTGGCAGGAATACTGAAAAATACAAGCCTTAAGAATTCTGATTTATCTTCCCACTGCCAGAGCCAGCTGCTGAGTGCCAAGCGGCACTGTATGTGCTCCTGGCATAACTTTATTAATAATCTTGGCAAACAAAGAATCCTTCAACAAATAGCAGTAGCTTTCTGATTATATTGTGCCACAGATAATAATTGCTTCAAATTGAGTGTAGTGGAGTGTATTTGCTCATGCATAATGAAAAAAAAGATCATATAACAGCTTGATTATGAAAACTAATGGCATGTTGGAAAGCTACCAAGAATTCCCCCAAATTGGACATTTTAATTGTTTTACCTCAGTTGCTGATCCAGGCCAAATTCATTTAAAACAAATTTTACATACCCAAATCTCTATAAAACAAGGAGATTTCCAACTTACTGGCAATAATTCATTTAGAGTTAATGAATGTGAAAGTGTTTTTTAAAGCTTTGTAAAAATATGGTATTATTATTATTATTGGAACCATATTGAATTCAGCAAAATTCCAGTACACAGAAAAATTTTAATTGGCTCTTGCAGGTCTGGGAAAGGGTATTTGACCTGAATTGTGTATTGGAAGTCCAAATTGTACAGGCTACATCTCTGCATGCAGGTGTTCTACAATTATTTCAATTTAAAAATGGGTTGTGTTTTTTAACTACATGGAAGTATTCCTTGGACTATTTCTGTTATCATAATAGTTACCATTTATTCAGCAGTTACTATGTTTCAGACACTGGGCTGAATACTTTACAAACATTATCCAACTTAATAGTCATAAGAGCCCTATCAGGTAGATATTCTTTGCACATCTTATCCTTAGTAGGTAAAGGATAAAGATTTGTTGCATGAATAGAGAAATTAAGTAATGAGCTCCACATTCACAGGTAGACCAGCACTTAAACTCCAGTGGTAACTTTCAGTAGGCTATTCTCTTAAATCTCTTATTGATGCTCCTTTTCTGCTTTAGGAGTGATGCTTTAAAGGCCCCAAATTCTAAGAGCCCCCAGACAAGGCTAAGTGTGGCCACAGTAGGAATTCCTCTAGGTAAAATTCTTCAGGAGTCCAGGCAATCTGACACCTATAGACAAGGATACCAGCTAATTGTCCTCAGGGCTCTACAGAGGGAACCGCTCTGGTGATGTTTTAAACTTGCTCAGTGTGAGGCTGCCAACACCACCAAGGACTTGATGGCCACAGAAGTCAAGTCAGCAGGACACAGTTGGAATTCAGCCAAGGACTGAACACTCTTGCCCAAACAATTTTCTTACTGAACATTCTACTTAGAATAGTCTGTAATTTTGACTTTTCAATACTAGTGATAAGTTGGCCCACATTATTACTGTTGATCATGGCCAGTCCTAGGCAACATTTTGAAGTGAATTAAGTTTCCCTATGACACCCTCTCTAGACCTTTTCAGCACCCTCTTCCCTCTCTACCTGCTCCAAGTGTTAACCTTCCTAACAGTCCATTCATTACCTTACCAGCTCATCTTTATTAAAAATAAAATTAAGATTACTACTTTTATTATTTTAGCCATGGGACCCTTGTTCACATGCATTCTTAGCTGGAAGCACAAATAAAAAGAAACAAGTCTAATCTTCTCTAAACTAATGGTATAGAATCATATGAATTCAATGACCCATCAGAGAGAGCAATCTTTCTAGATCTTATTCCAAGATCCATCTCATTTCAAAGATTTCTCAGATAACCACAGTGACTCAGTTGATCTCCTCTGAATTCCTCTGTGTTAACAGCCATAACACAGTCTAACACATCTTTGTTTTTTACATGTGGGTTAATTTCTTGGCTCAGTTAAACTGTAAACTTCCTTGTGGCGGGGACCTCACTTTATACAACTTTTGTAATTTCCATTTAAGTAGAAGATCCCATCTACTGTAAATAATTCACCAGAAGTGGACCTTAGAAACAATTCTCATCAAGTTGAAGCAAAAAAGAAAGAGAAAGAAGGCAGAAGGTACGCAGTTTTATGAAACCTGCTTTCTGCTTTCTTTTACATCTCCAGCTTCAGGTGGTAGTTACAGCACTGGTTAGTAATCAGAGAAACAGAGTTCAATCAGCCTCAACTTGCTGTGTGACTGCAGGCAACTTTATTTACCTCTCTGTGCTTCAATTTCCTAATCTGTTAAAGGAGGCAAGCACCTCATCAACTATTTATGAGGATTTATCTGTTTTTGTATGGAAAGTGCATGGTAGACACACAGTAACTTTCAGTCCCACATCACTTTACTCTCCATTTTGAATCCTTTGGAACATCAGACCCAGTTAATTAGCCCACAGATCCCTTGCTATAGGGTAATTAGGTTAAGAAAAGCTTCATGTTACCAATACTGCCTTGTAAATCTCTTCTGAGATTTAATCTCCCCTCTTACACTGTCCTGTATATAAACCGTATGGACTCACCATTCTGTGTAGCTGTGTCTTCATTCTGCAAATTGACTGTGTGCGTGGGCAGTGATTGGGGTTGAAAGGAAGGTAGTGGTGGAAGAGTCAAAAGAGGAAGAAATCAGAGCGTTGTTTATTTCTCTTCATCCATGCATCCTTCTGGCCTCCCACTGCCCCCACTTCCTCCACAGAGATGACTGGCTTTGACCTTTCCTCCATTTGCTTAGCTCTAAAAATGTGAAAAGAAGACTGTCATCAGTGAAGGATTTCAGCATGGGTTTGTAGACCGGTGCTTCTCACACTTTCACATCCTTAGCAGTCACTGGGGATCTGTTAAGTGTGCAGAATCCAGATCAGTAGGAAGGGTGGGGCCCGGGAGTCTGCATTTCTCCCAAGTGCCCAGGAGATGTGAGTGCTGCTGACTCACAGCCCATATTTGGAGGAGCTAACATCTGGATTATTGCATCAAGGCAATCAAAGTGGTCATGTGAAACACAAGGAGGAATACAATTATAAATAAGAAAAACAAAGCAAAGACTCAGTCTCAGAATTCACTTGGCAATATCACCTCCGCAACACAGGAACAGAGAGAATGCATGTCCTCATTTATTATGCATTTGAAATTATTTTACCTTCTCTTTGCTTAAATACTAGTCTCAGATACCCACTCTTTCTTTTTTAATTCTTATTTTTTTTTTTATTGAAGTGTAGTCGATTTACGATGTTAGTTTCAGGTGCACAGCAAATTGATTCAGTTATACATATACATACATATATATATATTTTTTTTTTCAGATTCTTATCCATTACAGCCCATTACAGGAAACTGAATATAGTTCCCTGTGCCATAGAGTAGGTCCTTGTTTTTTTATCTGTTTTAGATACAGACAGTGTGTATCAGATACTCACCCTTGATCTCATCCCACTTACCACTGGGAAAAGCCCTGCTCCCCTTTGTGTCCCACGCCTGCCCCAACAACACACCTTTCCTTTTCACAGATTTTAACAAACATATACATACATATTTCCTGGACAACAAATGAAGTGGAGCAAGGATGTATTTTAAAAGATCTTCAATATTTATCTTATGTCTCTGCACACACCAGTAACACATACATGAAAAATGCAGGGAAGGTGAGTGTGACGAGGAGTTGCCAGCCCTGACTGGGAGCCAGATGACTTCTGGCTCCCTCACTCGTTAGCCGTGGGCCGTTACCTAACCTTTCTGTACATCAGTTTCCTCATCTGCAAAACGAGGCTTGCAGTAGTTTTCATCTTGGGAAGGTTGTGAGGGTGAACTGAATTAATGTAAGTAAAGGGCTTGGAACAGTGTCTCGTACATAGGAAACACCACATAAGAATAAACTATGATATAAGCACATTTATATAATTCTTAACATTTTGGACTAGTTTGACTTTAAGAAATGACCGTATGCCATGTGATCTGTGTGTCAGGCAAATCTGCATTTGGGGGAGTCCCTCAACCACTCCAATGTGTGCTGTCTCCAAGTAATCACATGCCATGGAAACTGCTCTTTCGTTTGACTGTGTCTGTGATTTCACTCAATATTTGGATATTTTAATAGTACCAACCAAATTTTTAATTTTTTTCTTTTAGTAATAAATTTATCTATGAGATAGTCATTTCAGTATACTCTAAGCTAAGACAAATTTATCTCACAAGCTTTTGGTGGAGAATATTAATATGACATGTTAAAAAGTATTCTAAGGTCAAATAATTTGAGAGGCATAGAATATAGCAGTTGAGAGTATGGGCTTTGCAGTCATACCTGTTAAGACTTGGTTCTGTCATTTCTAAGCTGTGTGGCCTTGACCAAGTCACTTTAATTTCATTTCCAAAATGACAATTTCACTCATAATACCTACTTTATAGGATTGCTGTGAGACAATATAAATTAAGTCCTCAGCACAGTACCAGTCCGACAGAAGTTTCCCAATCAATGAAGCGAGAACAGCAACAATAATAAATACACTTGGGGTTCCCAAGCCTAGGGAATGAACAAATCCAAAGCCAACATAAGCATATTTAATATAAACTGAAAAACGCTCAGCATCAAGAGTGAAAGTCATATACCTTTCTCTGCTTCACTCATCTCTGTGCCTCTTTTCAATCTCTAAAGGTAGGGTGATCAGATAAACTATCTTGCCCCACCCAGTCCCATTTCACACCTGTTGTCCCAGCATAATTGCTAATAGCAGAGTCTTTTACTCCCCAAAAGTATACCAGTTAGGGTAACAAATTTCATGGTTGCCCACCTGAAAAACTTTCCCAGGTGTTCCTCTGCCTCATTAAGATGCACTGCTTTCAGATGATTTTTTTTGAAAAGTGACTATTTTTTTTTCAAGTATTACAAGCCTCCAATTTCCCTGAAACTAAAATTGAAATTCCAAAAATTTATTTTCCTGCGACAAGCCTCAATGAATCTTCTTTGTCTCTGTCCTTCAGACAGTTGTTTGAGAGTGTGTGGTTTCCCTGACATGAAGATTGTTGGGAGGTGGAGAATTCAGCATGAGAAGACGACCAAGTTGGAGAGAATCTGCCGCAGAAAACATGGGTGGGGTCTGGACTCCATGCCACAGGGGAAAGGAGTGACTGAAAACATGGGGAGAGAAGTTCTTCAGTAGTGGATCCGTTGTGCAACATGGACTTTCATTTTTACCTTCTTTCCCTCCTCCCTGTTAGCTGCACAGTGATTACCGCACATTGCAGCCAGCTAGTGGTATCAAACGCAGACTCGGGGGCGGGCAGCCTCAGTCCAGGTTCAGGCTCCAACAAGCACTAGTTGTGTAACTTGGGGCAAATCCCTTAACTTCTCTGAGCCTTGCTTCCTTCCTGTGGTAAAACGGGACTAATAACCTACCTCCTGGCATTGATATCAAGATTCAATGAGGTAATACTGGATAGAACAGGGAGTTATATTCAATTTCTTGTAATGAGCTGTAACAGAAAAGAAACTGAAGATATATATGTATGTATGTAAATGTATAATGGAATTGCTTTGTTGCACACCTGAAACCAACACTGTAAATCGACTACACTTCAATAAAAAATAACAATAGAATAAAATAAAATAAAATAAAATAAACTGAAAAAATCAAAAGACTATATTCTGACATGTGAGAATTATATAAAATCCAAATTTCAGTGAACACAAATAAAGTTTTATTAGAATACAAAAAAAAAAAATTAAATGAGGTAACATACATAAAACTCTTACTTAGAACAGTGCCCAGTGCTTAGTAAGTCCTTCTGTGCTAAACTTTATCCTATTTCAGGACTATTGTCATGAGAGCAGAGTCAGGATTCATTCTGATTCTAGTTTTAGAATTAAACTAGTCCATTAAATTGATCCAAATTAATGGATCCATCTTTTATTGCAATAGTATTGTTATTACAATCATTTTCTTCAGATCCACTCTACTGAAATTTTTTTTTAATGTTAAGTTGTTGTCTCATTGAATTTTCATCCCTTAATGTTTACTTTCACACATGTGACTAACAATAGCTCTGAGAAACATATGCCCAATAAAAGTGAACGATGAGCCTTGGATTTAATTGTAAGAAAAATTAAAGTAACCAGTGGTAAAATGAAAACCCTTTAGTGGGTTCTGCTGTTTAAAGGGAGTGGTATTTCTATCACTATTATATGTTGTCTCCAATCACTATTATGGACTGCTTTAGACTGATGTGGTATGTACATATTTTGGTGGGTAGAAGAAAGGAGATAGACCATTTAAAAGAAATGAGATGGTGTAGAAGTAATCACATGTCATGGAGAGAATAATGTCCCTGTTTGCCAAGGAGAACAGTATGAGGAAATCATTGTTTTAAAATGCAAGATTCAAACAAGATGTCTGATTTGAATTGCATACAGCATAATTAGCACCATTGACATGAATTAGAGGAAAGAGGCCTGCTGGGTCCTGCATGCGTCCTTTTAACCAGGTACCAGAGAGACTGGCACCATAGAAACAGGTAAATCATGTATTTTGCTTTTTTCAGCCCCTAAACTTATTACGCAGTTGCTTTAGCTTTGTTTGTACGTATAGATCTGCAGGGAAACTATGAGATAATCATCTAGATAACTCAAAAATTTAAAGGCACATCTCTTTTTCTTCTTAGAGAGAATATGAGTTTTAACTCAATGTAATGGCAATTGTCTCAGCTGCTCAAAGAAGCTGTAAAAAAGATGTTGCCAGATGTCAAAATCAGGTACTTTCTGCTGATTAGACTTCAGGGACTGGTATGATGGAGGAGGCTCAACATAAGTAGATCACAGTAGTTAATGTGCCCTATTTCCTCTTTAAGGCCTTATCTAATGTAGAAAGTGCTCTTAAAACATTCAAAAAGCCATATTTTTCTCCTGTCGAAACATAAGATGGCAATCAGTGGACACAGAAAAGAAATCCCAAGATCAAAAGTGCCTCCTGAATAGTCACAAAGGGATGAAAGAAAATTTAATACGTTTCCATGAACGTTAAGTACTAAATTCAGATCCTGGAAAAGTGACAAGCCACAGACCATTTACAGACCGGTGGAACCATCGGATAGTTTAATCAGCTAATATATCTGATTCTTGAAGCATTTGCCACAGAGAGGAGTTGTTCTGTATTTCCTCAGATTTCCCATTTGGCTAGCTTTTATGTCTTACGCTGGGACCACAATCATAGTATCAAAGCAGTTCTGAGATTCCTTCTGATTCTACTTTTTGATCAAATTAATCAATGGATTCACCTACACTCTAGGAATCAGATGCCCGATCCTTCCGCGCCTCTCCTGGCTGTGCCGTCATGGAGTGTTTTAGTCTGAGGAGTCTAAGGACCACCTGAAGAATTCTTAGAATCATTTTTTCCCACCACAGCTGCTGCCTCCATCTCAAGAATAGGTTTCATACACAATCACACCGATTCCTCCTGGCAGAGGTCTGAGAAGTATTGAGAGACAAATCTACCTGAAGGGCTATGGCCTTTGTTTTGCTGAGTTATGTATACATATATATTAACCTAAACATCCCTCAGCCTCCTAAAATGGAGAGTACCGATAAAGTTACAGTAACACAAATGTGCAGATTATGATGGGTTCTGGCCCCCATTCCCAGACCCCAATCTTCACTGTTATTGTATCTTAGTGTCCTCTCAATGTGTTTCTGTGTGAGAAGATATCAGGAAATACTTCTTTATACATGGCTTTAGTCCCTATTACAGAAAAAGCAGTGGTCCGAGACTGTAGCCATCGCTCTGAAGCAAGCTGGCCAAGGATCACTGCATTCTGCACTTTAAAATACCTGCTTTGTTTGCATTGAAGGAAAAGAAATAACCCTGCTTGGAGCTCCTTTGTTCGGAAAGCCATCTTGCTTGATATATGTTCTCTAATCTGTTTAGGGAGGGATTTGTTCCTTTGTTTAAGGTCTAATGGGATTTCCCCTGGGTGAGGTTTAATGGGATTAGGTAACAAGTTTGTGAGAAGACTTCATCATCATCTTTCAATCTCTGCTCCAGAAAAGGCTATAAAAAGGATAAAGATGTATCCCCCTTTTGCTATAAACACTCAATTGAGTGTCCCTACAGCACACCAGCTATGGGTTGTGGACCACATCCATCTTTGTTCCCTGCCATCATCAAACAAGCTATTCCAGGTCTGAGTCTCAGGACCACCTAAACCAAGATTTCTACTTTCTGGAAAAAATCTGCAAGAAGGCAGTGTAGGGAATATTTAAAATTTCTGAGTGCTGTGTTTAATTAGAAGAAAGAGTACATGAAATCATCTGATCCACTTCTGTCTCTCCTTAGTGTAGTGAAATATTTGTCTCCATGAGATTTAAATAAGATAAAAGGTCAGTCCTCAATGGGGGAGTCTTTCCTAATTTTCCAAGAAAAAGTTTTATTCATGTTCTTCTCTCTAGTGAATTATTTGAGTTACTTTTTACTGCTTTTCCAGTTATTTATCTCTACAACAATATCTATTTTATTGATCTCTAGTTTGATAGAGAGAAGAATGAAGTTGTTTCTTGTCACTATTGTCTCCAAAACTCACCAAAATGAAGAAAGAGGACAAAGTGAGGGTGGAGGGGAGGGAGTCTATCTTTGATGAAGCTGGGAAATGGCTACCACTACATACCACAAAATTATAAGACTAGCTGCCAAATCCAACAGGACAGTCCCAAGGGCAGATACACACGCTGCAGAGTTCTGGCAAAGTCTCAGCTATGGTGGCCATAGTTGGCTGTCCACTCCTTTACACCTGCTCCCTCTTTCTGCATACCTCTGCCCCTGGCTTTATTCTTTGCCAACAGATCCTGGGTTTGTGTAAATATGAGGTCATCATGAACTTCAGAGGTTAATTATGGCTAGTCTTGACCCATCAGCATAATTTGTCTTTGAAAGATTAGAAATTTAGTCTAGTTACATTTTTTCCACCTTCAAGAGTTTGTTAATATATTACTACTTCTACATTTTCAAAGCTTTAAATTCTGATCTAAAACCACAATCTCTATATTTTCTTGTTGTTAATGATGGATTTGAATAGATTGATTATTTATACCCAGGCCTTTCCCACAATATCCTCCTTGGATGGACCAGAGCTGAGGTATGCTTCCGTAGATTGGCCTCATGCCCCAGACCTTGTCATTATAATAAAGGAGTAGTGGGTCCATCTAACATTTCATGTTGGGGAGTTGACTGATGCTGCTTAAAGCAGACAAACCAGATGTTTATATTTCAATACTGTGCAATAGCATATAATGAAAGAGAATATGAAAAGGAACACATATACATATATGTACAACTGAATCACTATGTTGTATACAACATTATAAGTCGACTATACTTCAATAAAAAATGAAACAGATGTTTAAATACATTATTTCAATATGTAAAAAGATCTGTAAGAAAAATTTAAATTAAAAACAGAACAAAATCAAGAGATAAAGTGGAAGAGAAAAAGGGAAGAAAATATGGCTTCTAGTTTATTCATTGTTTAAAGGGAAAAGTCAATATGCACTCTGTAAAACCAAAAAAAAAAAAAAAGGGGGGGTGGAGAGAGAGAGAAGCATTAAGATTATTGTTAAAATGTATAAACATCAACTCTTTGGGATCTAAAAGTGGAGCATGTACACCCCAAAGCCCTCCAAGCCGTTGGTTGGGAAACATACCCAAAACCAAACAGAGACAGACGACAGGGAAAAAATAGATAATTTAGAAAGCAATAACAACAAATCATATAAAAACTAAAAATAAACACATCTATCATGTCCTTAAATGCAAAAAAAAGTTGAACTCAACTATTAAAAGAAAGAGACTCTGAGATGCAGGAAAACCTCAAGACCTCAGGGCACTGACGAAATGCTGTCCAGGTGTAAGTGCGGAGAACACCCCTTCTGTTCCCAGTGTTAAGCTGCACTTTTTCACTTATTCTCCAAAGCTCCGCTGCTTGTGCTTAGAATCTCACAGAGTCCTTTGTGAAAACATTTTCTTCAGCTTAAGGCTCTGGCTCTTTCTGTTGATAATCAAGACTCTATTTCAAGCTGGTTTCAAGAGATGCCATGTTATCCCTCTCTACTGCTTTGATTTTCCCAATCTTTCTCCTGACACCAATACAAAAATTCCTTTCCCTTTCTTCACACCCTTAAAGAAAAGTCCCTGCGCACATCAAGTCATAAGCTAACAACTGCCCATCTTGTTCAAGAGCATAAAGACTCTGCTTTTAAAATGGGATAGCTCGGATAGTCTGTCTCACTAGTATCTTAAGAACTCTTCCGAATTAATTTAGCCCCAGTGTGCTAGGCAGTAAATCAGTGCTGGTGCTACAAAGCTAAATATGTTATTGTGATGCTGTAGGCTTCATGTTATAGGCTATGAGATTTACATTTAGGTTCAAAAAATGACAAACATATTCCATGAGTATAGAAATGAATGTCACTGCATTCAGATGGACACATTAGCTTCAGTGTCTCAACAGAATGAGTGAAAGAATTCATTAAAATAACACACACTTCTAAAGAGGAAAGCAGGTTAAATGATGATGAGAAATATTTAAAAGCTCAGTGTGTATATTTTTTCAAATTGGAAAATCACAGATGGGCAGGTCAAACTCTATTTCAGCTTCAAGAGAGTGCTTTATCCTCTCAGTGAGGACATCTGGGTGATGCAATCAGATGTCGGGTATGTTGCAATTTCTTAGCAATAATAGTTAAATTGTAGACATTTGAGGATGATTTACAGAACAAACACCAGAACAGGTTCAAGGCTATCTATATAGTATCACTCTCACTTGTATTTTGATATGCCTTATTGAGCTTAAAGAAAAGGGATTTAGGTATAATTACTCCTTACAGAATCCCAAATAAATCTGTGTATAACCATGGGCATGTGTATAAACCACTGGTTTAAATACTGATGTTTGGAAAACAACCTAAAAGAGCAATTTGTGAAGGCACTGAAACCAAGTGATGGAAGGGTATCAGAGGGATCAGCTAAGACACTGCCCTGAGAATGCTTGGATTTCCCTAGAAAATCTAAAGCAGCTATGGTTTTTTTTTTTTTTTTTTTTTTTTTTAAAGAAAATAACACCTGGAGAAACTACCGGGAACAATGTGTAAATCCTCCTCTTTCATTTGTCCGAGTACCTGCGCTGGCCCACCCCGAGAAGCATAAAATCTGCGGAATTTGTGCTCCCAAAGAGGTGAAATGCAAACCCTGAGCGAGCTAGGACTGCCGTCTTTCGTAACCAACTGTAATTTTATTGATTTTCATCTGTTACCCAAGTCTTGTTAAGAGAGATGAGAGGTATGCCAAAGCAAACAGAAAGACACATACCCTGCCATCTGAGTTTTATGTTATGTAGGTTACGCCTATTGATGGAATTTGAAATTGGAGGTTGCTAAGAAGCCAGAAGGCAAGTTCAGAATGATATATGTTCTCAGAGAACAAACAGTACTCCTTTTTCTAATTTCTACTTTTTCCCCCCTTGGAACTTTATCTGTCTTTTAGTAATAAAATCCATGATTCACTTATCAATGCAAATAATGATTTTAGTATTGTTGGTTGTGGTTAAATATGATCAGTCCTCAATGTATGCTTTTTTCCCCCTATAAATTCCAGTGAAATAGTTGAGGTTTTATTATACTAAAGTCTTTCTTTTAAGACTTATATAGAAAACAGACAAGGCTTTTTTTTTTTTTTAAAGTTAAAATCATTTAACATTTCATTGAAAAAAATTTAAATTTCTACAAATGATAAAGCTGAATCCTTTATTCTTTCATTAGTTTTTAGTATTTCAGAGAACATTAATGCCCATATTTACGGAAGTCTCTAAAAACTAATCTTAACTGGTGACCATCAGCTTCTCTCCTATTTTGAGAAACTTTTTTTTTTTTTGAACTCAAGCATTTACCATACAATATAAGTCATATTTTTATATAAACTACCTCAGATATTTTAAAACATAAAACATTGATTCCCTTGACCTTTTCTTCCCTAGTCTAAATCTCTAGAGCACCTAAACTTTTCTCTATTTTTACAAATCTGGACACTCTTATACAGATGAATAATCTGCCTCCAAGAATATCTGCTTAAAAGGATGTATGTGAAAATGCTGTCAGTATTTCAGTCTCATATAAGTGATATATATTTATTGAACTTCAATTGCCCTATAAATCTAATAAACTCATGCTTACCATACAAATGGGAATGGAGAAGATGAGGATTTTAGCAATAAAAATAGAAGCTCCATAAATTTGTTGAGAAACTCTTTTGTTCCAGATGCTTGCTGGGAGTGCAAAGATGAAAATACACAATCTCTGTCATCAAAGTGCTTAGAGAGAAATGGGAGAGGACCCCATCAACAGATAATCGCAATGGCCTAAGGTCTGTGGTCAAGATCTTCAGTCTTATGAGGTCACAGAGAGGCCCCCAAGCCAAATAGGGCATCAGAGGTATGTCTCTGAAGGCACGATGTTGTCTCCTGAGTTGTGAACACTGCTTCTAAAGAGTTAGACAGAAGAGCTGGGGGTGGACAGTGTGCTCCAGGAAAAGGGGGTGTCATGAACTAGGCATGGAGGCCATCATCAGTTTGTCCTGAGGGGAACCCTCAGCAGTTCTGAGTTGCTTCATAAAATCGTGGAAGAGAAGTGGGGTGGGAGATGACACTGAAAATATGGGAAAAATCCTATCTAAGAGGTTACTCTTTATTTGTAGAGGGTAATGAGCTATGAAAGGGGTTTAATCCTGATAGAGTCATTGTTAGGTTTGTCTTTCTGGTTTTATTAGGCAAATCACTTAACTATTTGGAGGCTCAGTTTTTTTTTTTTTGTAAAGTTTGTCAGGAGAAGCGTGGAGTAGATAATTTCTGAGACCTTTCAGGTTCAAAGATTTGGAAAATGAGTTAAAGCAAGAAAAAATTTACCCTTGTATAATTGGCCATAAAGGTTAAAATCAGACAGAGCTTTGTGTTATTAGGTCCTTACATGGGACAATAATTCCATTACCCCCAAGCTCCTCAGTAGGAAACCCTGTGTAAACCAAGGGGGCCTTCCAGGGCTCTGTTTGTGTGTGTTGGGGGGAAGGGAAATGAGGACAGGCAGGAGAGCTGGAGTTTACTGTTGAAAATTGTATACATATATATATATATCAGTAATGCTAAAGGATATTCGAAGAAAATTACCTCTGATGATAAAAGATCTGATAAACCGTGAGTATTGCTCTCATTACTCGCTTAGGAAAAATGGCTAGAGATGTTCTTCAAATATATTTTTATGCAATCTCTTTGCTTCCAGAATATTTTTTCCTGTTCGACCGGCATCAGAAAATAATTGATCATCTGCCTCCCTCTGTTGAATTTATGGGCAGACAGACATTCTTGGATTATTTCTCTTTTCTTCTGCCACTGCTTAACATAAGTATTCATCTTCAAATATACCTTTGTCCTTCAGGGCAAATGTTCCACAAAGTCCTGAAAGTTATTAATGCTTCAACCAAGCTTCCTTTACCTCAATAAATGTATGCTCGAAAACACCAAAGAACCTCTCTCTTCCATACACACATAATGCATGCACACACACACACATGCACGTTCCTCCCCAAGCACACCATGGACCTGCCCTCCCCACCCCTAGCACCTGAACTTGTTTTAAAGTATAATGCAGTGGTCTATAATGTTGATAGCAAATGCCTTGAGATATGAATTGATGTTCTTTTATAAATCAATCAAAACCATTTAAGATCAAGTATGAATTGTCAGGACCACTGCCCCAAACCAGCTCATTTTGTCCCTTTTATTTCGTATCTATTTTCTGTGAGGTTTTTCTAGTGAGTTTACTAGAAATTAGTTGCAGTTGTCTACTCTTAGCATATATTGACCTAGGGAATGCTAGTTGAAATGACTTAGGTACTTTGAAAGAAAATGCCACTTCTGCTGAAATTGGCAAGAGAAACACCCATCCTCTATTCTCTCCCTCTCGATTTGAATATATTCCTGTGCATAAATGTATATGAGACATATATGTTCCCATATCATTGAAACACTATGCATCTGTCTGTTATCTATAACTCCTAAGTTTATCTGCAGAACCAGACGTGAAGACCAGAGTGCCCATGATTGAAGTCCATGCTTAGATGTCCTTTTGTGATGGAGGCTCTGTGACATCCAACAGTCAGAATGGAAGAAAGAATACGACGTTGTTTAATCCTCGCCCTGATTGTGTCTCCTGCATTGCAGTCTCAGTACACACACAGCCTATATGTTTGCATCAGAACAATGGCTGTCTGGTTATGAACTCAGTATACAAATTACCAGCCCTCCTGGGTCTGCCTTTGATCCACAGCCTTCCACTTCAGGCATTCAGCACAGTAGGTGCCAAGTAATATCAATCATTCTATTTTTGCTGTGTCCCTGCTAAGAGATGGCATTTGTTTTCCTGAATCAGAAGATAAGCCAGACATGACTGGGGGAAAAATGTGAAAAAACCAAGTCTTGCTACAAGTTTTTGGAACTAAAAATGTAACATGTTAAACATCTTTTATTAAGTGGAATTATAGTAAAATTTTAATTATCTGAAATAAATGGGAAAAGCAGGACCAAAAATCATAGAGAATCAGAAAGAAATCTAAATTTTACTCTAAAGGCAAGTGTGTC
Organism: Camelus bactrianus; assembly: GCF_048773025.1. NCBI lineage: Eukaryota > Metazoa > Chordata > Mammalia > Artiodactyla > Camelidae > Camelus > Camelus bactrianus. The sequence continues at coordinate 36,786,518 of NC_133543.1, read as the reverse complement.
ATTTTGTTTAAGTAGCTGAGCTAATTACCAGATTGTTTCCTCAGGTAGACCGGCTCCTCTATACCTGCTCCCATGAAGACTGTCTTTGTTCTGGTGGTGTCAGGTCTATTCCACAGATCTCTTCAGGCTGGAAACTGGTTTCCATTAAGAAATTAAGTACTGCCTTTCTCACTTTCATACATAAATTGAAATATGCAAATAGCTTCAGTGGTTTATTTTTCTCTCTTCAAGAAACCTATTTATTTCAACGGATATTGAGTCCAACCACTGCTCCCATAGCCTGTTCTAATCTGGAAATTATTCATAACCAATACAGGTTAAAATCATTTTCCCAAACAAAAAGCTCAAACAGTATGTATGTGCATGTAGGTGATGTAGGGTCTTTGAACCTGCGACCCTAGAATTCAACTCCTGACATGCGGAAACAGTATCTGAAAACATTATTTATGGAAAAAGGCCTCTAAAGTTTGCATGGCTTTGGACTGGCCCCTGAACACAAACCTTCAGCCGTTCCCAACCAGGTTGCACTGGAAATAGCCTACCTACAAAGAAAAAACCTAAACCGGCACCACAGGAGAGCTGTAAAATACATTTCCCCAGTCCCAACAAAGCCACGGACTTCTAGGAGCTAAAATTTCCAATGGAATGAAATGTGAGTAAAAGGCTGCTTTTTCAAAATTGGACCAAAATTAGACATGAGTGGAGACAGAATTCCTGGCAAAGTTAGTCCAAGGCCAGCCCAGATGCAAAGCAAGGGAAAGAGACTGCATCTCTTAATGGGTGGTGTGTGGTGAGCTGTGCTGCTCCGGGCAAAGGAACTGCTGGAGGCCGTCTCTGCAGCTTGTCTACCACAAGGGGTGACCAAGGCGGAGTTTCATTCACCAACACTCCATATTCTGATCACTCTTATATACCGGTGCTTCCTCATTACTGTGTCTTTCATCCTCTTCTCATTCTCTCCAGTGAACTGAACTATTATTCAATATTATTAAATGTCGACTAGACATAGTCACCAGGATACAACCAGCATGCACCCTTTATATGCACAGTCTTTCCTCCTCCATTGATTCTTCATCGTATTTAATAGCACTGCTTTCTACCCAGCCACTAAAGCCAGTATCTTGAATTTATTCCTCTTGCCTTCAAGACCCATTTCAAGCCTAAGTGCTGTCAATTCTAACTTTTCTCTTCACTCACATTGCTTTAGGTTTGACATACCTGTAATACCTCATCTGAACTACGGAAGAAGTTACTAATTGTCTTACCATGGTAAATGGGACTCCGATCACACCATATCTCTCTTTAAACATTTTCAAGCAGCCTGTCATGGTCAAATTCTCAAAAACCCTGTGACTTTCTATGGCCATGACTTGCCTGACAAGCCTGTCTTGATAAGCCTGTCTTGACAAGCCTGGACAGCCTGTCTCTCCCGAAGTTGTCCTTTTCTCACTCATACCCTAGGTTTCAGTCGCACAAAAAGACTTACTGGCTACACATCTTGTGTGGTCCTCTTTAAACTACTCCTCATTGGTGTGTTGGTTCCTATTGGATTGTGGGTTCCAGATCTCAGTTCAAATGTCACGTGGGCACCAGGATTTCAGACCAAGCTTACCCCATACTAACTGGGTACTCTTGGAGGAGATAGTTAACTTTTCTAATTCTTATTATCCTCACCCATAAAACAGTCATAACACAAAAACTATTTCAGAAAATTGTTGTAAATATGAGGTGATATCTCTATAATGGGTTTACAGTGCCTGCCAGATAATAAGCACTAATAAAAATAAGATATTATCACAACATTATGTTCAAACATATGTAAAGGGATTTTATTCAACTACTCACAGAAGAAAATGTTTCTGGTGGGAATCACATATACTAGGTTGAAAGCAAAGTCAAGCAGACATGTGGCATTTGTTTATGTTGTGGGACAGTCAGAGGAAACAGCTCATCAGTTATACTTCTGAGCTACAGAGAAATTGGGTTGATGTCTATTGCTCTTTGGCTCTAATTTGTTATTCTCTCTGCTAGATGAAATGGAGCATGATGGTAGCTTAGGCGCCAAAGAGCATAGCCAAGTATGTATCTTCCCCTTGGACACTGAAATCAATCAGAAAACCTGGAAGACTGACTTCAGGCATAGAGATACTGGAAGCAGTACCCAGTCTACAACATAAGACAAGCCCCACTATCGGCTGGATGACACATTTTTTCTCCAAGTTTTCTTCTCTCCCTCCCAGTTAGTGTCTAGCATCTCTGAGTAAAATTTAACAGCTGCTCTCGTTCATAACCTTTTATTTATTGCTGAAACTGATACTGGTGCTTATAATGGGTGGTATGTGCTATCAAAGCTAGTTTGTTCTAGATACACTTTATTGTTTTTGGTGTGTTTATTAGCCAATTGCTTTATGGTCATTTTTAGTATTCTTTACAACAACCATCTGTAGCTAAAATGAATTTACAGTTTTCCATTCCACATACACCCATGAGACTATCAAGTAAGGCATACAGGATTTGATTCTGTGCTGGCTGTTTAGGCAATCATACTTAATATGAAACTCTAAAATATAAAGTTTACAACTTTAGCATTTAAATGAAAACATCCTATTAATCTATTTTTTTAAACATAAACATATGTTGGTAGTATTCAAAGCTTTCCAGAAAATTACTTCCAGTTCCTGGCTTTATCTTTACATAATATTTTTATATAGCTTAATGGATTCAAAAATGTATACAAACAGTAGATAAGGTGTTTTAAAAACTCGATACCTATACTAAATTTATAGAAACTTGGAATTGCCAAAGTATGTGGAGCTCTAACCAATATTTGTTTTCAGAACAGAAGACTATTAAGAAAAGAGGAAGATAAAGAGTACTGTATGAATTAGTGTTTAGAAAATTTGAAAGCATGAGAATTGCAAGATCACAGGGGCAAAATAAAGTTGGATAGTTAAAAAGTTATAATACACTCTTACAGACCTAGGAAATACTGGCATGTGAGACTGGAACTATTTCAAATGGAGGTCATGCTCTCTCCCCCATAAACAACAAACCTGTTTTCATAATTATTCCAGGCATGCATTCAGAAGAATCAGACAATACTGTGAAATCATTCTTAACCAATAGACTCAGAGGCATTACTAAACTCATAGCTAAAAGCTATCGGTAGTGGCAGTTTCAAACAGTGGATCACCGTGTAGGGTTTCTAATCAGACGGCCTAGGTTTTAATCCCACCTGCCATTTATTAGGTAAGAAACATTGGACATATTAACTTTCTAAGTCACAGTTTTCTCATTTCTAAAGTGAGGGATAAGAAGTGCCTCAGAGTACACTGGGATGATGTAACATGCAGAAATGCATGGAAAATGCATATGTATATAGCACAGCGTAAGTTTTCTACAGAAGCTAATGATTCACTTTATTAACAACTTCAGTTTTTATTTAAATACATACTTAGCATATTTTGTATGAGTACGCTTTAAATATTTAAAGACATAAAATGAATTTTTTTTTTGTTGGCAGCACATATTTAGGTCTTGTTTTTTATTCAATTTGACAATCTTTATCTTTAAACCAGTATATTTAGACCATTCACAGTCAATGTGGTTATTGATATTGGATTAAAAACTAATCTCCTGCTAACTATTTCTTTTTGTCCTATTTGTACTTAATTTCTTTTTTTTTCCTTTCTGCGTTTTCTTTGATCAAGTATTTCTATGATCACATTTTCTCTCTATTGACTTCTTAATTACGCCTCTTTTAAAAATGTTTTTAGGGATTACCCTGGGATTTACAATATATATTTCAAATTAATCTGAGTCTACCTACTTTCCAGGTGATGGAAGCCCTTTACAATAGTAGGTTCTCAATTCTTCCCACCTCTCTTTTGTGCTATTACTGACATATGCTTTATTTTTCCATATGCCATACATGGAATCAGTCAGCTATCTTTTTAGCATATTTACAAATAACAAATAGATTTTATCTCATTTTCATTCTTTTGGGTTCCTATTCTCTTTATTCTTTTTTTGGTGTAGATCCAAGTTTCTGACTGATCTCATACTTCTTCCGCCTGGAGAACATCCTTTAGCATTTCCTTATAAGAGTATGTTTGGCAATGAATTCTCTCAGGTTCTGTTTGTCTTAAAAGGCTTTGTGTGTGTCTCCTTCAGTTTTTTTTTTTTTTATTAGATATAGAATTCTGGGTTGACATTTTTGCCAGTACTTTAAATATGTCACTACATTTTCTTTCCACTTGAATAGTTTCTGATGACAAGTCTGTTTTAATTCTCATGGTTGTTTCTCTGTATAGAGAATTTTATTCCCCCTTCTGGCTAACTTCAAGGTGTGGTTCTCTCTCATTTTCAGAAGTTTGAATACCATATGCCTAGGTATTTGTGTGTGTGTTCTGATATTTATCCTGCGCAGTGTTCTGTGAGCTTCTTGGGTCTGTGGTTTCATGTATGTTATTAACTTTGTAAAATTCTCTGCAATTATTTTTAAAAATATTTCTTCTGCTCCATCTTCTCTCTCTTCTCCATGTGTAAGTGTTACACTGTTTGAAATTGCCTACACTATTTATTGGGCGCTCTATTCTTTTTCTATTCACTCTTTTTTATTTCTTGTTTTTCAGTCTGTTTAATTTCCACTCACTTGTCATCAAGTTCGCAAATTCTTTCCTTGGCTGTATCAAGTCTACTGGTGAGCCTGCTGTAGGCCTTTATATCTATTGCTGATTGTTTTCTTCTAGCATTTTCATTTGATTCTCTCTTATAGTTTCCATCTCTCTGCTGAATTACTCATCTGATATTGCGTGTCATCTACTTTATTCTATTAGAGCCAATAACATATTAATTAAAATTACCCCAAATTCTCAGTTTGATAGTTCCAACATTTGTGTCACAGCCACTCTGATCCTGATAATTGTTTTGCCTCCTCTGTGAGTGTGTGTGTGTATGTGTGTGTGCCTTAGAGTTTTTTGTTGTTTTTGTAGAAAGCCAGACATCTTGTGGAGGGCTAAAGATCCTGGGGTAAATATTTTCCATAGTCAGAGATAAGCATCTATTTTCTTCAGCTAGACCTCAAGCACGGGGTTTCTGTTAATCTGTTGAGGAGCTGAGTTAGGAGTTTGTTGTTCTTCTGGTCACTCTGAGTGTACTGCAGCTTTAAGGTTCCTTTAAGTGATGCCTTGTGTTTACAGTATAGGCTGGTTTGACAGACGTTCTTTTTTCGCTGTCCATACCCTCCCTGGGTTTTCATCTTCCCTCTGCACTGTTGTCTAACCAGCCCTCCCAGCTGTATTCCACTGCTATATCACCCAGAACATGCTAGCCTGGTGTGGGGAGGGAGGAGCATTTCCTCGTGTTCTGATTAAGCTTTGGTCTCAGGCAGGGCTCTGTCCCTGGGTCTGGGCGATGGCCTTCATAAGTACTCTGCCTATCCAGCTGCAGAGCAGAACCTCGCAGGTATTTCTCCCACAGGAGAAATATAAATGCATATGGGTATTGCTCCCACAGGGAGAATGCTGCTTCTTTTTTTCCCGTGCCCTTTTTCTAGATGCAGTGGATTTCCATCAGTACCCTAAAGTGACAGTTTTCACGGCTCTCCCCCCTGCAGAACAAGCCTTTCATCCTGTAGTGGAGACAGAGGAGATGGGTTTGGGCAGAGTTTGGGCAGTGGCTGCTGTTCCCTCTCTCTGTCAGCACCATGAAAAAAGCTTTCTCAGGATTCTTCCGAATCTTCCCGATGAGCACTGCCAGCAGGAATGTGCAAACACCTCTCTACTCTCTATCTGCCACACCCAGGGGCTTTGCACTCTCACACTAGCTTACACTCAGCCTCTAGCAATTTCTGAAAACATTTTAGCTGTATCTTCTTACTGTCTTACGTGAAATCTGGCAGAATCTGCCACAGGTAAGTAAATGCTCAGGTGCGATTTATCCCTAGAGGCATTTGTTTTTCTCGATATTTCAGTTTACTTGTTTGCCCTGAAACCTCAATTTCTCTGATGGGTCCAGGTTTTTTCATGTTGTAAGGGTGGGAATAATATTCTTCACAGCTTTCTACATCTCTTAGCTGAAACTAGAAGTCTTTCAACTGTTAATTCAGTAATAGAATAAAGGCAAATAGGTGAAAGTTGATTCTATAAAGTAGGTATTATGATTATATCTTAATTGAAATGAAAGTCATTTGAATATGTTAAATGTGCCACTTATTATAGGAATAATGAAGAAATATCAAGAAATTTGGGGAATTTTTTTTCAATTTTAACAGAAAAAAGTAAAATTAACTTTTGAATATCTCTAAAACTATATTGGAATGTATTGCCTTTGAGAACTTGGTATATAATTGTTAAAAATTAAGTAAAGATAAGCCTTCTACCGTTACAGTCTAGCTATCAAGAAAGAACAATATGATTCAATGCATTCTTATTCTGATCAAGTAGGGCCTTGTTTCTGTTGCATATTGGATATTATAATTTGGACTGCAGGGAAGAGAATCCCAATCTGAATTATTTAAACAGTAGAAAATGTAATATCTTGAAGTCCGGAGATAGTTGATTCTAAGGTTGCCGAATTCAGAGCCTCAACCAAGACATCTCTGGCCTGAAAAGTTCTGCAAAGGATCATTTCCAATGACTCAGGGAAACCAAGCAAGAACAGACAGGGGGCCCAGGCACTGAAATATGTGAATGTGTCACTCAAAAATATCAGCCCAGGAATTGCACATACTCCCACTCTGACAGAGAAAGTGAAGATGGTCATTTCCAGTTTCGACATACGTCATTCAGATTGGCTGGCTATTAGGCAATGTCCCTTCTGCATCTATTATGAGTCATTATTAGTCTAAGTACTTTATAAGCAATAGCTCACGTAATCCTCACAATAATGCTCTAAGGCAGGTACTATTATTATTCCCATTTTACAAATGGGGAAAGTAAAGTTCAGTGGTGCTGAATTACTTGCTTAAGGTCACAGAACTAGAAAGAGATGAATGTGGGATTTGAATACGACTCCCTAATCCATACTCTTCTGTAATGTGTTGTCCTGCCTTGAATATTCTTCTCTCCTTGATATCTCTGATTATTTCTTTGATCTTTCTCTGTTTCAGTCATTGGTTCTTCTTCTTCTTGCTCCAAAAATAACTCTTCCCAAGATGCTGTTTTTCTCTTCCTCTGTGAATGCTCATTATCCTGAGGCTTAAACTACCATACCACCACCAAGATGACAATGACAATCAGGTATACTGTCCGACCCCTCCATGGCTATTTCACATCTTCTTCTCCATCCTCAGGCCTCTAGCACACCTTCCTCTATCTCCCTTTCACCTGATGCTTTGCTTCTTATCCCACCAAAAAGGAGACAGATACCACAAGAGAAGGTCCACATGCTCCCACCTCCAATCCACCACACTCCACTTTTTTCTATTTCACTGGTGGCTTCTTTTCAGTGTCTTTTGTTGGTTTCTCCATTCTTCAGATCTCTAAACATTATCACCTCATGCTCAGACCTTGAAACTCTTTCCTTCTATTTCTTGATGATTTTCACATCAATTTTCCAGCCCAGATATTCTCTCAGAACTTTTGTATATCACCCGTGTCCTTGGTGTGTATATAATAGGCATCTCCAACAACAAGCCCCCAAATGAACCCCAGTTTATCCCACCACAAAAACTGCTGACTTCTGCAACTCCACCATTTCAACGCTCAGACCCGGAAACCATGGGGTCATCCCTGATTCTTCTAACACCCTACATCCAATCAGTCAACAAATTTGTTTGCCTCTACCTTCAAAATATATTCAGCAGCCAAGCCACTGTCATTTCTTATCTTGAATTTTGTAATGATCTTTTGTGGCAAAGAGTACCATTTGACTCTTTTGTGGTAAAGAGTATCCTTCTTTATTGTTACTAGAACCTGACTTTTAGCTGTCACAGGCCTCCCTGAATAAAAACTTCCTTGCCTCTAAGCCAAGGCACATAACTAAGCTCTGACCAGTGGGATGTAAGCACAAGTGTTATCAGAGCTTTGAAGAAACACACACAAAGGGAGAAAGCATGGCTTGGTTCTTTTCCTTCTTCTAGCTGGGCTGTCCTCAGTCCTGCCCCTGTTATCTGGAATGTGGATGAAACGTTTGGAAGAAAACAATCTCTGGGTCCAACCTTGGAGGATGGGAATTTTATTAAGGGAACTTACAGGCTTCCTTACTAAAGTTTTTTTTCCATTCCATCCACTCACTAGGGAGGTGTATAAGACCCTCAAAACATATCTCTGTGACTTACATTCTTATGACTCATTTTATTCACTCCATTTTGTCTATATTAGATATCATAGTTAAAACTGACTTAAGCCCACATTTAAGCATGAAAATAGGTGAAAATTTCTTAATCAATGAAGAAGGGAGAAAGGAAAAGGAGAAAGTAGCATTTGTTAAAAACCAGGAAATATGCCATGTATGGTCTTTTCTTTTTCACCTTTATCAAGCTTAACCGTCACAACAACTCTAGTTGGTGGGGTTATTATCCGCCTTTTATGAAGAGATATTCGAGGCTCAGGGAGGTTCCCTCAACATGGTGCTGAAATGGCAGGGCTAAGTTTGACCTCCGTGACTGAGCGTGAATTTGTTAACTTAAATAATAGATTGGTATAGTGTAGAATATGTTGGATTAGTTCTAATGTCTCATGTAGTTCTGTCCAGTAAACAAGCAGCAGCAATCTTCACCCATTGATATGCCATGACTTTTTAGTGCTGGAATTATGATAGGCGTGGAGTTAGTGCAGGGCCTGGGATGTAAAGGATGCTCAAGAAACACTAATTCCCTGTTTTACCCCCTTCTTCCCCTCTTAGGAAGATTCTGTAAGAAGGTATAAGAAGGGCTTTGTGGAATATTTGAAATAAATATTGGAAATATTCAAATGTTTAAAATATTTGAACTAAATAACTACATCTAAGGCATTCTCTGGAAATGGTTCCTTCAGTACTTACTGTTTATGATTAGTACTTGATCTAAGTGTTTTTGGTTCACTGGCTTGCACCACAGCCCTGAGGAACAAATGATCAAGGGTTGTAGAAACAACTCCAAAAATCCTTGTATTCAGTTTTCAGATAACAATCCTTCATATGACTCATCTATCTGGGGGGAAACCCAGAGAGGAACCAGTGTACATTTCTGTGTGGAGAGCACACTTCTCAAGATGGCCCAGACCTTCTGTCTGCCTTACCCTCAAATTATTAGCAAAGATAGCATGTGTTGGTGGGCGGTCCGCTTGTAGGCACCTACAGTGAGGCAGGGGTTTTCTCCTACCTCTGGCTTTGATGTGAGCACTGTGATGTGTGGCCTTCCAAGTTCCAAGGGGTGAGTTCAACTATGTCTCATTTATAATAAAACTTGTGTTTGATTCAAGTTTCATCAGTCTGCTAAGACTTGTAAAGAAAGGCAACAAAACCAAATTCTCTGTTTCTAGTTTTGATTATCTATGTGGAATTAGAAAAAAAAAAAAAAGAACCCTAGATTTTACCGATGAGCAGGAAAATTCCATTTGGCAGCACTTAGGATACAGGGGCCATACTTGGGAAATAGTCATTAACATTCAGTAATTTAAGAGTCCTTAGTGCCTAATTATCAAAGTGAGTTTAATTACCACAGACACCCATTCATTTAATTGGTTGGAAACACAAGAAGGAATTCAATGATACCAATGCCAGTTTGGCCCCAAAGTCTTCCTTCCATACTTATTTATTGTATTTTTAAGAAAGGTGTTCACAGTGATTGCCAAAAGTTCAGTGTGCTGAAAACAAGCCCACAAAACCACAAGAGCAGCTCCACATTCTCTGTCCTAGTCGGGAAGCCAATTAAAATTAAAAGGGCCTTGCATCTTCATGTATCACATATTGCAAGTTGTAAATACTCTCTTACAATTTGAGGACAACAGGATAACTGGTTTCATAACAAATCACCATAATGTATATTTACCGCAGGAAGATGTGATGGGCAGTGGAGAGCAAACCAAGAATCAATGAGTCTCTGCAGTGTTATTATCATCTTACTTCACCTAGAAACACTGCTGTGTCATTGCTTTGCCCCTTCCCAAAGCCAGGGAGCTCTCTAATGTCAGCTGTTGCTGATGCTGATGGCCCTGGCCAGAGATGCCGGATACTTTCGCTCTTTCCCTTGGGAGGTCATTCAGAGGTCACAAGGAGAAGCATGTCCTGTTTCCCCAGAGAGGACCTCCTGTTCTGTCCCTTGGCATGATTACTGTCATAGTTACCTACTTGGAAAGCTCTGTGTCCCGCTGGCAAGGGGTTCTCTGGTCAGTTTCACCACCTTCTCACATTTTCAGCTCTCAAGCAGCAGTAAGACCTACCTTTCAGCAACTCTGGCTGCTGAGTGAGGAATACGGAGCCCACCCTCTGAAACTGGGGAGAGGAGAGAATCTTAGAAACTGTGATGAAAATGATCTCAGGATGTGAAAAGAATCCTGCCAAGGCTTGCTGACAAGGCTGGCGACAAGGTTTGCAATGTGACGTGGCTACAGTGCACCCCAGGGTGGAAACTACAGCTTCTTTCTGACTACTGCCCTTTTTTCTTTCTAAATCTTTTTTTTTCTTTTTATATTTTCCTGTAAGTTGATCTGCTTTTGATATTTCTGATTTGTGTTTCAGATTTTCGTTTTTCGGATTTGTGCGAATCTGTTACCTGATTTTATTAACATCTATCACAGCTCCTAGTAGATGTTCAAGAAACAGCAATTGGTTAGGGTTTATGACCTAGAGAGCTGATGAATGAGGCATGGTTTTGTGTGTGTATGTGTGTGTTTTAAACAAAGTGCATTTCAGAGCTTTAACCAAAAGCCATGGTTGTTGAAAAAGTATTAGCCACTTTAATCAACATAAAATCTGAGGACAGTCTCCTTCCTCCTGTTTAATATGAGAACAGTGTCACAATTTCAATTTCCGAGACTCAACATTTACCAGAGTAATGGCTGGCATCACTGTGGACCCGTGTTCATTCTGTCTTCTTGCTGGCAACCCTGCTGATTTACACAGCATTGAAAAGTCAGTGGTGAGGCTTACATTCTTTCTATCCCATTTTCAAACTCTGGGCAGATCTCATTTTCAAAGTAGTCTGATGGAATGAGGGTAGGACTGCTGAAACTGCCTGATTTTCCAGCATGAATCTTGTTTAAATCTTAACCACATAGTACTTAACATGCTATATGTTGCCAAAGGATGCAGTCAAGTCTTGCCCGTTATTGTTCAGAACAATAAGATTCTTAACATGGTGCCACCCTGAGTGCACCTCTGTTTTTTTTTTTAATTTTCATATTTTTTTCATTATAGGTTACTACAAGATATTGAATATAGTTCCCTGTGCTATACAGAAGAAATTTGTTGCTTGTCTATTTTATATATCGTACTTAAATTGGGAGTTTGAGGTTTGTAGACACTAACCACCTCTGTTTTTAAATAGTGCCCCACTGCAGTCATTTATTGTGGATTACAGGTCCCATGAGTTCACACATACAGCTAATTCTAATGTAAGGACAAGTTAGACTAGTGCTTTAGCAGAATTGTTTTTAAAAAGAGCAAAGATTTATATAACAATCATGTAATCTAATGCAAAATAAATAACACATAATAAAAGAAAAGAAAAAAAAGTTGATCAAGAAAGCCACGGGCAAATTAGACCCCTTAAGACTATAATTTTGAAAGGATTTATTTGTGTAATGGAGCCCATTTCTTTCCTAATGCACACTTGCTACATCCAGACATCAAATTTATTCTTACTGATCTTCATCTTCAATTTTAAAAGCATCTCTTAAAAGACTGCTTGCACAGCCAAGAAAATAACATCTAAAGAAAGTACCTTTCAACAACTGTATTGGGCCAGGTTGACTGATGTTTCACACTGATCTTACTTTAAGTACCTTATGCAACAATACTTTGTGGACTCCAGAGTAGCAGGGTAGGCAGCTATGTTGTGAACAGACATAGAGGTAGATGGAGAGAGAGAGGGAGAAAGAGAGAGCGAGACTGAGAATGAAAGTACAAAGACCCAAAGGGCTGTCTGTCTGCAGCAGGGTAGAACAGTAGGCAAATTCATTAATTACACCTTCCTACTTCAAATGAACCAGCTAATTATTTGTTTACCTAAGAGTCAGTATTGCTCCCCAGGCTACAGACAATAGTAAACACTAACAAAGGAAACTGTGTTTGCCGTAGCATGAATATATTTAAATTTCAAGGTTTATATTTATCCCACCACAGAGCAAAGTTCAGGCAATGTATTTATGTGAAACGCTAAAATGTAAATCACAGTCATTAGAATATAACTTTCTGAAAGTGGTTGTTCTTTCCCACTTATCAAGTAGTTCAGTGAAATGTATGCATCTATTTGCCGTTGTCAGGCTACATGTATACGTCACCATCAAGAAAGTGTGTGTGTGTGTGTGTGTGTGTAGCATTGATTTTATGTTCTATTTATAGTAAATGATGTGTGTGTATATGTAATAAAAATAGTGAATATTTATTGAATATTTACTAGGTACCAGGCATTTGTAACTGGTATTTTATGCATGAATAATTATGGAGTAATCAAAAGACTTGTTTTATTCTTTTTTGGTATCGCACTATCCTTTTAAAATTTTTTAGATGAGATTAATTTTTTTAATTGAAGCATAGTTGACTTACAATGTTGTGTCAGTTTCTGGTGTACAGCACAGTGATTTAGTTTTACATGTATATATATGTGTATATATATATATACCATATATATATTCTTTTTCATTATAGGTTATTACAAGATATTGAATGTAGTTCCCTGGGCTATACAGTAGGACCTTGCTGTTTATCTATTTTATATATAGTAGTTTGTATCTGTAAATCCCAAACTCCTAATTTATCCCTCCCCCACCTTTCCCCTTTAATAACCATAAGTTTGTTTCCTATGTCTATGAGTCTGTTTCTATTTTGTAAATAAGTTCATTTGTGTCACTTTTTAAATTCCACATGTAAGTGATAATGTATGGTATTTGTCTTTCTGACTTACTTCACTTAGTATGATAATCTCTAGGTCCATCCATGTTGCTGCAAATGGCATTATTTCATTCTTTTTATGGCTGCATAATATTCCATCATATGTATCTCACAACTTCTTTATCCAATCATCTATCAATGAACATTTAGGTTGCTTCCACGTCTTGGCTATTGTAAATAGTGCTGCTGTGAACACTGGGGTGCATGTATCTTTTCAAATTGGAGTCTTCTCTGGATATGTGCCTAGGAGTAGAGTTGCTGGATCATTTGGTAAGTCTGTTTTCAGTTTTTAAAGAATCTCTATACTGTTTCCATAATGGCTGCACCAAATTACATTCCCAGCAACAGCGTAGGAGGGTTCCCCTTTCTCCATACCCTCTCTAGCATTAGATGAGATTAATATTTAAATCAGCACATTTCAAGTAAAGCAGATTGTCCTCCATAATGTGAAGACGCCTCATCCACTCAGTTGAAGGCCTTAATGAAACAAAGACTGCCTCCTCTGAGCAAGAAGGAATTCTGATTGCAGACTGCCTTCAGACTCCTCCAACCGCAACTCTTTCCTGGAGTATCAGCCGGCCAACCAACCCTGCAGATTTTGGATTTGCCAGGTCCCACAACTGTATAAGCCAATTCCTTAAACTAAATATTTTGATATCAAGATATTTTATCTCTATCATCTCTGTCTACACACACACACACACCCTATCTGTTCCATTTCTCTGAAGAACCCTGACTAATACAACCAGGCAGCTTGCTAGCCACTTTCTGACCCTTTGAGGCCAGAGCTACGGTAAAGGAGGGGTTAGCAATGGCTAAGAAGTCTTCCTTGAACAGCTCTCTCTGTACTTGGCAAATGCTGAAAAAGACGGCATTTCTCTCCAGAACACTTCCTTGATTCTTCCCAAATCTCACTGCGGAGGCTTGGATGGCCATGCCCTCTTGCAGTAATCTTCAACCAACTTATGCATCTCTGTATTATGTGGCCACCTGTGATTCTTCTCACAGCCTCTAACACAGTGACACTCCCTGCCAGCTTTAGCTGCTGGGGCCCTCCACTCTCTCCGGCAAGTCCATCTGACAGTAAGTATTAGCACTAGGTAATGTTCTTTTCTGAGTAGTCAGCATCTGGTCAATGGGGGATTTGACTGCATCCTTCACCCTGACAAAGAATGGCTCTGCAGTTGCCCCTAACCCAGCAGCACAGTCCTGCCTCTGCTTTTCTCTGCTTAGTCAGCCCTGGTAATGAATGGAGCAGGAGTCAGGACCTGTTCCACAATGTTCTCCAGCCCCAGGCAAGGTTTATCAAGGTCTCAAATATCAAATAGCACAGTACTATTGAACCTCTTTCTCACTTCACAATTTAAAAACATTGGATTAAAGGATAACAAGACTTTACACATCCCAACCACCCACCCCAAAAGGAACTGTAGGGCTCAGAACAGCTATGGCTGCCTCCAAAGAAATTCCTTCATAAATGGTTACCCTCTTTCTCATCTCTTTACATTTGATAGTTTCAAAGAGGCTGGGAGTTCAAGAAGTGTGTAGCCAATGCATTGCACTTCTCTCTGTAATTTCTGAATTCAGTTTCACAGTCACCTTGATATCTATATGGATCAGTCAGATGCCTCAGTGAGAGCAGACATGAGGAGTCACATTTGAATTTCTTGCTGTATTTTGTTTTAAGCACTGAACTGGAATTGCCTCATTTCATTCCCGCAACAAACCCACAGGGAAGGTACTTTATTATTCCCATTTCACGTATGATGAAACTAAGCCAGACATATTAAATAACCTGCCATGGGTTACCTGGTTAGTGTCAGAGCTGAGTTGCAAACCCAGGGGATCCGATTCTAATTCAAAATTCTAACCACTGCAGCGTAATGCCACTCACTGACTGTTTAATGGGCGCTATTCCAAAATGCAAGTCTACATCCTGATTGGTGAGTTTTCAGTTAGATTCACTTCTTTTCAGGTGAAGAGAAAAGCCTGTTTCCGACTTTTAGAAATAGGTCGATGCCCTGTAAAATCTCGGTGCTGAGATTTTTTTTTTTTTTTTAAATAAGAATCTTTTTAGCACTGACTAGGAATTCAGGGCTGTGCTATGATCAACTTGGAGGACAATGAAAGAAGCATAAACAAGAAAGTGAACCAGTCTTCTGGATTGGAGGAGGAAAGCTTGATTTTACTTGGACCCCATCTATTTTAATTTCTCTGTTAAGTAAGCTAGTCTCTGCAAGGGGCATTGCCTGGGAAGGTGGCACAGGAAGTCACGTCATGCTGCCTGATTCCCAGGGGTTGGGAAGGCTCCTTCCCCGAAAGACATATTCTCCACTGGCTTTTGGCCGATTCATATCCCACATTCAGAGATGCTCCAGCTGTGAACGATCTTGGCTTGAGACTGTGTTACACATTAAAAGGTAATGCCTCTGGGAGAATTAACTCTTTACTGCTAGCTTTCTTTTACTTCTTTCTCTGTAAGTATTTAGCTTCATTACAGAAAGCAAGTGAGGAGAAGAAGGAGAAGAACTCATGATACAATGGAGAGAAAAGAATGCTTTCACCAAAATGGAACTGCCTCAAAGGCCACGTTGGCCAACTAGATAGTTTTATGAATGTACAGATCATCTGTTTCCAGGCTGCAGTGGCTGTGGAATATTGACTAGGTCACAGTTCAGGGGACTCGATTTAAAGGGGTACACCCAAGCATCTCTGTAGCCAAATAAATAATTCTCAGCTCTATTTGTGGCAGGGAGGAAACACTGAGATGTCATGAGTTAACTGATGTCTAGGTGGATTGCTCTGGGAGAGCAGGAAGAATGACACTTAATGGAGCTTTTTAAATTAATCACAGAGCCCAGGATAGTAAAAGAAAAGGGATTTAAATTTCCTCATGTAATGAAATAACAGAGATTTTCATTTTGCCCCTGATGCCAAAGACAGGGGAGGTGGAAATCTGATTGCTTTGGTGGGGGTACCTGAGGAGGGGAGGGAGAAGGGTTGCTGAAGGAGGGGTATTAGACATGGGAGAAATTCTTGGTTAAAAGAGAACAGAACCCAGGAAAATGGAGCCAGGCTAGATGCTAAGAAGAGATAGAGAAAGGGAGGAAAAAATAACATTTGGCAAGGAATGCTGGAAGGTGACTGAACAAACATATCTGCCATTCAGTTTTCAATTGCCTCCTTTGCTGTGATGTAATTGCACCCTCCTATTACTCCCAGATCTTGAATGATAGTTGTATGTACAAGAGTCGTGTATGAGAGCTATTTTAGCAAATGAAGAGGAAGAACATGCATCCATGCTTGGGGTGATGGATTTAGATAGAAGGACCACAGCCATGAAGGCAAGGTAGGAATGGGGCAAGGCGAACATAGTTAAAAGGAAAAGCATCCTTCCCAGGAATTGTCAGGAACATAGTGGGAGAGGCTGCACATACTGCAGACACCTAAGGTGGGGACCTGGGACTTCTTCTGGGCTATCAAAGGAAAGGATGACCATGGACTGCAAAACGTGGAGACATTCAGGTGACCTGTATGTATCATATTTTCCAAATGTCTGCAAATGCAACTGCACTTAATAACATAAATATGAACACACACACATATAAACATCTATAAACACATATGTATAACATGATAAGATATATAACATTACTGAATCCACAGGAGTTTTGATCATTATGTATTCTTCTGAATCATGGATGCTACAATCCTGTAGAAGACGGCAACAATCATTAATATTAAAAAGAGATACACTTGAAAAGGTTGGAAGGGAAAGCCTGCAAAATCTCCTTCAACGTTTCCAATACCTCTACAAGAAGTCTGTTCAGGAGGAGTGGATTTAAAATCTGTAGGGAGGTATGGTTTTCCCATGAACGGATGGCTTCTCCCATACTGACCTGCTATAATCATGTTTCCTCCCTGCGCGTGTGCCTTGAGAACCGCTGCACTTCACTTCCTCACTCCCCTGGCACTTTAGACCTTGACATTAAGAAAGAAAATTAAGTCAGTGACAAGAAAAATGTAATGATCCGCTGCTCTTGTGTTTGTCCTTTTAATTTTAACATATGCATTTTCTTACACAGATAGGGTATTTGACTATGATTGTCAGTTATTAACATTCCCCCCTAATTACAACTATCCCATCAAGGTCGGGGTCCCCAAGGAAGCAGCTGAGGGAACACAAACAGCACAGATGTGCCGAATTATACTGCAGGCTGAGAAATTAACTAAAAATGAGTAATACGCTCTCAATTTAAACCTGGCAGGGGGGACTATACTTTCATCCCCAAATTGGAATCAGATTTCCTCTGCTGGGGCTTCTCCAGCTTTTGGCATAGCCTCTTAACAAGGCCAACTTGGTTCCTCATGGGATGATAACACGGGGTTCGAGTTAGACTATGTGGCTGAGTGGGGAAGGCAGAGATAACATCAAGCTATGGGGGAGCCCTGGATTTCAGTTTTATCACCACACAAATGAGCATCAACAGCCTCAAATAAAGCCAGCACTATTGGTTCTTAATGACGTTTTCATAATTACAACACTCCCTAAGCATCTGTAATAATTCTTGGACACTTGGTGGGTACATTTGTTTCTCACAAAGACATTCCTTTTCCATGTGATTAAAGGTATCTGTAACAAAGCCTGCTATCACGTAGCCCTTGATTTTTCTACTTTTGATTTCAAGGTGTGATTTCTTTATTTCTCTGGTCTTCAGCCATTTTATTACTAGAGAGTAAGAGATGATAGGAAGGAAGATAAAAGAAATGTGGGATTTATCAGTGATTGTGTCATTTAACACCTTTTTGAAGCATGTCAAGGAGTTGTAAAAGTATATTTTCCTTAGTAGAATCTGGAGCTCTTTGAGGGGAGGTTAAATGTTGTTTGTTTGACGGTCACCTATCACTGTAATGTCACAGTAATTCTCAGTCTTGCCTCAGATTTGAAAAACGCAGAGTACCTTTTATCATAGCAGCTTTCGGGCCCCACTGCAGACCAATTAAGTCAGCATCTCTTGGGGGTGAGGTGAGGACACGAATCATTTCTGAAAGCTCCAGGTGAGTCCAGCGTGCAGGCAGGCTGGAGAGTCAGCAAACTATAGCTAATTCTCCTGCCTAGAATAGGTGTCACTTGCTATTTTAAGGGACTACTAAATCGTCTTAATCACCACCCAAACCCCATGAAAACAGCAAACTGTCATAGATATGACACAGCCTTTATATAATAAATTATCATTAACCTACTCCACAGTTAATTGAATAACGCTTTTGTTGAAAAAGAGAAAAAAAATTCTTGGCACCTATATTTCATCCACTTGGAAAAGGTTCCTGAGATAAGAGCTGATTGAAATGTCCTGGGATGCTTTTGGATAAATGACATGTCCCTGCACTTCTACTTTCAATACATTGTTTTTTAAAAAAAGGGGCAAAAAAAAAAGGGAAAATAAGAGGTCTCTCTGAATTGGGCAGAGTGGTCAGAATGGATTCAAAGAACATTTTGTCATGGTCAAAATTATTAAAATACAGTTCAAAGAGATATTAGTTTAAAACAACTGAAACCAATTTTATGTATGTCTGATTACTGTCTTTGGCTCAATTGCTGTACAAAAGAAGTGTAAGGCAACGTTCCCGTTTTTAATTTGTTTATGAACTCCCAGAGAGATTGCCCTTGGTGTCCTTCTCTGAAATGTGGAAATATAGAAATTCAAGCTGACCATGAGCAGCAAGTAACAAAATGGAAGAAACTCCGATTTGCAGGTTGGAACACAATATTCCAGTCTGTTAATAGTTTTCCTACCGTTCACTCTGAGAACCTGAAATTTCATATACAAATGAATATTTCTGGGGAATAATGTGAATATAATCATTAA
The DNA here is from genome assembly GCF_048773025.1 of Camelus bactrianus. NCBI lineage: Eukaryota > Metazoa > Chordata > Mammalia > Artiodactyla > Camelidae > Camelus > Camelus bactrianus. The sequence continues at coordinate 36,767,613 of NC_133543.1, read as the reverse complement.
TTGTAATTTTTATTACGTAAGTACTAAGTATGCAACTCCCTGTTAAGTACTTTATATGATCTCATTAAACCTTCACTGCGACCGAGTGAATGAAGTACAGTTATCTCCATTTTACAGATGTGGAAACTGAGGCTTATCAGTTCCGAGTCTCCTAGCAATTTCGAGAAGATTTCCTTCCAATCTGAAAATACTTAAATTCCTTCTGCAGATCTTGATCTAAGAATTCATACTGATTTGCTTCTCTTTATTTCCTTGGAAATTTTCATGTCAGATACAGTTTCACTTGCACGTAGATGTACAATCAAAACACCAAGAAAGGAACGTGAATGTTACTCTGACTCCCAGAGCCATGCATTTCAGGCACGCTGGATTCCAGCTCAAGATGGCAGTCATCCTCTCCGTGCCTTTTCTTAGACTCCACCAGATTCTTAAAAATGAACTAACTGCCTTCTTTTTATATATTGATTAGGTGATACATGTGCTGTTCCAATTTAAAAGACAAACTCTAAATGTAGGGCTTCCTAATTCTGCAAAAGATTTATGCTAAGGTTCCAACTTATTCTTTTCTTGTATTTCACTTCAGATGGAAATATGGTGACATTGGGAAGATTATGTCAGATCATGAGCGTGTGTGCAATGGTTCTATGGAGGAAACTCTCAGGAAGGGGTGAGGAGAGAAGGAGAGGATCATAAAGCAGTTCTGACACATCCCCCAGGCAGCCAGACCCGCATGACAGTAGGGAGTGAATTGTACCCAGACAGAGCATCGTATGCAGCTCAGTAGATAATAAGCAGACATCTTCACCACCATGTGCCTTTTCCTTACATTGACATCTTTGCCTTGTCTCTGTCCCCCAGAGTCTAATGATCTTCACAAAGCTTTACTATTTACCAAAATTGTTAACCCACTGGCCTGAGTCTCAGGCTGCGTGCTGTGTGGGAGAGAACCGACTGTGGAGAGTAAGAGAAATATATCCATCTTGAGGCTGACTGGGACCTTAGTTGGAGTTTCATTTTAGCTTCTATTTTCTTTCCATTACTTTACAAAAGCATTTAAGAGATGTAAATGTTTACCCCTTAACTCCCAAACTGAAAGAATCAGCACCAGGAATGGTTTCAATAGACTTCCACAGTGGGTTGAGGGTATCTTGTAAAATAGCTTGCTAAAGTTTGCAAAAGCTTTGAGGACAGGAATGAGGATAAAACACTAATATTTGCTCAGTCTTTTCACATATCCTCTGCTGAAACCACACGAGGGCCTGGGGGATTTCTTGGCAGAAGCAGTATCGCAAATGGTTGATTTATTGGCATCAAAGGCAGCGATATGAAACAGTCAGGGTCTGCACACTTTCTCCAGCATGAAGTCCAAACAGAGATCTGATTATGTCTGTTTATCTGAAATGTTTTACTAAGTAATTCATTACTCTGAGTTTATAAAGAAATGGGGTTTGGCTGGGAGGGTAGAACTATTTAGCAGAAGGATGGAATATCAACCATGTAGAAGATAATCAGAAGACTGCCAGGGAGTACAAACCACCACAGGCAATATTAATTTTGTCTTCTGACTGTGCCATGAGTACAGGCTTTACAGAAGACAAAAGTCCTCAGGTGTACTGTGATTAGCTTAAACCTGTCTGTCTTCTGCACAGCCCCTCAGAGCCTGCTGGCCCTCAGCCCGTGTCTCTACAGTCCGAGTTTGAGATGTCTGCATCAAATTGGCTCAGTACCACCGAGTCTCCCGCACAGGTATGTTGATGTCACTATATTTGCGGCAGAACTCTCTTAAAAGGCATTAGGATGGAGAAAACCTAGTTTCCAATCCTAGCCCTGTCCTTTCCCAAACTTGAGACTTTGGACAAGTCCCTTAACTTCTTGGCAGCTTAATAGTTTTACAAGTAAAACAGAAGATCTCACAGGGCCGGGGTGAGGCTTAAAGGAGCCCATGTGGGAAGCCCTTGAAAATGGCAAAGTCTGTATGCTAGCTGGCCTCCCTCTTACCCACCTGCCCTCCTCTCCAGCCAATCTCAGCCACCACTTAGCAGCCTTGAGGGAACTAGTCTATGGCAAATCTAAACACCGCATTCCCCACGTAGCCTGCCCTGGAGTCAACAATTAAGATTTGTGGAGCTTTTTCATTATATTCCCCTTCTTTTCCAGAATCTTGGATTTCAGGAGAAAAATACCTAGACTAAGAGTTTAGCTGACAGACTGGAAATTGGAGCAGAAAAGAGAATGTGAAAGAACCACACGAAAACATGCACATTTCTTTCAGGTGAAGTGGAATGTTTTCATGCATATTTTCCATGGATTCTCTTCTTTTTTATCTTTTACCTTTCTTCAAAAAAAATCGTTTCTAAAAATACTTAAAATGTTTTACAGAGTGTAATGAATAAAGGTATGGAAAATAATATAAACATCTATGAAACCACCACACAGCTTAATACAAAGAGACGTCACCAGTATGTTTACGGCTCCCCTCGCAGTGTGTTTCTTCCTCGTCATAACCACTTTCTTCCCCTATTAGAGTTAACCACCGCCCTACATTTTACAGTAATCATTTTCCTGCTCTGCTTTATAGTTATATTACCCAGAGATGCATCTCCAAATAGTGTCATTTAGTTTTGAGGACTGTTTTCAGGATCTTCAGTAAGGGGCATGAATATTCACTGGAGAATAACATGTCATTTGTAAGTATACAGTGCATCTCATTTGTCATTATCCTGTTGATGGACATTTGGATTTTTTCCAGTTTGCGGCTATTAGGAACAACAATGTTTTAAAAAAGCTTCTGCACTTGTCCTCACGTGCAGGTTTCTCTGCATTGCAGCAAGTCATGCTCAGTCAGAGACTGTGCACATTTTCAGCTTTACAAGATAATCCCAGATTAATTTCCAAAAGAGCTGTAGCCATTGGTAATCTCACCAGCCTTTGTCTTTTCTCTCCATGCTATCACTTAGACTTTTGCTTTTACCTTAAGCTAGACTTATGACAAACTCTTGACTCTAATTCCAGTATCTTGTTTATCTGGCATAGATTTGGGGGCATGGTCTAAGTAAAATTGTCGGTGATCTGAGTGGGTTTACAGGACTGGCCTGTGTATTAGTTTCCTGGGGCCCTGTAACAAATTATCAAAGATTAAATGGTTGAAAATAACAGGAATCTATTCCTTCACAGTTCTGGTGGCCAGAAGTCCAAACCCAGAAAAATGCTCCCTCTGAAGACTCTCAGGGAGAGTCTCTTCTTGCTTCTCCCCAGCTGCTGCTGTCTCTCGGCAATCGTTGGCTTCTCCAATCACCCCAATCTCTTGTCTTTCTCTCTGCAAGGCTCTTTTCCTGTGTCTCCTCTTATAAAAGTACCAATCGTTCAATTTTAGGTCTCACTCTAAGCCTAGGATGACTTAATCTCGAGATCCTTAACTAAATACAACTGCAAAGATCCAACTTTCAAATAAGATCACCTCTCCAGATATTGGGGGTAAGGATTTCAACATATCTTTTTGGAGGGTACAACTCAAACCACTATGGCCTACAACGAGGGAAGGACAGAGGAGAGGAGGGGGGAAATTATTAGTTTGTGAAACAATTACTGTATTTGCTATATAATTTTTGATTGCTTAAGATGTTAACATTTCCCACAGGAGAGCAGTTAAAGAGCTGCCCACTCAAAACAACACACCTGCTTTAAAATGTGTATATATCCTTTGATCCTATTAGGTTCCTTTTACAGACAGGCAAGTAGTTGAAAGAAGTAGGTCAGGGTTCTGGGGCGCTCACATAGGGTACGTGTGCCTCATCTTTGCACCTGAGCCCTGTGGACCTCATGATCCAGACAACAGAGAGAGAATTCAGAAGTTGTCCAGAAAAGAGCCATTTTCCCAAGAGACACTCCGATTTTGTGTGAGTTGGAGCTCTAGTTTTAGTGTCATAAAAACAAAAGTTTTTAAAGGTGAAAACTCATCTTATTTGTGGTAATGCGTGTATAGTGGTTATTGGCAGGTTTTAACCAGCAATTCAATTTGTTTAATGGGTATAAGGCCATTCAGAATTTCTTTTTCTTTTTGTACTATTTTGGAAATTTTTGTTTTTAAAGTGATGCTACCTTTGGGTAAAAGTCTTCATTTATTTGGAGATGTGCCTGACTTTACTCTGATACTGAATGCTCTTTATAATGATCATAAACATTATTATCACTAAATATTAATATCTGATTAGGAATTCTCTTATATAGTTCAAATTTGCTTGTATAAAATAAAATACTTAGTGAACACAGCCACCAGATTTACATACTTCTGTGTACTTTTATACATATCTATACTTTTTCTGAGTGTTCAACTAAAGACATATATGAATAATCCCCAAATGTGAATTGACACAGCAGAAAAATCATGTGAAGAGGTTGACTAGAAAACTCAGTGCTATTTTATAACAGAGGTATTTATTAAGATGTGCATCAGTGGTCTAACCTTCATACACTTCTTCTCTTTTTTTTATATACTTCCTCTCTTAAAAAATGTTTCTTTTAATTTCCTTTTGAAGCTGACAGGTTTTATTTATATAACTGGTAGAGAAATTCAACTCTTATTCTCCATATGCAAGGAAGAGAGGAAGACATACATATTTTAATGAAATAGTTAACAGCATGCTTTTTTAATGCAGAAAAATACAAAGAAGAAAACAAGAGTTGGACTACAATTTTCCTGCTCAGATAACCTTGCTGGGATTTTTATTAAATGAAATTAATAATGTATTTGGCTAGAAAATCTAAAAAGGTACAAAGTAAAAAAATACAATGTATTCTCTTTGCCTCAATCTCAATTCTCAAGCTTTCTCCAAAATGTCACTTATTTACGGGTTCTTATGTATCTTCCAGTGGGGAGGGCACTGCATACACTGCATCTCTCTCTTCCCTGTGTATTTTTATTCTTACTTTATAGCAAAAGGATAGTTAGTACTAGATATACTATGCCACTCTTTGCTTTCTTCACTTACATTATGAGATATTCCCATATAATTTCATACGAATCTGACTCATCCTTTTTAATGACTTTACATTGTTTTATGATGTCATCATCCTGTAATTTGCCTAACTCCTGTTGATGGACTGATTGTGCCCAGTTTTAGTCTTTTACAAGGGGAGCAGAGAGAGAGAGAGCGAGAGAGGCAAAGTACACGTTGCCTCTTATGACTTAACCTCAGAAGTCAGGCAGCATCATATCTACTACATTTTATTGGTCCAAGAATTTACAAAGATCCCTTCAAGGTCAAAAGGAGAAAACAAGAAGCGCACATCCTGATGGAGGAATGCTAACATTTCATCCTAAGAAAAGCACATGGAATGGGATGTAAATACATATTGATGCGACCACTTTTCGACAATACAGTCTGTTGTAAGATACGACTCCAGTTTCCGCACGCAGGCGTACACACGTGAACACACGCACAAACGGGCCCACAGGCCCTGATTATAATGGGATTGGGCCTAACTGGGGCTCATCAATTAAGATTTCAATTAGCAAAGGATTATGGGGGTCCTTCTGAAATGTTTGCCTATGGGGATGAGAATTGCTCTGTTCAACCGCTTACAAAGCATGCACTGAATTGCAGTCTGACACCCACTTGAAGGGTGTTTTAAAGAAAAAGGAGTCTAGGAGTCAAAATTGAAAGTGCAAATTGCAAATGCTTCCCTTCTAGAGTGATAGGGCTATAAATACCGAGGCTGTTTCTGTTAAACAACAAATGGAAATGCTCCAGAATCAATGAGAGGTGTTAGCACCAGGGAAAAACAGCATCTTAAATCCTTACGCTAACAATTAAATCAGACACTTTTGACACTTATCTGAGACACTCTTGGCAGTACTTTACCCTTCAGGGCATGATTCAAAAATTCACAGCAGGTGACAAGCAGATTTTGGAGGATCATTAGTTCGGCTTTCTCAGCACTTTCCCCAAACATATTCAATACATTTTGTTCAAACCAGTTTCATGATTTTTGAGCAAAGGCAACCGGTGGAAATGAGTGGGTTTCCAGAAATGGATGCCATGACCCCATGAAGCCAAAGAACTGACCTGCTCAGTAACAACCGAATATTAACAAGATCAGAAAAGAAGTGATTTATCCATGAGACCCCAAGGACAACAGATACAGTCCTGTGAATCATGAGAAATCTGTCTGGGAGACCATGAAGCCTTAGAGATTACTTACCTCACCATATGTTGTGCTTCTTCAATTTGAGGAGGAAAATAGTTCTCCTGTGATCGTTGTAGCCACGCTGTCTTTCATAAGATATCGAAACTGCTAAACAAATAATAAAATGGAAAGAATATAACTTCAGAATTTTAAGAATCCCATTTCCCTAAGGTGTTCTAAATGTTTTAAGCCTGCTGGATTTAAGGTCCTAACTTGAGACTCTTAGAGCATTGTTCTGCCGTAACTGGACTGAGATGGGTTATGGGAGATACTGACACTGGGAGTAGCCACCACTCACAGCTTTCAAGAGGCACTGGTGCCAATTCCTGAGCAGAACAGCTGACAGTAGGGACAGCCAGTCTGACAGAGGCTGTGTGTGATAGCACTAGAATGCAGGCTGTATCATCCCGACCTACCTACGAGCTGTACAACTTTTATACCTAAACCCCTCTAAGCCTCAGTTTCAACATCAATAAAATGGGAATGATAGTACCTATCACATGTGTTCAGGACCTAGAAGTGTCAGCCCAGAGTAAGGAAGCAGTAACAGTTAGTGTTATTGGTGGTCTCCAGTTCTCTTTACCATTCCATTTGTAGTTACCTAGACAGAGTCCAAAGACTTACAGTGAGGGCTGGAGCCAACTCTAGAAATCCTACAACCTAAATGGCCATCAATAGATGACTGGATAAAGAAGCTGTGGTATATTTATATAATGGAATACTACTCAGCCATAATTAAATAATGCCATTTACAGCAACATGGATGGACAGATGGACCTGGAAAATGTCATTCTAAGTGAAGTAAGCCAGAAAGAGAAAGCAAAATACCATATGATACCACTTATATGTGGAATCTAAAAAAAAAAAAAAAAAAAAGACAAACAAACTTACTGACAAAACAGGAATAGACTCACAGACATAGAAAATAAACTTATGGTTACTTGGGGGGATGGGGTGGGAAGGGATAAATTGGGAGTTCTAGATTTGCAGATACTAACTAATATACATAAAATAAACAACAAATTTATACTGTATAGCACAGGGAACTATATTCAATATCTTGTAGTAACATGGTGAAAAACATGAAAACAAATGTATGTATGAAAATGAATATATATATATGACTGTGCTGTACACAAGAAATTGATACAACATTGTAAACTGACTATACATCAATAAAAATACAAAAAAAAAAAAAAAGAAAAAGAAAGAAATCCTACAAAGTAACCCTGCTGGGAATCTGAGGGTGTGGCCCAGGGAAGTAGAGACCATGGTATAAATACTGTCAGGTGTGCAAATAAACTTAGCCACTTGTGCACCCTCCAAATGGCCACCCTTGTTCCAATCTATAAAAGACTGGCACCCAGGCTTGTCTCTGGGATTTTAGGAGGATGAGAGCAGATTGTGGTGCAGGACTCTGTGTTCTCAACTTCTACAGTCCACTGTGCTCGCTGTTAGGGTCAAGCGTGTGCTCTGTGACTTAGTGGTACACTTATCAGAAAGTTCGATTTGCTCCTGTGGGACCCTGAGGGAGGGCAAGAAGAGGGCAGGTCAGGGTGGCTTCCTATACCATCTAGGTGAGGGAAAGGGAAGGGCAAGTCCCAGACCCACAGCCACTGTTCTCCACACTCCCTTCTATGCCATTTAACTGTAGCTCTGACCTTTTTGGGGAAGGAGCAGTAAGAGCAGCACACCAGAGACTTTCCCCATGTCCACAGCAATAGTCTGAAAGGCAGGAGGAAAATTCTCCACTGTGAGTCTTCTCTCTTGGTCTTTGTCCTCTATGCTACCATCAGAACGGAAGCTCCAAATCTCCCAGTTTCAGTCCTGGAGTAAAAGCTAATTTTGGTGCTGGTAAAACATCCAGGATTCCTGGTTTTCTCTTTGGTTTTGATGCCCATGGCTCTCTACTTTCATGACATCTCAGAAAGTTTTTGGTTTTGCTTTGTTTTCAGATTATCCAGAATTTTTGTTGACTTTATCAGGAAACTTATTAAAAACATTCAACATAGACAAAATGCAAGTCCCCTGTATTTACACTTTATCAGGACGTGAGTGTTCAGACATCTTGCAGTTGCTGAGATGGAATCCAGCTATTGCTCATGAAGCACCTGCTGGTTGTGCCACGGCTGTCCCCTGCCCTCTGTGTTCCCGACCTCCTTGTTTGGCCTCCTTCTCCGAGACTTGACAAGAGGGAGGCTGTTTTCATACTACTTTCCTGAAACAGGGAATAAGGGATGAGCTACATATACATGATGGGAGGTGCCTGGAAGAAGGCTGAGAGAACAACGCTCTAATCAGATGATCTCTGAATGACTCAAAACAGGCCATGAACTAATGCAATGGAACAGTGAAAACCGGGGTGAAGCAGAGCTTAGGAATGTCTCATCGTCTTCTTGTCCTCTTGAACAATGCTTTCTCTTTGGGCCACACAACTTTTCCATGTGCTAAGCATTACAGTCACACGTATTTGTAAGATGACACTGCACCACCCTTAGTTCCTTGTGTGAATGCTAATTCTACAGATTTATGGCTGAAGTTTCTAACAGAAAACTTCTGAACACTTACTTGTTTTTCAATATCTCATCAGCCCTTAGTGTAGGTGGCCTCCTTTATTTCCTTAATTTATGGTGCTGCAACAATCTCTTGTATCAGCCAGAATTTATTGAGCATAGTGTTTAAGAACACAGATGGTGCCTCAGATCTATGGTGAAATCCATCCTCATTTAAGAGCTGTGCGGCCTTGGGAGAAAAGCAAAACATACTTTCTTTATGTGTTAAATAGCAATAATTATGGAAAAATGCTTCAGATTTTGAAGATGCTAAATAAAATAATGTATATAAAACGTTTAGCTCATAACTTAATATGTAACAGGTCTTTGGTAAATTAAGAATGTTTCTATTATAAATCACTTCTTTTGGCTATATTGCTGTAACAGTATATCAAATGTTTGCCAATGCTTTTACCTTAACTATTCTTCACCAGTCTTGAGTGCAAAAGAATCTGTGTTTCCCATGGAATTCAGGACAGTGATTCAGGAACCAGGTGATACCAGCTCCAGAGGGACAAAGATTTCATCTGTCTCATTCTCCTTTGCAACTCTGACCCTGCCGTACTGTTCAAGGTAGACACTCACATCTGTTGAATTAATGAATAAACGAATGAGTTACAGAGGGTCCAAAAATATGAATGGACCATGACATTACACATAAAATATCAGAAAAATCAGGAATGATGGTTTTTTACTGTGGGTGACCAAACTCTATTCCAAAAATACATTCACTTTTTTAAAGAATTTTACACAACAGAACATTAATTTAGTCTAATAGTTATCACTTCTTAGAATTTAAAGTACTAAATGTATACAATGTTATAACAGAGAAAATATTTCCTTCTAGTAGTCAATAATCACTCACTTCTCACTTGAATTATTCTTTGCAATATTCTTTGTTGAGAAAATTTTGAGTGTGTAGTTTTAATTTTAATCTATATGGTAGCAAACATCTATGATATCTTGAAATGGACAAATGAACGTGAATGGAAGTCTTTTTACTCTTCTGATAATATGAAATGTTAGCTCCAGATTCAGACAGCAAGGACATTTAATCATATGATTTCTACTTATATTTCTAAATTTTGTTTTCTGCCTTATAGGGGTGAGTTTTCCAGGACTATAAATTACCATTTTCTGTTATGAATTCGATTCATTATCCATATTAGTAAAATTCTTTAATCACAAAATCTATGTGACATTTAAAATTTTAAAAGCTAGCGGAGGAAACAGCATGACATGAGTCGGTTGTAGTTAGACAGGCAATTGTTCTATGGAGAACAATCTTACAAGCAAAAAATAGCCATAAAATGACATAATAGGTCAGAGATGCATCTCATTTCCTCTCTGTGTGGGGAACCACCAAAGGAAGTCTTTAATACAATGGAAAATAGAATTTTTTTTTCAATTCATGAAAACAGTAAGTAATGGGGCTTGAAGATTGGAATGAATACTGGAAAATCCTGGTTTGCTTTTTGTTTTCCAACTGTGAAGTGCTGGAGAATTCAAGGACTATCCAAGAAAGCTTTAACGTGTTGGGGGGGTGAGCCTGGAAAGAGATCTTGTTTACTGAGCATGAACCAGGTGTCAGACAGCACCACCTGGCTTCGTAGTCACTTCTTCTGCCTAAGTAAGTCTCACAAGGTAGCTGTACAATTTATTGTAAGATCCTGAGGTCAGGGACCAGGTTTTACTGCACTTTGTACCCCCACACAGAGCCTGGCAAATGATTATAAAAATATTTGTGTACTGGGGAGGGTACAGCTCAAGTGGCAGAGTGCATGCTTAGCATACACAAGGTCCTGGGTTCAATCCCCAGTACCTCCTCTAAAAATAAAGAAATAAACCTAATAACCTCTCCCTAACAAAAAATTTTTAAAAAAAGTTAAGAAAATACTCATGTACTAAATGTTAGTTCCAAATTGGGACGGCAAAGACATAGCCACAGATTTCCATCAAATGCAATTAACAGAGAGAAGGAACAAGATGGTCTCAGGTGATCCACTCACCCTTCCTTTTCAGTAGAAATCAAAGTAAGTGATGACACAGACAAATTTATAAACTGCTTCTTTTTCCCCTCTTGTAAAACATAAGTCCCTGAGAATGATAATTAGAGAAAAACTTGCTATTGAGCTAACTGTTTTAATCTGCACTGAATAACAATATCTCACATTTAGCTAACATTTACTAAGTGCCTGCTTATTTAACAAATATTGTTTTAAGTGCTTTACAGGAATTAACTCATTTAACCTCAAGAGAACCTCCTTCTTATTAGAAAGGTTCCATGGTTATTCTTACTTGACAGACCAGAAAACCAAGGTAGGGACAGGCGCCTGAGTTTGCCCACAGCTAGGAGTTAGGAAGGGGCTGAGTCTTGATTCAGCCTTCAGGAGTCTGGTTTCCAGCTCACTTGCTGCTCAGCACCCCCCAACGCTGCACTGGTTTCTGCTCGGCGGCTAAACCTTAGCATGGTCATCTTTCTCCAGGAGCTATTTAGCATATAGATGCTGACTAGCCCTTTAACTTTGTCATCTTTTTAGCATGGCAATCATGCACGCTTAGCACTGAGGATCTACGTTGTTTTGCCCTTGTTCTCTACAAGAGTCTGGACTGACTTTTTAAAGCACGCACACGAAGTGGTTGTGCCTGAGCAATGGCAGCCACGTTCGTGCTACAGGGCCATGTGGCTCTTGTGTCTCTTCCTGTTGAATCTGTGCCCTCTGGTCTTTCTGTATTTTCTATCAGTCATTTTTGGTTTGCTTGCCTGGGTATCTTGCCCAGTACCTGTGCCTACTAAATCAAACTTGCTTTTGACAGGTAATTTGTATAGTTTTTTGGGATGTAGGAATCTCAAAAATGTTTTTGTATCTCCAGTGACTTTGTGTGAACTGGATGATGATGGGCCAGAAAATTATTCCCCTAGCCTTACAGAAATCACTACATGGCTGGCACCATGATTGCGGTGGCGGCAGTTTAAATGCTGTGTTTGACTCGTATGCAGTTTGCCAGACTGAAATAATTGTAATAACCTTCAGATCTGACATGTACCCTGTCTGGTGGGTGGCAGATCCCTTTCTAAACATGTTTCCTCATGGAGCAAGTTCCTTCCAGGGTTTATATTTCTTAACTACCTTTTTTTTTTCTCAGTTTTTCTTTTCTTTTTTTCTTTCTTTTTTTGGTTGGGGGAGGCAATTAGGTTTATTTATTTATTTATTTTTTTAATGGAGGTACTGGGTATTGAAGCTAGGACCTCGTGCATGCTAAGCATGCACTCTACCATTGAGCTATACCCTGCCTTCCTTAACTACTCTTTATAGTAAACATCATCCCATAATGGTTACATTTGCTTGTTAGCAGTAAAAGGTGTGTGTGTGAGTAAATACAAAAGTACGTATTTACTTCATATCTGTTTTCACTGTATCATCTAAGATTCACTCATCCTGCAAGGATCAGTGATGCAGAGTAATATATAATCAAAATACTAAATAATTTTGTTAATTTCAGGGGGAAATGCCTGATTTATCTGATTCATTCACATGGTCATTTAAAAAATTTTAATTATCTGGATAATTTCAGTTCCCCATGTTACAACTCTGAGTTCAGAAAAAGAAAGTGTGAATTTGGGAGATATAGGTGCAGATATGTTGCCAGTGATTGATAACTAGCAAGTATTTAACAAAGTCAACATGGTGACTTACCATATTCTTTCAGTCTTAAAAAATGCTTAAGAAAATAAGCATTATTTTTTCCAAAATTTTGGAAAGCATAGGTGTTATGATGTCTGGCCTGTATGGGATCTAACCACTTCAAAATCATGCACACAAACAGCTGTACTATGGTTTTGTGACAGGTTTTGAAAAATAATAAAATCTAGGCCAATCATAATTCTAACAAATGATCCTTATGTTTATTTTCTCTGCTGTCAAAATTTCAGAGATGTTACATAAAGTGAAAACTGGACAGGGCTTCTGGTTACCATCAGACCTTTGGAATTTCAATAGAAACCAGAAACTGTGTAAAAAAAAAACTTCTTAATATTTTATGACCATGTTTAACGTCTCACAATTTTTTTTTTCAGAAGGTGTGTTTATTATTTCCTATCTGACTTTCCTCAGAATGTAGCAGTAAAATTCTGAAAATGAGAAGAGTCCATAATATTTAGCCCAGGTCTCTCCTCTGAGTTCCAGATGCACAAATACAGCTGCCCTCGTGCTGTGAGCCTGTGGGTAACGCTTACAGGTTGCAGTGCCCGCAAACCACAACAGGTCTCTTGCTTCCTCCCCCAATTTCCACTGAAACCTGCTCTGACTCTCGGCCTCCCCAACTGAGAAAAGGACACTGCTATCCACACAGCTGCCATGCCAGAAGCCTTATTTACACGTTTGTGCCCAAGTATATAGTCTACCGAGCGCAAAGAGCATAAAATGTCTGCGTTTGAAGCATTTGGTTCAAGAAATCTCTACTTATAAATATACTCGTGGTCCTTTTCAAGATACCAGAAGGTTCCTTTGGGACCCTGAGGAGTCAGTGATTTCTAAACCTTCATCAAGTCCCAACTCCTCCTCCTCTATGATTTTTCTTGAGTCTTTTCACCGGCCTCCACCTCCACCGTTCTCACCATGGTCATCAATCACCTGGCTGACTCCAGTAACTTTTCTGCCTACTTTTGCGTTTGCCAATTCTTTACCTCCACAGATGATCTTTAAGAAACCACAGCCCTGATCACTTCACTCCCCTTCTTCGTTCCCTTCCCTTTCCACTTAGAATAAAATGGAAACTCATTACTGGGGCTTACAGTGAAAGCCCTTAAAGAGTGGAGGTCGCTTGTAACCCTTCCAGCCTCTGCTTCACGATAACCCGGGCAACCCTCAGTCCCGCTCTGCTCCCTCACTTATGACATCCCTCCCCCCTCACCTCCATTCCCTCCCCCACCATTTCTTTAAAAGCCCTTAAGGCCTTTTGCTTATGCTGTTCCTTTGGTATAAATGCTTTTCCACCTCTTCCCTCCTCACTCCCACCCCACACTCACACCCAGGCCTATACATCCTCTTCACGTGGCCAGTTCATTCTCATCCTTCCTTCTCAAATTAAATACTTACTGTTGATGAAGCTTTTTCCTGTCTCCAGTCTAAAGGGCAGCTCCCCAGTTACTCTGAGAATTGTGCCCTTTTCTTTTACAAGAGTTACAATTTATAGATTAAGCATTGCATCTAGTTGTGTATTGCCTAACTCCTCTGCCAACTGAGGCTCTATTAGGGAAGGACCAGGGATGTTATTTCATTCCTTCCTCCCTCCCTAACAGCTAACAATGCACCTAACATGCAATAAGTACTTGGTAAATAATTGCTGAATGAATGAGTAAGTCAATGAATGTGTACTTGTCTCTGAGAACAATGCAAAAGGGAAGAACTGAGAGAAAACAGAGGGTGGTTTGGACAATCCCTCTGGGGAGAAGTTAAACCTGAGAAAGAGGCTGTTTTGTTCTCAACTGAATGCATTTCAGAAATGGATCTGGAAAGGTCCCCTGTTTCTCTGAGCCAAGTATCACTCTGAGAAATGTCTTCCCAGGATATCCCTGGAGAAGAATTCAGCTGGCAAAAGTCAGTTTCTCTCCTGGTTGACTCACATGTCCTTTGACCCCACAGTCCATCTTATTCCACAGGGTCTGGCACCAACTGGGGGGAGAATGTTATAGATATCTCACTCATTTGTTTCTATGATTCTTATAGAATTGGTAGACGATCCAAATCCTGGAACACAGGGCAAGCTCAGCACAAATGACAGGATACAGTGGGAGGATTAAAAGAGAGGTGATACGAAACATTTTTGGAAAGAGTATGAGGTTGGACTCTATAAATAATGATTTTTAATTTTTTATTTTCTTTCTGTTTGCATTGCAATTTACATCTGATAGTCCAAGCCTTAGTAAAATTTTGTAAATACTTAACCTGGTGTTGACTGTGCTTTGGAAAATTCAGGGAGGATATTGGGTCAATATTTAGTGCCTAGCCATATAAGGCAGAATGGCAGCAGCCCAGGGCAGGGTTGTGATGTGGAAAGGGGTATCCAGCAAAGATGTTCAGAGCAGCAGATCAGAGCAGGAGCTGACAAATCACAACAGGATGGATTTGTCCAACATGTCACCGTTCCTTAGGAGCTGTAGAAGTACAGGGGAAAGAAAGCTGACATCCGGGGCTGTGGAGGATGGGGCATGTTCCGTGTGTCAGTTGGCATTAAATAGATGAGTGATCCTGAAGCTTAGAGAATGTAGGGACATTTGGGCAACTCTCCTTGGTCACATGATAAAATTCTCTCACTCAGACATTCCTACCTCAAAGTAGATCTCAACTCACAAAAATTCACTGCATTTTGGGCTGGATACTTTTTGTTTAAAAAAAGTAAAATATCTGGCTGAGTAAAATATCTGGACCACCAGTCAAGTACACTTTGGGCTGAATTAGCTCAATTTTCTTTCCTCAAAGTGCTTAAAGTGATCCGTCAACTTAGGAACTGGGAAACTGAATGGGCACCCCGGGGGAGAGTACAGGGAAAGGTCATTTTGACCCCAGTGCTCTGTCAGAATGTATGAGGGGGACAGGATTCGGGCTGTTAAGAATCAGAATTACAAAAAGGAACTGGGTATCTAAGGTGTGAGGCAGTGAAAGAAGAATGGAGAATGAGAGGTGAGATTCTGCCAAAAAAGGAAATTCTGCTGACTTTGTAATTTTGCTTTTCTTATATTCAACCATCTTTAACTGTCAGTGATGTAATTTGATGCAGTGGCTAAAACAGCCCAAATAAAGTCAGCGCCACCACGTGTGGATATTTCAGAGGAGTGAGAGGGAAAGAGAAGCTGTGTAATATGTGGCCCAACTCCCCACATCACCGGGAGAGCCTGCTCTGCAGGTCTGACTTGAGTTCTGAATAAGAAGGATGGGGTTGTTTCTTTGGCTTTGCTGGATAATTAACCCAAATCATCTGTTTATTTCATGAAAGACTGTGCCTTGATCTAAGAGGAAATACTTTAAGCATTTCTTTCCAAGTAGACATGTCTACATGTGTCGTTTTTGGTTGGAATATGAGCTCAGTGAAAACAGGACCTACCTTTATATTCATGATTTAGAACAGTGGGCAACGTTCACCAGGGGCTCACTGTATGCCAGGGCCTGAGCTAAGAACTCTCCCTGAATATGTCATGTCCACATCCCTACAGTCCTTCGAGGAGGGTACCATAGCTACCCCTGTTCCACAGACGAAGAAAGAGGTGTTCTAAGAAGTTGGGAGCTTCCCTAACCTACCCAAGTCCTCACTGCTAGTGAGGGGTCAGCCAGAAGTTGACTAGGTCTGTATGAGTCCAAAGCCCACGCCCTACCCACTAGGCATTACTGCCTTAGTGGTAGTAGCCATCACTACCATTATGTACCATGGATATACAGTAAAATGATCGAGAGGACAAGAGGGCCCTCAGTGTTGGAAATACTAATCTAGTGGATTGTAGTTCACTCACAATCACACACAGTCAGTCCCAATGACAATATCTGATTATGGTGAGATGTGCAACAGTGTCCTAGGCTTGAAGCCATCATTCTGGGAACTGGCCCTGGCTCCTGCTGTGAGTCCTTGGACAAATCATTTAGGCTTCTGTGGCCAAGTCTCCACTTCATCTGTGATATAAAGGAATCAGATGATTTTATCAATAAGAGAGCTTTTTCAGCTCTAGCATTCCAAGAGTCTACAAATCTTATGAGAATATGATCCCCTCCCTTCTGTAGCACATGGAATTAATTTGCAACGTGTATTGTGGCAAACTCTGATGTAGCCTGCCTAATGATGTGGCCCAGCATAGGTCTCATAAACGGACTTGGGCCAAAGAAAAAGAAAAGTGTACCAGCTGGCAACTTGGCAGCAGAGAAGAACTTGCAAAAAGGTAGACAAGAAAATATTTTTTTCCTACTGTTGCTCTAACACATTTCCCTTTGGTGTCTTTTCTCTCACAGATTATTTCAAGGTGAGAGCCTCCCTGAGTTCTACAAAGAATCCACATCCTGGCTGATCACAGTTCTCCCAGTGACCAGTCCTCTGTAAGCAAGTCCCATGGCTGGAAAAGCTCACCAAGAAGCATGAAGTGCAATTTGTATGTTCATTTTTTATAAATACCTTTATATACTCTGAGCTAAGGAGCCAGATTCTCTCCAGGTAGGGTTGCCAGATAAACTATAAGATGTCAAGTTAAATTTGAATTTCCAATAAACTAAGAATAATTTAAACATCCCCCAAATCTCATGGAACATATTTGGAATAAAATATTGTTCTTTGTTTATCTGATATTTAAATTTAACTAGGTACCCTGTATTTTTATTTTCTAAATATAGTAACCCTTCTCATAGAAGGAAAGACATTTTATTTAGCTTTTTGGGTGGGATTTAGGTCAAAGTATTACAAACTGGAACACCAACAGTTTGTAATTGTATGTATTATTTTGTCCATTTCAATACTCTGGTGTGAAACACCTGCCGTGCTATCAATGTGTTTTCAGTGGGTGTATTTGTGTTTAAATTTCTCAGGTTATGAGTCTCTCATTTTTAAAGGAAAAAAACCCCCACACAACATGAAACTCATTCATACAATCAAAGAGATCCTAACCACTGATATGAGAACTTCTGAAAGAGGTAGCATATTTTGGCCCACATCTCACTGTGCTCTTTGAACTAATTGGGAAATATTGTATGCACGCAGGCTTTAATGGAAAAATATGTTTCCCCTTTAGGGTGATTTGTCTAATTGGCTATAGAAATGCTTTTTCTCTGCTTCAGAAAGCTTTTTCCCATTGCTAATGGTACAGCTTCTCCACCTTTCCCTCACCGTCAAAGCCAAAGCTATGCTGAGCTTACTGAACTCTGTTCAGAATTCTGTGATGAAGCCAGACAAGATCTCAGACTTAAATTCAACTTGAAACAAAGCATTTCTCCTTTCTGGGCTGCAGTTACTGTCTCTAGAAAATGTGCTGGAAGAGATCACCTCTAAGATGCCACAGTCTGCCATTTACTGATTCAAAGCAGGGATGAGCCTAGGGAACAGGAAGAGGGTAAACCAAGAAAGCAATGAATGAGCTTTTAGTTATGGTTCCATTTCAAGACCCCTCCTTTCCCAGACCTTTTGGCTATGGTGAGACTGAGCTACCCAGGGAATTTTTATATATGTTTTCCTCATTCAATAATAAATACCTTCTAAATTCCAAAGAATTTAACATTTTACGATGAAAACATAAAATTTAGCTGTAACATTAGTGAGTCCAAAGGGGTATTTTGTCTAGGTGGTCTTAATATCTAGGGGTTGAATGCATCTTAATGTTTTGGTAAAATGTTCAGGCTGATGCTTGGCAAAGGAAAGGTGAGATACATGATGTCACACAAATGAACAGAGAATCTAGTTCAGGTAAATCGATTAAATATGGAGAGCCAGACAATTGTTAAGTCAGGAAGCAAATGAGTCACAGTGACTCATATTTTCACATCATTGCAAAGACAATGCATACAGAAGGACATTGTGTGATCTGTTCTCACCCCAGGTTCATCTCTAGTCTCTGACCTTCACTACCCTTCACAGCATAGATAGGACAGTGATGTCATAACAGGATGCTGCAGGAAAAGAGGTAAAAATAAAAACACTGATGTCCTTCCTCTGCTTAACAGTCAACCCTCAAAGCTAAGAGAAAGTGTGCGTCTCATTACTTCCTTTCAGAGGGTGAAATCAAGGTTGTTTCAATGTATTTTCCATAAATCTATGTTGGTGAGAAAATGGTTTTTGTTTCAAACCCAAAGGCATATGGTTAATGTCATTGCAAAAGAGTTAAAAGCATATAATACCTCCTAGCAATAAAGATTCTATATTGCTACATCCATAGCAATGATTTGTAGTTCATGTTTCATCTAAGAAAGAACATTAATTTATTTATTTGCTTAAAAGTGCATTATTAGATAGGTCACTGTTTTGCAAAAATTTGATATGCCTTTTAAAATGTGAACCATTAGCACAATAACACTTCTTCCACCTAGTAAAGTCTAAAATACCCTTTTAAAAAAAGTATATAGAGAATGGCCATAATACCCAAGGCAATGTACAGATTTAATGTAATACCTATCAAATTACCCAGGACATTTTTCACAGAACTAGAACAAATAATCCTAAAATTTATATTAAATCACAAAAGAGTTAAAATTGCCAAAGCAATACTGAAGAAAAAGAACAAAAATGGAGGAATAACATTCCCACACTTCAGACAATACTACAGAGCCACAGTAATCAGAATAGCATGGTATTGACACAAAAACAGACATACGGATCAATGGAACAGAATAGAGAGCCCAGAAAGAAACCCACACTCCTACAGTTAGTTAATCTTTGACAAAGGAGGCAAGAATATACAACAGAAAAGACAATCTCTTCAGCAAGTAGTGTTGGGAAAGCTGGACAGCTGCATGTAAATCAATGGAGAATACTCCCTCACACCTTATACAAAAATAAACTCCAAATGGTTTAAAGACTTAAACCTAAGACAGGATACCATAAATCTCCTAGAAGAGAACATAGGCAAAACACTCTCTGACATAAATCATAGCAATGTTTTCCTAGGTTAGTCTACCACGGCAATAGAAAGAAAAGCAAAAATAAACAAATGGGAACTAATTAAAGTTATAAGCTTTTGTACATCAAAGGAATAAACAAAAACAAAAAGACAACCTATGGACTGAAAGAAAATATTTGCAAATGATGCAACTGTCAGGGCTTAACTTCCAGAATATACAAATGGCTCCTAAAACTCAATAACAAAAAAATAAACTCGATCAAAAAATGGACAAAAGACCTAAACAGACATTGCTTCAATGAAGACATAACAGATGGCCAATAGGCACATGAAAAGATGCTCAATATCATTATCAGAGAAATGCAAATGAAAACTACAAATCAGGTATCACCTCACACTAGTCAGAACTGTCACTATTAAAAATTCCACAAACAATAAATGCTGGAGATGGTGTGAAGAAAAGGGAGCCTTCCTACACTGTTGGCAGGAATGTAGTTTGGTGCAGACACTATGGAAAATAGTACAGATATTTCTTTGAAAACTGAAAATAGAATTACCATATGATCCAGCAATCCCACTCCTGGACACATATCCAGAGAAAACTCTAATTCAAAAAAATACATGCACTCCAGTGTTCATAGCAGCACTATTTACAATAGCCAAGACATGGGAACAACCTAAATGTCCATCCACAGATGACTGGATAAAGAGGATGTGGTATATTGATACAGTGGAATACTACTCAGCCATAAAAATAATAAAATAGTGACATTTGCAGCAATATGGATGGACCTAGAGATTATCATACTAAGTGAAGTAAGTCAGACAAAGACAAATATCATATGATACAACTTACATGTGGAATCTAAAAAATGACACAAGTGAACTCATTTACAAAACAGAAACAACTTCACAGACATAGAAAAAATGCTTATGGTTACCAAAGGGGAAAAGTTGGGAGGGATAAATTAGGAGTTTTGGGTTAGCAGATACAAAGATACAAACTACTATGTATAAGACAGGTAAACAGGGTCCTACTGTTTAGCACAGGGAACTACAGTCAATATTTTGTAATAACATGTAATGAAAAACAATCTGAAAAATAATATATATGTATAATTGAATCATTATGCTGTACACCAGAAACTAACACGTTATCAACTATACTCAGTTAAAAATATCAAATCACCTATACTTCAATTAAAAAAAAAGTACATAAAATATATTTCACTCAACCCTGTCCCAAGGAAGAGGATGAACAAAATCCTTGGAGCGGGGCACTCCTTGGAGGGGGACGTGCAGCCCACAGGGTTACTGTCAGAGGTAGCTCTGAGAAGCTAAAAAGTCACCCCTGCTGGGCCCAATGGATCTTTGAAGTCCCTTCAGGTTTGAGATTTGCCTAATTTTTCACTTCCTCTCTTTTCCCTTCTCGTCACTGGAAATAACAGACAAGTGACATAAAAGGGATAAAACTTGTCACATCAATAGGGAAAAAGTGCCCCAGCCATTCCAGTGATCATTTATCAGTTACCAGGTGGGTGGTTATTGTTGTAATTGTTTCATTTTTAATTTTTAGTATCTCCTGGTTATTTCCTTGAGAGAGAGAAGTTTTTTTAAAAAAGGGGGTGGGAGTGGGGAGGGAATGGCTGATTTGCTCTGATATCCCCTAACAGTGTGTTCCTATGAACTTTTTCTGTTTCACTAGTGTTCTAAAGAGGTATCTAATGTAGTTTTCAGTTTAAAAAAAAAGTAAAAAGTAACTTTCTGGTATCTGATTTTGAGTTTATGCTGAATTTTTGTCTGTCTTTTAAAGATGATCCCTCATTCACATCGCCCTCATTTTAACCTAATCAGTGTAAGGAAAAAAAGAAATACAGTAGCATTGCATTTTGCCTTCTGGATTTTTTGGGTACTGATTTCAGGATTCAACACTTTATGAGGAATCAATGTTTCCCTATCACTGTCACCAACTAGCTTTGTTTGTGGGATGAAATTATACTCAGCATGAACAAGTTCTTCCAAGGGAGAGATACTTCATAATTCTTAGAGGAACAATGACCATTTCAAAAGATTTTTATTTCAATGTTTGCAGTTTGGCATCGTACTGAACTTCTAAAGTATAGACCTGTATATTCTTTATTAGCTAGCCAGCCATGCATACATACTTGTAAAACCCAAAGACATTCAGTATGAATCTAACAGAAGGAAAACATGGCATTCAACTTCGTCTTTATTGTATTGTTACCCAGTGTTCCTGGGTACCAGTATCTCGTGATAAAATTCTGAGGTTATGTCTAAGGATAACAATGTAAGGTTTTGATAAATAAGAGACAATATTAAATAAGTATAAACTAAGTATTTTTAAGTGGTAGTATTAATATTTCAAAATAAAAAGATGGCCCAAACTAGCAAGAGATTAGAGGTATAGACTTCTGTTTTACACACAGATTACTCTTCAGATAGGTAGGGATAGTCACTAAAAAAGCTGCTGGGGAAATAATTAAATTAGTCCTATGCCAGCAAGGTGAAGTGAAAAACTAAAATAGTTATCAATTTGAAACAATCCACCGTATCTTCTACCTCCAAAGATAAAAACAAAAGCAAAAATAAACACACAAATACAAATACCAAAATTAAGACCTCAATCATCAAACATTCCAGATGACAGACATTTAGAGGGCGAAGTTCTTTTCTCTGCCTTAATAGGAAAATAAATGGCTTTTGAAATAAAATTAAATGTTGATTTCTTGTAAAAGCATTCTTGTGAAGACCAGAAGAAAGCTAGTGGCTACATCAACAAATTTTCAAACATTTTGTATTGCTTCTGCGTCATATTATACATTATTTCCAGCAATAAATTCAGGTGAAAAAATATGGAGTTGGCATGAAAGCATAATGGGACACTTCTTTATACACTTTGTTCCCTCAGTAATTGTTTGAGAATTCACTTCTGCAATTTACATTGAAAACCTAATAACATATGGACTGCTTTTCCCTCTTGTATTGATATATTTTCTCTTTGCTAGCCAACCCTGCTTCCCAAACTCTCTCACAGTCTTCTGAACAAAAAGAGGTAGGACTAAACATGAGGGGATCTTTTTGTCTCTTGTAACTTTGGTCTAAATGAACATTCTGAATAAATAATCAGCAAATTGGAAATCCAGTTTGAATGGTCATGATTGACACCTTAGCGACATCTTCTGAAACACTCATGACCTGTACTTCATGGCCCAACTGGTCTTTGTCTTTCATTCTGATAATTCCAGTAACTCATATAATGAAGACACGGACCTCTTTCTGCTCATCTTGCAATGTCCAGGCCTCAGAAGTCTGCCATGGTCACACTAGTAAGTCCCAGCTCTATATGCAGTTTGACCTAGCTCTGGCTGCAAGCTGTGAGGAGCATGTTAAACTTGCTAGAGGCCCCTGTTCTTGTTTCTCTGGAAGCCCAAGACACAATGCAAGGCAAGCCTCTTCTCAAGTCCCCCTGCTTTTTCACTCTTCCCATCACTCACAAAAAGTCAGAGAAATTCAGAACAAGATTATACCCCCATAGGAACTAACATTGACTTGTTCCTACAAACTCCCTTCTTTTCCTTTCTCCAGACATTAGCATTCTCTGTGTTTAGTATGCCCCAGTGCTGGGTTCCTCCCAATTTATGTACAACCCATTAAGAAGGCAAAACGTTTGGAAGCAAATCCAGTGTAAATATTGGAAAGATTTGTGGTTCTAACTGAGATGTATTGACTTAGTCTTCACAAACTCAAGGCATGCATTTTGGCATTTTCCTTTTCCTTTTCCTCTTCCCTGAGGACTCTATCTAAACTTCACACACACAGTCAATCAAGAAAATGGGTCTGTGTTTGAGTATGAAGTCCAAAGTAGAATTGGGCCCTTGAAGAAAAGCCGTAAGAGCATCCTGCTCCCCAACTTCACTGATTTCAGAATAGCTTTAGGGCTCCGGGACTGGAAAAAAAAATAGTTTCTTTTTTCTGGTTACAAAAGCAATACATTACTCATGAAGATAATTTTGAAAATATAGGGAAAAAAATCAAGAGAAAAAAAGGAATTTATGTACAGTCTCACCACTAGAGAAAAGAACTACTGAAATACAGCTCTATTTCCTACATATGATACAGTAATTTAAAAAGTATAATCACTCTATAGATTCAATATTGTATCCAGTTTATTTTTTTTTCCTCTTAGCATTTTATAATAAGAGTTACCATTGCATACTCTGCAAGCACATGTAAATCATGGCATAGGAGCACTAGCATGCATTCAGCCATGCTTGGAACTTTAAAACACTGGCTTTTATCCCTAGGAAAATAACTTTCTACATATGAATCGTCTTCTAAAGGCCTTTTAGATGCGTCACCCAATTTAGATCCTCAACAAATCAGGAAAGATACTATATTGTCATCTCCATCTCCCAGATGAGGAACTGACTCCTGGAAGATTTGTGTGCCCAGCCCAAGACCAGAGGGGTCTGGATCAGCACCCAAGATCATCTCCGCCTCCACTGCAAGTGGCGTTAAAGGCAATCAAAGGAAGCAAAGGCCAACCAAACCAAAAGGCAGAAAGTGAACCAAGGACCAGTCCCAATCTCTCTCTCTCATGCTTCCTGCTCCTGCTAATGGTGCCTCCTAGGATCCGAATGTGGGTATCATCTTTAAGGCATCCCTCTCCCTTATCCCGATATTGAGTATTAAACTGCAGGAATAAGAGCTCTTTGTTGGCCACAGAAAAATTATAAATTCCATTGCCTGAAGCCAAGACTATCTGCAACATGGACCCTGCCTCCTCTTCTATATCTACCCAATATATACACAAAGCACATTTTTCTTGAAGTAGGGACTGTGGTCCCTTTACAACAAAACCATTTGTAATGACAGTCAAAAGACCTAAATGTCCATTGACAGACAACTGGATGAAGAAGATGTGTGTGTATATATATACACACACACACATTTTATATTTATATAATAAATATAAAAATAAATATATATGTGTATATATATATATAATGGAATATTACTCAGCCATAAAAAGAATAAAATAATGCCATTTGCAGCAACATGGATAGACCTAGAGATGATCATACTAAGGGAAGTAAGTCAGACAGAGAAAGACAAATATCATATGATATCACTTATATGTGGAATCTAAAAAAATGATACAAATGAACTTATTTACAAAACGAAAAGCAACTTACAGACATAGAAAACAAACTTATGGTTACCAAAGGTAAAGAGGGGGGAATAAATTAGGAGCTTGGGATTAGCAGATACAAACTACTATATATAAAATAGATAAACAACAAGGTCCTACTGTATAGCACAGGGAACTATATTCAGTATCTTGTAATAATCTATAATGAAAAAGAATATATATGTATAACTGAACCACTATGCTGTACACCAGAAAGTAACACAACATTGTAAATCAACTATACTTCAATTAAAAAAAAAAAGAGAGATAGGTTTCTGGATGTGGACTCTAGAATCTTCAACTTGAAGTTGAGGATTTTTGAGTACAAGAACCCCAGCTACACTCTAGGCAAACAGAACTGTTCTCTTTCTAAGTATACTGCCCACATTTCCCCTTTCCGCAATTTTTTCAGAATGTTGCTTTGATAAAAAAGGCTCCTCCCTCCGCTTTCTACATGTTTAGAGCCTGCTCGCCCTTCAAGGCCCGGCTGAAACGCTGGCTCTATGAATTGCACTTCCCTGGCCCGGGAGCCTCTTCCTTCTCTGAACAATAACACACTTGCTGCTTATTAAAGGAATTCGCCCTGGTCTCCATATCTTACTTTCCTACTGAGCTTCAGAAGTTGCATTTGTCAGAGTAACTATGTTACACATCCTTTGAATTTGTGATGAAACTTAGGGCAACGTTTTTATCTGGAGGAATTGTAGAGCCTCTATGTTCAAGGGTCTTCTTGAGCACACAGCTGGTCATTCTCTACCAGTACATAGACATTAATTTGAAGCTGTTGCCAAATTTACTAGATACCCGAACGCAGATTTTTCATGAGGAGTAATGGCTTGTACACTTCTCAGAAATTTTTCATGAATGTTTTAAGAAAGTAAGCTATACAGGACTACCAAGGTAATCCTGAGATTGTGTCCTTTCTGGCATGAGCAGCTACCATGAGCAGCAGGGGAAGTGATAGGTGGGTAGATAAAGGAGACTGTGTGGCTTAGAGCAGGGGTCACAGTTCAAATTTCTGCAGAAGCCAGGTGGATGATGCAGATGAAGGCAGGCAGCTCACATTAAGGTGTTACATAGCTCCAATCACTCGGCCTTAGCATCTCACTTGGTCTAGGGCAGAGCAGAGACCTGGGGACCTAGAGCATGCATGCCCTGTGCAAAGACTCAAATCAATTCCAGCTGACTGGCACCACATGAGAATAAGGCTCAGTGTTACCAAAGAGTCAGAAAAACCACACATAGATTTTTATGGGACATCCTCTCATTTTTTAAAAAGCATCGGTAACTAATTCACATTTAAAATACCAAGTAAGCCTGTAGACCAAATATATCTAGAGGCGATAGATGTCATAGAGTAATTTCAACTGTGACATAGGCCAGGATTCCACCAGTCTCTCTTTCCTGAATCAGTGTTTGAGGGTCAGCACCCTCTGTCTAGAAAGTCTGAGTGGAAGGCAGAAATGATTTCAACAGAGTTCTCATTCCGGTCAGAAAAGAGCGAAACAATTCTGGAAGGCCCTAGACTTGGATATTCCAGAAACTCTGAATCGTAGATGCTGTCAGTGGTCTCTGGCTCCTCTCTCAGCATCCCTGAGAGGGAGAGACGGGGTTTGGTGGTGGTGGGATTGGTCTGTCTCTCAATAGACCAGGGTGGGGACGTTGCTTTGGCAGAGCTCACCCCTCAGCAGGCGTGTCACTGAGGAACCACGGGCTGCTTCCGACACCAGAGGGACAATCCCAGGAAACCAGTTTACACCAGGCCAGGGATGGGCTCCTGAGGCGGCCCTGAAACCTCCCAGATTTAGGCTGTGACCTTAGGACCGTGACTGTATTTTGTAGCTTTGATGATAAAATGACAGTTAACAAATGCAGTGTTGTTGGTACTTCAGTTTACAATTTGATTGACACACTTGTAAACATTGTTTATCACTAAGTGACATGCATTTACTGGTATATGGGTTACATTTGTGGAAGGAAGTGCTTTGTGAGCCTTTTAAGCCCAAGGAATCCCAGTAAACGGGAGAGAAGGGATTGGTTTCAGTTCATTTGATGTTTGTAATTAGAGGTCACTGTAGGAGTTCCCCTTCTCCTAAGGGGTATCACCTCCGTGTTTCTGTGGCCACATATGGAGACAGCCGTCATTGGCACCAGGTCAGTCAAACCTGAGTCTGAAATGGCAGCGGCGATGAGCCATGTGCACACTGAGTGCACGTCAGTTTGTGTGTGGTGCCTTTCCCCTGGGAGCCCCTTCGTCCACGATGCCCGGCCTCCTTGTGACGCCACAGTTCACTGGTGATCAGGGCTCCCTTCAACGGCAAATTTTTAAAAAGTTCACGAGTATTTTAATAGCACTTCCTGTTGTTCAGACATATGCCAATATTTTGATATCATTATTAGTAACATGAATTCAAAACAAGCGTGCTGCTGCTTTTACACTAGAGCAAATCAAGACATCCAGACACAACTGCCTTCGTCAAATCTTAATCTCCAGGGAGAACCGTCTCCGTGAGGTTGGCCTGAAGATGCCCAGACTGTATAGCCATCAAGGAGTTCCGTAGTTAAATAGTGTGGGCCCTGTGGCTGCTCTCACATTTTTTTCTGAAATCATTATTTGGGTCTTTCCTATAAGGTTTTCCTCCTACTTGGCAACAGATGAACACACATCCTCCCCTGACAGGCCTCGGTCCCTCTCAAAGAATTGGTGCCGCCTGTGTGCGGTGGGGGTACTGGCTTTTCCTTCTGGGTCCTCACCTTTCAAGTCAGGAGTCCAGGGCAGAACAGGGTTCTCCTGGCAGCCTGGAGGGCATCACACTAGCTGGCCCAGTGGCTCTGGTGCCAGAGCCAAGCAAGCCTGGGCTTCCTCATTCCATTTCTAAACTGGGTGTGCCCTGCACAGCATGCGGGAGACACAGCACTTAGCTAAATTAAGCTGAGTAGCTGACCAAACCCTTTACTCCTTCCTAGAATGAGAAAGAGGTCCTTTATTGCCTAGCCTCATAAATCAAGAAACAGGGAGAGGAGAGACAGGACAATGCCTAGTAGTTGCCATGACCTGACTTGCATTTTGAGCACTTGAATCATCCCAATATTAGCCCAACGATCTGTAATAGGGAAGAACAAATCTGACTCCACATTAGGTCTGTTCCTTTAGCTCTTACCCTGTGCTCTGTTGCCTGTGCGTAGTCATGCTGGTTCTGCACCTTTTTAAAAAGAATGCTGCCTATAGCCTGAAATACACAGGATAGCCCCTTCTCAAGGCTCTGACCGTTAAGGGAACAAAATTTTTCCATTCATATAAAGATAAAAAGTTGCAGAACAGAGAATAACATTTGTCTTGTTGGAGGTTTACAGGGATACCATGACCTGACCTATACCAACAGTTGCAACAGAAAAGGATTCCATCACCAAGAAGTCTGTAACAACCAACTACATCCCTTCCCCTTTTTAGTATAAAAGGAGCCTGAATTCTGACGTGGGTAAGATGTGTCTCTAGGACAGTAGTCCCATCTTCTAGGTCTGCTGGCTTTCCAAATAAAGTTTTCTGCCTCAACACCTCATCTCCTGATTTACTGGCCTATTGGGGTGAGCAGAAAAAGTCTGGACTCAGTAACAAATTATGTATCTATTTTCTTCACTGCTATCTAGATGACTGACTAAAGATACTATTTTTAATAAAACAAAATAAATATTTTAATATAGATCTTGAATGAAATAAAATATTTTTTAAATAAAATGAAATAATAAAGTAGAAATAAAATTTGATTAGTATGATAAAATTTATGTGAAATTTTATTTGCAGTCACATCAGAGGACTTTGAGAACAAATTTTGCATTTTTCAGTTCTGTTCTACGCAGAGCATCCAGTGAGGCCACAGAGTGGACTGGGTGAGCAGAGATCACAGGACTCAGAACTTCAGTGTAGCTGAAATAACCACTGTCTGCTCCTCTCAACTTTGGGATGAGGGCCATGGTGTTCACTGTGTAGCATTTAAGGCCCTGGCAGAACAGTGGCCAATTGTGTTTGTTTCCTTTGTTTCATCTGTATCTGCCACATTTGTAGCAGAGGACGTAGAAGAGAAAGCTCCCGTCCATCTGGACACTTGGGGTGCCAGGGCTCAGAGCCTACCTTTCACTGTGGGTGAGAGGCACAGTTCAAAGCCTTTGTTTTCCTCATCATTAACAAATGTCCTCCCTCCCAGGAAGGAAACCGAGAAACCATGAGGACGTGTGAGAAACAGCTCTTAACTGGCCTGGGGACTCGGGCTGGGTGCACCTCAGAAATTTCAAAGCCAAGCTTGCTATTCTGAGATGTTCTGTGTTTCAAATGCCCAGGTGCTGAGGTGAACAGTGGCCAAGTAGATTCCAGAAACCTCGTGGAAACAGCGTCTGTTGCTGCTGCTTCCCTGGGGCTCATTCAAAGCCCACGTATAAAAGGGGTATGAAAAGATAACCTCTGAACTGCCAGAGTGAGGTGTTTGTCTCGGGCTTGAGATAACCATTCGGGCCACATATGTTTTTGTTTTGTTTCCCCCCTAATATCTATGTGTGGAGAGCACTGGGCTTCCTTACATAGCATTCTCTCATTCTCTCATCAAATGTTCCTGAACACGTCACATCCCAGGAATGCTGGCGTCTGGCTGGATGAGCCTGGGGCTACTGCAGTGGCCACTGTAAGTTAGTTACTGCTTAGACAGCGAACCTTCAAACTATCTGTTCTGACCACAAGCTTCGACCACTCAGAGCAACAAGTGTAAACACAACAGACTGGACATTATGCCTGGGCTGGTGGTTTTCCATAAAACTCCACAGCAGAATGATGGGGATCCTCAGTGGGGGTCTGGATGGGGAGACAGAATTCTGGAACCCCCTCCATCCATTTTAATTATGATCATTTTTGACACTTAGTTTCCTTTTATTCTGTGAGCCACTTCTCTCAGACTGACTTCAACTCCTTGCCTTGATTTAGTACCTCAGCTGTTTATACCTGGATTACAAAAATTCTCTCTCAATTTGTCTTCAGAGCAGGACACTGTGGAATAGCTACAATACCATTCAAGTTTAGGAGGCTTAGGGGAGTGTGCAAACCTCCTACAAGAGTGACATCCATCAACCCAGAGTCAGAGGAAAGGACCCCAGGGTTCCAGTGCAGAGGGAGGAGAGTCAAGATCCTTATGGGATATGTGAGACCAAGAGACCCCACCTTGCCCCTGGTAACCCCTGCAACAGCCAAGGAGAAATTTGATGAGAATTTGTTGTTCCAGCCATGTCCCTAGTTGGAAGTGATCCAGAGAGGCAACTGTTCTGACACTTTGAGAAAAGTCCTCAATTGTACCTCTCTTGTCCCATCCTTCAAACCTCTGCTCAAGCTATATTTCCTCAGTGAAAGCATCCCCTCTAATGCTGCCACTTTCGGACCTTTCCCACTCCATATCTACATTGCCAAATAGCTCCCCGGCTCACACCTCTTGAGCCTTTCCTTTACTCAGCATTTTATTATCACAGTTCAGTGTGGACTTTTCATGAATTGCTTTATTGTCTTTGAAGGATATCAGACAATGAACAGAGGTTGTCTCCCTTTTCCCCCCTTCTATGTTGGATACATAGTAGGTATCTGAGAGACATGAGCTGTTAGATTAATTAGTGCTCAACCCATTAACTTAGGGGGAATGGTATAGAGAGAATCTGGTTCTTGCCACTTACTAGCTAAACACATTTGCCTATCCAAAAATATTGGAAAGCTTTTCCTTAAGTGAGGATATAGTCGTCAGAGAGAGCATTTACTTAAATATTCTTTGTGATTATGCTTTGTTGATTAGTTTGCTTAGAAATATTTACTAGGCTTCAGCATTGTGTGTGTGTGTGATTGCTTCTTATACTACACTCCAGGAGCTTCGTATCAGTGTAAAGTCTTAGAATTGCTTATAGTTTTTGAGGGGTGGACTAATACATACATCCTTTTTCTTTCCTTTATGTTTAAATCTTGTTTACAGCAAATCGAATATAAAAATGCTATCACTCTTGTAATAATAGAAAGAGCTTTCCATGGCTTTGACTTCCTTCTACAGGATGGCTAGGACATCAGAACAGAGGAATGCTGTCGTGACCTTTAATATTTCTCTTTAATAGGGCGGGAGGAATTTCAAAGAACGATATGCCAAGTAACTCCCACTGAGAACCCTGAACTCATGAGTTCTGCAGTCTTTCAAGTTAGGTGACTCTATTTGTTGAACACAAAATAATCTTATATTTATTGATAACAAAAAAAAATTCTATGTAAGAAATGTGACTGGGGACTTAATCTGCAGTCTATAGCTGAGACAAGCAAACTTTAATGTGGGTTTCCTGGTCCAATTGTCTCCTCCACTACTTCAAAATGTCTGCAGTCACACAGGGTTAAGATAATGGCCATCAGGCCATTCCATTCTTCACAATTCTGGTCAGAGATAAATGAGAATACGCTTCCCTGCTGTGCAAACATCCTTTTTATTAATACTGGGTGAACAAGAATGTAAGTACATTTGGCTGCAGAGAAAACTAACAGAATTGGAAATGCAGAATATTAAAACTCAGAGTCTAAAATCAGGCTTTCAAAGGACAAGTGAGTGAAAAAGGAAAAGATTACAGAACAAGCAGCAGAGCTGGAATGAAAATGGATCAGCCTATTAAAACGGAAGTGCGACACTGATGTGTTCTACTGGCGTGCCCAAGTGGCCGGGGCTTGTTTTGCTCACGTAGGAAACAGTTACATTGCCTCCGAAGTGAAGACTGCTCTCATTGTCTCCAAGGGACAATTTTTAATTTGAGCTCATGCTATTCATCTGAATGCATAACACTCATTGTTCATTCAAACATTTGGCAATGAAATCTCCAGTGTCTAGTGACACATATTCTGTTCTCATATATTGTAGTATAGCTCTTAGATTATGTTTTATTTTATATGTACATACGGCATATTTTCCTATTTAAAGCCTAAATGATTTGAGGTCAAAGACTGTGTGGTATTCATTTCCACAGAACCTGTTACAATTCCTTGCACACAGTGAGTGCCAGCACCACCGCAGTGAAAACTCCAAGGACATTATTCACATTGTGTTGGTGGTGCTTCCTGGTGTTGCACAGTCCAAGGGGTGGACACACAGAGGGTACTTGTTGATTTGATGCAATCTGGGGAAGTCTGGTGCAATGAAAAAAAAATGTTTTCATACTGCTTCAGTGGTCTGGAGAAAACAAAAGTCCCTGAACCTTAGTTAAACACAGTGCTGCTGCTGCTTTGAATACATGCTCTTTGGAGTCTAAAATATTGAGAAAAATCATGCATGTTTCTACTTCCGAGTGCAAAGTAGTCTCCATGTTTGCATTCTTATACTAACTAAAGTCATTGATGGGGATCTCTACCAAGCACTCAAAGAAACAGAAGCCCTAAGAATTGCTCAAAGTTAGAGAAATTCTCTTCATGAAGGAAAGTACATGGAGCCAGCTTCTACATTACTGGGTCAGCCTCCTTGCCCTAACGATCAGGTTGGGTCTAGTGAGAATTAGATTTCATAGACTCAATGGAATAAATACTGCATATGGGCAGAGAAGAGAACACAGAGGTTTCTGGATAGCAGGATTCACTCATTTTTCCATCCAGACATTCTTTGGAGCCTCAGAAGTTTTATTTCTTCAGTAGGAAATGAGATGCATTCCTCCATGGACCCCAAAAATGTATAGCTCCTATTAAATAATACTTGGAATGTTCTCTGAACAGACAGTGCATGTTAAAGCTGCAAATGCCCACCTGTAGCCATGGATTTCAGTAATTGAATCATTAACGATTGACCATTGGCATTCTAAGAATAAAGCAGTATTTTTAAAGGTAGATATTATAATTAGGAGAATGTGCTATATATATTCAAGGGTCCACATCCAGAAAGGTGAGAGAGGAAAGGGACCATTTGGTGGAGAACAGTCCTGACTCTTTTGATTTTGCAGAGTGCTAATAATGTTGGCTTAGTTTGACTTCTCAAGCCTGGAAAGAGACCAATATGTTAGCAAGGCTTTGAGGAGAGGTTTTTGAAAAGAAATGAATACATGAAAGTAAATTAAAACATCAAACCAAACTTGATTTTCAGAGGTCAGCTGTCTGAATTCGAAAACAAAATTCTACCTGATTATTCTCTTTGTCCATTTGGTTTCCTTTGTTCCTTTTCCCTTTTCTGCTTTCTCTCTCATCTCTTTTTTCCCCCTTTATGCAATATGCTTCTGTTAGAATACATTTTCTTCTTCAAATGCTGCATTTTCAAGAAGATGTGGAATTTTAAAAATACAATAAGCTGATTTGCAATCAGTGAATGCACACCAGTACAGGACACGCTTTGAATGGTGCTCACAGTCCACCGATGTGAATGGGAACATGCAGGAGCCTGGGTCTTTGTAGACTCTGGCAGTACCAGGATAAGTAACAAAATAAAGAAAGACTCTCCATGAACAGTGTGATCTGCAAAGATGAGACAGAGACCCTGGGATCGGAGTGACTGTGAAATATCCCTAATGAACTCTCGCGCTCCGCTTCCTCTGAGCTCCCTTCCAGAGCACAGAAGACTACAAAGCAAGCCATCACGCTTGAAAGTGCAGCTACTAAGAAGAAGAAAGACAAAAGTCTGAGGCTGAAGGGAGATTCTGAATTAGTGATAAGCCGCCGCGTCCCACATGCAGCGACTTCCTTCAATGCCCGGGGAAAGTGTTTTATTAAACACACCATACTCCTTTGCAGTGTCCTTCATTAACTTTCTTTTTTGCTAATATGGTTACTGGAAACAAGCAGATGAGTTTTTTGTTTATCTACATGCCGTGGAAAACGCTACTACAGGCAGGGGAGACAAACAGCAGGGTCATATTTGTTACATTTATATTGAATCTGGCAAAACACTCATTGGCCACATTCAGAGGCTGTGGAAGCTACTTACTAAAGATGTGAGCTGGAGGGAACCTGCGGCCGGAACATTTTATGTGTGAATATGGTTTTATCTATTTATCCTCCCATTACTCACCCTCTGTCTCTCTGTCTCTATCTCTCTCTGTCTCTGTTTCTCTGTCTTTCTCGGTTCTTACAAAAAAATAACATAATTAATTAATTGGATCTGTTCAGGTTGAAAAGGCTTAAATTGATGATTTAGATTTATGTAACAAAAAATAACAAATAAAAATAAACCATCACCACTACCATCACCACCACAACAACAATCAAACCAGGAATTTCATTGGTTTTTCCCTCTTTTAATAGTTAAGTACAAGGTACTTGGGAAGAGCCTTTTTCAAATGTAAATTTTCAGCTTCAAGAATGATTGATTTAGACCAGCCTTCCTGGAGCAGCACATTCATACAGTCAGGCACTAGCAACAAAGAACCCCCGTCTGTGCAGAGAACAGCCCCAGGACTGAGACCAGGGGTGAATTACTCACTGCAAATAATACACAGTAGCCAGTGTTCCTGCTTTAGAAATCAAGTGTCTGAGGGTGGAGAACTAACAAAAATTACAGGCACAATGCACTTTATTTTTATAGTAAACACATGCACACGCACACACACAATAATTTAGAAAATGAATTATTCTTGATAATTGAATATCCTATCTAACAAAAGGTCTGCCGAGTATCAATGAGTTCAATACTGTAGATCCCCAATATCTAATTCTACAGAACTACTGAAAATAATTTTATCTCTTTCTTTGATGACGCCAAGACTGGGGAAAGCTTTGTAGCATTTATTAGCCGTGGGACCTGGAGTGTTTTCTCATCTGTAAAATGGGGATAATCATAGTATTTGTCTCATCTATACATTGTAAGCATTAAGCAGGATTACAGACAGCCAGCCCAGTGCCTGGCACAAGGTAGCAGTCAAAACTCATTAGTTCTTGTTAATATAATCTTGTAATCTCTTCCATGAATAAAAGATCTGATTGTCAGAAGTAAAATAACATTAACTTTTTTTGTTTGTTTTTTAAAAACCTGTAGATTTTGGAACAATTTAAGATTTATCAAAAATTTGCCGAGATATTATAGTGTCTCCAGACATACTTTACCCAATTTCCTCTGTGTTGACATCTTATACAATTGTGGGACATTTGTCACAACTCAAAAGCCAACACTAATACATTACTATTAACTAAACTCCAGCCTTCATTTAGATTTTACCAGTTTCACCACGAATGCCCCTTTTCTGTTCTAGGATCGCGTCCAGGACACCCCCTCACAACTCTTCGTCATGTCTCCTTCGCCTCCTCTGGTCTGTGAGTTTCTCAGTCCATCCTTATTTTTCATGAGTTTGACAGTTTGGATAATACTGGTCTTTTGAAGACCATTCATTTTGTTGAATGCCCTTACTCTGGCTTTCTCTCGTGGTTTTTCCCATGATTAGACCAAGGTCATGGGTTTGGGGAGGAATTCCACAGTGGTGACGCGCCCTTCCCATCACGTCCCAGCAGGAGGTACTTGATACCAGTGTGCCATGTAGGGTGCTGCTAACACCGACCACTTCAGGAAGGTGCTGTCTTTCAGCTTCTCCACTGCAAAGTTACCATTGTTCCCTTTGAACATCGTCTCTTAGGAAGCTGGTGAAGTCCAGCCCAAACTAAAGGGGAGGAGAGCTATGCTCCACCCTCTGGGAGCTTTTGCTTTGTTGAAATAATCTTTGGGATTCTTTTCTAAGGAAGATTTGTCCCTTTGTCCCCATTTATGTATTTATTTATTCAATAATTTATTTATTTAAGTATGGATATATATACATTATACTTTATTCATATATTTCATACTTTGGGTTATAATCTAATACTATATTATTCTGTTGCTCATATTGCTCCAGTTCAGCCACTGGGAAAATAGTGTTAACTCATACAACAACTGTGACAAACTCCAAGGTATCTTTCATAGCACAGCTTCAATAATTGCAGTAATTGAAGCTGGGTGGGAAGAAATTTCGAGCAACATTTCATAAAAGGAACTCCTTGTCAGGGTGCAACCAGAAGGCTGCACAAATAGGAACAGATCGGTGGTGGAGCAGCATTTCATGGTGATGGTTAGATATATTAATGAAGGTAATAAAAAGTATGATATCTCATGCAGAGGAGAGCTGATTCTGCTTGGCTGCATCTAATCACTTTGGAAAAGGCTTTGTGTCAACTGATTACAAGTTTGTGTTTTAGACCATACTGCTTTGGAGATGACATCTGTCTAAAGGGATCAGAAATAATTCTGAAACACAAATAGTACATAATGTAAATTTCCATTTTTACTATTGTCCATTGTAATGTAATAAGAATCAATAAAATTTTATTCATAGGGACAAGGAAGACTCTAAACTATAACTTACAGTCCAACATGTGAACCATTAAGTATTGTGAGCTAATCAAGTGTGGAAAATAGGTCTTGTGAACAATATCAATGCTTTGTTTTTTATGAGAGAGAAAGAGGAAGAAATATAGATAGTTGGATGTTTATTGGCAGTAAAAATTACAATAAATGTTACCAAGAGGAGATAAAGTTACTAAAATCAGCCTAATTTCCATGCAAACTATAATGTAACACTAAGTTTCATGTGTACTGGATATACAAAATTTTAGAATTAAACCAAATAGAATATGAACCTCCCCTCCCCTTTTGTTCGCATGTCTTTGCTATTTTTGAAAACTTTAATGCAGCCATGCTTTGAATACCACCACGAAGTTTCTTAAAATATTAATGCTCATAAAAATGACTCAACAAGAGAGGCATTTAAGAACAATGTGGGCACTATTTCTGTGTTATTTTAGGACATCAAGAACGTTTTTGCCTCAGAGATGTTTACCCGTGTTACGTGTTGCCCAGGAAAGCGCTCTCTCTCTCTGTCTATCTTGCTCTCTCTCATTGCCTACCCCTATTCACCATTCAAGACTCAACTCAACCCTCACTTTCTTATAAAGTATTTCCTAGGCTCCCTCTTACACAGTTCGCTACTCTTATTCTCTCTTAAAACACTCTGCTCTTGACCTTGGTGGCACTTCCTGCAATTTTGCATCTTGTGTAGTATTAGCCTCCCCTACTAGACCTTAACCTCTTTGGGGGAAAGCATCTTATCTAATATTCACCACTGCACACAAAACACTGTTGGTGAAGAACTATCTTCCTCTACCCTTCTAGGTTCTTCTGGCTGGCCTAATAATTAAACTGACATGAGACAGATCAACAGGAGAAAAAAAAAACCCAACAAATTTAATTACATATATATAGGGAATCTGCATCAACATGGGAAGTTCCAAAGACAGGCAGGCAAGATGAGGTATACACATCATCCTGGGCTAAGGAGAAGGGGCCAAGGGTCTGGGACTTCAAAGGCAAGGCAGGCAATTCACAGGAAGATGAAGAAAGAGCAAATGTTTGGTAACAAATGTTTGCTGGACCATGCAGAAACAATGGGACATAGAGAGGAATTTTAACAAACCGACTTTGCTAAGCTCCTCTCTGTCCACCACATCTAGTTCATATTATACTACAGACATCTCTGGGGGTAGTTCTCTCTCCTGGAATAGCCTCCTATCAAAATTCTTTTAGGCAGTTAAGAGGGAGATGAAGAGAAAAACTTTCTGTGTCTTTTGTTTCTTCCTCATACACCAGAGAGTCACATTTTGGGGTGGCAAATTTTGCTTTCCTACAACATCTAACACAGGGCCTGGCCACATGTATTTATTGATAAATCTATGTGCAATTGAGTTAACACTAAGCAAAGAAGGCTTTTTGGTGCTTAAAATAGTCTTTTCCTTGTTTGAGACTTTAGAACAGAACTGAAATACTCTGTTGGAGCAAACACTGATAAACTTTAAATTGTTTTTATGAGTAGAACTATTTGCAATGTGCAAATTTTATAAGGTGTTTTATAGTTTATAGGTAATCTTCTATATACAAGTCCAACATATCCAGGTTTCTCTAAAAAGTTCTATCATTGCTCAAAAGAGGAAAGTGAATGAGATTTCAGCAGGTTAAATGAATTAGCAGAGCAACACAATCCTTGGGGGAGCAGTAAGGAGCAGTTGGCGTTAGCCAGACTACAGGGGGCAGCTGGCACCTGGCTGACGTGACGATGATGATGAGGTCTCATGGTGTCACTCCCCAGCATGCAGGCCGAGAGTTTATTTTTTCGCTAGTCTGTGTTTCAGTTTTATCCCTAAAGTCAGAGACATGCTCAGTAAGTTCATGCTAAATGTTCCTAAGTTAGATGTGATCACACCCCCTTCTATGGCCCCGGCGTATGTCATCACAGTTGCCATTAGAAATTAGTTTACGATATCACAGCCATATGTTTGCACATAGAACGGGTTTCACAATCTTACTCTTATAAGAAATAGTATTGGTTTCTTTGCTTTAAATTTACCAAAGCCCTTTCCCACCTAGCCAGTGTAAAGTTCTATCTCACTCTTTAGTGGAAAATCCTCCTTGCCCAATACTGGATAGAGGCCCCAGCAACTGGCACGCCTCAGAAGACGTAAAACAGGTTCTCTGAGCATGGTTTATTTGTGCCCTGCTTAAAATCCCAGTCTAATGACTGTGTCAGGTAGAACCGTATCGTTCCCATGCAGTGGGGAAGCGGGGAACCTCACGTGGCTGCAGCCCTGAACCATCTGCTCTGAGATCCCCCACCCTCTGGCGTGCTGCCCGGGAGAGGGCAAGATCTCCACTCCTCCGCCCCCATGCACACTTCCTCTCAGCTGTGGGAGACTTTCTTCTTCTTTTCTTGTATTTTCTCAGAGGAACACCCTCTCTCAATTTCCCCTCTGGGACGCATAAAACACCCCTTCAGTAGGTTTAAATCATTTATAAAAGGCAGGAAGAAACACTGACATCTGTTTCTTCTGTGTTCTGCCCTAGAAAAATCCTGAAAGCAATGAAGTAATAAGGAATCAGTGAGCTCTACGAGACTGGGGAAGAACAAAATATCAGGACAAACATGCTATTTTTAGCATGACATCCTACTCTAGATTTCTCTTCCCCACTAGAATGTGGGCATCGTGACAGTAGGAAATATGTCTCTTCAATTTTGATATTACGATGCATAGTCTCAGACGCAGTAGGTCCTTACACGTAGTGGAAGGAAGGAAGAAGGAACGAACAGAGGACAGGAAGCATGAGGAGAGGGAAGGAGGGTAAGACAGAGGAAGGGAAGAACGAAAAAAATAAGGATAGAAAGGGAGAAGAATATAATTATTGTATCAATGCAACAAGTGTGCATTGGACAAAGAAAGTATTCCAAGTACGTTGCTAAGTATGATTGGTAATATAAAGGGCACCCCAGGATTCTCACAAATCAGAAGGCGAGAGATACATGTAAATATATATAAGTAACTCTTGAGACGTGCTCTGTAGCATACCAGGAATCTACCATATGCACAATCTCTCTAAAAAAGACCATTCTGAGGCACACATAGTTTGGCCAACAAGGCTACCAGCCTCCAATCCCAGATGACTGCACTGGAGGGGACACATGACCCAAAGACACTGAGCTGGCAAACCAAAATGTGTCTTTTATGAAAAGATGAACTGAGCTAACACTGTGTATTAAATTGATATGATTTTAAATCCACTTGTTTGTGACTTAAGAGAAGTTGTCTCAATCCACTTGTTTATGACAAAGACAAAAAACAAAGTTGTCTTTAGAGGTGAAGTTGTCTTGATATAGGGATGGAGTGGGGTCAGGCTGTTGTCCTTGACACGCAGTAGCTCAGTGTGTGAGCGGCTAAGAACGTGCGGAGCAGCAGCTATGGCCAGGGGATATACAGATGATGAATACTGTGAGTTTGCAAGGAATATCCCAGAGTTTGTCAGCACAAAGCTAGTCTTTGCTGATCTAGTTCTCCAAAGATCTTGAGACACTTGCTCATGCCATGGCTAATGTGACTCTTTGGTGAGCAGTGGTAGTAAACTGTGCAACAGTCTCAGGAAGAGAGGGGACAGCTATTCCTCCTAGGCAGTGTCACAAGCCAGCCACAGTCCCCTGTGATGATAACCCTTGGAGCACCCTAGCCTGCCCGCCAACGCCAGTGCCAATGTCCCCTAGCAACGTGCTCCAGCAACAAGGGACTTAAATTTTTGCCCTGGCGTCTGGACGTCAGCTTTTGGTTGGTGAAGTCGTCTCTCCTGAGAAACCAAAACCCATAGAAAAAGTACCTTTCAACTGAATTTGGGCTTTATTTCTGTCATCTCCCCTTGCTGGAAACAATAGTATAATGAATCTATCATGGATTTGGAGAACGTTATTTATTTATTGGCTTATTAAGAGATATTATCCTGTATGCTGTTAGCTTGTGAAATCATTTTAATTCCCACAGTGAACTTGTGTTAAATAAACTATTGGCAAAGACAATCTCAGTCTCTGAGCATAATCTGCCACCCTTTGGAACAAAACAGCCATTCAGGTTCTTTTCAGGAGGGAAGCAGCTGGCAAAGGCAGCCAAGGATCACAGACCATTCTAGCAGGAGTCTGGGCAGCTCTTCAGGACCAGCTGGGAACTGATGTCCTGAAGAGACTCACAGACATAGAAACAAACAATGGTTATCAAAGGGGAAGGGGGGATAAGTTAGGAGTTTGGGATTAGCAGATACAAACTACTCTATATAAAAGAGATAAATGATAAGGACCTACTGTATAGCACAGGGAACAATATTCAATACTTTGTAATAATCTATAATGGAAAAGAATCTGAAAAAGAATTTGTATATGTATGTGTGCAAGTATATATACACATATATATGTCTGTCTGTCTGTCTATCTATCTATCTATCTATCTATCTATCTATCTATCTATCTATCTATCTGAATCACTGTTCTGTATACTGGAAACTAACACAACATTGTAAATCAACTATATTTCAATTTTTTTAAAAAGAGCAGAAATTAAGGAAACTAGAGGCTCTGACATAGAAAATTGAGCACATGAAGAATGAGGAAATGTTTCCATAGAAAATGGAGAGAAAATCAGACAGGCCATTAGATGCAGGGATTTTTTTTGAGAGAGAGATTTGGGGAGAGAGGAGAGAGAGAGAGAGAGGAGAGAGAACAAGGCTCGAGATACTGAAGGAACTTGCAGGCGTAGTATTGCCTCATCTTTGACAGTTTCCAGTCCGAGCATATGTGTGTCCTCATCATCCACTCCCTTTCTTATTAAGGTAACTTGTGTGGGGTCTTGGGTTCCTTCA
Organism: Camelus bactrianus; assembly: GCF_048773025.1. Classification (NCBI taxonomy): domain Eukaryota; kingdom Metazoa; phylum Chordata; class Mammalia; order Artiodactyla; family Camelidae; genus Camelus; species Camelus bactrianus. Next base: position 36,726,873 of record NC_133543.1, on the reverse strand, counting down.
ACTGAAGATCCTGACAGAACAAGAGCAATAAAGGGCAAAGGGAGTCAAGTCAAGAAGTTTCCTGCCTCTCTCAGAAACAGTGGCGGCACAATGCTTAGCCAGGGTCCTCGGTGGTGGCTGACCCTCAGGTTACTCATTCAACTTTAAAATATAACTTTAACATACTTGAGGTCTAGAAATTCTGGTGAGTTTATAACCAGCAGATCTAAAATGAAGGAAGTCCAGACATCCACATTTTTTACAGTATCGAGGGTGACCCTCAGGCATAGCCAGTGGGGAGAAGACTACAGTTGCTGTATCTTTGCATTGGAAGGCAGCCCTGAGCATCATTAGCCTTTACAAATGCCCCATTTTTTGCTTTATTTTGTGTATTTGGAAAATTTACAGTCCCTGACTCTTTAAAAGATATATCACGATGTGAGTTGTTTTGGTGTTAATCATGTGATTAGGTACTTATATAGTCCAACCTATGAGCCACTGTTATTTCTAATCACCTGCTTTGTTCAATATCCCCTTCCCTTTTCTTCTTTTATGGTTTTATTTACTGATGTCTACTATATTCCAGGAGTTGAATTTGCAGCCTGGCTTGGAGGAGGATGACACTTATACACAGGTAATTACAAGTCAAACAAATAGGTGATGCACATCATAAGGATGATGACATAAAGTTAATGGTACTAAAGTTGCGAAGTAATGTCTGGTGAAATATATGATTTCAAGACTTCTTGATTTGCTCAACTGGGTCTCAATTTTTAATTCTCTATTTAAATCCTCTCCCCTTCCCTGAACTGTTACTCTCTGATTTCAACACTGGTTTGGTGATGTATGTGACATGTTCCTCACTCAGGTACTTTCCAAATGCTTCTGTGATCAAAATATTTACCTATAGTCATTGTAATTGAATGACAAAAGAGAAATACATGCATTTTCATTTGTACCCAGTTCAAACGCGGGGTATAGGTTAAAAAAATCATATTTAAGTGATAGGGCATCCCTGGAAACAAGTAATAGTCATATCGAATCGTGATTCAATTTGGTAAATATTATCTGACTACTAGGAAATCATGAGACATATTGTAGCAACAGAGCAGCATGTCTTCTACCATAACCTTTTTATTTATTTAATCCAGCTCATTAATAAAGATCTTTGGTTTTCACGATGTACGAATACTTCAAAACCACAGGCTCACATTTTGACAGCTAATTTTGCAGGATATAATTTTCCTGCTTAACCCAAGAGGAAAAAGAGAGATGATTGAGATTAATCATTTGTAAAATTATAATTCTGTCTCAGATAATAATTTGCAAGATCTTTCCCTTTTCTGAAATCCCCAGAATGCACCATAAATTGTCACACTTTGTAACAGAACATGTAACACATTAGGGGACTCCTAATAAAGCAAGTCTGCTAGAAAAACAAACGAATTGCCTTATAATTGGCATGTTCCCCACGTGACTATTCTCCTGTGAAGGAACATTGTGCCTTGGGTGAAGAAGGGTTTAAAAATTATTATTCAAGAGGTGGTTATCTCCATCTCTTATTACCATTTGAGCTGTAATATATGGTATTTCTTTACTTCGAGTAAGCCTGTTAGAAGATACCATTGTGTACCCAGAAGGTGAATTGGTCCCTTGTGGAAAAGTGAGCAAATTCAGAAAATTTTAATTATGTTCAATAAAAAAAGACTATCAAAATGGACATATGAAAATACTGACTCTTAGAGAATGGCTCTGTGTGTCCAAGGTGGGCAGGGCTCACTCCTGTATTGGCAGAGCCCTCTGTAAACTTTGCCTTTCTAAATCCACTTTATAGGCATTTACTACTTTTCCAACAACAAACGCAAAGAAACCTCAATGATTTTATATGAGGTTGGCAGATAGTACACAGACTGTATCAGACTCTGTGGAAGGGGCAGGGGGACGGAGCATGGCTCTCTTATTTTGTGGCCCACTTTTAACTAAACTGGTTAGGGCTGAAGCAAATGAGATCAGGGTCATGGGCTCAGAGCCTGTGTGGGCCGGCCAGCTTTGCTCTGTTCGCATCTGCAGACTACACTCAAATTCCACCAGTCCCAGGAATACATGCTGAAGGAGCATAGGCTGCAGAGGGTTTGAATGAGTCAAAATACTCCCATCCCTAATTCTTATTTAAAAAAAAAAAAAGCACCCAAAGGCCTGTTCTGCCGAGAGCCGATCATTTCTTACTGATCCCACAGCCTCCATTTTGCTTTGACCCATCGTTATCTTTTGCCAGGATCATTGATATAGCTTCCATCTCCTTTCCCTGCTACATCCCTTGCCTCCTTCAGAATGTTCTCAACAATGCTGCACAGCAATCCTGTTAAATGAAAGTCAAAATACACCACTCTTACACTCAAAACCGTCTGATAGCTTCCCTTCTAACTCCAAGTAAACGCTGAAGTCCTTGCAATGCCCCCCAAAGACCCTAGACCATTTGCAAATCCACTGCTCAGTCTTTCCTCAACACAATGGAAACTCTCTCCTCGCGCTTCCTCCACAACGTCCGGCACACGCCCCACAACGATAGGCTTTCAGGCACACAGGGGAAGACTGTTGATCAGAAGATGCTGCTTTTTGAGATAGCGCCTGAAGAAAGAAGGGGCAAAGGCCTGGCTCCTTCTTAAAAACTGGAAAAAAGAAGGAAAATAGAGAGCAAATCCATAAATGGATCCCATGGATTTTGTTTCTTCCATAACAGTAGAAGCAAACACAAATTAATATCTCAGATATTTCAGTAAATATGAATTTTCCCACTACACGTAAAAAGTAATCTCCTAACAGACACACATTATTATATATAAAATAGATAAACAAGGACCTACTGTACAGCACAGGGAATGATACTCAATATCTTGTAATAAAATATAATGGAAAAGAATCTGAAAAGAAAAAAAAATATATGTATGTATGTGTAACTGAATGACAATAATGATGGAGAGGCAAGTGCCCACGTTCTCTTGAGACTTGGAAAGTATTGGCTCAGTCTCTCTTTATATAAGTTAAAAAATTTTTTTTTAATGGAGGTACTGGGGATTGAACCCAGGGCCTTGTGCATGTTAAGCACACACTCTACTACTGAGCTATACCCTCCCCCCATATATGCTTTTTTTAGACAAAAAAATGACAAGCAAATATGGTGAACAAATAAGTGGCAATATTTTATTAAGATGTGGTATTTCAAAAAAGTTTCTAGAATTTCTCATTTACTTTGACTAACTACATTTCTTGGTAGAAGGTGTTGTGACTGTCCCTAGAAAATGTGTATTCAGATTCTTTCAAATTAAAATAAGGCAGTGAAATGAAAAAAACAAAAACAAAAAAAGAAAAAGAGAGAGATTGGCACCTACTTGTATGCCTATATGTTCAATGCCTTTCTCAAAAGGAAATATAGTGCCAAAATAATCCACCCAAGACAAGTAAATGAAATATGAATTAGTGGTGGTAACTGAATCTGTGGCAAAAGCACAAGTACCATTTATTTTCTGATTTGGGCTGACATCTCCAAAAATTTTGATTTTTAGTGGGACTTAAGAATGGGGAAATCGAAAAAGAAAAAAAAAAAAAAAACCACCTGTTGTATGGCTCAGAGTCTTGATCTTCTGTGATATGCAAACATGATTTGATCTTACCCTGGATTTCTTGGACATTTGCCTGAGACGACTCACCACTCACAAGACCACCAGGCCACCTCTACCACAAACACTCATGTAGCTCTGCTCAGAGTTAACTGATACACAGAGCTAGAAACTCATCCTGGCCTGGAGAGATATGAGACAAAGGAATCAAATGATAGGTCTAGTGGAAAAATTAACAGCCTCTGCTGTTGCTGTCTACATCTTTGTTTGGATTTTCTGGAAGTCTGGGCCTCTAAACTGACAAATGAAGCTATGACTATACAATCAAAACAACTGGTGGAAAACTGGAAAATCCAATCAGCCAGGTGTTTTGACTACACAATCTCTTATGGCCATTTTGACTAATCGTTTTCACTATGTTCATTATTTTCTTTTTTAATGATCGCTTTTTCCTATTATGTAAGGTAATGTATTTTATTGCAGGAAATATACACATACACAGTACAGCTGTGAACATTTTGTAATCCAGAATTTTTATACTATTAATATTTTTATGTCTATTATAAGTTTTTAAAAAATTCCTTATTTATCTATATGTGTGTGTATATTTTTTATTTACATATACTCTCTACCTAGTTATTTTGTAATCTCTTTCTCTTACTAAAAATAAACCATGATTATTTTCCTAGATAATTAAATATTATTTTCCAGCATGGTTCTTAATTATTGAATAGCACCATAATTTTCTTTCCCCAGTCCCCTGTGGCTGGACAACTAAATTACTTCTAGTTTTCAAAGTTATAAATACATAAGGTACTTCTGAACAATTCTGAACATAAATTTTGCACAGATTATCAGATTATTAGTAACGATTATAATCTGAATGCATTTTTGCTGAATAATATTGATGAACTGACAACTAATTTATTGAAAGAGCCCAAGTAAATTTGTTAAACAATTACTTATATTTTTTCATCCAGTAGGACAAAACCCCAGCAGAATAATACTATCTTAAAATTCTAGACTATATATTCAGTGGCGTGCTTTTCCACATTTAACTCATTTTGAGAGCAATACTCACATCATCCCATTACTGTGTGACACACAGGTGTCTTAGACTTGATGAACTGTTAATGTTACTTAGGCTATTACATGTATGCTGATCAGAGGCAATTTGGAGACAGGATGTTTGAAGCTCTGTCTTCTGTTGAATATGAGTCTGGCAGGAAATGTGTCACTAATTCAGGGAATCTCCCGGAGACTTCTTGTTTTGGAAGTTAACTACTTCTAGAGAAGCATAGATACTTATCAGTTGGGTAGACCTTTCTTCAGATTTCTACAAAGGAATCAGAATTTGTGTTTGGCTCAATCAACTAAATACGTCTGGATTCTATACAAGTCACTGTGTATACATACACTTTCTTGGCCATGTTACCCAAATCAACAGTCACTTCTCCAGATCACTGCCCTTAACAAGATACAGTGGCGTGGGTCTCTTGAAACATCTCCAGGGGTCCAGCTGAGCTGGGTTCCCAGAACAGCATCTAGAACAGCATAGCTACTAGATGTCTCTTGAGTCTTGGCTGAACTATAACTCAGAGGGAAATCAAGTCTCAATATCTTCAGTAAGTCTTTTCCTAATTCAGTGCCCATAATCCCATTACTTCTGATAAAAGCTATTACTTCCCAAGGTTGAAGTTACAACATAACTTCTGTAGAATCACCCTGGCCTTCTGCCTTCTGCACTATTTAGAACACGGAATACAAAACATTTCTCTTTAGTAGGAAATAAGTCAATTTGTAGCATATCTTCACCCCTTCTGCAGAAGTCTAGAGCAGACGGAGTCTGTTTTGCAGTACTTTGTGGAGAGCGCTGCACATGGACACCAATCATGGACTTCTGATACATGTTCATATAGAACAAATCATATGCTTCTTCATTACCTGGTAGTAGAGGCTAGAATGTACAGGAATATGGTTCATTTTGGAAGGTATTGACTGTTTTATTGATTACAGAAGGCAATCACTGGATTGGAATAAATGCTACTTATAATTTGTCTATATACATCCTAAACCAGCATTAGAAAAACAGTACAAAAACAGGGTAAAAGAGTATGTTTAGCAATACCCAATTTTTACAGCAAGTATTTCTAGTAACATGGCAGAATATTCAGTAGTATTCACCGGTATTTTGAGTGATGAAAACCTCTAAGTAACTGCTTTCTTATACTTCAGATCTAGGTTATTTAGACTATTGCATAGAGAAAGAAATGCTCAGTATTTTGAGCCCTCTGGAGACCAAGAAAGATGAAGTATGTAAAGTAGAAAGATAGCTTAAGTTTCTTTTCAAGTTTCTACATAAATCTAAATGGCTCTTCAGTAATTAAAGCACACCCTAATTGCTTTGAGGCCATCCAACTGGAATAAACATTAGGGACCTGGACCACTGGAAAGAATCAGCTTCACTCCAGTGTGGGAGAACTGAGGGAACCCACAAGGAGGCCTTTGGTCTAGAGCCACAATGCACTCACTCTTTGACATTCACTAACATAAGCAATTGGATCATCCAACAAGCCCCTCTTGCTCAGGAAAGTGAAGATAAGAACAGAGTACAGATAATGGTAGTCATGATGATTATTACAATAAACAAGCGGAAATGCTCTTCAACTTGAGTCATGGCTTTCAATTTGCGGTTTATGCAGGAAGAAACATAGTAATGGCTAGAGAATGAATATGTAAGGCCAAAAATGTGCCTTCAGCTTTACAGGATAATCTTACATACAACATCCCATCTCCAACAAAGAGTGAGTTTTGCTAGAAAAACCACGTTGCCCAGTGGCTACCTTCAGAAGTACCAGTTCACTTTCTTTTTATCAGTTCTGTTACATTTGTACCCCTTAGCTTGTTAGGACTTCTCTGTGTAGTATACCAATGGTTCCAGGCGGTTTGTTTTACTTGTTTAACTTGGGAGTCCTAGAATTCTATTGATTCATTTGTGTTTTTTTGTTTTTTGTTTTTTACTGTACAGCACAGGGAACTATATTCCATACTCTGTAATAGCCTATGATGAAAAAGAATAGATCCATACATGATTCATTTATTTTTAAAACCAAAACCAAAACCAAAACCAAAAATCAAATGAACAAAGCCTGGCATTGCTTTAAGGCATCACTTTTGTTGTATCAGACCACTGATTCGAACATAATAAAAGACTGCATAGTTTGAGCATTAGGTTTAGTAATTACATGTGTGCATTTTCATTAAACAAACTATTGTTCTCTCAGTGCCTATTAGAGCCTATAAAGCTAGGAAGCCCAAATTTATTGCACTCTCATAAGAAGGAAAATAGCGTACCTCAGAAGTGTACATTGTATTTTGGTTTGCTGTTTATTACGGCCAAGATTTCACCCTTGGTTCTGAAACCTAAGGTGAATTGGGACATTCTTCAGTTCATGGATAGTTTTAATTTGGAACAAGTAAAATGAGACAATCTTACCTGACACTGTTTAAAAAACTAAGGTAAGAAGGAGAGATCATTGATTTGGAAGTTAAGTCAACTCAGCAACAAGGCAAATATCTGTTAGTAACAAGAATCATCCTCAAGTGGAAATTAAAGCTTTGCTACAGTGTAGATGAATCTAACAGCCCTAAATAAAATGTATTAAACCTTTACAAGCGTGCACCCATCTACTCTCCATCAATAGAAATGCTTTATAGAAGTTTCATAAAGGAGAGAGAATGAAAGCATGAGATCATCATCAAAGTATTTATATTGTGCTCTGTCATGAGAACTGGTACAGCTGATATTTTGTCATACTTCTGTTAGAAAAGACAGGAGGTCCCCATCTCAGGGCCCCCACATAAGAAATTAGATGGGATTGGATGTCATCACTGTCAATCATTCAGGCATAAGAGAGGGAGGCGGGACATCTAGTCCCAAGTGAAATGAGACCAGAAGGTACCTGTGTCATCTCTGTCAGCCCCTTTACTGCTTTAACTTTTTGATACAATTCAAAGAAAGAAAACTCCCAATAGAGGGATGGCTGAGAATCCAAAGTGAGAAATATGTGAATAATACTTAATATTATCAAGAGCAAAAACTAAAAGAGCTTGTAGAAAATCCTTTTTGTTTCATCTTGGAGGTTTGAAGTTTTCTCTCAATGCTTATAAAGTGAGCAGATTAAATAAGGTAGGACCTAGAAAAGAGAAGGTACTCTCCCCTGATCTTTAGCCAAGAATGCTCCTGAAACACCCCCCCAGCAATCTGGCAAGGTAGCATTATAGCATCATCATTTCGCAAATAAGAAAACCGAGACCAAGAAAGATCAGACATCTCTTTCTGTATCACCCTGCAGGGAGGTAGTAAAATGGGAAACCTTGTCTGCTGGCTCCGTCTAATGCTTTTTCAAATAGCAGAGTGAGAATGATGAGATAATTGTGCAAGATGTGAAAGTAAAGAATGTATATTTAGTTGGTTAAACAAAATCCACGATTTGAAAACTGAAGGCAAGGTGACTTACGTGTCACCGCTGTAAACCCCAGTTTTCCTGCAGGCAAAGAGGAGGCGTTTGTCTCTTCAAAACACAGATGAGATGTACTTAGACTAGAGAGGAAGCTCCTAGGGTTATTTCCCTACCTGACAGTAAACTAACGTGGTGACACTCCTGAGACTAAAGGTATCCAATGGTACATTTCTGTCAGAATTGCTCAATATGGAGTTACTTAGTTTCTGGATTTGAACTTGTTTGGGTTCCAAGAGCCAAGTTCTTCCTGACTGTGCAGACATGTGAGGCTGCAGGATGCCATAAACCTTTTATCTTTGAGCTAACAAGAATCTACACATTTTAGGAATCTTTTTTTGGAGTCAACCTTAGGAATATTTTTGGAGCCAGACAACATAATTACCCTCATATTTTAGTCGACCACGCCTGATTACTGAACAACAAAAATGGTATTAGTCATATTGCAAATCCTTTGTACAGCCCAAAGTGGTTTCAAATTATATATATGTAGTAACTTGGGACACTTTCAAAGGACAAATATCTGACCACTTACGCATATTCAAAATAATATCTTAAGGTCCAGGAAGACAGTTTCTAAAAAAGAGCTCCAACAATTAGGGAGCAATGTCAGTGTAATATGAATAGTGGCCTCCAAAGTGACTGTTTCAAGTGACTTCACTCATTTGGATGTTTGGGTCCAGAAATGTTTATATAATTAATGCAAGAATTCTTCTCACAGGGAACTCTCTCCAAATAAGATAACGGCTATATGTGTCACTGATTTTAATAGTAATTTCACATTTTGATTATGTATTATTCACTACTGTGATTTTTCTTTCTAACTGAGATACACCTTATAGTAAAGGACACAGCTGTCAGGTGTACAGCCTGAAGAGTTTCAACACGTGTATGTACATGTCTGTGTAATGAATACCAAGATCAAGATACAGAATATTTCAAGCACTCAACAAGCCTCCCTGTGTTTCTCATCCCAGGCCTACCACTGATCTGACCTTTAATCACAATAGATTAGTTTAGCCTACTTTTGAATTTCATATAAATGGAATCATAGAAGTGTACTCTTTTGTATCTGTCTCCTTTCACTTAACGTCATGTCTGTGAGATGCACCCACGTCCTTGTGTGTAACAGTCTCTTCTTTTTGATGGTTTGAATATTCCATTCTATTGTTAGACCACGACTCATTGACCCATTCTACTGTTGGTAGATGTCTGGATTTTTTACATTTGGGGGTTGTTATGGATAAAGCTGGTTAGAGCATTCTTATATGTGCCTCTGGGTGAAACTAAGTCCTCATTTCTATTTGGTATGTTGCCAGGTGAAAAATTGTTGTGTCATACATAACTTTTGGAAGCATGGCCAAAAATTCTTCCAAAGTGTCTCTACCAATTTACACTCTGACATAAAAGGAAAAACCATTTAGGTAGTTGACCTTCCTATATTCATCAGTGTTTCTTTACATGAGTTGTCTGGCTTTTTTTAAGGGAAGCTTAGAGACAGTATAACAAAATCACTGCCATATATTTTCTTCTTTGCTCTCCTGGACTATTTCTAATCCATTGCATTTGTAGTCTCCATCTTCTTTCCTCCTATTTTCTCCAGAGATACAAGGTGACTCCTTTATGGCACTTCACAGCTGATTTGTGTCTCTTGTATTTGCACTTGGGGTGAATTTCTGGCAAGAGAGTGGGCCATGCTCTCCTCTCTCACCTACTGCCTGTGTGGATAAGCCTCTGATGAGCATCAGAGGCAGAAGGCCATGACTCACTGTGTGTGTGAGCAGACATGAGACCCCAGAGGTTTAACACAGGCAGTGTGATAGCTTTAGTAGCGTCTCATAAAACTCAGAGAAGTATAAGGACAAACTCAATTCCAGATCCCACGGTTGCCACTACCTGAGCCTTCATCCTGTCATCACTCCTCAAGATTTCATCATTAACTTGCCCACATAATTACCTTTTGGTAAGGCCAAGGTTCTAATTATTAATCAAGAAAACAAAATATCACTGGTGGTTCTTCCCAGCTGTCCGTTTTAGTGATTCCAGATGTGCAAATCAAAGAAATGTTGGCAATAGTGTGATGTCCAAAAAAAAAAAAAAAAAAAAAAAAAGGAAATGAAATATGCAGACTGTTTTCTAAACATTGCAAAGGCCCTGGGAATCCAGTTAGCACCAAAATCAATATTTGCATTTTAATCTTTGCTTAATTTGAACTAATAGAGCCTGCACCAAACACAAAAGCCATTTGAAGTTGAATTTCTTTCTTTTCTCCCCTTATTATTTTTGTCCTTACAACTTTTTTGTAAAACATTTTGGAGGAAGCAGATATTTGGTTTAAATCTTTCATTTTCAAAATAAATATCCTTCTTTTCTGGGAACATAGATTAGGAATCCTGTATTGGGAGTTCTGTTTATAATATATTATCTTATTATGTATAGCTTAAGAGTTGTTTATTTTTTTTAATTTAATGAGCCTGAAATAAAATTAATTGGTACTAATTTGTACTACTTTGGTACTAATTTTCATATTTGGATATAACTCTTGAGTAACAAATAGAGCTAAAATAATTAGCAAAAGGCAATAATATGACACAGTTTAAAATAATCATCTCATTACAAAATGATAACAGTAGTAACAATAAACTATACTATGCGATCATAATAATAGTCCATGTTAAATCAAAATAATGCCCATGTTAGTTAATAATTCAGCTCTCTGACCATTTCACCCAACTAGAACATGAGAATGAGAAATTTAAGAGGAAATAAAGGGCCACTGTGTAGGTTAAATAGCCATATCAAAAGTCATAACATCAAGTGTTTCTTTAAATTTCTTAAATTTTCTCCAATTTTATTGAGATATAATTGACATACTTCATTGT